>NC_083095.1:19595067-20817775 GCF_949774975.1 Lagenorhynchus albirostris
ATAGTGTTTTATGCTGTGCATGAAAGTCCATACTATTCTTTCCAACAAGAATATTCTGCTTATTTCTTATTTAATTATTAAATTTCAACTTATCCGCCATAACTCATCTCAAGAGCCACCTCTTCTAGAAGTCTTCATGATATAAGATCTGATGGAGTTGTCCTATCCTTCACGACAAGATGTAATGTGGGTGTCATGACACCCCATGCTTTCTTCTATAACACCATTTAAATGACTGGATTTTAATGATCAATTAACTTTCCTCCTAAGAAATTTGACTTTATTTTTTTTGAATGACCAAATATATATATATATATATATGCTTTTTTCTTATTATCTATTTTATACATATTAGTGTATAATGTTAATCTCAATCTCTCAATTAACACCCCCCCACCGCTTTCCCCCCTTGGTGTCCATACATTTTTCTCTACATCTATGCCTCTATTTCTGCCTTGCAAACCGGTTCATCTGTACCATTTTTCTAGATTCCACATATATGCGTTAATATATGATATTTCCAAACTTGAGTTTAAACTCCTTAAAGGCAGAAATTATATACCTGGAGTCTTGCATGGTATTTAGCACATAGCTCTTTCTCAACAACTATTGGTTAGAGAGATGTTTATTTCTAACTGCCAAATCTTTAAAACCTTTGAGCACAATCAAGGCTGATTAAAATGATATTCACTGAATGCTGATTAGAAATACACATCTGAGGTAAGAATGTTTACCTTTGTTCACAAATGAACATATTTGTACTGCAATAAAATGTTGTCTCTCTTGTGATCATTTATAACAATCATAAAAATGACTCTTTTAATGGAAAAAAAAGGTAACTTTCTAAGCAATATAACAGGGATAATTGTGTTTTTTTTTCTCCTATGTCATTCTCTATTTCAAGAGTATACTTCCCTTTGTGTCACTTTATTCTATGTTATGTCATTAATATTGCCTGCAAGGACTGAGATTAGCTCATGATAAGTAATTTAAAGTTATTCAAGCAGTCTTCCTTTTTGTGCACAAGAGTGAAAAGCAGCATGGAAGCTCCAACTCAGCCATCATAGATTCTGAGTATAGGAGCTCGTTACATTCCATCAATGCAAATAATGTATCAAAACATGCAGTTCCTAGAACGCTGGCATTTACTATTTTTCCACACATATCACTATAAATTAAAATAACATAATATTTTATAAGAAAAAAGGAAGCTATGGGTGATACACAGTCCCTACCTGTTTAACAATAAATGTGTTCAGAGAATCTCCTAACCATCATAAGGAGTGAAAACAATAAACTATAGATGATAGATAGATAGATAGATATTAACTTACAGTGTTGAAATTCTGTACTATCATTGCCTTCTTCATTAAATGTATTAATGCTAAAGTAACTTTTTTATAGCTCTTGAAGGGCTCTTAAATATACATGTCAGATTAATAAAAAGAACAATCTCAGTAACTGTGACCATCAATAGATAACTTTAAGTCAAGTTTTATTTTCATGGTTTCTTTTCAATACACAATCAAAATTCTCCTTCCTTGGGAAGAGTCATGGGAATGGAATTTTTAAAGTATTGAGAAGGGATTGCAAAATTTTGATGAGAAATGGACTTAGATATTTTCTTCTTGGGGGTCTTACTTTATCCATGATCAGGATTATTTATTCCCCATAATGTTTTTCCTCTCTATATATTTAAAAATATCTAACAAAGCTTATATCTAATACTATACATTGACATTTGTTGTTAAATACACTGCTGCAAAGTCCTTTAAAATTAGTGAATAAATGAAGTAGAGCATTAATTAGATATTCAATTTATACATCCTTTTTCAAAATAGGAAAAGATATTCTTCTGAAAATTTTAGCACCCATTTCTGATCTCCTATACTCTCCAAAACACAGACTTCCAAAATTAACTATGAATTCTACTAAAATTCAAGTGTTACTCAACAGGCATATGTTAAATTCTGTCCAGTAGTTTTTGCCCAGTGAGAGATTAGTAGATTTACTTATAATGATCAATTTTCTAATACATAAAAATGCTTTATGTAAATTCACTCGTTTGGGTAGACTGTCTACAAAAATGCCCACCAAAATTCTCTCCATCTTTGTGTTTTTATACCTTGTCTTTAATCAGCAGTTGGAAACTATTTCTGTGTCAATTGAACCAGGGTTGCCTTTATTTATTTTGACCATCAGAATATGGCAGAAGTGATGAAATGTGAGTTCTAGAGACTAGATCTTAAGAGAGCTGGTAGCTTCCCTTTTGCTCTCTGGAACCCAAAGAGCATCCTGTAAGTAAACTTGTCTACATCTCTGCAGGAAGAAAAGCCACATGGAAGAAAATTGAGATACCTCAGCCAATAGCCAGTGTCAATGTCAGGCATGTAAATAAAGCTATTTTGAGATTGTTAGGACCAGCTGCTCCCATCTGCAAGTGAGCAAAAGAGAGACCAATAAAAGAATTGCCCTGCTGAGACCAGTAACCATTAGCCTCATGAAAAATCATAAATTGATTTTACTTTAAGCCACTTTAATTTGTGATAACTTGTTTGAGACAACACATAACCAATATAAAGATGAAGGGGAAACACAATGTATAATCTAAAATTCACTCATTTTACTTGATAAGAAGCATCACAGATTTTAGAAGATCTTTTTTTTTTGTCACTTGTTTTTCTATTTACATCCTTTCCATGATTAAGTTTAAACTTATTTTTTTTTGGCAAATTAAAGCTAGCTCTGAAACTAAACTGAAAGATCAATGTATATAAAAGGATTTTGAAAATGTACAGCAACGTATGATACAAAAATTAAAGTACATTAATAAAGCCTATAGAAAATTTTCTTCCCTGTGTTTCTTGAACAAAACCCTGTTTAGCACTGACCTTAGGGCTAAACATCGGATTGAATGCCTCCTGATCATGAAGGTACTCCTGGAAACATGTTTCTATTTGAGAAATTTTTATTAGAGGAGAATTGCCATATTATTAAAACCTCACTGAGAGTTAGTACAACATTGAAGTGTTACCCCTATCAAATATCAAAATTAAGTAAATTTTACAGTAAAATTTTGTCCCTGCTCAATTCATCCCACCCCCCCCCTTCCCCCTTGGTAACCATACGTTTGTTCTCTACATCTGTGTCTCTATTTCTGCTTTGTAAGTAAGATCGTCTATACCAATTTTTTCAGTTTCCACTTATATGCATTAATATACAATATTTGTTTTTCTCTTTCTGACTTACTTCGTTCTGTTGGGAGATTGGGATTGACATATACACACTATCGATACTACGTATAAAATAGATAACTAATGAGAACCTACTGTATAACACAGGAAACTCTACTCAATGTTCTGTGGTGACCTAAATAGGAAGGAAATCCAAAAAAGAGGAGATATATGTATATGTATAGTGGTCTCACTTTGCTGTAAAGTAGAAACTAACACAACATTGTAAAGCAACTGTACTCCAATAAAAATTTTAAAAAAATAAAATTTTGCCCCTACCGATCTGTCACAGTAATTAGTGACTTGTGCTATTACATTAGTCAACATGAACAGTTTGACTAAAAGTGGTTTCATTCCATAGTATTTTTCAGTGTATTCATAATGAATAGAGACTTCCATTGATTTATAATTTAAATTGTAAACAAAAAATTTTATATTTGTTTTGATTGTTGGACACATGCCACCTGTCCTTCTCAAATCTGGAAGCTCATTAGAGCCTACTACAGCAGAATAATTTCTACAAAGTATTCTGATATGCTGTCAGGGTTGTAATCCATTGCCTTTATAAAGGACATCCCTTCACTGCAAAAATCATTCCTGATGAATCCTGAGTAAAACCATGAAATCTCCCCTTTACGCCTTGGCAGCCACATGCTGCTTCTAGGCTTTCACCCTGATATTTTCATGTGATGCCTCCTTCCTCCTCTGGAGTATCTCAGTGTGCTCCCTGGACCAAATGTGTCAGATTCATCTGGAGTGATTGTAAAATTTAAATTCTCAAGCCACTTCCACGACCTACTAAATCCAAATGATTAGAAAGAGCCTAGAGATCTGTATTTTAAACCAACACAGCTGTTTGCCATTTTCTTTTTCTTCAGTGAAATCATGGGCAATAGCTACCATCTGAGCTATGCATTTTATCAGATAAAATTTGTGCATTACAGTTAAACTAAAGGATGAATGCCTAATAGGAAAAACTTCCAAAATATTAGTCATCTTTTAATGTTACCCTACAGTGACTTGCCCTTCCAATGCTGGATTTTCACACTCAAAATGAGAGAAATTTGACGTTGGTTGCTGATTTTAGGTTTCCCTTCTATTTTCATATTATAGTATGCAAATCGCTCCTAGAGAATCTACCTACCATGTCAGTAAGGAAGGAGTTCTCCACCAATGATTCCTAACTGCAGGGGACAACAATTTGTATTAGAGATAAACACTTCTGGTGTACAAAACTGCACTCAACGTACTCTGAAATATGACATGTTGTAGATCCACCCCCTATGTGGACTAGTGCCTATTGCAGAAACAAGGATGCAGCTGGTTTCATTAAGCTGACAGCACCAAGATATGTGCGAATATATGATGTGATGATTTTTTTTAATATACTTCATCAGCCAAAGATGAAGATAAATTGTATTGAACCAGCAGCTTTCCAGCTGAAGAGTGTTTAAATTGTTAGTGTGAAGCTGAAACAATAATGCCAGGATAAGAGCCAGGTTTTATTATTGGTGATAGAGCTTAGGTGGATAAATTCTAACCATTTCATTTAAACTTTCCAACTTTATATTATGTATGAGATACAATGAAATGGAAAAAATATAGCAATAGGGGAATGTGAAAATAAAAGCAACTTTACAAAATCAAGGTATTACAAAGGTCAGCTTCTCTAGGAGAAGGTAAATATTTCTGTATTTTAAATTCAATCATGGAGTTTGAAATATATTTCCTATATCATCTTGTCCTATGCTCAATCTATAGAAGGGAGTAGATCAATTGGAAAAACTGATTTGTTTTCTGACTTCGTCATTACTTTTCTATGAGATCTTGGGCAAATCATGCATCTCTCTAGACTGCAGTTTCCTTTTATGTAAATTTAGATCATTAAGTAAGATGAGTTGAAAGCCTTAATTTTGGAGAATTTTATTGATAATCCATGGAGATTTAGTGTATATAAACAAGTTATTTTAAAAATAAATAAATTCTATCCTTACAACATTTAAGATAGAAAAACATTTTGTGCCAGCTCAATAAATTATGAATTTTATTGAGAATTTTTAATTTGCCAATCACTATGTTAAGCTATTAATATAAATTTTCTATTTCTAACATTCACTGCAACATTAAGTCATAGTATTGTTATTTTCCCCTTTTAACATAGTGAAATTGAGGCTTAGAGAGTGTAACCTGCCCAAGATCTCAGAGTCGGTAATAGTTACAGCTTGATATCCCAAGGATTGTGACTATGGATTTTGTGGTCTTAAAGATGGTTCCGTTATAAATAAGTTAGCACCTTATTATATGCGTAGTGTGTTCTTGTGTCAGAATAATAAAGCCTGTTATTTGTGTCAGAATACTAAAGCCTGTTATTTTTTAATTAAAATCTGTTAATTCTCTAGCAAATGCTTGTTGGAATAGATTCCAAATCACAACAATTTTTCCTTCTTTTTCACCTGTACTTATTCAAAGGACAGTGTCTGTCAAGCATTTCCTGAAAAATAAAGTAATGTAGGTGGATTAACTCTACCAGATACGTGAACATTCTGTAAAGCCTCTAAAATTAAAATAGTATAGAACCATATGAATAGACAGACCAACTGTATGGAACATAAAACTCAGAAAGAGGTCCAAGAACTTTTGAAAATTTTATATATGATAAGATTAGCATTTCAAATACTGCAAAATAGAGTAACTTTTCAATAAATGTTATTGGAAAAACTGTATAGTCATTTGGGCAAAGAAAAAATTGGATCCATAACACACATTATACAGCAGAATAACCCCCAACAATTTTGGAGATCTAAATGTAAAAATAAAATCATACAAGCAGGAGAAATAAGCATGAGAAAAATTTATTTGTTACCTGGGATTGGAGTCAGCTTTTCTAAATTTGTTTGAAAAATCCAGAAAAAAAGTAAAAGATTGATAACTTGTTCCATTAAAGAAAAAAGAAAAATTGCATGACAGGAACACCAGAGTCAAAATTAAAAGACCATAACAAACTGGAAGAAAAATGTCTGTAACTTTTTATTTTTATCTCAAACAAGGAACTCATAAAATCAAGAAGAAAAAAACTAAAAGCCACTTAGAAATAATTTTTCACAATAATACAAAGATTACAAAGATTTAAAAATGTTAAAAGCACCTGTGAGCATCTGAGAAGATATTCAGATCCAAATTTAATCTTTACAGAGATATAATTGTTTATATTTCAGACTGGCAAGCTCCAAAAGCTTGTCAACACCCTCTCTTTAGAGAGATGATAAAAAATCTGACATTTTCAAAATTGCTCAAGGGAATGCAAAATGAAGTGAATCTTATGGAAATTATCTGGAAATATTTAATAAACATCCATAACATTTTATTATCTTATCCAGGAGCCCCATTTCTAAAATTTTGTCATGAACATTTATGCCAAGAGAAAACTTATATACAAAGTTATTTGTAAAAGAATATATTAAAATCAACACAAACATCCTTCCATAAGAGGTTAATTGAGTGTACTCCAGTATATTTACAAAATTATATACTAACAAATCATTTATAAAGAACAAATGAAGAGCGTCTATAATTTTTTTTTAAATTTGTGCTTAACCATTTTTTTCTCACTATCCAACAAAATGTATTTTTGAATCGTTATACAAGTAAAAAGAAGTAAATCTTACAATTCTCTAAATCTATACCTTTCTTTTATTTCTTGATGTATTCCCTTTATATTTGACAACATCCAGGAGAAAAAAATGGGTGAAATGACAGAAAAAGCTACTCCCTAGATATTTACAGGTGATGTTGAAAAACCAATTATATACAATAAATCTTAAGAGAAAATAAAATTACAATAGCTATTGACACATACATGTAGAAAAATTGCAAGCAAATTTCTAAAATAGTGATTGGTGGCTCTTCCTATTAACTGAATCAGTTCCACCAATGTCCAGAAATTTAGAATATTTCCAAAAACTCTCCACTATCTCTATCAAGGCTTTTTAAATTTTGTATTTATGTAAATCAGTGTGAGATTAAAAACACCATAATTATTTAGTTTATGTCATAGATATAATAAAAATAAAGCCAAAAATAAGGTTATATTGCAAATATATAAAAACTATGGGAAGAAATAAAAAACAATTCTAGTTGATAAAAAGTAGTTTTTGCTTGTTTTAAAGGTCACTGAAAGAGGATAAAGTCTAGAGTTAATAAAATATTATAGAGTGATATCAATAAAATCATTAAGTAAAGAACTCCAAAATCCATTCCTGGATAAAGACAATCTACAGACTCAATGCAATCCCTATCAAATTACCAATGGCATTTTTCACAGAACTAAAACAAAAATTTTAAAATTTGTATGGAAACACAAAAGACCCCAAATAGCTAAAGCAAACCTGAGAAAGAAAACAGTGCTGAAGGAATCAGGCTCCGTGACTTCACACTATACTACGAAGATACAGTCATCAAAACCGTATGGTAGTGCTCACTTTGTCAGCACACATACTAAAATTGGAATGATACAGAGAAGATTAGCATGGCCCTTGCACAAGGATGACACGCAAATTCGTAAAGCATTCCATATTTTGTGCTCTTCCTCACCGTCTGGACACCCTTTGCTCTTCAGCTCCAAAGGAAAAGCTATGGGTCAAAAGCACAACATCTGGCACTCAATGCTGAAATTGTGATTTTTCACTATAAAAAAAAAAGGTATGGTACTGGTACAAAAATATAGATCAAAAGTCTTTTGACTTTTGAAATATAGACCAATGCAATAGGATAGAAAGCCCAGAAACAAACGCACACACGTGTGGTCAATTAATCTATGACAAAGGAGGCAAGAATATACAATGCAGAAAAGACAGTCTCTTCAATAAGTGGTGCTGGGAAAACTGGACAGGTACATGTAAAAGAATGAAGTTAGAACATTCTTTAACACCATATACAAAAATAAACTCAAAATGGGTTAAAGACGTAAATGTAAGATCTAATACTATAAAACTCTTAGAGAAAACAATAAGCAGAACACTCCCTGACATAAATTGCAGCAATATATTTTTGGATCCACCTCCTAGAGTAATGAAAATAAAAACAAAAATAAATAAATGGGACCTAATTAAACTTAAAAGTTTTTGCACAACAAAGAAAAGCATAAACAAAATGAAAAGACAACTCACAGAATGGGAAAAAATATTTGCAGATGAAGTGACTGACAAGGGATTGATCTCTAAAATATACAAACAGCTCATGCAGCTCAGTATCAAAAGCACAAACAACCCAATCAAAAAAATGGGCAGATATAAATAGGCATTTTACCAAAAAAGACATACAGATGGCCAAAAAGCACATGAAAAGATGCTCAACATCTCTAATTATTAAAGACAAATCAAAAATTTGTCTTTAATTATTAAAGACAAATCAAAACTGCAATGAGGTACCACCTCACACTAGTCAGAATGGGCATCATCAAAAATTCTACAAACAATAAATGCTGGAGAGGGTGTGGAAAAAAGGGAACCCTCTTGCACTGTTAGTGGGAATGTAAATTGGTACAACCACTATGGAGAACAGCATGGAGGTTCCTTAAAAAAGTAAAAATAGAACTACCATACGACCCAGCAATCCCACTACTGGGCATATACCTTGAGAAAACCATAATTCAAAATGTTCATTGCAGCACTATTTACAATAGCCAGGACACGGAAGCAACCTAAGTATCCATCGACAGATGAATGGATAAAGAAGATGAGGCACATATATACAATGGAATATTACTCAGCCATAAAAAGAAATGAAATTGAGTTATTTGTAGTGAGGTGGATGGACCTGAGTTTGTCATACAGAGTGAAGTAAGTCAGACAGAGAAGGACAAATATCACATGATATCACTTATATGTGGAATCTAAACAAAAGTGATACAAACGAACTTATTTACAAAACAGAAACAGACTCACAGACTTGGAAAACAAACTTATGGTTACCAAAGGGGAAAGGTGAGTGGGAGGGGTAAATTAGGACTCTGGGATTAATATATACACACTACTATATACAAAATAGATAATCAACAAAGACCTACTGTATAGCACAGGAAACTCTACTCAATATTCTGTAATAAGCTATATGGGAAAAGAATCTGAAAAAGAATAGCTATATGTACATGTGTAATTGAATCACTTTGCTGTACACCTGAAACTAACACAATATTGTAATTCAACTATACTCCAAAATAGAGTAAAAATTAAATTAAAAAAGCATTAGTCTTTAGGAAGTACAAATCAAATCACGAGATACCACTTCATACCCACTAGGATGGCTGTAATATGTAAATGACAAATAACAATTGTTTTTGAGGATTTAGAGAAACTGGAACCCTCATACATTGTGGGAGATGTAAAATGATACAGCCACTTCAGAAAATAAAGAAATAGTATCAAATAACCCAGCAATTCTATTTCTAGATATCCATAAATATCAAGGAGAATCAAAAACATACATTCAAGCAAAATTTGTACAGGAATGCTCATAGGAACATTATTCATGGCAGCCTACAAACAGAGACAACCCAAAATGGCCATCAACTTATGAATAGACAAATAAAATGTAATAAATCCATACAATATTTTATTTAATATTTAGCCATAAAAAGTGTTGATTTAGCCAAAAAGTATTTAGCAAAAAATGAAGTGCTGATACATGCTATGATGTATCTTGAAAACATTATGCTAAGTGAAAGAAGTCATGTATAAAAGGTCACATAATGTATGATTCTCTTTATATGAAATATCCAGAATAGACAATACCATAGAAATAGAAAGTAGATTAGGGAGGGGTGAATTGGGAGGTACCAGGTTTCTATTTACAAATATTTATAAAAATATTCAGTGATGCAAACACTCTGGAATTAGACAGTAATGATGGCTGTACAACATTGTGAATATTAAAAAAACACTGAATTTACACCTTAAATGATTTAAACTGTGAATTTTATGTTATATAGATTTTGCATCGATTAAAAATTGTATTATTTTATAGGAAACATAGTTAAATTTAAAATATAAATATGTGTAAATGGATATATATTTCATTATTTTATTAATTTCTTAAAATTTAAACCATGGAACAGAATGAACAAAGTATGTTTAAGGTTCAATATTACCCCTTATACAGAAAATAAATATATTAAATAATTATAGACAATGCTTTGTATATGTTGATTTACTATCTACAGTCTATCACTTTTATGAAGTTGAGCACTTTTACACTTGAATAATGTTTTCACATATTCCATTTATTGGGCTGAGAAAGGTCTAATTCCCATTGCTAATTCACTTCAAAATAAGTAACTGAATAAGGATAGATCTTCTGAAGTGATTGTATACAGGAACGCAGGAAAATAAGCAGATATTCTCTCTTTCCTTCCCATACACACTTTTACAGATTATCTCTCCCGAAAACATCTGCTGTCACTGCTTCTTATTTGATTCTCCTTCTCACACCAACATCAATTTTTCAGTCCATAGGCTTCTGCCAGAACTGAATTCACCCAGCCCTGGGGTTGGGCAGGTAATTATGGTCTGGGAAATCAGAGCCATACAATATGCTGGTCCCTGTGATTAAGTCATGGGTGTCTCAATTAGAGGAACTAATTGCAGTTAACATTTTGCTTAGAATGTGACCCTACCTGTGCTTTCTAATACTATAGATACTAGCCTTATGTAATAATTGAAATTAATTACATTTAAATAAAATTAGCAGTTTAGTTTCTAGTCACACTAGCTACACTAGTCAGGTGCTTAATAGCCACAGTTGTTGGATAATGCAGATAAAAGAACATTTCCATCATATCAGTAATTTCTATTGGACAGTACTACTATATAGTATTTCTATTGGATATATAGTATGGTATTTCTATAGGATAGTACTACTATAGTTTATCTAGACCAGCAGTATCCAGTGTTAGTATAATGGTAGTTTTTGTCTAGTAACCACATTTTTAAAAGGAGAAGAAAAAAATATAAAATATGTCTTAATAAAATATTTTATTTGACACAGTCAATCCAAAATAGTATCATTTTAAACAGATTATCAATGTAAAATTGTTAATGAGAGATTTTTATATTCATTTTTCATAGTATTTTCAAAATACGGTGTGTATTTTACACCTAAAGCATACCTCAATTTGTATCACTCACATTCCAGTTGTTCAATAGCCTCTTGTGACTAGTGGCTAGTATTGGACAGTGTAGATCTAGATGTTATTGCTGGATTTCTCAACCTTAGTATTATTGATATTTGGGGATGGATAATTCTTTTTCTTGGAGGGCTATACTGTATGTTGTAAGATGGTTAGTAGCACCTCTGGCCTCTACCCGCTAGATGCCAGTAGCCTCCCGACCCAGTTGTGACAAACACAATATATACAGTCATTGCCAACTGTCTCCTGAGGAACAAAATTATCCCCAGGCAAGTATCACTACTCTAGGGGAAAAGCTGATCTTTCTTCTGGGAATGCTGGCCCAAAGAATGAAATAAGCCTAGAGCCATCAGGGCTACCAAGTGGAAGCTGAGTATGAAGCCAACAGGGCAGGAGCCAGAGTACAAAAATGGGAAGATAGGAGTACCAGTGACATTTTTTAGTCACTTGATCAAGACTCACCTGAATGTTATTGTTCCTCTGGATCTTTCAGTGACATAAACAAATACATTTCTTTCCTTGACCTAAGCCACTTTGTTTTTTCTTTATTTGGCAACTGAAATAGTCATAAACAATCTGTCATTACAATCTAAATATGCAAAATGAAATGAACCCACAAATATTTCTACTTCAAAAACTGAAGATGATTAATCCTCCCTCCCATATGATTTATGATAGATTTCAGTATCCTTCCAAGAGTTACCACATAGAGAATGGAAGTTATTTTGCCTGCTTGACAGCAAATCCACAGCTTGACACTTTTTCCAGCCTTCTGGTGAGGACAACTAGAGTTATTAAGATCATGTGTAAATCTAAGGTACCACAGGATTGTCAAAGGGAAAAAATAAATAAAAATAAAACTTTAGCAATTTCATCATCAACAAAACTTTTGTGGTCACAAATTTTGTGCACAATTCAATTCTGGGGATATAAAACAATATAAGAAAAAGTAAGAAAGGAACTGCTATTTGTCCAAAGTCTTTGTATGTTAGCAAACTTTCTGAAAACATTGCATATTTACTACTTAATTTTAAAACAATGAAGCACAGGAACCTAAGGTTCAGAGAAATACAAACGTCACTGTATAAACATTTAACAATTTGAACTGATATAAATTTCTAAGTATTGATAGAACAACAAACTAAATTTATCATTTTACTCCTTTAGAAGAATTTAAGAGAAAAACTATCCTATGATTTTGCCCCATACACTATTTTCACTGAAGAAAAAAGTATTTAAAAATAACTCTTTTGTCTTATATGAGATCTAATTGGAAAAATATTTTAAAACCAAAGGAAAATGTCACCAAGTGACTTGAACACCTGTACTAAGATGAAAACTTAATTAGCATCAATAATTGTAAACCAATTCCTCATAAAGATTAAACATTCTGGGTTCTTCTCTCAAGATTTTCTGGGGTATGCAAAAAAATGAGGGCAGTGAGGTAGTTACTTTCATTTGATTTTGTTTTTTAACCAAAAGTTTTCAGTTATATTACTTAGAAAACTGATGCTGCTGTGTTTCTTAGGTCTGCCATTTATATTAAATAATCTCATCAGAATAAAATATTTCACAAATTTTAATAAAACTGATAATCAGGTATAGAAATCTACAGATTTTATCTTTTAAGAATATGTTATATTTATATTACCTTAATCTTATATCTTTTAAGAATATCTATGTACATATGTATGTATGAATGTAACTCTCTACTTACATTTAAATCTGTCTATATCTTTATTAGGGTGTTGCTGACCTCCTAATAATATTTTTGCATAAAAAGTTTACATTATTCCCCATCAGACTGTCCATAGCACAGCTTACATTGTGATAAAAGTGTTAACAAACATTCTGGTTTTCCCCTATGAAATATCTATATCTAATAAAAATTTAGAAGAATAAACAAACTCAAACAATGGATTTTCAAAAAACAAGAGCTGGAAAAAATGTACTTCTTCTTGTGAAGACATTTTATTATTTTTTTGAAAGTGACATTTTGAATCCAGCTTATTGTTTGACCCATTCTTCTCCTCCTTCTCACTATTTGAGCCTAGAAAAAGAAAAAGGAACATGACAGAAATGTTCCAAGTAATGAACTTTCAAAGGAACAACTGTGGGATGGTAAATAGCAGAGTCAAATTTGGAGATTTGGCTCCTTGTTTGGAACACAATTTTCTAAAAGGAAGCTGCTAGATGTCCTTCCATTTCCAAAAGAAGGGAGAATATTGGCACCTCCAGCACAGTTCATTGCTGCTGTTACCTGGAGAATTTTGAATGGGTTTTGAGATTCTCTGAGAAGACAAAAAGTAAATAACAAACAAACAAAACACTTGACTTTGTCTAATTCATAACAATCTCACTAAGACAGGAAAAAAATTTTGCATTAAATGTAATGGGTGTTAAACAAACCAGAACATATTTTTAATTACTAAAATAACAGCTATAGCTATAGTAATTCACATTAGGTATGTACATGAGTTGGATGAAAGTGAGAATTATACAATTGAAAAGCATTTTATTTTTAAAAATTGAAATGATTTAGAAATATAAAGCAGAAAAATCTGCTATTCTTATTCTTAGTGGGTGTGTATATGTTGATGGTGTTGCATCCTCATGTATATTTGTAGGAGGAGGGAGAAAGAGGAGGAGGTACAAATTTATCTCACCTTCTAGTTTTTCATGCATGTTTCTAGTTGAGGAAACAAAATGGTTCTGACACATACAGAATTATATTTACGATACGTCAGCTATCATATTCACAATATAGAAAATCAAATATGTCAAATTGCTAAAAAGTTCTATGATTCAGAATGGTAAGTTTTATATGCATTCAACAGTTTTTGGTTAAACTTTATGATTAAAAATAATAAACAAATTGGCTTCCCAATAATTCTAGAAACGTAATAGATTTAGCTTATTATCTATGTATGGTTGTTAATTTTTGGCATCAATGTTTTTAACAAACAGGTTGGAATGATTGGTGTTACATCCATTGAACATTTAAGTGATTACTAGGTTTCTATTTCAGTGAAGAACAAATGAGATGATTATTAAGGTCAATAAGCTATGGTTATTGGTTCTCATAGCACGCCATCTAACAGATGAGACAGTCACATAAATTGATAATTATAATAGATTGTAATACGTGCTATATAAATATACACACACAGAAGCTTTCCAAGCACAAAGAAGGCAGTGAATGAGGAGTATTCAGTTCACTAGAAGCTTTGCTAAGGAGGCACTTCTTGAAATAGGCTTGGAAGAAATGATGCTTATTTAACCCACTTCTTTCTCTAAAACTCTCTTAGTCTACTCCTTCCTGCCTACAGCCTATGTTTTAGTTGCTTCCCTAAATGTGGCTTCTCAGATCCTCCAGAATGACCACAGATCATACTTGACACTTTTACAGCACATCTGCACATATGACAGTATATTTGAGTTATAATGTCAACCTACCTCATCACACTGACCTTCATGATGACCACAGTAAATTTATGCAGCAACAGCATATGAAACAACGTCTGCGCTGATGTTAAAAAGAATGGTTGAATTAATTAATATATTATTGGATTGGCCAAAAAGTTCATTCGGGTTTTCCATAACATTTTATGGAAAACCCCGAATGAACTTTTTGGCCAACACAATATTTTCCCAGATAGAGCATTGGGGGAAATGTCATTCCTGAAAGCTGTAATTGCACCTACATAATGCAATGAAGAATATACCAAGAATTATTTTGTGACCCTAGAACTTAGTATGGTTGGAAGTTCCTTACCTTATTCTACTTCGTTATATTCCAGAATATTTAACAGCTTCTAATATTGTATATAATTTATATATTTGTTGTATGTATTTTTTTAACCCTGCTACAATACAAGATAGTCAAAGTAAGGATCTAGCTCTCTTTTGTTTTCTCATGTCCCACCAGAGCCAAGATTAATGCCAAAGGTGATTTCAGTTGGACAATATTAGAACTGAAATTCAAACTCAGGTCTCAGCTATTCATAAAGTAACTTTCCAAAACCGACATTCAAAAATAGACATAACAACTAATGATATTCTTCATAATTTATTTCAACTAAACACTTGTACATTAATAATTTGTCATCTTCAAAATAATTATAAGTAATAATAAAGCATACTAAAGTGAACGAAGTAGAATATATTCTCTTGAGTTAATCATGTTCTACCATGTAATTCAGACAATTATGGATCCAGTTATAAGGTGGAGAGATATTAGTTATGACCGATCTAAGAAAGCACTATGGAAGCACAGGATTCTATTCTGTTTGGGATGATTGAAAAAAGCTTTGTGGATGAGAAAGCATTTGAGCTGAAATTTTGAAAATCTGCTTTCTTTATAAAAGAAAATTGTAATAACAAATAAATCTACGCTCTCTAAGGTTAGCACTGAAACAATTTATACATGATAAGAGATAGTTGTACATACATTTGCAGCTCACATGTTTATCATCTGAGGTTCAACATTCAGTTATTTATTACCTGACAACATTATTCTTGTCTCAGGAGTGAAAAATAAGAAGTACCCTATGGAAAGACAAATCATGAGAAATAGAGTCTTGCCTAAAATTTTTAACTTCCCATGCCTCAGTGGATATATTCCCTGCAGTGAAAACTTTGTAAGCATGGGTTTTACTTTTTTTTTTTCTAAAGAAAGATGATAGTTTCTTTACAAAGAGTAAATTTTTAAAAACAGAGACATGGCATAGATATTTCAGCCTAAAGAACATTAGACTCAAATGCACAACAGTGCAAAGAAAATATTGGCAAATGGAGGATGATTCCAAAGTTACGGTGTGGGATAACTGTGATATTGTGTAACGGGAAGACTGAAAAAGTAGACAAAAGAGTGGATCTTTAGTGACACTGATATGTTGAATTTGATTAAACTAGCAATGGAGAGTTAGGAATATGTGTCAATTTATCTGCAGGATGAATCAGAGAGATCAGAAAATAGAAGCACAGATCCTCAGGATAATATTTCAGCAGGAAATTATTGCCCTAACTAGGGCAACAGAAAAGAATAATGGATGTAAGAGTTCTGAATGGGTTCTATAAAACTTAAAAACGATAAAGTCACAGAAACACTGAAGAATAGAACGAGGTGTGGCTTGACTTCTTCTGCATTATGCTAGTAAATTCCAGAGAGACAACATGAACATAGAAAAGATGCCAAGGCTAAATGCTATCATAAAATAATCTCAAACTATCTCAAAAGTTTATATAATAATCAGATGAAGTTCTGAAGATCCATTTGAAATAACCAAATCCCAATGTAACATGGCCAATCAAAATCACAGACACTGTGAATCTGGTAAAGAATTTTCTTTCTAAAATCTACCCAGAAGATTTACAGTTAAGAATAGCAAAATTAACTTGAAAAGAAAGAGGGTACATGGCTTAAAACCCCAAATATGTAAATCCATTCCATATCTTAATGAAAATCTTAGTAATGGAATAGGAATACATATAATGATGGACTACAATAAGATGACCGCTCAGGTATATATCTATATATCTCATGTTTGATATTTAACTTCACTTATTTTTTGACATGCAAACATTTCATGGGTAATTAACTGTTGTTCTGTTGTTTGTAAAGTTTTATGTACACTGAGCCATCTATATTTCTTCTTTTGCTTTTATAAACAGAAGAGCAATCATCAACCTGAGGTGAAAATAATTATTCACAGATAGTTTTTCTAGTCATTTTATTGTAGATTTATGTATTTACCCTTTCTAAGTGACAAACTATTTTGCAATATGTTGCAAGATAGGAATCCAGCACTATATTTTCAAACTGGTTAGCTTTAGCTTCAACAACATTTATCCAATATTCTATACCTCCCTCGTTGAATTCAGGTGCATTTTTGTTATATAATAGCTAATTATAAAAACACTACCAAATAATGTTATTAACTGATAAATTAAAAAGACCATTCAAATGAATATGTTGAGCATATAGGCAAGACCTTACAAGAAAAAAATGTGAAAGGCTATCAATCTTTTAAAAATATTCAACTTCATTATGCTAATGGAGAGTCTATTTAATCTCCCAGAATGTATTTATAGCCATTGAAATGCTTTCAATCTTTGTGCCCTTTTTTGTGGGAGGAGGGGTGTTTGTTTTTAATTGCAGAAAGAAGGGGTCACTTGTCTTTAGAAGAAGACAAGAAGTAGACAAGCTGAGGAAGATGGAATTTAAGTAATGCTGTCTCATTTTCTGATCCTAGATATTTCTTTGGTCTCCTATGGATATAAGAGAAAGGACTTCAAATGGACAGAACTATTCATGATGGACTTTGGAGCCTATTGACATAGCAAAGCAGCTTTGAGGTGCAGATGACAGAGTGGGGTAAGGGACCCACTATGACTACCTTTTAGGAATCTAGCAGCCTCCAGAGGATTGGGAGATTTAGGCAAAGCCAAAGACCACCCTTGGTAGACCCTCATTTCTCACTCTGCCCAGTGGAAGCAGAGATTTTATATCAAGAGCCTTAGTAGGAATAGGAATAGGAAAGTGAGAATAAAAGGTTACTTGGTAGACACATATGAGGCCAACCCTTGAGAACTTGAGCAAATAAGTGGGTTCACTTTCTCAGAAGCCAACCTTCTCTTTTAGCATATTGGCTAGTCGGGGCTAGAGCCACCACAGTTTTTTCTATGAAGTCAAATATTATTTTATTTTGTAGAAACAGGCTATTAGGTGTTAGATATCAAGGTTAATTTGAAATCAAAGAAATAAAAATGAAATAATGGGTAATCATAATGGCTAATATGGTTTGAGCTTTTATTATTTTGCTAGACATTGTTCTATGCACTGTGACTATAATTCACTCTTCTCATATCCTTATATGGTAATGACCTTCTTAAAATATGTGACTACTGTAGGTTTGTAGGTTTGTGGTGGATAAATTCCAACCAGTTATCCTTTAAATATCTATAGTAACCCTAATATACAGAAAATTTAAGAGCATAATTTAGGATCACATGAAGCAGTAAATAGACTAGTTGAATCCATCGAATAGTAGAGCTACCTAGGTTGGTGATACTCATTTAAATCTGACCTGAAAATTAGGTAATAAGATGGCTTTTATTCTCAAGCATGTGGGTTTCTACCTTAACTTTTAGAATTTAAGAACATAGTAACTGTATACAAAAGCTTCATTTGATACATTTATAAGAAAAACATCTCTTTAAACAGGGTAGTTTTATGAAAAACTGAAAGTTTCTTATAATGTGAAACCTGCATTTCTCCTATGTTGGAGCAATTCCACTGCTGGATATCTACCTTAGATAAGTAAATACTTATGTTCACATGAATTCCATACATAGATTTTTAGAATGGCTTTATTCATAATCATCCCAAACTGAAAACAACCCAATGTCCTTCAGTGGGTGAAGGGATAAACACACTGTGTTCATCCATGTGATGGAATAGTAACAGTGAAAAGGAAAGAATGATTGATAAACAAAACAACATAGATGAATCTCAAAGGCGTTACGCTAAGCAAGTAAACCTGTCTCAAAAAGTTACATATTTTATGATTTCTTTTACATGACTTTCTAGAAAAGCAAAACTATGGTGAGAGAGAACAGTTTGGTGGTTTCTAGGGGTAAAGACTGGAGGGAATGTGTGACTAAAAAGGGCAACACAAGAGAATTTTGGAGAGTGTGATAATGGAAATCTTCTGTATCCTAATTGTGGTAGGGTTACACAAATCTATACATGTGTTAAAATTCTTAGAACTATAGATTGCAAAAGAGTCAATTTTATTTTACATTAACTTTAAATAAAGTGTGTTTTTTTAAAGAACTAAAAACATTGTACTGATAAGATATGCCCTCAAACACAAGTATTTACTTATGAATGAGCAAATTTTCAACCAGGAAAATTTAGAATTGAATGAAGAAATATTTGAGAAAAACAAATACTTTATTACTTTTCTGGAGAATAGGAATCTATTCATCTGAGATAAATTAAGTACAAGTAGTTACTTTAAGAAAATCTGGCCTATATTTAATGTAATATCTTCATAACTATAATTTCAAATATGTTGTTTAGTAATCTATTAAGAATTTTTATTCTAATTTGAAATCTTATTATGTTTATACACAGTAGTAGAATGTTCCTAATAATTTATTTTATCATATTTATAAATTTATTGTACTTTTATTAATCTTAAGTGCCTATAAGTCAAACTATTGAATGATTTTAAATGAAATCATATGGTATAAATTTAACTTGAAATATTCTACCTTTAATTATGTATGTTAATGATGCCAAGCATTATTCAAAGGCCATTTAAAATGTTTTTCAAATTTCTTAGCCTTGTAAATACAATGACAAAAATCATAAGTTGACTATAAAAGCTTAAGGAGGATCTAGGCAATTAGAAAATTTGTTTACTATTTCTAAGATCAAAATAATGCCTAAATGACACTTCCCTAACATAAATTTACCCTCAAGAACATCAAAGATCTGAAACAAACAGGTACTATTATTTTCCCCATTTTACAGATGAAGAACAGGTTACAGGGAGGCTAATTTACATACCTCATGTCAAACAGAAAGACTATCCAATATTCCTGCAAGTAAAAAATAATAGCCCTTCTATGGTTCTGATATAGTTGTAAATTATAAAATCCTGGAGAGCAAATGAACAACATAAATTTAAAAAAATATGTCCTTATATCTGGTAATTCCCTTACTAGCCATATTTTTATATTAAAATTAACTTTCATTATAATGAAAATTAGGGAAATAATATCCTCTGTTAAAGAATTGGATAAGTCTACACAATGTAAATGGCTCTTCAGCTATTTGATATAATACAATCTAGCACTTAAAATTTTCTTCTAGGAGGATATTTAAATATTGGTAAAATAATTAAGTGAAAAATGTTTAGGGGCTTCCCTGGTGGAACAGTGGTTAAGAATCTGCCTGCCAATTCAGGGGATACGGGTTCGAGCCCTGGTCTGGAAAGATCCCACATGCCGCAGAGCAACTAAGCCCATGCGCCACAACTACTGAAGCCCAGGTGCCTAGAGACCGTGCTCCGTAAAGAGAAGCCACCTCAGTGAGAAGCCACGCACCGCAACGAAGAGTAGCCCCCGCTCGCTGCAACTAGAGAAAGCCGGTGTGCAGCAACGAAGACCCAATGCAGCCAAAAATAAATGAATAATAAATTTATTTTTTAAAAAAGTTTAAAGTAGTAAGGGCATATGATTTTAAGTACACTGAGTATGTACTTTATGTACTGGGTATGTACATGTAATAAATGAAATACAAGGAAAGAAAAAAAGAATTGAACACATATTCTAAAATGGTTCCATTGTTTTTTCCTAAGTGGTGAGCTGATTTTTGCTTTATTCTTTTCCTAAATTTCCTGACTTAATGAAAATATACTGGAAGCAGAAAAATATTTCCCGTTAAAAAACAGACAAGTAGTGCTTATGTGCAATATTGTGTGTACTGATTCATTCGCTGATAGAGAAAACCTATAAGCTTGTCATGAAGGCAGTTAGTGCTTTCTGTTATGCAGTTGTATTAACTAATACTATCCTCAGGGTCAGCATCTTTTCTCATAGGACTTCATGGATCAGTTTCACATACAAGGTGCCTATTGGTCGTTTGGGTAATTGAACACATAAAACATATTTTTTCGGGTAGGTGTCTTATTTCACTTGTAATTTTTCTTCTAAGATGACACCCTGTGTCTGTAATACACATAGTCATAGGTATTCTCCAAACTCTAAAGAGCAAAAAATGTACAGATGTTCAACCTCTAAAACTCAGAGCAAAATGGAAGGCTAGAGAAGGCACAAAAACTTAGCCAAATTCCTGGTTCACACTCTGTATTTTTCTTAAGATACCATAACCCTAATTGGATTTCTCTCTGGCCTGATTGCTACAGACTTCCTCCAAAGGGCTGGAGGCACCCTTGTTTCACTCCTTGTTGTTTTCATTCAGTCAGCGTGATTTTTGAACAGGGTTATGTGCAATGTACAAGATTAATCTTCTTCTGAAAATAGCATTTCCCTAGCAGTGGTTAATCCATGAAAGGCTCAAAATTAAACGAAATCTTTTGACCTCAAGTAACATAAAGCAGGGATTTGGAACAGCGTGCCGATCTCTTGTTTTGCCTTTGATATTCAGATTGCTTCCTGAGCCCTCTTAGACATTTGCTAGACCTCCAGGTATAAGGGATGCGGCTTTGTTTTGACATCAAAGTTCAAGGGGAGAGTGTAGAATGCTAACGAGCAGTCTGAGCTCCAAAGGACATGATTAAGCTGTAACTGGTAAGCAGATGCAGCTCAGGGAATTAGCAGTAGGAGAGAACACACAAGCTAATAAAATAAAATAAAAATAATGTCATCTGATTTGTCCTTTCTTTTTCTTTTTTTTTGGACAATAGTGGACAGCTAATAACAGGAGGTACTGAATCATTAATGATTCTGCAGAGGTGGCTGATTAAGGTAATAACCAATGACAAGAAGAGCAGATGTATTTGTCACAGGAAATTGTATTAAAAGATCACAGACCCTGAAATAGGAATATTTCCAGTTTGGTTACAGCAAAGTAGAATATGCCATCACCCATTATCTACAGCACCCCGCTTAAGAAATTCTTTCCCCTACTGCTGATACAGCAACGTATGGTGGTCCATTGGAGTCTGTGGTTATCTTCCTAGGTCAAGCAAAGCGGATCCTAGAATCCATCCTGCTGGAGTGTGGCTACAAGAAGTGAAGCCATTTATCTGGGCTGTAGCACAACAGGGACTTAATAGGAAGAGAATCTGATTGCCAGCAGTGAATTTGCTTCATAACTAGCCAGCAACTATTTGTAAGGGGTTGAGAAAAGATTGGCCCTCAGGTAACGGGATAGAATGAAGTGTCATACTGAACTGCCGTGTCATGGAAGGATCTACTGAAGAGCTCTAAGTCCAGAAAGCCACATTCATTTTTGGCAACTAAAATTATTCTTTTTTATAAAAACACCTGATTTTTCACTGTTAGAACAAGGGCCCTCACCATTAAAAAATACAAATAAAAAAATACAACAAACTATTCTAATCTAACTCCACCTCCCATTTTAAATATTGGAGAGTAACATATGTGGGTTTTGCTACTGTTTTAAACAATTTTCTGAACTGAAACTTTCTTCTGAACAAGTTGTGTGTGTGTGTATGAGTTTGTGTGGTGTCTGTTGTACTGCTGTTACTTTACGTCTTTATGGTCCAAATTACCACATGTAAAATGAGTTTAATGGACTAAGTAGTGTGTAAGGTCCTTTCCAGCTCATTGGTAATATCAATTTCCCCAGTACCTTAGTTAAAAACATATAATGGGTTACATCAGCTGAAGTTTGTCAGGGAAACATAATTTTGATTTGATTTTCATATACATTAATAAAGAGTTTTCAGTCTCTTAAAGTTAAAAATAATTTACACATGAAAGTCAAATAAGAATTTTTTTCTTGACAAACTAAGGATATATATGAAAGTTTATTTAATAAAGATGTTTACAAGAGATTTTGTCAATAATAAAATACTGTCTTAAGTCCTGCAATATATACCTTCTCGGAGTCCTTTAAACAATTATAGCAATTGGCTGTTATTAGCAGTGACTGTTCCATTTCACCAAATCCTCATCAACATTAACCTTCCTCGTTTACAAAGTTTATAACCTGTTTGGTTAAAAAGAAATCTTTTTTTTTTTTTTTAATTAAGTGGGAGTTTGTTTTTCCTGTTTTATATTTTTCTTCTCCCTAAATAAAAGCCAACATGAAGATTATGAATAAGGGCTTCCCTGATGGCGCAGTGGTTGAGAGTCTGCCTGCCGATGCAGCGGACACGGGTTCGTGCCCCGGTCCGGAAGATCCCACATGCCGTGGAGCGGCTAGGCCCATGAGCCATGGCCACTGAGCCTGCGCGTCTGGAGTCTGTGTTCCGCAACGGGAGAGGCCACAACAGTGAGAGGCCCGAGTACCGCCAAAAAAAAAGATTATGAATAAGAATGGCATCTGCTTGTGAATCACCTTTACCTTTCATTAAATCAACACTTCTGAGGGTCAGAATACTAGTTAAGAGCATTGGCTCCAGAAGCAGATGCCTGAGTTTGAATCCCTGATGAGCCAATCACTAGCATGTGACCTTGCGCAAATTATTTAACTTCTCTGTACCTCAGCTTCCTCATTTATAAAAATGAGGACAAATTTACCACATACAGCAGCTGCTGAACGTAAACAAAACAATATGTGCAAAATGTTTAACACAGTGCCTGGTATATAGTAAATGCTTAATAAATATTAGCTATTATTTTAACAAATTCATCTGCACACAATATTTTAAGTTTAACAGGTCTCCACGATATCTTGGTAAAACATTCAATCTTGATGAGACAATTTTAAAATAAAATATATTGTATTTAATTTCCATTACCATTTATGAAAGTACACTCTCACTTCCACACTGAGGTACCATAGTGAAAATTTTTACCCCCCCTCCTTTCTTTTTAAAGGCAGGGAGATCCCAGCATGAGAACTTCGGAACTAAGATCCCAATTTGTACCAGTTTGTAAGAAAGGTTTCCAGGCATTTCTACAATCTAATGCTTTCCTTCACACATCCTCTGACTTACTGTGCCCCCTCTGCTCAGATTTTCCCGCAGTTTCTTTATCCATAATGAGAGAGCAGTTGGGAAGAGAACATCAGCCTGTGAGTCAGAAGCTCTGGGTTCTATGCTAGGTTCTGTCATCTGTAAAATCTAAACCTCCAACTATCTCTGATAACAAAGAAGGCAAGAAGCCTGGGAGAACTCGAGGTGCCTTCAGGCCTCGAGGTACCCTTGTGGCCTCTGGTCCTATTTCACCTGTCTAGTAGTTACGTACTTGTAGTTAATCTGTCTAATACGAGGCCAGTAGTTAAGAATTCAATCATGTAAGGCTGTAAAAACGCTGCCATGAATGAACAAAGGTGGCAAGTCGGGGCCAGGTGTCCAGTCCCACCCCCCAGAGCATCTCTGGCGTGTGGTGTGGTCCGAGCTGGGTGAGTGAGGCCTCCGAACCTCAGCCTCTCATCAGGCAGCTGCTCTGGTACCTGACCCAGGAATCTCCTCCACACCCCGGTTGACCCGCGGGCCGGATACGGCTTTCCCTTGCTCCCACTTTGCACCGGATGGCCCCGACTTCCCCCCAGGTCACCCGTACCTGCTTTCTGCTCGCCCTCCCCGGCACGGGCGGGTCCTCCTGGGCTGGCATCCGGGCTCAAACCTGGGCGTCCGCTGACGTTTGGCAAACACTTGAGCTGCCTGAGCCTCGGTTTTCTCGGCTGTTAGGTGGGGGCGACACCAGCGCTCAGAGGACGGCCATGCCACCCACTGACTAAATTCTCCTCACTGAGCACCGCGCGGGCTTTACTGCCTAGATGCTCCCACGCCCCACTTCTCCTCTGCTCCTCACAACCCCATGAGGCACACACTGACTTTCACCGGATCCTATCATTCCCGAACCTTCCTTCACCCCCTCAGGCAAAGCCAGACCCCTCTGCCCAAACTTCGCGGCCTCCTCACAAGGCCCGTCTCCTCAGAGTGTCCTCCTCCACTTTCACTCCCTTCCTGGCATCACCTCGCAGACGGCCACGGCCGTCCTCTCCATTCCTCGCGGCAAGCGGTAGCAACACCCAATCGCTGGGCGCCCGCCAGGGATTCCAAAAAATCTCATTTTAACACATTTAATTAGTACTGAGCCTAATTTAATACTTGCTTATTTGTATTTCTTCATTTTTTCCCCTTTTTTTTGTCTATTATTACTCTGGTATTCATATATCATTTATTTATGAGTTTATCTATTAGAATATCAGCTCAAACAATTGTTGCTATTTATCCAGATTTTTCAAAGAACTTTGAGGTGTGATTATACATAATTAATGTACGCAACTTGATGAATTTGGAGACAGCCATCACCACAATCTATGCCATAAACATATCCATCACTTCCAAAAATTTCCTACCATCTTCTTTATTTATTGTTATTGTTATTTTTGTGATAAAAACAACATAAAATTGGGAATTCCTTGGTGGTCCAGTGGTCAGGACTCCTTGCTTTCACTGACAAGGACGGAGGTTCAATCCCTGGTCAGGGAACTAAGATCCCACAAGCTGCATGGCACGGTCAAAAAACAACAACAGCATAAGATCTACTCTGTTAGCAATTTTTAAAGTATACAATACAGTACTGTAAACCATAGACACTCTGCTGTACAGTAGCTCTCTAAAACTTTATTAATCTTGCATAACCAAAACTTTGTACCCTTGGCTAATACCTCCCCATATACCCCTACCCTCAGTCCCTGACAACCACCATTTAATTCTCTGCTCTTCTAGATTTTTCATCTTTAATATGTGTTGATTTTTTTTTTTTTTTTTCAGTACGCGGGCCTCTCACTCTTGCGGCCTCTCCCGTTATGGAGCACAGGCTCAGAACGCGCAGGCTCAGCGGCCATGGCTCACGGGCCTAGCCGCTCCACGGCATGTGGGATCCTCCCGGACCCGGGCACGAACCCACGTCCCCTGAATCGGCAGGTGGACTCTCAACCACTGTGCCACCAGGGAAGTCCTAATATGGGTTGATTTTTTTTTTTTTTTTTTTTACTTTATAGATATTGCCTTAGTTCATGATGGTTTATTTTAATATGTTGTGAATTACTTATTTTCTAGTTTTTCATGGACTCATATATTTAACTTTTTAAAACATTTTCTTCTAATTAGAAAACATTATTTTCTTCTGATTAGAAAAAACATACATGATCTAAAAGTAAGAAAATATAAAGAAGAAAATAAATATTACCCATCATTTCACCAGAAGAAAAGGCAATTCATTTATTTCTGGCTATTGCTTGTGTCACTATCATTGTGCACAGTCATACTGCATTTCATCAGTGTCTTTGAGGTTAGAAGCTATGAGAGATTGATGCAGGCTCCAGTTTGTTTTCACAGGTTCCAGTTTGTTCTCTTAAGTTCCAATTTATCCCTTTGGACTTCATTTGTCCTTATTTTTCCTCACTATATGTCCAGCTTTCCTTTCTACCCCTAGTCCTGCTGACATATAATGACTTCAGGCTCCCATAATTGTGTAAGAATTGATCGCTAGGGCAGATTCCTTGTGGTTCTGTTTTTCTGATCAAACTCTCTCGATAAGATATATGTTATAGACTTAAAAAAAAAGATTTGGGATCTGACTGCATAGTTTACACATATTGGCATCTTGTACTTTAATATTGTAGAATAGATATTTTGAATACCATTCTTTGAAAAAAATAAATTACTAATAATTTATTTTCTGCAACATTTTCTGTCATGTAAATGAATGGTAATTAATTTAACTATATCTATATATTGAATAGTATACTGTTTCCATAATGAACAATCTTATTCATAAATATTTATAGGATTTCTGATTATGTCCTTACCTTGAATCTCTAGAGGTAGATTACTAGGTTAAATGTAATGACTTTAATAGTTATGTACAAATTGCTTTCCAGAAATGCTAATATTTGCACCTAGAGTACAAGACAGAGCTCATCCTATATGAACTTTTTTATTCTAGTTTCTTAGGTAGTCTTTTCCTCTCAAGACCCAAAGTATATTTATCTGCATTTTACTTTATTTTATTTTTCAATCTTTATCCTGCTATCTAGCTTACTTTTAATTATTTAAAATATTTGGAATTCCCTCTTATTTAAAGGGAAAATCTAATTTTATTTTAATTCAAGTACTTTATCAAATATTCCAAAAAACCTGAAATGGTGTTGTGAAATCATCAGAACATTTTAGAATATAAACTATGTGCATAAAGAAAGAAAAATAGTCTATGATTCCAATTATTACCACTCTGATTATTATGTTCTTTTCAGACATATGGAAAATAAATTCTGTAGAAAGTGGTGAGTGCTATGTGTACATGCATATGTGTGTGTACATGCATTTTTTAATTGTGATAAGCATGTTGTATTTATGTTTTCTACTGTGGTCCTTTTAGTTACTTCTTATTTTAATTATTATACGAATTCTGAGATGAGCCATACTTATTCAATATATGTAAAGTTCTGGACAGATCCTCTAATATTTCTTCAGGTTAACTTTGAGAACTAAAATAATCAGGACAAATAATTTTTCTTTTCCTTGAAACTCAAACATTTCACAGCACTGTTATTTAAGAGTTCAGATTTTCAAATTTTCCTAGGTTTGATGAACCTATCGATTTGCAGATATAATTCTCAAGCTCTGGATAGTTTTCTCCTATTTTATTATGCATTGCACATATTTTCTTTTATTCTGTTCTAATGTCCATAAATATTATGTGTGTGTATATATATAAATGTTATATACAACATATATATACACATATACATATATACATATGTACACATACATACAGCATATGGATAAATTCTTCATAGATGACATTTTTGCTCTCATTTATTTAAACTCTTTGGCTTTTTCCTTGGGAATCCTCTCCTTCACACCTCACTCCCAATTGTTTTCTGTTCGAAGGACTTCTAATTACTGATTCACCTCTCAAGTTGCAATACACTGTAACTGGTCTATTTCTGCCCCCGGATATGTTGCACTACCAGAGGTGTGGCCTTTAAATGCATATTGATGTATGAAATACACCACAGGGCAGTGAGGTGAGTAGGGATCTGAAATGCTCATGCCATCTTAGAAATTAGTTGTTTGAGGTAGTAAAGTACATTTCAATTGTAAAGTGGCAGAAAATAAATCAGAAGCAGTAGCTGACCACATTAATCTGAAAGTCTTTTATCAAATAGTTGGATCCTCTCGAATATCCTGTGAGATACCAAGGACTTAAGGCCTTATTTTCAGGTATCAATGATGAAAACAGCAGCCCAAAGACTTTAGTGATGTATCCAAAGTCACACAAAGTGGGTGACCCAAATGGGACTGAATATAAATTCACAGATTTGGTAATTTCTGCTGGCCTTATTGTAGCATATGCCAATTTTGTAGGAAATAAAATGAGCCTCATCCTCATAATTTTTATGGGCTTTATTTCTGATTGGCAAATCATTTCACACCATGCTGTCTACCATCATGTTGCATATTTATTTATTTATTTTTTTTTTGCGGTACACGGGCCTCTCACTGCTGTGGTCTCTCCCATTGTGGAGCACAGGCTCCAGATGCGCAGGATCAGTGGCCATGGCTCACGAGCCCAGACGCTTGAGGCATGTGGGATCTTCCCGGACCGGGGCACGAACCCGTGTCCCCTGCAATGGCAGGTGGACTCTCAACCACTGCGCCACCAGGGAAGCCCTCATATTTATTTTTAACATGAAACCAAAACCAAATTGTTGGCATAGTTGTCAAAATATTCATTTGATTATGCTCATAGCTACAACTTTTGAAGACCTTTAAGGTAAACAAAATGGAACATTTCATTTTTAATTTGTTACTAACAATCTTGTGGCAGCTAGTCTAGGTGCCTGTGGCTGGTTGTTAATAACACTGAATTAAGAAACTTGATTCCTTTATGAAATGAGTAACATTCATGATCACAACTGCACTTCCAATTCTGGACAGAGGTCCCGTGACTCAAAGCTCAGAAATGTATTCTATTAATTGCAGAGAGCAAAAAAGAGACCTGGCTGTTGATTGAAAGCCAGCTCTTGATATTTGTTGCTTAGCTACAGCTATTTCTCATGCTGGTTCCTTATATATACTTACATAAAAGCCACTTATTATACAGGCTTGATTATATCACTTTTGTCCAAGGCTATGACCTTAGTACCTTTAAATGAAACATTTTAAAGGATTTGCTATCTCAGCAAATGCATATTTTTTTTCATTCTGATATTGTATTTTTGTTATTGTTTGCTTTAAATTTAGTTATATATACTGTTGTAAAGGGCTTAATTACAATCAACTTTTGTCCTTCACAGGAACTTATAATTACACTTTAAATATAATTTTGGTAAGAGATACATTACTCATTCATTCTTTCATTAAATAAATATGAATATAGATATTCACAGCAATATAGGTATATACATAGTGAGAGAGATATTAGATATAGATTATGCCTACAATGTGCCAGGCACCATTAGGAAATTTTAAATAAAAATGGTTGTATAGGGCTTCCCTGGTGGCGCAGTGGTTGAGAGTCCGCCTGCCGATGCAGGGGACAGGGGTTCATGCCCCGGTCCGGGAAGATCCCACATGCCACGGAGCGGCTAGGCCCGTGAGCCATGGTTCCTGGGTCTGCGCTTCTGGAGCCTGTGCTCTGCAAAGGGAGAAGCCACAACAGTGAGAGGCCTGCGTACCGAAAAAAAAAAAAAAAAAAAAAGTTGTATATATAGTCTTCTTGGTATACCACAGCTTCTCTTCACAATGCAAGTGAAAACTTATTTCTAGCTAAATAGTGATTTATACACAAACATTTTCCCTGTAAACCAAGACTGAAGATGTACAAGGGGATTTCTAATATTCATACAAAGAGCTGAGCAGACATGTGCACTTATCTTTTAATAAATAAGATTCCCTTTGCATGCAACTAAGCTTTTGTTACAAATATAAAAATCTATACATTTTGCATCTGTTTGTGTGTCATTGAGCTGAATAGAAGTGAAAGGTTTCAATCCTATTGAGAAGAAATGTTCTCTAATAGCTGACACTACTTAGATGGATTCAGACCTATTTCACCAGAGTTGCCCAAGTAAAACTTCAATAAGCTGAGAACTTGCAGTGGCAGATTATGTACAACACTAGAATGTAATTCTTGGTCCACACTGATTTACAATTATTTAGGAGTCTAGTTACAGGATGCTAATAAAGAAGCTGCTAGTTATCCCATGTAATGTATTTCCTGACTTTATCATTTGGTAAACAAGGTGTCAACTTGAAATTGGTGGGTATTTTTCTTCAAATATTTAAGTAAAGTAGAAAGTTATGATGTCCAGGTTGATGTTTGAAAACAAAACAAAATGACACTTCAATCATCATCAGAAATTAAGGATAGATTTACAGAGTCTTTGTAACTTTATTTCTTTGGGAAATGAAAGATCAAGTGTTAAAGTAAATTACTTCCACAGGTTTTTTTTTTTTCATGAAAGCATTACTTATATTAAAGAGATTAAATATTTTTATTACTGTTCCACACATTGGGGCACTGATTTGATAAGACATAAATAAATGTATTAGAATATACTAACATTAAACTACCTGATAAGTAAATGGTACTTGTTCAAAATTTGTAAAAATATAGCAACTTTGCTAGTTTTATGTTTGAACTGAGTGATGTGAAAATATCTTCTTGCTTCTATTGTTTTGACTCATGCTATTAATTTAGTTTGGAAAATTACTACCGTGATTGGGCACAGATTTATACATATATATTTTTTCAAATGTGTATTAAGGACGCCTTCTCATAGTTAGAATTGATCTCTCTTTTTGTATACCAGTCTCATTCTTATACTCACTTCAGTTTGATGTGCATGATGATTGTGGATGCATGTGTCTTCTCCTATACATTTGTATATTCCATATAAAAATGGGTTATTCTTTCTAGTTACCCAGAATCAAATATGCTGCCTTGTAAATAATAGGCATCTAAACTTTGTTGAAATTTCCTGAATGTTTTGTTCATTAAAGCAAATGGATAACTAGATCATATGCCACCAATTAATACTTCTTAAATACAATGAATATTATTAAAACATTTAGGCAGAGAGAAACAGCGTGAATTCTTGACACCTAGTTTAATCCTGACACTTCCTAAATTTTTCATGAAATTTCCATAATCCTAGGGGGACAATAATCTAGCAGTTAAACACAAGTGATAATAAACACTGTATATATTCTTTGTTACAAGGTTTTATTTGCTCAAAATACTATGATTCTTCACTACCTGCCCTTTGACATCAAAAGATGCAATGAAGATTTCCAAGAATGAAAGTTCATTCTGCTAAAATCCAAGCTGTTAAGCAAATGGTTAAAATTGTACTAGTTGATGTTTCCGTTTGAATTACAATTTACCTGCAATGCTATTTAGGGTTTTATGAACTTTGAGTAACATGGAGAAGGGAAAAACTTGATAGAAATGTAGCCAACCTCCTTAACTTTACTAATTAAGACAGTGCTATATTAAAAATAATCATAGAGAATGTGCTATATGAAATAATCAGGTCAGAAATTGGGCATATATTTTTATGACCTATATTGCTTAAAAATACTATTCATTCATTCTTTCATTTATGAATTTATCCATAATGTATCTATTAAATGTCTGTAATTTGAAAGCCAATATGCACTGTGTCTAAACACTACTGTCTGTTCTACATCAAAATATTTGAAATATCAGTTTTATTTGTCTAATTGGTTTATTTCTCTACATAACTAGAGAAGAAATGAACTCATTAAACTAAATATGTTTATTAGTGATCAAAGTAAACATAGTTGTATTTCCAAAAGAAAGAAAAAATAGCCACAAAACATACTGAGAATATTTGGCTGTGATTATGAGTCGAAAAGTATGATCCTCAAAAGAGTCACATAATTCTAAAAAAGATTTGAGACAATATTTTATAAAATATTTAATTTTACTCATATGTTTTGTTAATTCACTGAAAAGCATGTATTTAGCACCTATTATATGCCAGAACTGCATTATATATAGGGGTTATAACAGTGAGCAAAACAAATACAGTCTATGACTTCACAGAAAATTCAGCCTACTAGAGGAGTTTCATAATGATTACATAATCATGCAAATATACAATTAGTTATATTATATTTAAAATTTTATGTATGATAGGTATAGAGAGCTATGGAAATATATGATACAGTGGCAGAACTCAATGACTAATTGGATGTGGGAGAAAAAAGGTCAAGGATTAAATTTTGGTTCTTGACTGCATACATAGCTGGAGACATTCACAGATATAGGAATCTTAAATGATCATTACATTGCACAATTTCACAGGGTATCATTCACAGGTTTGCAGTGAAAATCATTAACTTCTTTGGCTTTGTACATAAGCTTGATATTCATCTGAAAGATCTAAGAAAATTTGGCATGTAGGCAATTGGATGTATGCATGGTAAACTCAGGGAAACTGAGGTGGAGAAATAAATGAAGCCACAGAGAATAAATGAAGCCATGAGACTGTAGAGAAAAGATATAGGATGAGAAGAAAATAGCATCTGCGAAGCTAAAATATTTTAGGCCTAATAGTGGTCCTGAGCAAAGAATACAGTCTAAGAATAGACAATAGATAAATAGAATGAAAATTAAAAAAGCACATGCTAATTAGCTTAATGGTGGTAATTATTTCATGATGTATACATATATCAAAGCATCACGTTGTACACCTTAAATATGTACAATTTTTATTTGTCAATGATACTTCAATAAAGTTCTTCTTAATTAATCTTGGTTAGCTGAGATTTATTTGCTAAGGTCAAGTTTTCACTATGACGAATATAAGATACTGTACACTTAATGAATTAGTCTCGTATACCCCATTGCCTCTTTCTGGACTTCACTTGGGTGAACTACATTTCAAATTTACAGTGTTCAAACCAAACTCTTGATGTCTAAACATCACTCTCACAAACCTATTCTTTCTACACTCCTCCTTTTTAACTATATTTCACTCTTATTTTTTTAGCTCTTCCCTAAGTCCTGCCTCAAAACATTCTGGATATTTCTATTACAGTGTTTTTACTGAGCCATCTCTTTTTGCCTTGGCAACTACAATTGCTCATCTGGTCTTCCCCAAAGCAACCCTTGCCACAAACACTCAACACCAACCCTACATTGATAACAATCTACAGGTTACCCAGCTTCCATTTGACCAAGTCATTCTTTCCTAGCCCATCTCCAAGTTACAGCATCTTGAATGACTTCCCATCACAATTGAAATAAAATCTAAGTGCAAACTCCAAATTTTAATGCCACTTCATTGCATTAAAATATTCCACATGCTGCATCTCAGTGGATTGTGCTGTTTGTTGAAAATGCCAAGCTCTTCACTGCCTGAAATGCTCTCCTTTCTGTTCATTGGTGGATTTACCTGTTCTTTTATGGGTCTTAAAGTCACCTTCCCAACTCCCACACAAATGGAGCCCTGTTTTTGTCCTTTTATTATAATGTGATTATTAACTCCATTTGTATCATGATTTCTAATTGTTTTCTTTCTTTCTTTAGTTTTTTTGTTTTCTTTTTTATCAGACACCTCTCAAAACTTTAAGCTGCATGAACAAGGGAAGAGGTCTCTTATTCTCTCTTTCATCTTTTGCATTTAGCTACATGCCTGCACATTGCAGAGGCTCAATAAATACAAGTTATAAGACTGAATGACAATAAATCCCTAGACCTCAATTTATTAATCTATAAAATAAAGGCAAAGGGCTGGATAATCCATATTGTTTCTTCTCACATCAATAAAAGTAATATTGTACACTTAAATAAAATAATTTGATGTCTAATTATTTTACCCAAATTCATTGTCAAAATTATCCTATCTGAATCATATTTAACTAATATATTTGTTGGGTTAGTGGGATGGGTTAGGGCAAAGGTTATAATTCCAGACCAAATCAATTACTATATTGCTTTTACCAAAAGGAGAACTAGTTCAAGGAGCACTGTGTTCTCACCATTTTTCATTTCACAAACTTTACACTGACAGTTTTGAAACTAAAGTGCTGATACACTGTTTCCAGGTCATTCAAAAGCAGGAAACAATAAAAAATGTTGCAAGATGAGGGTGAGGGGTACAGCCTTTTATGAGGTCCTGGTTTACTTTTGCTGACTCCAAATTTTAGATGTTTCAGATTGGAAGTAATATATGATTTTATCCGTGTAATCTACAACAGAAGTATAAACTTCAGTACCTGAATCCTAGAGAAATGGAACTAATTCAAAATATCAAATAGACAATTTTTGGTGAATTGGGTCATGCACTCTAAATTCCTTCTCTCAGTGTAAGGCACTTCATGTCCTAAGTTGCCAGAAGTATTTCTCAGGGCTCAGGGCTGAGTCCTTCTCCACGAATTCCTCTATGTCCTCCCTGAAGCATATCACTTCACCCAATATTAGTCCTTTCCCAGAGTAGATCCACATCAAATTACTGGTTGATGTGAGGGTGAAAAGGCCTGACACTCTCACCTTGAATGGGAACAACTCTGAGAAGCTAGAGCAGCTGTTGAGGTCTCTGTAGAATTGTCTCTGTCTTTTGTAGCAACTCCATCACAGTTCAATATTCTTGCTATGGCTGTTTTTCTCATTCCCTTAAAGGTGTCATTCATAAGCATACACTCCGTTAATATTCCTTTATGCAAATCTCTTCCTCAGGGTTTGATTCCTAAGAAATCCTACACACCATGCATTCTAAAATATATTTTTGCCTATATCCGTGCTAAAAAAAAAATGTTCTCTTCGAAATTTTCAAAATCTTATTAAAAACGTTGCATTACCCATTTGAAATATCTTTCTTTGCTGTTAATTAGGGAGGAAATCACCTAAAGTGGTTCTTGTTCACTATCACGCTGTAGAAAAGAGCTTAGTGGACCAGCATCATCAGCATCATCTAGGAGCCTGTGAGAAAATAGAAAACTCTGGCCCCATCCCAGCTCTACTGAATCAAAATCTCTAGAATGGGGACCCAGGAATCTGTGTTGTAAACATCTCTCCAAGTGACTTTTACATGTGTTGAAGTTTGACAAGCATTACAAATATTGAATATTAATGGAGAAAGAATGGGCAATACTATTGCATAATTATATTCAAAAAATAAGAAATTATCTTTTAATTAAATTACTTATACCAACAGGAGAAGCATCAATATTAGGGACATATATTAATTGTTTACAGGTGAAATATGAAGTTACAGAGTAACATAAGTAGTTAGATTCCCATTCTGATTGTGGTTCATACATTAGATTATTCCAGCCCTTTCCTTTAGTCAAAACCTAATACTTTGACTTTCTATTTTTTCTATCAAACTGCTCTAATCTTTCTAAAAATCAGGTCATCAAAAGTCTTTTACCAAGCCTAACAATTGAGAGTACTAACCCTGTCAGTATTAGGCTACTCCTTCACAGTTTACAAATCGCTTTCACAGGTCACATGTCTTTTGATGCCAGTGAAAGTCACATGCCAGATTTTATTTTAATTACCACATGATAATGTGTGTATTTATTGAGGCCAAGTGGCTTGCACAAGATCAAGCTTGGAACTGATAAAATAAGATTAAGATTCAGGTTGTCTGAGTCTACATCTTGTTCTCTGTTAAATGGAGTTCAGACACTACCATTGGAAGGATCTATCATCATCTCTCTATCAATCTCTGGTGATTTCTACTGGTTGCTGAGAGAATCACCTCAATGTGTAGTCTCCTTAAATTAAGAGAACACTTCAAACAAATTCAGATCTTCAGTATACTCTCCACAAAGGCTAAGTCCCCATTGCTTTCTTTTCTAGTCGAGTCTGTGAGTCTATGTGTAAATATGCATGATAAGGTCTTGTGCTCAGGGAGGAACTAAAGGGGCAACTAGAATATCTGAAAATCTGGAATCATTTTCCTGTTGATATTCAGTTTAGTATGTGATATTTGGTAACATTTTAGACAATATAACTGGTCTTTATTAATTTTTAATATATCCTACACTATTTATTGTGTCTATGGTTTGTCAGTTGTTTTGCTGAGTACCTTGTAAAAAGAAATGAGAAAAGTAAAATCCCTGCTATCCTGGAGAATGCTGTCTAATGAAGTGGAAAGCTGATAACAAAGTGTAAAAGCATACAAAGAAAATTTCCTCCAAAATGGGGATGCTATACTACAGAATAGTAGAAAGCAGAGGAGCTGCCTAACCTGAATACATCGTTGCTATTAATACTACTCTCAGTATTAATAATACTACTCTTAGTATTACATATTCAAGCTGTAAGATTCTATTTTTCTGAAGATATTAAACTTGCAGCTAAGAGCCTAGATGAAGAAAAAGATTATGTGATCCATACCGTGTTGCAAACTTGCCTTCAGGTTTCTAAAGTTGAAAATATAAATGTGCTCTCATTTGTGTTTATGATTATCTAGATTGATATGTCTCTCAATTAAATCATAAACTATTTCCCATAGACTTATATCCAATCATAATTAGCAAACAGATTGCCTTGACCTTCATTTATTCACTTTGAAAGCCTTTGCTACAAGAAAGGTTTCTGGTCACCTTTTAATTTTCCTGTGGGTTTGAATGGCGACCGCTGCTGATACCAGGTGCACTGGGTGATTTTTACACATTTCAAGAGCAGGCAGACAGTAGCAGCAGAGGCGACATATTTATAATCCTGAACATCCCCATTGAGCAGTCATTTAAACATCTGGGTGTGAGAAAGGGTCACCACTGATAGAATGAGTTCAAATGTGATATAACCTGCTTCACCCACCCCATCATGGACATAATGATGGTTAGCAATTCTCAAAAGCAACGGGATGCTTCTTCTTCCATTCTGATTTTTATTTTTTCCTGAAGCAAGATATTCTCACTGAATTAAAAACAACAGCAACAGGATTGTATAGTTAGCACGTCCATAAAAGCAATACATAGCCTTAGGGACAATTAGTATATGCCAGACTTTGTGATATTATTGCATTTAATCCACTAAACCACCCCTTGAGGTAAACACTATCATTATCTCATTCCTGAAATTCTTCAGAGTAAAAAAAGTATGAAAAGGGATCCAATAACCTTGCAGTAAGATGAATTCAAGTTTTCTCTCAGCTCTGCTTCTCCTCCCCTGGGATACTGGGACAATTTTCAAGTTACTTAATCAGTGTTACCCCTGGGGCAGTGGAAGCACCAGGGAAGGAATTTCACCGTGGAAGAAATTTCCTACCTGAAAATGATTCCTCTCCATCACCATAAAAATAAGTTACTTAGATACCAAGATAACGATATTTACAAAGATTATCATCATAGACTCTAATAGTAAATATCCCTTCAGTTTTCATCCATTTCTTTCCCAATTCCATAAAACTCCAGCAGCATATATAAACCCCTGGGGGTAGGGAGAGGGGACAATAAATCACTCACCTTTTAGAGTTTTAAGAAGACTATTTGACTCGTCATGCCATTAAGCAAAACCAAAGCAAAACCAACTTCTCTGGAATGTTTAAACCTCTTAAAACATGATATAGTAACATGTACTATATTAGGTCTAGCTACATATCTTCACTCATGTTGCAGGCCTTCTCTCTCTCTCTCTCTCTCTCTCTCTCTCTCTCTCTCTCTATATATATATATATATATATACATACATATATTATGTATACAGGCATACCTCAGAGATATTGCAGGTTTGGTTCCAGACCACCTCAATAAAGCTAATATCACAATAAAGTGAGTCACACAAAAATTTTGGTTTCTCAGCACATATAAAAGTTATGTGTACACTATACTGTAGTCCAGTAAGTGTGCAATAATATTATCTCTAAAAAATAATGTACCTACATTAATTAAAAAATATTTTATTGCTAAAAAATGCTAATCATCTTTCAAGGCTTCAGTGAATCATAATCTTTTGGCTGGTGTAGGACTGGAACTATTTCAAGAATTACCAAAATATGAAAGAGAGACCTGAAGTGAGTAAACACTGTTGGAAAAAGGGCACGATAGACTTGCTTGACTCACAGTTGCCGCAGACCTTCAATTTTTAAAAAACACAATAAAGTGAAACACAATAAAAAGAGGTATGCCTGTATAGACATCTATCTCTGTCTCTTTATATATGTATGTATGTATGTATGTATTTATAATGGATTTAGGGTTAGGATTGTTATATCAGAGGAGTGAGGGAAACAAATCAATATATTAAAACATTTATAACTAAATGTTTGTATAGCTATCTACTTCATAAAATATCACTGCTTAAGCTGGAAACTGGGTGGGTTCCACAAGACAATGGCTAAGCAGTAAGAGGACAGAAACATCCCCTATAGACAGACACCTTTCCTCTTTCCTCCAAATACCTGCTCTTTCCTCCAAATACCTCCATCTCATTTGGTGTCAGCTTAGAGGCTTTTGACTCTTACCCTCTTTTGCTTGGATTGGCTGCTTCTCACATGACATCTCTTTGCTAACTTCTATAATAGGAACTCAACACAGTGCATAGTATGAATACAACATTGCCAGCAGGTGAATTATCCATCTCTTCCAATATCAGAAGGCTTTTTGTTTTCTATAATGTATATTCTGACCGCCATTCATCTAATTTTTCTCAGTTGAGTTCTGGTTTCCTTCATATGAGCTACAGAGACCTTAACAGTTTTCTAGAAATTGGTCTAATATACCAATTTAACAATAAATTTAACCAACAGTTATTTTTGCCTCTGAGTTGTCTGCTAGGTTATGTGCTATTATGATACAATGATAAAAATTGAACACAGTCTACTGAGAAATGTAGACACACACAAACAGATATTGAAAAGTATCACATAAAGGATTTTTAAAATACTTTAAAAAGTATTTTTAAAAAAAACTGTTAAAAAAAAAACAATCTGAAGTGAAGAACTAATGAGGTAAAATTAATTCCAAGAGTTTGCAAAAGAAATAGGAGTGTGTCAAAGGACATTTTAGGGAATAGAGATAACCTTTGAAGGAAACCTAATAGAAAACTTTCCTAACATGTGACGGGCAAGGAGAGTGTTGTAGGAGAGAAAACAGAGTGAATAAGGGAATGGTGGAGGGCAAAGGTAGGAGACCTATTTGTGAGACCTATGCAAGAATAAACAGCTCATCAAAATAATTTAACCCCTTTGATGTTAACCAAAATTAATTGAGGCTAAATCAGTAGAGAATGTAAAATTATAAATAAATATTTCAAATATAATAATCATTCATTTTATCTTTTATTGATTTTTGGCTGTAACTAAAGGATATTTATAGGTTATTAATGCCTTATACTTGCTTTCTCCAATGTGTGATTTTATTTTAAAATCAATACCAAGAGAGTTTTGGGGAGGAAAACTTCTCTTGCAGAATATTGGAGGATTAAGTTTGACTTCCAAAGTTTTATTATCTCACTAAATAAGCCTCTACAAAGTAGATTCTGTCAGTCTTATAGATTACTTTATCTTTTATGATACAGAGCAGATGATACATTTGTCAATATACACCATACTTAATTTTCCACTGCCATATATTTCCTCTCTCAAAAGATTAATTTTGATTTTATCATCACTTAACTTTAAGATTTGACAATGACCAGGAATTAGTTAGTGCTCAGTCACTAGTCTCTATTCTCTGCTCATCACTAGGGAAGAATGGTTATTTCTTCCCAAAAAAGAATCATATACCCTGAAAGTGGTCAGTAACAATTCTTGTGACAATTCTCTCTGACTGATATGAAAGGGGAGAAGATGGGAGAGTTACTCATATCAAGCTCCAACAAAACCTCAGCATACTAACTCTGCTCATTTAGGACAATATTTGTTGCCTTAACAAGATAATTTCCCAAGCAATGTGGATTGTCGCCGTGACTTTTAACTTTTCTCAGATAACTTCATTTGCCCGTCATGAAGCTTTAAACAATGTAATACACACACTTTAGCTATAAATTAATTGCACATGGATTAGTTTTTTTTGGCGATAATCAAAGTGTTTCTCGTAGCAGGGCTTGGCTCTTCTCACCCCATGCTCTCCACAACAGGACATATATCTGTAATCCCTTATCTGAAATTTGGTAATCCACAGACTTTTAAAAGCCACAATTTACATAATTTGGAACAAATTCATTTTAAGGTTAAACATGATTTGAGCTGCTGTGAGCCTATTTGTGATTTACCTACTTAATGTGAAAATGTACACATTCCACTGCAAAAATATTAAATCTTTGGTATGCCTTCAGATTATTTCTGAGATATATTAGAACCATTGGATAAGTGAATGAAGCCCTTTACTCTTGGAGCAAAAAGAGGAGTATATTTCCCTTTCAACCAAAGCCTTATTATTTGTAATTTGAGGGTCCCCTTTGTCTCAATATATTCAGTTAATTCATATTCTCTTGGACTCTAAGGGTTATCTATTTGTGAACTTACTATGAGAAAGGAAAAATTATTATTATTTTTTCTAGATGAGAAAACAGAGCCTTCAGAGGCAAAATAACAGAACCACAGCAACATGGCTAGGAACTAGTGGAGGCAAAATACAAATTCCAGCAATTGGACTCAAGAGCTCTCCCTCTTCACTTTCTGACCTTTACTTCATGCTTTCTAACTTTAGAAGGTAACTTAGAGGAAGAAAGAATATCTCAACTTTGATTCGAGAGAAGGTTTTTTTAATCTAATTAGATAGCTCAGTTCCTTAAATAGACAGTACCTTAAAATATCAATAGATCTACCTTATTTTGAAGAGGCATTGGGACTTTATCCTGTGTAGGAACCAATGTGAGTATTTCAGTGACACATTTATCAAAGACTTATATGGACAACATTGTCTAGCATGTATTTCCCTCCTCTCTGCTATTAGCACTCCCTTCTTATTACATACTACTTTACAGCTCTGAAGCACTTTCAGACATAAATCATTCTCACTGGAGACTAACTGCTCAGATAAACAATATTTTAATCATGTTTCCTTTGTTATTTAGGTGAGATGAATGTCACACCTGGCATGTTGAGATCTTTCACGTCAATAGTCATTAACTAGCTTTTACAGGTTGCATTCTAATATTCTTAGCTTCACGCAATTATCAAGCAGTGTTCTCAGAAGACAGACCTGAGTTCTCTTAATAACTATTTTTTTAATGAAATGATGGAATTTCTTCTTGACAAAAGTACATACATAAAATTTCCATATAGAAATGCAAATTTTAGTTGGCCCTATATTTTTTTTAAGTTTCTAAGTATTATCAAAAAGGCCAATCTTTAGTATTTGAGAGAAAAACTTGTGTGAAAGAAAAAATACTTTAACTTAGACATCTGGCCTCTTGACAAATGGGACACTGAGTTAAAAATTATTTTGTCATGATTTCACCAGATATTGATTTACAGATATTTTAATGTCAGTGACATATAAAGAGTCAGAATTTTTAACACTTATTTTCTAAGGTGAGTATAGATTATTTATTCTGGAGGCTAAGGGCACAAAGGGAAAGCATGGAATGGATCAATTCTATCCTTTAGCAACAAAGTGAGTTCTAGGGCCATATTTTAATGACATATGAACCTTGAGCAATAAAATGAGGCCATCTGGACTTGATTAGCTCAAAGTAAACTAATATCAGAATAATCTTTAATGTACCTTTTGATCCCAGCCTCCAATCACCCGGGTTTCTTCCTCCACTCTTAGAGAAATAGCTGTTAGCATTTAGTCAATCTAAGCAGCATTCAAAAGAGTTTCTTCCTCTGGAAGCTCTATATGATTTTGGCTAAAGCACTTCTGTTAATATTGTGACCTGAAGAAAAAGAATACTTGATTAAGTGCTTATTATTATTAATTTTATTCACAACTGAAACCGGTATATGTCAGGGAAAAGATATTCTAAAGCAGAAGCAGGACCACAAGGAGTTAATGCATCAACCTCTCATTTTGTTAGACTTGTGAGAAATTCTGGAACATGTTAAAATCTGACATGAACTTGCTGAACTTCACCTCTTGTTTTAAACCTCTGTCCTTAGCACAATGGATTCAAGATATCCTTGTTAATAGCTAACTTCAAAAAGGAACCCTGGGTGATTTAAGGTCTCTCTGGAATGAAGTATAACTGACAAGGGAATCAACATGAATCAGGCCTAAACACAAACAAATCATTGCCAAGCAAAAGCCATGAAAACTGAGGGCATCCCCTATAATTATTAGTCATCTGGGAGACTTGAGGATAAAACTTTATGGGGCTCAAAGGTCAACATTAAATTGATCATCAGCTTTCACCACCATGTCATTCACAAGTTGGGATCAAATTAATTTTGCTTATTTAACTTCTAATGCTGAGAGTTTTTCACATCTCTGTGAATGAAAGATTGTGAAAAGGAATGGCATATTTTTACTTTAGTGTTGGATGAACTCATTAGACTACTAGAGACTATTCATTTCTGCAGTCTCCAATTTGATGTTCTGAACCTATTCCATGGCAAAACATAACCATCCCATGTATTTTTAAAGAAAAATTTTATCTTAAAAATGTCTATCATTAGTTTCCAAATATCAAAAAACATTTTTAGATGCTAATAAATAAGCAATAAAAAAATGCTGAAGTGTGAATACAAGTGGATAGCAAGAAGACAGTAAAACCATTATTGTCTTTTGATTTGCAATTGACAAAACTAATTTTAGAAAGTAAATTTATTGTTTGTCAATAACCATCAAAACAATTTTTTTAACCTTTGTTTCAGTAATCATATATTTTAGAATTTATCCTAGGTAAATAATCTTAAATACATGAAATTACACATTATATACTATTTATAATTATAAAGTTTAGAAATACTTGATATATCTTATAATAAAGGAAATAGGCAAATCATTTGTACATCTATATGATGAATTATATTGCCACTGTAAAAATAATGAACTATATGCTCTATAGAAACATAATATTCTGTAATGGAACATTGTAACATTTCCATAATAATTATTTTGATCAAACTTACATGGAAAATGATATAAAGAAAAAATATAGAACAGAAACAAAATAAACATATCGATAACACTATATAAGCATAGAATTACAAATAAAAACCAAAAAAATACATTAGTGATCATGGAATAATTTTTTTTGATATGTTTGTATGAATCTTAATGTGATAAAGTAAGTATTTTCATGCCCAACATTCGTTGTATCTACATACATTATTTTTCTTTGTGTTGTGTACATATACATTATTAAATGTAAAAGAACACACCTTCAAGTCAAGGAAATATTTAGTATAATCAAATATAACCCGGAGATACTCAATAAATGTTAGTTGGCAACAATAATAGAGATTATAAATCATTACACATCTAAGTTTTCTAAGAAACAAAATATTGCCCTAAGCCTTGGTATCTTACTTTGTGCAAAAACAAAGTCCTTTGAAAATAAGAAACAGGTAATCACAGCAGTTCTATAAAACCAGAACCCAACTAACAGAAAGCCTTAATTAAGTGAGATTTGGGCGGGGCTGTAATTCAAATTTAATGCAATGTACAAGATGATAAGGAAACAAGTGTGATCAATGTTTCAATCCAGAAAGAACCTGGAGGCTGTGCTTATGGATTAGTGGGAATTCCTAAACTCTTACTCCCACAACCAAAAATTCACATAATTTTGACCCATAGTCAAGACAGAGGCCAAATATTTGCAAGAACCTAGATATACCTTAATTTATATAGTAATCTCACAACTCTGTGAAACACAGAGTTTGTAAAAATTTTCCACATGAGAAGAATAAAAGCATGAAATTAAATTTTCAATTAGTTTATTCAAGAGATATTGTTGCAAACCACTATGTTCTTAATTCATATTGCAGTGGTTAAGATTTTGGTGTCTAGTGTCATAGTACCAGGTTCATATCTTGCCATCCCCACTTGCTGGTTACGCAGTTGTGAGCAAGTCATTTAAACTTTCCAAGCCTCAGTTTCCATGTAGATAAAATAGAGATTATAGTAATTATCTCACAGTGGTTTTCCTAGAAATAAATTAGGACTGTTTATGACATATTAAGCATGTAATGTGTTGGTTGTTTTGATTGTGCTAGACATAGGAGATTTAAAAGTGAGAAAAACAGAAAACCCATTTCTGTATCCAGAGGAAAAAAAATATTTTAACATGATATAAAGATATCACAGAGCTAACAATCCAAAGATAAATTATGGTTTATGAATAATTACTATATCTAAAGAAAGAAAATCTGAAAAGTTGAGGCCAGTATTGGAGACTGATTTTATCCTAGGGGCATCTGACATTTCCTGAAGAGAGGACTGAGAAGCTGAGAAACTACACAAGATCACTTTTGACAAACTTGTGGTGTTAGTCGTACAAAGATTAGAATCAAGGAAACTGGATTTGGAGGCTCTGGTAAACTTTCCATGAACTGGATTAGGATTCCAAAGAATTACACTCTAGGAGTTAGGACTCTAAAAGATTATACTCTGAGAGTAAGAGTAAACCAAAAATGTGTAAAATTGCAAGGACTGAAGATTAGCTTTGATTTTTTTTTTCTAAAAATGAAACTACTAATATTTCTCAGACATTAAAATGATTTTCTTCATCAGATGAAAAACATAATAACCAAGAGGAGAAGAAAAAAAAGATCAAGTAACAAAATGGGGGAAGGGAATAAGTTATACACAATAGAAAAAAACATTATAACATACCGTTATTAAGTGTAAGGAGATAAGAGAATACATATTAGGATATTAGATAATACCCACAAGGGCTATTATGTATATTAAACTTTTTGTCTCTGAATCATTTATGTCTTTTAACCACTCTTCCATGTTCTCCATGTTTATCTCTTCATGATTCATTGTGGATATTTTTATGACCTTTCTTCTAGATCATTAGGTTTATGTTTGGCTGTGCCATAAATAATTTTACAATAAGCCATCCATTTATTTATTTTATTTGCCCTACATTTCAGTTCTAATAATTATTACTTTTTATAGAGTCCAGTTCTTGGCTGAATTTATTTTCTTTTATTTCCTTATACCTTATAAATTTATTTATTTCATGTTTTTTTCTATTGTGTGTAATTTAACTCCTTACCCTTTTTTGATACTTGATCTTTTCTTCTTCTCCTCTTGTTATTATGTTTTTATCTGATAAAATCATTTTAAAGTCTGAGAAATATTAGTAATTTCATTTTTTTAAAAAATTCATCATGACCTTCCGTCATTGTAATTTTACCTACATCTAGTTTACTCTTACTCTAAAAATATAATCTTCTGAGATCCTAACTCTTAGGGTGTAATTCTTTGGAAAATCCTAGTCCAATTCAGGGGAAGTTTGTCAGGGCCTCCAGATCCAGCACCCTGGATTCTATCTTTGTACAACAAACCCCACAATGCTGTCAAAAGCAATATGTAGTTTCCCAGCCTCTCAGTTATCTCTTCTGGAAATGACAGATTCCATCTGACAAATATATAATTGCCCTTGTGGATACTGACTATCTTATATACTAATATGTATATCAATACAAAATTGATGCTTTGATTATTATGTGGGGTATGAGATTGGAGGATAATGTGATGAGTCCAGGGAGAGGTAATTTAGGACTTCAAAGGGTTATCTTTGGTATATAAAATGTGCTCTTAGATGAACTTTTTATAAGTCAATTCATCCATTTATGTCTCTAAATATGCTATTAGTAATTTCTAATGAAGGAGCAGATGTATATTTTTACTTATGGATTTCTGTATTATAAGCTTGATAAAATACCCACAAAATTTGTTTCATTTGTTAATACAATAGATCTTATTTTACAATAAGCATCTTATTTTTTGTAACTATGTAATAACATCAGTAGTAGATTCAGGAGTTCCTGGAAAATCAGTTATAAAAGGCAAGAGATTTTTAACATTATAGTCACACTCTTTGGGGTCCATGTTAGGTTCTCAATATTTATCTAATAGATAATTGCGCAAAAAAATCAATGTATTGGGTTAGCCAAAAAGTTCACGTGGGTTTTTCCATAAGCTGTTAAGGAAAAACCCGAGCGAACTTTCTGACCAACCCATAATTACTGACATATTGGTTATTAGCACAAAATATAGTGCTATCCAGTTTCGTTTGATGTGAACTCATATGTCTATCGATATAATTATTTATCTCATTCCAAATGGATAGGCAAATAAATATCACCTTGTAGTTTCCTTCTTAATTTTTACTCTTTGATTTTCTTTACTCCTCACTCACATAATGCCTCTACTTAGGCAACTGAAAAGAGTTTCTATTTCAAAGCTGGGCCATAGTTATTTCTTCTTCTAACATGATTTTTTTTTTAATTGCATTTCCATTCTCGTTGCCTAAACCACCCTTTCTTACTCTTGTCTTCCATTCAAATATTGTTGTTTCTTTTGCAACTCAGTTGTTTCATTTTTCTGTAGCCATATTTTATTGATTGTTGTCTTTGGTAACATTGCTTTGCATAGCTCCTCCCTAATGCATATACTCAATTTGTACAACACAATTTGACTTTCATCATTTACTATATACTAGTTACATAGTAAGCATATGATACCACATAGGTAAACCGTTCCATCCAGACAGTGAAAATATAAGTGGGACATACAGATCAATGGAACAGGATAGAAATCCCAGAGATAAACCCACATAACTATGGTCAACTAATCTATGACAAAGGAGGCAAGAATATACATGGAGAAGAGACAGTCTCTTCAATAAATGGTGCTGGGTGTCTTCCCTGGTGGCACAGTAGTTGAGAGTCCACCTGCCGATGCAGGAGACACAGGTTCGTGCTCTGGTCTGGGAGGATCCCACATGCCACGGAGTGGCTGGGCCCATGAACCATGGCTGCTGGGCCTGCGCGTCCAGAGCCTGTGCTCCACAACGGGAGAGGCCACAACAGTAAGAGGCCAGTGTACCGCAAAATAAATAATTAAATAAATAAATAAACGGTGCTGGGAAACCTGGACAGCTACATGTAAAAGAAAGAAATTAGAACACTCCCTAACACCATACATAAAAATAAACTAAAAATGGATTAAAGACTTAAATGTAAGACCAGACACTATAAAGCTCTTTGACATAAATCACAGCAAGATCTTTTTTGACCCACTTTCTAGAGTAATGGAAATAAAAACAAAAATAAACAAATGGGACCTAATGAAACTTAAAACCTTCTTCACAGCAAAGGAAACCATAAACAAGATGAAAAGACAACCCTCAGAATGGGAGAAAATAATTGCAAATGAATCAACGGACAAAGGATGAGTCTCCAAAATATACAAACAGCTCTTGCAGCTCAATATCAAAAAAATAAACAACCCAATCCAAAAATGAGCAGAAGACCTAAATATTCATTTCTCCAAAGAAGATAGTACAGATTACCAACAAACACATGAAAGGATGCTCAATATCACTAATCATTAGAGAAATGCAAATCAAAACTAGAATGAGGTATTACCTCACGCTGGTCAGAATGGCCATCATCAAAAAATCTACAAACAACAAATGCTGGAGAGAGTGTGGAGAAAAGGAAACCCTCTTGCACTGTTGGTGGGAATAGAAATTGATACAGCCACTATGGAGAACAGTACAGAGGTTCCTTAAAAAACTAAAAATAGATCTACCATATGACCCAGCAATCCCACTCCTGGGCATATATCCTGAGAAAACAGGGCATATACCCTGAGAAAACATATACCCTGAGAAAACATATACCCTGAGAAAACCCTGAGAAAATAATTCAAAAACAGTCATGTACCACAATTTTCATTGCAGCACTATTTACAACAGCCAGGACATGGAAGCAACTTAAGTGTCCATTTACAGATGAAGGGATAAAGAAGATGTGGCACATATATACAATGGAATATTACTCAGCCATAAAAAGAAATGAAATTGAGTTATTTGTGGTAAGGTGGATGGACCTAGAGACTGTCATACAGAGTGAAGTAAGTCAGAAAGAGCAAAACAAATACTGTATGCTAACACATATATATAGAATCTAAAAAAAAAAAAGGGTTCTGAAGAACCTAGGGGCAGGACAGAAATAAAGATGCAGACATAGAGAATGGACTTGAGGACATAGGGAGGGTGAAGGTAAGCTGGGACGAAGTGAGAGAGTGACATGCACATATATACACTACCAAACGTAAAATAGATATCTAGTGGGAAGCAGCCGCATAGCACAAGGAGATCAGCTCCGTGCTTTGTGACCACCTAGAGGAGTGGGATAGGGAGTGTGGGAGGGAGATGCAAGAGAGAGGAGATATGGGGATATATGTATATGTATAGCTGATTCACTTTGTTATACAGCAGAAACTAACACATCATTGTAAAACCATTATACTCCAATAAAGATGTTTTAAAAATAAAGATGAAAGAGAAAATGACATTTAAAACTTAAAGTTTTTTTGGTCAGAGTCTGGTTTTCACTCTTTATTTTTTTTTTAAATTATGGAGGAAAACTGGACATGTCATTGCACTATGGTCCTGAAGAGTATGTAATGGGAAATGCCTATGATATTAACTCAAACATTTAAACTAATAGGCTAAAAGAGGGAAGAAATTTGTTGAGAGAGAAATAAATCCCTCAGTCATAAAGTTATATGATCCCAATTAAAATGCACTCCCAGGTTGCAAAGCAGCTGCCAAACTGCTGAGCGTTTTCAAAACATAATTCTGGAGAGGGTCTAGGTGTCACAGGGGCTTTTAGCATTCATCCTCAGAATATTTCATCCACAAATATAACTCCATGCAAAAGGAAAGAGAGTCTGCCAAGCACAGAATTTCATTTAGCACCCTGGTAGTTCACTTAATTGGAATAAACCCTGACTTCCTTAGGAGTCTTCTATAAGCCTAAACCTCATCACCAGAAACTGACTTTTTAATTAAGTGGTTCTTAAGAGCCTTTGGGCATGTAATAGGACAGACTGTAAATATAGCCATTAACACACACACACACACACACACACACACTAACAAACACATGCTTTTGGAGAATCTAGCAATGGATACTAATTCTATTCAGGTTACTTTCTCCTGATATAAATCTAGGAAAGACAAATATTAACTTCTACAATACTCAATTTTCTATCTACAAAATAATAATAAACTAGTTTCTGTTTCACAGCTACTGTTTTGTTTTCAAGATTAAATAAGGTGCTTACAACGTGCATAGTACAGTGCTTAGTGTGATTAATTTAAGAAAACAATATTTAAGCTAGTAGTAGTGAAAAGAATGATAAGTGGAAGTCAAAAGTCCTGAATTAGAGCTCTTTCACTGTCATTAGCTAGATGTTTGATCTTAGAAAAATCATTATAATGGTTGTCCTCAGTTTCCCTATAGCACCAGAATACATTCAGGATCTAAGAGTCCTTAATTTTATTACAATTTAGCTATAATTAGATCTATTAAGAATTCTCAGGAGCTAATATAACTGAAGTTAAGTTATATAAGCCTTCCCATTAGGCTGTCCTTTTAAATTCACATTTCAGAGAGCTTGTACGTAGTAAGAACATTTTATTAATTTACTTGGGAAAATATGTCGAGAATAAGTAAATTAGGGCTTCCCTGGTGGCGAAGTGGTTGAGAGTCCACCTGCCAATGCGGGGGACGCGGGTTCGTGCCCCAGTACGGGAAGATCCCACATGCCGCGGAGCGGCTGGGCCCATGAGCCATGGCCGCTGAGCCTGCAAGTCCGGAGCCTGTGCTCCACAACGGGAGAGGCCACAGCAGTGAGAGGTCCGCGTACCACACACACAAAAAAAAGAATAAGTAAATTATAATATTTTACTCTCAAGAGTAGACATACTCAGTCCTTGTTTTCAGGCAATATGACTAATTAGAACCATAAATAATCATCCTAATAAAACAATCTAAATCATGAAAAAATGGAAGGGAGGTAGAAGACCATTTGAACTGTATCAATGACCAAGGAAGACAATAAGGGATTCATAGAGGACAACTCTAATGTGAAGACATGAACCCTGGGCTCTTAGCACCAAAGCAAAACTGCCACAAAAGTTTTTAATGAAAACTGGAAAACTTGAACTTTTTCTTACCTGTTTGCACTAGGTAAGGGGACAGGATATTAAGTCTAGGGTAGCTTCAGGTAATAAGTTCAATGAGCAATACACATATTGCACAGTTCCAAATTTTGTGAAAGTAAACCTTAAATAGGGCTTCCCTGGTGGTGAAGTGGTTAAGAATCGCCTGCCAATGCAGGGGACATGGGCTCGAGCCCTGGTTCGGGAAGATTCCACATGCTCTGGAGCAACTAAGCCTGTGTGCCGCAGCTACTGAGCCTGCGCTCTAGAACCTGCAAGCCACAACTACTGAGCCCACGTGCCACAACTACTGAAGCCCATGGACCTAGAGCCTGTGCTCCACAGCAAGAGAAGCCACTGCAATGAGAAGCCCGCGCACCGCAATGAAGAGTAAACCCCGCTCACCACAACTAGAGAAAGCCCACGTGCAGCAAACGAAGACACAAAGCAGCCAAAAATAAATAAATTAATTAAATACATTAAAAAGAAAAACACCTAAATAAATCCTCAGGAAAAAGGAAACAACAAAGAAACAAAGCTTTGGAAAGACAAGATAAAATTAGTCTTGAAAATTGGTAGCCAGAAGCTGACATTTATACACTTATGGGTCAAAACATAAAACAAAGAGGAATTTGCTTATTATAATTGAATGATAGCAAAAAAACTGTGCATCAAAAATTGTGAACTGGGCTTCCCTGGTGGCGCAGTGGTTGAGAGTCCGCCTGGCAATGCAGGGGACACGGGTTTGTGCTCGGGTCCAGGAAGATCCCACATGCCGCGGAGCAGCTGGGCCTGTGAGCCATGGCCGCTGAGCCTGCGCGTCCGGAGCCTCTGCTCCGCAACAGGAGAGGCCACGACAGTGAGAGGCCCGCGTACCGCAAAAAAAAAAAAAAAAAATTGTGAAGTGCAATGTATTTCATGTGTACTTACTCAATTTACATTTTAACCATGAAAACACAAGGTATTAAAAAATAGAAGTTGAAAGGTTTTATTCCTCATGAATGTGTTACTAAAGCACTGAAGTCTAAGTTTAGCAGGTTCCCAGGGGGTCTAAAATTTCCCTAATCCATCCATAAATAGGACAGTTTCTCAGTTGAAAAGCTAGGGTAACTTCAGATTCAACTATACATTTATTTGAGGTTTATCATTTTTAGGAAAAGGAAATGGTCAATATGTATATATGACTTAGGAAAACATGAAAAGTGAAAACAGAATTCCTGACCAAGCAGTGTTTCATTTGGGAGGAACAAATTGTAGAGATTGCAAATGACATCATCAGTCATTGAATTTGATGAAACCTGCTAAGATAACATTTTTCACCCCAGTGTAAACACTGATGGATCCTCCCAGGGATGCCTTACATTGTAAGTCTGGGATTTGGTTTATAGGTCTGACAAGTGTGACCTTTAGAATAATGTATTTGCTATAAAGGAGGAAAGAAAACTCTTTATAACTAAAATACATTGGCTACAAAATCACTTTCCAGCAAGTAATCTGATTACAATCAAAATAACACACCAAAATGAAACAGTTTACCTGTGATCAATTTAATGTGGTTGTAAAATGCTAATTATGAGAGAAAGCACACTCAAGGTTTGTGATACCATCTATAAAACTTACAGAGAATCTAACATTCAGTGATGTGTAGCACATATGGGTAAGCAGATGGCTGAAGTATTATTTTTAAAAATAGGACTTTTGCTGACAAAATACAGAATTGGAATGGTGTGATTGAAAAGCTAAGAGGATGTTATTTATGAGGCAGTAAGCTCATGCTCAGTAGCTGGATTCTTGCTAAATGGCAGATAAAAAGGATTTTGGAGAAAAATGATTGTGTGCAGCTACAGAAATGAGTGAGAAATTCTTCTGACAATACACCTATCTGAAATTTTCATCCCAGCTCATCATCCTTCACTTCTTTGGCTTTGGGGGAGTTATAAGAGGAGGAGGCCTATTTTATCACATCAGGCTTGCTTCATGCAAAATTTTAACTTATCTCTTTCCTTTCTGATACAGTTCTAGGGGGAAAATGTTATGAGATAACTCTGAAAGTGAACAGACACAAAGTAGATATAAAGTATTTTTTTAGAAATCTACATACAAAATAGAATATATAACAAAGATTAAATTGGACACTTAAAATAACCTGGTTAAAGGGTTCAAGCTCTCAGTTATAAGATGAGTAAGTTCTGGGGATCTAAAGTACAGCACAGTGACTATAATTAATAATACTGTAATTGTATATGTGAAATGTGCTAAGACAGTACATCTTAAGTGTTCTCAACACACACACACATACATACATACATACATATTCACAAGGTAACTATAAAGTGATGAATGTGTTAATTAGCTTGATTAATGTAATTATTTCACAATATGTACATATATAAAATTATCACATTGCACACATTAAATATATACAATTGTTATTTGTCAATGATACCTCAGTAAAGCTGGAAAAAATAACTTGCTGATGTTAATGTCTCTTCTTTGAACTACATTTGAAATGACTCATTTATATACCCATTACTCATTATGTTCAACCAAGATTTTCTGGGAACCTATATGGCTCCTTGAATTGCTATTAGCTTGCTGAAATCAAGGATTATCTCTTGTACATATTTCATTCTCCTAACCAAGCATTAGGCTTGGCCTGTAGTAAATGGTCAGTAAAATTTTACCAAAGAAATTAATGAAGCCCTATATAATTAATTAATGAATTTTAAACCATCACGTTTAAAATTGCAGCATTTTTTGAATTAAAAGTTTAACTTTTCCTTAATGACCATATTTAAGAAAAGAGGTTTTAATAATTCTATAAGAATTTGTTTAAATCTCAAATTACCTGTCTATAAGTGAACTAGACCTGCATTAGAACATAACTATGAGGTATAAATTATGTTCTTAAGACATCTAAAAACCAAGTACAGACTTCACTTGGTAACCTTTTAAAATATTTTTGTAACTAACTTTCCTCATCTTTTACTTAAAAAATTCTTGAAGAAAATCAACTAAATTACATACCCAGAGTTTTTCTTTTGTTATGTATCATATATATATATATAGTTATATATATATATAGTTATATATATCTTCAAATATGTATTTCCATGGTGGAAGCTTAACTAATAGAAAAATATGTAAATGGCATGTAATATGTAAAATATTTGGGGGAGGAACCAACATTTTATTAAGCTCTCCCTACCTCTCAGAAATCTACTCCCTCAGATTCTTTTTCTTTGCTGTGGGCATCACAGACACAGGTGTGTGACCAGAACTTGCCCCCTGATCCCCCAGCTGACAGCCATATGACAGACACAAGGGAGGAATGTTTCTTTTAAGGGACAGGATTCCCAGGGTGGGACTGAAGCCACGATGAAAGCAGCCCAAGCCAGACCTTGGTAGTTAACATGCCAGGACCTCAGAGGAATAATGCATTCAATTCTCTTACCAAACAAACCAAGAGAAACAAAAACAAAACAAAAACTAGTATGAAACCTCAATAATGCCTTAGCACTCAGAGTTTAAATTTAGAAAAAAGGAATCATCAGAAAACAATTTAAAAGACAACAAAACCAACAGGGCCATTTCCAGGGATGGGGTCGATGTGAGGGAGGCCAGCAGCGCCCCCGCCCTGACCTGCAGGAAGTGGAGCCCCCAAATGAGCAGCAACACCAAAATCAGCATTGCGGACAGCACCAGCGAGGGGTCCTGGTGGAGGGTACTTCTGAGCTCGCTGGAGACAGACCTGCTTCTGGTACGGCAGAGCACCATCTACCCCGGAACGACACTCAGGGTGTGAGCTGTGAGGGCAAGGTGGAGCAAACCGCATCCTGTGCCACCCCAGCCACCTTAGCAGCAGCGACAAGGAGGTGTACTCCGAGAACCTCAGGCAAAGGTGGACTCTATTTGCCTCATCAAGCCAAAGGTCATGGAGTGACAAGGTGCCTGCTCAGGGTGAATTCTTCCACTGCGCACTGAACACAAAGGAACTGAAGCTGCTGCAGACCCTTGTGAAGCGGAAAGTTGGCAGACTTGATGGTGGAAGATTACCGAAGGAAGAAAGTCGCTGTCAAGTGCATTAAGAATGACACCACTTCCCAGGCCTTCTGAGAGGGACGTCTATCAGGGTCTGGAGTTCACGTGCCACTGCTGCCCACCCATCTGCTTTGTGAAATGGAATCGTAATAAACTGCTCTATGAAATGGAAAGTATGTATAAACATATATTAGGATAAACACTGGCATGCATCAATTAGCATGCAAAATATTATTTGTTAACATTATTAGAGTAATCAAATAGGTAAAACTTAATCAGAATTGTGTTATCTTGGAGATTTTTGATATCTATTAGGCAAGCCAAGCATATATATTCACAAGGACCTGTTTTGGGACACATTCTTCTTGACAGTAGAGGCATCGGTAACTACATCAGCCTGCAGAAGGGTGGTGAAAGTCTTTGCTGTAGGCTGGGTGGCCTGAAAAACAACCCTGAATACAGCATTGGTGTTGACATGGAGGACTCTGAAATCAAAAAAACTGGGTTTGAGTCCTATTTCAGTCTCTGACTAGATTGGGACTTCAGCTATTAGCTTAATGTAGCTAAATCCCAGTTTCCTAACATACAAAAAAAGGCAATCAATATTATCTACCTCTAACACTCTTCTTAGCACTATTTGAAAAAAATAGGTTATCTTCTTAAACTAGTGCCTAGTACAAACTGGCTTTTCCATGACTGCAGTTATTAAGTCATTGACACAGTTGTGTTTTACAAAGCTGCTCTAGGAAGCCAACATTTAGAAAACTAAGGATACTGTACCATGAATATAGCAGAGAAATTTAAATGCACATCATGATTGAAGATAAATGGTTAAGTGTGTATATTTGCACATGTGTGATGCACATATGCAGATGTAGTGTATATACTATCTCAGCACTATAGATTTGGGCATGTTATCAAGATAAATATTTTTGGATGATAGGAGTAGCCCCCAACTAGAAAGACAGAAGCAACTGCTCAAATGAGGACAGATTCAACTGTGTAGGTGTTACAGACAGCGAAATTTCCACAGAACTCTCCAGAAGGCCAGAATTTACTGGAACAGCAGATGGAGAGATTTTAATCTTGAAGTCTAACTCAAATAAATTAAATAAAGAATATGCAAAAGCAAAATAACAGCAATAATTTCTAACCACTTTTCTCTTTTAGACAATCCACTCTTATCTGTGTCTTTAAACTTCAGTTGTCTTCTTTGCAGATTGTTCAAAAATCTGTTTTTAGTCATGAATTCTAAATTTGTATTTCAATTTTCCTACTCTACATTTCAAACTTTGCTTTTTGCTGATACCTCCAAGTTTTTATCTTTCCCCTGAATCCTTTTTTGTCTAACTCCGTTCCCTTTTTCCTGAGAGGCATATCACAGTTCTCCTAATAATTCATGGAAGGAATTTCAGACTGCATGGGGAAATACATAGCAATGGAAGAGGAGCTGACAGGTAGGGAAGTTAATGACTTGGATAATGTGCACTTTGATGTCAACATATATTTAATTTGGTTATAACTGTAAATATTATATATAAGATTAACTCTGAGGTTTCCCTGGTGGCACAGTGGTTGAGAGTCCGATTGCCGATGCAAGGGACACGGGTTCGTGCCCCGGTCCGTGAAGATCCCACATGCCGCGGAGCAGCTGGGCCTGTGAGCCATGGCCGCTGAGCCTGCGCGTCCGGAGCCTGTGCTCTGCAGCGGGAGAGGCCACAGCAGTGAGAGGCCCGCGTATCGCAAAAAAAAAAAAAAAAAAAAAAATTAACTCTGGTCAGTTTTGCTTTACCCATTACTCTGTTCCTATGGTGTAAAGAATTAATTTGGTAGGACTGATTTCCAAATCTTGCACACTCCACTGAAAAGTCCTTAGAATACCTTGCCTGATAAGAGTGTTTTTGTTTACCTGAGGACTTGGGTCTTGACACATTGTTTATACTAACAATTCAGTTTATGATGGGGGCCTTGGGCTGGAGTGGTGTCTGTTTTAACCTTGGAGGAGCTGGAAACTTAGTAACTAAGATCAGTCACATGTATAGTAGATGCCATACCTATGTTACTGACCCCAATAAAAACCCTGAACACAAAGGCTAAGGTAGCTTCCCTGGTTGGCAATACTTTATGAGTGTCATCAAACCACATTGCTGGGAGAATTGGGAAGAGTCTGTATGACCCCACCAGGAAAGAAAAACTGGAAGCTAATGTCTGGTCTCTCCTGAACTCTGCTCTATGCAACTTTTAACTTTGCTGATTTTAATGTCTCCTTTTTCTGCTGTAATAAACTTAAATCATTTTAATCTGGCTATTCACAGGGATATAAATTGATGCAACCATCATGAAAAGCTGTTGAATAATTCATATGGTAAATTTTTAAAATATGTTTCCCTTTGGCCGATTATTTCAACCTCTAAGAATTTTTACAAGAAAATAATTGTATGTGTGTTCAAAAATTTAGTGATAAGGGTGGCCATCACAGCATTTTTTTGTTAACAAAAGAAGTTGGAAAAAATCTAAATGTTCAATAAAGTGTTAAGTAAATAAAAAGGAACCCCATTCAGGGTAAAAATTGTGTTATAGAACTACAGTTTTTAACAAACAGAAAACTCAGAATAGATTGTTGAGTGACGTAAAAGAGTTTATTAAACTTTATATCATTTTTTAAGGAAAATGGTAATTTACATTCATATATATGTATTTTTGATGATTTTTTAAAAAATTTGCTATATGTATCATACAATTAAAAATCCAAGAAATATTTCTAAAGAAAGGACCTAGGAAATCTAGGATTCCTAAAAATATTCATCTTTCTAGTCTTTTAAAAATTATTTTATACATGTAACAGAAAAATAATACCTATTAAGGAAAACATTGATAAAATGGACTCAGTAATAAAAATGAGCAGCTATGATCTATTAACAAAAATGAGCTATCCATAGAATGTCTATTCCTCTGTAATTTTTTACAATTATTATTCAGTTTATTGAAATAAGAAAAACACAAACAAAACACCCATTTCTGCCACCCCCATCTCTGGTAACCACCAATCTATTCTCTGTATCTATGAACTTGTTTTTCTTGTTTTTGTTTGTAAATATATATTTGCATATATAATATATACATTATATTTTAGATTCCACATATAAGAGAGAGCATATTTATTTGTCTTTCTCTGTCTGACTTATTTCACTTAGAATTATGCCCTTGAGGTCCATCCATGTCATGGCAAATGGCAGGATTTCATTCTTTTTTAGTGAGTGAATGGCATTCCATTGTACATATATACACCAAATTTTCTTTATCCATTCATCCATTGATTGACATTTAGGTTGTTTCCATATCTTGGCTACTATAAATAATGCTGCAATGAATACAGGGGTGCATATATCTTTTTGAATTAATTTTTTTTGATAAATACCCAGAGACAGACTTGCTGGATAATATGGTAGTTCATTTTTTTAAATTTTTTAACGGCCCTCTATACTGTTTCCCATAGTGGCTGCACCAATTTACACTCTCAACAACAGTGAATAAGGATTCTCTTTACTCCACATACTATCTGCAGTTTTTTATGAAAACAGCAATTCTGACAACTGTGAGGTGATATGTCATTGTGGATTTGACTTGTATTTCCCTGATGATTAATGATATAGCACATCTTTTCACGTACCTATTGCCTGTCTGTATGTTTTGCTTGGGAAAATGTCTATTTATCTCTTCTGCCCATTTTTAAATCAAATTGTTTGTTTTTTTTTGCTATTGAGTCGTATGAGGTCTTTATATATTTTGGATGTTAGTCCCTTTTCAAATATATAATTTGCAAATATTTTCTCCCATTCAGTAGGCTGCTTTATTATTCCTTTGACGGTTTCCTTTGTGTGTAGAAGCTTTTTAGTTTGACAAACTTTTTTGTTTGCTTGCTTACTTTTTTATAATACCTGTAGATATACAAATTTCTGTGTTCTTTGAGTCCTTTTAGCAAATATTTGATCCTATGGATAGTCTTGGGGACATGCAAACACAATCTGTAATAAGTATATTTGTAAAAATATAAAACTAACCTTAGGAAGTTTTAGAGGATACTCAATTCTTCATGGCCAAAACTTAGACCTGAATTTATTTTATTTTTGCATCAAACAATATAAGAATTTAAACAGTCCTCATTCTTATTTCCTTTTTTTTTTGAAATCTTTTAACATCTTTATTGGAGTATAATTGCTTTACAATGGTGGGTTAGTTTCCACTTTATAACAAAGTGAATCAGTTATACATATACATATGTTCCCATATCTCTTCCCTCTTGCATCTCCCTCCCTCCCATCCTCCCTATCCCACCCGTCTAGGTGGTCACAAAGCACCAAGCTGATCTCCCTGTGCTATGCGGCTGCTTCCCACTAGCTATGTATTTTACATTTGGTAGTGTATATATGTCCATGCCACTCTCTCACTTTCTCCCAGCTTACCCTTGCCCCTCCCTGTATCCTCAAGTCCATTCTCTAGTAGGTCTGTGTCTTTAATCCCATCTTGCCCCTAGGTTCTTCATGACCATTTTTTTCTTTTAGATTCCATACATATGTGTTAGCATACGGTATTGGTTTTTCTCTTTCTGACTTATTTCACTCTGTATGACAGATTCTAGGTCCATCCACCTCACTACAGATAACTCAATTTCATTTCTTTTTATGGCTGAGTAATACTACACTGTATATATGTGCCACATCTTCTTTACCCATTCATCTGCTGATGCACACTTAGGTTGCTACCATGTCCTGGCTATTGTAAGTAGAGCTGCAATGAACATTGTGGTATATGACTCTTTTTGAATTATGGTTTTCTCAGGGTATATGTCCAGGAGTGGGATCACGGGGTCATATGGTAGTTCTATTTTTAGTTTTTTAAGGAACCTCCATACTGTTCTCCATAGTGGCTTTATCAATTTACATTCCCACCAACAGTGCAAGAGGGTTCCCTTTTCTCCACACTCTCTCCAGTATTTGTTGTTTGTACATTTTCTGATGATGTCCATTCTAAGTGGTGTGAGGTGATACCTCATTGTAGTTTTGATTTACATTTCTCTAATTATTAGTGATGTTGAGCAGCTTTCCATGTGCCTCTTGGCCATCTGTATGTCTTTTTTTTTTTTTTTAACATCTTTATTGGAGTATAATTGCTTTACAATGGTATGTTAGCTTCAGCTTCACAACAAAATGACTCAGTTATATACATACATATATTCCCATATCTCTTCCCGCTTGCGTCTCCCTCCCTCCCACCCTCCCTATCCCACCCCTCCAGGCGGTCACAAAGCACCGAGCTGATCTCCCTGTGCTATGCGGCTGCTTCCCACTAGCTATTTACCTTACGTTTGGTAGTGTATATATGTCCATGCCTCTTTATCGCTTTGTCACCGTTTACCCTTCCCCCTCCCCATAACCTCAAGTCCATTCTCTAGTAAGTCTGTGTCTTTATTCCTGTTTCACCCCTAGGTTTTTCATGACATTTTTTTTTTAAATTCCATATATATGTGTTAGCATACGGTATTTGTCTCTCTCTTTCTGACTTACTTCACTCTGTATGACAGACTCTAGGTCTATCCACCTCATTACAAATAGCTCAATTTCGTCTCTTTTTATGGCTGAGTAATATTCCATTGTATATATGTGCCACATCTTCTTTATCCATTCATCCGATGATGGACACTTAGGTTGTTTCCATCTCCAGGCTATTGTAAATAGAGCTGCAATGAACATTTTGGTACATGACTCTTTTTGAATTATGGTTTTCTCAGGGTATATGCCCAGTAGTGGGATTGCTGGGTCATATGGTAGTTCTATTTGTAGCTTTTTAAGGAACCTCCATACTGTTCTCCACAGTGGCTGTATCAATTTACATTCCCACCAACAGTGTAAGAGGGTTCCCTTTTCTCCACACCCTCTCCAGCATTTATTGTTTCTAGATTTTTTGATGATGGCCATTCTGACTGGTGTGAGATGATATCTCATTGTAGTTTTGATTTGCATTTCTCTCATGATTAGTGATGTTGAGCATTCTTTCATGTGTTTGTTGGCACTCTGTATATCTTCTTTGGAGAAATGTCTATTTAGGTCTTCTGCCCATTTTTGGATTGGGTTGTTTGTTTTTTTGTTATTAAGCTGCATGAGCTGCTTATAAATTTTGGAGATCAATCCTTTGTCAGTTGCTTCATTTGCAAATATTTTCTCCCATTCTGAGGGTTGTCTTTTGGTCTTCTTTATGGTTTCCTTTGCTGCGCAAAAGCTTTTAAGTTTCATTAGGTCCCATTTGTTTACTCTTGTTTTTATTTCCATTTCTCTAGGAGGTGGGTCAAAAAGGACCTTGCTGTGATTTATGTCACAGAGTGTTCTGCCTATGTTTTCCTCTAAGAGTTTGATAGTTTCTGGCCTTACATTTAGTTCTTTAATCCATTTTGAGCTTATTTTTGTGTATGGTGTTAGGGAGTGATCTAATTTCATACCTTTACATGTAGCTGTCCAGTTTTCCCAGCACCACTTATTGAATAGGCTGTCCTTTCTCCACTGTACATTTCTGCCTCCTTTGTCAAAGATAAGGTGACCATATGTGCGTGGGTTTATCTCTGGGCTTTCTATCCTGTTCCATTGATCTATCTTTCTGTTTTTGTGCCAGTACCATACCGTCTTGATAACTGTAGCTTTGTAGTATAGTCTGAAGTCTGGGAGCCTGATTCCTCCAGTTCCTTCTTTCGTTCTCAAAATTGCTTTGGCTATTCGGGGTCTTTTGTGTTTCCATACAAATTGCAAAATTTTTTGTTCTAGTTCTGTGAAAAATGCCAGTGGTAGTTTGATAGGGATTGCATTGAATCTATAGATTGCTTTCGGTAGTAGAGTCATTTTCACAATGTTGATTCTTCCAATCCAAGAACATGGTATATCTCTCCATCTATTTGTATCGTCTTTAATTTCTTTCATCAGTGTCTTATAATTTTCTGCATACAGGTCCTTTGTCTCCTTAGGTAGGTTTATTCCTAGATATTTTATTCTTTTTGTTGCAATGGTAAATGGGAGTGTTTTCTTGATTTCACTTTCAGATTTTTCATCATTAGTATATAGGAATGCCAGAGATTTCTGTGCATTAATTTTGTATCCTGCCACTTTACCAAATTCATTGATTAGCTCTAGTAGTTTTCTGGTAGCATCTTTAGGGTTCTCTATGTATAGGATCATGTCATCTGCAAACAGTGACAGCTTTACTTCTTCTTTTCCGATTTGGATTTCTTTTATTTCCTTTTCTTCTCTGATTGCTGTGGCTAAAACTTCCAAAACTATGTTGAATAAGAATGGTGAGAGTGGGCAACCTTGTCTTGTTCCTGATCTTAGTGGAAATGCTTTCAGTTTTTCACCATTGAGGATGATGTTTGCTGTGGGCTTGTCATATATGGCCTTTATTATGTTGAGGAAAGTTCCCTCTATGCCTACTTTCTGCAGGGTTTTTATCATAAATGGGTGTTGAATTTTGTCAAAAGCTTCCTCTGCATCTATTGAGATGATCATATGGTTTTTCTCCTTCAGTTTGTTAATATGGTTTATCACATTGATAGATTTGCGTATATTGAAGAATCCTTGCATTCCTGGAATAAACCCCACTTGATCATGGTGTATGATCCTTTTAATGTGCTGTTGGATTCTGTTTGCTAGTATTTTGTTGAGGATTTTTGCATCTATGTTCATCAGTGATATTGGCCTGTAGTTTTCTTTCTTTGTGACATCCTTGTCTGGTTTTGGTATCAAGGTGATGGTGGCCTCGTAGAAGGAGTTTGGGAGTGGTCCATCCTCTGCTATATTTTGGAAGAGTTTGAGAAGGATAGGTGTTAGCTCTTCTCTAAATGTTTGATAGAATTCGCCTGTGAAGCCATCTGGTCCTGGGCTTTTCTTTGTTGGAAGATTTTTAATCACAGTTTCAATTTCAGTGCTTGTGATTGGTCTGTTCATATTTTCTATTTCTTCCTGATTCAGTCTTGGCAGGTTGTGCATTTCCAAGAATTTGTCCATTTCTTCCAGATTGTCCATTTTATTGGCATAGAGTTGCTTGTAGTAATCTCTCATGATCTCTTTTATTTCTGCAGTGTCAGTTGTTACCTCTCCTTTTTCATTTCTAATTCTATTGATTTGAGTCTTCTCCCTTTTTTTCTTGATGAGTCTGGCTAGTGGTTTATCTATTTTGTTTATCATCTCAAAGAACCAGCTTTTAGTTTTATTGATCTTTGCTATTGTTTCCTTCATTTCTTTTTCATTTATTTCTGATCTGATTTTTATGATTTCTTTCCTTCTGCTAGCTTTGGGGTTTTCTTGTTCTTCTTTCTCTAATTGCTTGAGGTGCAAGGTTAGGTTGTTTATTCGAGATGTTTCCTGCTTCTTAAGGTGGGCTTGTATTGCTATAAACTTCCCCCTTAGAACTGCTTTTGCTGCATCCCACAGGTTTTGGGTCGTTGTGTCTCCATTGTCATTTGTTTCTAGGTATTTTTTGATTTCCTCTTTGATTTCTTCAGTGGTCACTTCATTATTAAGTAGTGTATTGTTTAGCCTCCATGTGTTTGTAGTTTTTACAGATCTTTTCCTGTAATTGATATCTAGTCTCATGGCGTTGTGGTCAGAAAAGATACTTGATACAATTTCAATTTTCTTAAATTTACCAAGGCTTGATTTGTGACCCAAGATATGATCTATCCTGGAGAATGTTCCATGAGCACTTGAGAAAAATGTGTATTCTGTTGTTTTTGGATGGAATGTCCTATAAATATCAATTAACTCCATCTCGTTTAATGTATCATTTAAAGCTTGTGTTTCCTTATTTATTTTCATTTTGGATGATCTGTCCATTGGTGAAAGTGGGGTGCACCTAAGTTGGGTGCATAAATATTTACAATTGTTATATCTTCCTCTTGGATCGATCCCTTGATCATTATGTAGTGTCCCTCTATGTCTCTTCTAATAGTCTTTGTTTTAAAGTCTATTTTGTCTGATATGAGAATTGCTACTCCAGCTTTCTTTTGGTTTCCATTTGCATGAAATACCTTTTTCCATCCCCTTACTTTCAGTCTGTATGTGTCTCTAGGTCTGAAGTGGGTCTCTTGTAGACAGCAAATATATGGGTCTTGTTTTTGTATCCATTCAGCCAATCTGTGTCTTTTGGTGGGAGCATTTAGTCCATTTACATTTAAGGTAATTATCGATATGTGTGTTCCTATTCCCATTTTCTTAATTGTTTTGGGTTCATTATTGTAGGTCCTTTCCTTCTTTTGTGTTTCTTGCCTAGAGAAGTTCCTTTAGCAGTTGTTGTAGAGCTGGTTTGGTGGTGCTGAACTCTCTCAGCTTTTGCTTGTCTGTAAAGGTTTTAATTTCTCCATCAAATCTGAATGAGATCCTTGCTGGGTAAAGTAATCTTGGTTGCAGGTTTTTCTCCTTCAACACTTTCAATATGTCCTGCCACTCCCTTCTGGCTTGCAGAGTTTCTGCTGAAAGATCAGCTGTTAACCTTATGGGGATTCCCTTGTGTGTTATTTGTTGTTTTTCCCTTGCTGCTTTTAATATGTTTTCTTTGTATTTAATTTTTGACAGTTTGATTAATATGTGTCTTGGCGTATTTCTCCTTGGATTTATCCTGTATGGGACTCTCTGTGCTTCCTGGACTTGATTAACTATTTCTTTTCCCATATTAGGGAAGTTTTCAACTATAATCTCTTCAAATATTTTCTCAGTCCCTTTCTTTTTCTCTTCTTCTTCTGGAACCCCTATAATTCGAATGTTGGTACGTTTAATGTTGTCCCAGAGGTCTCTGAGACTGTCCTCAGTTCTTTTCATTCTTTTATCTTTTTTCTGCTCTGCAGTAGTTATTTCCACTATTTTATCTTCCAGGTCACTTATCCGTTCTTCTGCCTCAGTTATTCTGCTATTGATCCCATCTAGAGTACTTTTAATTTCATTTATTGTGTTGTTCATCGTTGCTTGTTTCATCTTTAGTTCTTCTAGGTCCTTGTTAACTGATTCTTGCAATTTGTCCATTCTATTGTCCATTCTATCTCCAAGATTTCGGATCAACCTTACTATCATTATTCTGAATTCTTTTTCAGGTAGACTGCCTATTTCCTCTTCATTTGTTAGGTCTGGTGGGTTTTTATCTTGCTCCTTCATCTGCTGTGTGTTTTTCTGTCTTTTCATTTTGCTTATCTTACTGTGTTTGGGGTCTCCTTTTTTGCAGGCTGAAGGTTCGTAGTTCCTGTTGTTTTTTGTGTCTGTCCCCAGTGGCTAAGGTTGGTTCAGTGGGTTGTGTAGGCTTCCTGGTGGAGGGTACTAGTGCCTGTGTTCTGGTGTATGAGGCTGGATCTTGTCTTTCTGGTGGGCAGGTCCACGTCTGGTGGTGTGTTTTGGGGTGTCTGTAGACTTACTATGATTTTGGGCAGCCTCTCTGCTAATGGGTGGGGTTGTGTTCCTGTCTTGCTAGTTGTTTGGCATAGGATGTCCAGCACTGTAGCTTGCTGGTCGTTGAGTGAAGCTGGGTGCTGGTGTTGAGATGGAGATCTCTCGGAGATTTTTGCTGTTTGATATTATGTGCAGCTGGGAGGCCTCTTGTGGACCAGTGTCCTGAAGTTGGCTCTCCCACCTCAGAGGCACAGCACTGACTCCTGGCTGCAGCACCAAGAGCCTTTCATCCACAGGGCTCCTTAATTTGGGATGATTCGTTGTCTATTCAGGTATTCCACAGATGCAGGGTGTATCAAGTTGATTGTGGAGCTTTAATCCGCTGCTTCTGAGGCTGCTGGGAGAGATTTCCCTTTCTCTTCTCCGCTCCGACAGTTCCCAGGGGCTCAGCCTTGGACCTGGCCCCGCCCGCGCGTGTAGGTCGCCGGAGGGCGCCTGTTCTTTGCTCAGACAGGACGGGGTTAAAGGAGCCGCTGATTCGGAGGCTCTGGCCCACCCAGGCCGGGGGGTAGGGAGGGTCACGGAGTGCGGGGCGGGCCTGCAGCGGCAGAGGCCGGCGTGACGCTGCAGCCCGAGGGCGCCGTGCGCTCTCCCGGGGGAGCCGTCCCTGGATCCCGGGACCCTGGCAGTGGCGGGCTGCACAGGCTCCCCGGAAGGGCGTGTGGCTAGTGACCTGTGCTCGCACACAGGCCTCCTGGCGGCGGCAGCAGCGGCCTCAGCGTCCCATGTCCGTCTCTGGGCTCCGCAATCCTAGCCGCGGCTCGCGCCCGTCCCTGGAGCCCCCCCAAGCAGCGCTCTTAATCCCCTCTCCTCGTGCACCAGGAAACAAAGAGGGACGCAAAAGTCTCTTGCCTCTTCGGCAGGTCCAGACCCCTCCCCGGACTCTCTCCCGGCCAGCCGCAGCGCACCAACGCCCTGCAGGCTGTGTTCACGCCGCCAACCTCAGTCCTCTCCCGGCGCTCCGACTAAAGCCGGAGCCTCAGCTCCCAGTCCCGCCCGCCCCGGCGGGCGAACAGACAAGCCTCTCGGCTGGTGAGTGCCGGTCGGCCCGATCCTCTGCGCTGGAATCTGTCCGCTTTGCCCTCCGCACCCCTGTTGCTGTGTTCTCCTCCGCGGCTCCCAAGCTCCCCCACTCCGCCTCCCGAAGTCTCCACCCGCGAAGGGGCTTCCCAGTGTGTGGACACCTTTCCTCCTTCACAGCTCTCTCCCGCCGGTGCAGGACCCGTCCCTATCCCTTTGTCTCTGTTTAGTTTTTTCTTTTGCCCTAACCAGGTACGCGGGGGGCTCCCTGCCCCCTGGGAGGTCTGAGGTCCTCTGCCAGCGTTCAGCAGGCGCTCCGCAGGAGTTGTTCCACGCGTAGATGTACCTCTGGTGTATCTGTGGAGAGGAAGGTGATCTCCGCGTCTTCCATCTGTATGTCTTCTTCCAGGAAATGTCTCATTAAGTCTTCTGCCCATTTTTGGATTGAGTTTTTTTGTTTTTTTAATATTGAGCTGCATGAGCTGTTTATATATTTTGGAGATCAATCCTTTGTCAGTTGCTTCATTTGCAAATATTTTCTCCCATTCTGAGGGTTGTCTTTTGGTCTTCTTTATGGTTTCCTTTGCTGTGCAAAAGCTTTTAAGTTCCATTAGGTCCCATTTGTTTATTTTTGTTTTTATTTCCATTACTCTAGGAGGTGGGTCAAAAAGGATCTTGCTGTGATTTATGTCATAGAGTGTTCTGCCTATGTTTTCCTCTAAGAGTTTCATAGTGTTTGGCCTTACATTTAGTTCAGTGATCCATTTTGAGTTTATTTTTGTGTATGGTGTTAGGGAGTGTTCTAATTTCATTCTTTTACATGTAGCTGTCCAGTTTTCCCAGCACCACTTATTGAAGAGACTGTCTTTTCTCCATTGCATATCCTTGCCTCCTTTGTCATAGAATAGTTGACCATATGTGGGTGGGTTTATCTCTGGGCTTTCTATCTTCTTCCATTGATCTATGTTTCTGTTTTTGTGCCAGTACCATATTGTCTTGATTACTGTAGCTTTGTATATAGTTTGAAGTCAAGGAGTCTGATTCCTCCAGTTCCGTTTTTTTTTCCCTCAAGACTGCTTTGGCTATTTGGGGTCTTTTGTGTCTCCATACAAATTTTAAGTTTTTTTGTTCTAGTTCTGTAAAAAATGCCATTGGTAATTTGATAGGGATTGCATTGAATCTGTAGATTGCTTTGGATAGTATAGTCATTTTCACAATGTTGATTCTTCCAATCCAAGAACATGGTATATCTCTCCATCTGTTGATATCACCTTTAATTTCTTTCATTGGTGTCTTATAGTTTTTGGCATACAGGTCTTTTGTCTCCGTAGGTAAGCTTATTCCTAGGTATTTTATTCTTTTTGTTGCAACAGAAAATGGGGGTGTTTCCTTAATTTCTCTTTCAGATTTTTCATCATTAGTGTATAGGAATGCAAGAGATTTCTGTGCATTAATTTTTTTATCCTGCAACTTTACCAAATTCATTGATTCGCTCTAGTAGTTTTCTGGTGGCATCTTTAGGATTCTCTATGTATAGTATCATGTCATCTGCAAACAGTGACTGTTTTACTTCTTTTTTTCCAATTTGTATTCCTTTTATTTCTTTTTCTTCTCTGATTGTCATGGCTAGGACTTCCAAAACTATGTTGAATAATAGTGGTGATAGTGGACATCCTTGTCTTGTTCCTGATCTTAGAGGAAATGTTTTCAGTTTTTCACCATTGAGAATGATGTTTGCTGTGGGTTTTTCGTATATGGCCTTTATTATGTTGAGGTAGGTTCCCTCTGTGCCCACTTTCTGGAGAGTTTTTATCATAAACGAATGTTGAATTTTGTTGAAAGCTTTTTCTGCATCTATTGAAATGATCATATGTTTTTTCTTCTTTAGCTTCTTCTTATGGTGTTTCACATTGATTGATTTGCATATATTGAAGAATCCTTGCATCCCTGGGATAAATCCCACTTGATCATGGTGTATGATCCTTTTAATGTGTTGTTGGATTCCGTTTGCTAGTATTTTGTTGAGGATTTTTGCATCTATATTCATCAGTGATATTGGTCTGTAATTTTCTTTCTTTGTAGTATCTTTGTCTGGTAACAGGGTGATTTGGCCTCATAGAATGAGTTTGGGAGTGTTCCTTCCTCTGCAATTTTTTGAAAAAGTTTGCGAAGGATGGGTGTTATCTCTTCTCTAAAGGTTTGATAGAATTCACCTGTGAAGCCATCTGGTCCTGGGCTTTTCTTTGTTGGAAGATTTTTAATCACAGTTTCAATTTCATTACTTGTGATTGGTCTGTTCATATTTTATATTTCTTCCTGGTTCAGTCTTGGAAGGTTATGCCTTTCTAAGAATTTGTCCATTTCTTCCAGGTTATCCATTTTATTGGCATAGAGTTGCTTGCCGTAGTCTCTTAGGATGCTTTGTATTTCTGCGGTGTCTGTTGTAACTTCTCTTTTTTCATTTCTAATTTTATTGATTTGAGTCCTCTCCCTCTTTTCCTTGATGAGTCTGGCTAATGGTTTATCAATTTTGTTTATCTTCTCAAAGAACCACCTTTTACTTGTATTGATCTTTGCTATTGTTTCCTTTGATTCTCTTTCATTTATTTCTGCTCTGATCTTTATGATTTCTTTCCTTCTGCTAACTTTGGGGACACTTTCAATAAAAACAAATGCAATGCTCTAGTTGAGATGCTCTAGTCAATCCCTATATCTTTTAGACATGATTTTGTGAGGAAGTTCTATTCCTACCTCTCAAGTGTACTTCCGAGAAGCATAATCATAGTTTTATAAAATTTATTTCATTACGAATATCGTAATTGCCTGATTGTATATTGTTAATAGGATACCATTTAAACACAAATGCTGGTCCACACCTACTAATATTATTACTAATGGTAATCTCATATCAGTAAATTATACACCAATTACACAGAAAACGTTTTTAAACACAGGAGTAATTTTTTTAACTAATTCAGTTTTATGGTTCCCGTAAAGTTAAATGAGGAAAGAAAACAAACACATAAATGTCAGAAAAGTAAATTATATTTATGTCATTTTATTTCCACTAAAATAAAATTTATTTTACTAGAAACAGAGGTATAAACATCATTTTAAAAAATGAGTTGAAAACTTTCTAAGTTCTACTTTCTACTTCAGAGATAAACATTTTTTTTCACATTTGTCTACATTTCTTTTTGAAGATTCCATACTCTGAAGCAGTCCTATAAAAGAAGCTCTTCTTTGAAAGTGACAACTGTAAACTACTGCTTAGCATGGCCTTTTTGGAATAGAAGTGCCTGTTGACTCTGATAGCCCGAGTGGACCTTCTTTTCCCCAGGCTACCCTGCTGTCCATAAAATCATGCACAGTCCTTGCCAAACCATTTTGATGAGATAATATGGCTTCATACAATGCATGACTTATTTTAATCTAAGTAAGTTTTTTTTTTTATCTTATATATCTTCAGTTTAATATGCTTAACTTTTATTTATCTTATTCAACTTAATGCTCTGAGATACTCTAACTTAGAGGAACTCACTAATATTTGGAACTCACTATTCATTTGGAATACAAATAACACTAAAAACAAGTAAAAATTGTTTTAATATCATCATTTTTATATTTTTAAATACTAGAATTCATCCCATAGATAACAAAAATTATTAGGAGAATTTAACACAAACAAAATTCGCCGACCCCAGCCAGTCTGTAAAGAAGAGATAAAATGCAATCTACAAAAAAACTGAATCAGAATTTTGCCCAAACTTTCTCTTTAACTTGTTTCTTAGGCATACTGAAAAAAATGGATTAGGTAAAAATATAAATTGAGGCAGGACAGTCAAAATGGATCTTTTTTATGAGAAACATCTGGAAAATTTGCAATCTGTCCTAAAAATCACTCTTCTTTCTCATTTAATTCATATGGCTCTCTTCTCCTCTTTAAACTAGTTTAGTAAGCAGGCCTGGTGGCAGGGGAAAGGACCCTCCCCCAAGACCAACTTTGATTATTCACTTCATAATGGCATATGACAGAAGCTTCCCAGACTTGGCTGAGAAAATCCTTGTGAAGTGTCTGCTGGCTGTTATCACATCTCAACCTGCTGGGCACTTGCAAATATGACTTTAAAAGCCAGTTGATCCCCTGCTGCTACTCTCTGGGAGAGAGTGTTCCCAGAGGCTCAAGCTGCTACTAAATGAGGCCTTATGCAGCTAATGCCAAGGAACAAAACTTATTTTGTTTTTAAACTCCAATATTACACCAAAAATTAATGAAAAGGGTATGAAGAGAATAGAGTATTAATGGGTTACTAGAAAAAAATTTGCCATGTTAAGGAGAAAATATTTCAAGAGAGTTTACAGAAAGGAATAATTAGAAAGATGCTTCTATTCAGACTGGTTAGTGCCCTTAACATAGAAGTTCTGTAATATAATACCCTGTACATAAATTGCTTTACAATTGTCCCATTATTTATTACCTGTTTCATCAGACTAAGCTCTCCAGATTCTTGTATGAGCTTGGCATCTAGTTACCATGGAATAAATGTCAGTAGAAAAAAAAAAAAAACAAATGAATGAATTACTAATGTTAACTTTATGATTGACTATAGCAGTTTAGCTATATCTTGCTTCTAATCCTTCATATTTTACACTGAAAATTCATTTTGTTTATTTGGGTTTATAGACTATTCTTATGAATTTCTTAAATTCCCTTGGTGTCCTAGAGATTGGTTCCAGGAGCCCCCTGGATACTAAAATCTGAAGATGCTCGAGTCCCCCACATAAAATATGATAGTACAGTGGGCTCTCCATATCTGTGGGTTCTACATTCACAGATAAGGAGAGTCGACTGTACTTTGTGTTTCTTCTTCTCTTAAAACACTAATAGCAGTTGTTAGGGGAGGGAGAATGATTTTGAACCTCTGAGTACTTTTGGCAATCTATGGAAATTTATGCTTACCAAGACTTGGGAGTGGGGGGGAGCAGTTATGGCATTTAATGGGTAGAGACCAGGGATACACTAAGTATCTTACCATGAACAAGAAAGTCCCCACAACAAAGAATTATCTGGCTCAAAATGTCAATAGTGTTGAGGTTGAAAAAAACATGTCTTAAAAAATCTGTTCTTCTCCATTAAAGAGTTTTGGGCTGTCTTGGTTTCTTTTTTTCTTTTTTTTTTTTTGTCTAGACTCTGGGCCACATGATGAACATTGTTCCTTCACTTTCCTGTCACCCTTGGGGCCTGCTAACACATTTTCAGGTAATTACCTGCAGCCAAAGATCAATAAAGTTGCAACCTGGAGCAAATAAGTACATAGGCCAAGGTTGTCCCCATTCATTTTCTAAACTTCATCCTAAGGAGAAATGTGTCTTGAGTAAAGGACTGCTGAGTCCCCACCACTTTATCTCTTACTCTGGGGAAAATTTTCCTTTTATTATTCTAAAAATAAGCTATTAGAATGCAAAGGGAGGGGAACCTTCACGATGGCAGAGGAGTAAGACATGGAGATCACCTACCTCTCCACAAATACATCAAACATACATCTACATGAGGAAGAACTCCTACAGAACACCTATTGAAGGCTGGCAGAAGACCTTAGACTTCTCAAAAGGCAAGAAAATCTCCACATACCTGGGGAGGGACAAAGAAAAAACAGAGACAAAAGAATAGGGACAGGACCCATACCTCTGGGAGAGAGTTGTGAAGGTGGAAAAGTTTCCCCACACTAGGGAGCCCCTTCACTGGGGGAGACGGGGGGTGGGCAGGGAGGAAGCTTCAGAGCCAAGGAGGAGAGCACAGCAACAGGGATGCAGAGGGCAAAGCGGAGAGATTCCCGCAGACAGAATCTGTGACAACCAACATTCACCAACCTGAGAGGCTTGTCTACTCACTCACTGAGGTGGGTGGAGGCTAAGATCTGAAGCTCGGGCCTTGGAAGTCAGACCCCAGGGAGAGGACTGGGGTTGGCTGCAGGAACACAGCCTGAAAGGGGCTAGTGCACCACAGCTAGCTGGGAGGGAGTCCAGGAAAATGTTTGGACCTGCCAGAGAGGCAAGAGACCTTTGTTTTGGGGTGTGAGAGGAGAGGGGATTCCTTCCCAGTGTGCCCACAGAAGGCAGAACACTGCCTAAGCGAGTGCCAGAGACAGGCACAAGCCACAGCTATCAGCTCGGATCCCAGAGACAGGCATGAAATGCTAAGGCTGCTGCCACTGCCACCAAGAAGCCTGTGTACAAGCACAGGTCACTATCCACATGGCCCCCAGAGGAGGCTGCCCAGCCGGCCACTGCCAGGGTCCTGAGATCCAGGAACAAGTTCCCCAGGAGAACACATGGCATGCCTCAGGCTCTTGCAATGTCATGCCAGCCTCTGCCACTTCAGGCTTGCCCCATATTCCAATTATGACTACCATACCTCCCCTCTCCCCAGCCTGAGAGATCAAGAAAGCCCTAATCAGTTGCTGCTTTAACCCCCTCATGTCTGGGTGGGGAACAGATGCCTGAGGGCAACCAACGTGCAGAGGCAGGGCCAAATCCAAAGCTGAACCCCAGAAGCTGTGCGAACAAAGAAGAGAAAGGGAAATTTCTCTGTGCAGCCTCAGGAGCAGCAGATTAAATCACCACAATCAACTTGATAAATCCTGCATCTGAAGAATACCTGAATAGACAATGAATGATCCCAAAATTGAGGTGGTGGACTTTGGAAGCAAATGTAGACTTGGGGTTTGCCTTCTTCTTCTAATTTGTTTCTGGTTTTATGTTTACCTTAGTATAATATTTAGTGCTTATTATCATTGGTGGATTTGTTTATTGGTTTGGTTGCTCTCTTCCTTTTTAATATATATATATATATATATATATATATATTTCTTCTCCTTTTTCTCTTTTTGTGAGTGTGTATGTGTATGCTTCTTTGTGTGATTTTGTCTGTATAGGTTGGCTTTTACCATTTGTCCTAGGGTCCTCTCTGTTCATTTTCTTGTTTTTGTTTTTTTTCTCTCTTTCTCTTCTTCTGAGCCATGTGGTTGTCAGGCTCTTGGTGCTCTGTCTGGGAGTTGGGCCTGAGGCTTAAAGGTGAGAGGACTGAGTCCAGGACATTGGACCACCAGAAACCTCTCAGCCCCATGTAATATCAATTGGTGAGAGCATTCCCAGAGATCTGCATTTCAACACTAAGACCCAGCTCCACCAAACGGCCATCAAGCTCCTGTGCTGAATGCCCCATGCCAAACAACTAGCAACACAGGAACACAACAACACCCATTAGCAGAGAGGCTGCCTAAAGTCATACTAAGTTCACAGACACTCCAAAACACACCACCGTATATGCTCTGCACACCAGAAGGACAAGATACAGCCCCGCCCACCAGAACACAGGCATCAGTCCCCTCCACCAGGAAACCTACACAAGTCACTGAAGCAACCTCACCCACTGGGGGCAGAAACCAAAAATAACAGGAACTACAAACTTGCAGTCTGCAAAAAGGAGACCCAAAACACGGTAAGTTAAACAAAATGAGAAAACAGGGAAATAAGCAGCAGATGAAGGAGCAAGGTAAAAACCCACCAGACCAAACAAATGAATAAGAAATAGGGAGTCTACCTGAAAAAGAATTCAGAGTAATGATAGTAAAGATGATGCAAAATCTCAGAAATAGAATGGAGAAAATACAAGAAACATTTAACAAGGACCTAGAGAATGAAAAAGCAAACAAAGATGAACACAATAAATTAAATTTAAAATACTGTAGAATGAATCAACAGCAGAATAACAGAGGCAGAAGAACAGAGAAGTGTCCTGGAAAATAAAATAGTGGAAATAACTGCCACAGAGCAGAATAAAGAAAAAAGAATGAAAAAAATTGAGGACAGTCTCAGAGACCTCTGGGACACATTAAATGTACAAACATTCAAATTATGGGGGTCCCAGAAGAAGAAACAAAAAAGAAAGCATCTAAAAAAATGTTTGAAGAGATTATATTTGAAAACTTCCCTAACATGGGAAAGGAAATAGTCAATCAAGTCCAGGAAGTGCAGAGAATCCCATATAGGATAAACCCAAGGAGAAACACTCCAAGACATATATTAATCAAGCTATCAAAAATTAAATTCAAAGAAAAAATTATTAAAAGCAGCAAAGGAAAAGCAACAAATAACACACAAGGGAAACTCCATAAGGTTAACAGCTGACCTTTCAGCAGAAACTCTGCAAGCCAGAACGGAGTGGCAGGACATATTTAAAGTGATGAAAAGGAAAAACCTACAACCAAGATTACTACAACCAAGAATCTCATTCAGATTCAGTGGAGAAATTAAAACCTTTAAAGACAAGTAAAAGTTAAGAGAATTGAGGACCACAAAACCAGAGTTATAACAAATGCTAAAGGAACTTCTCTAGGCAGAAAACAAAAGAGAAGGAAGAGACCTACAATGACAAACCCAAAGCCATTAAGAAAATGGTAATAGGAATATACATATCAATAGTTACCTTAAATTTAAGTGGATTAAATGCTCCAACCAAAAGACACAGACTGGCTGAATGAATACAAAAACAAGACCGGTATATATGTTGTCTACAAGAGACCCACTTCAGACCTAAGGACACATCCAGACTGAAAGTGAAGGCATGGAAAACTATATTCCCTGCAAATGGAAATCAAAAGAAAGCTGGAATAGCAATTCTCATATCAGACAAAATAGACTTTAAAATAAAGACTATTACAGGAGACAAAGAAGTACACTACATAATGACAAGGGATCAACCTAAGAAGAAGATATAACAATTGAATATATATATGTACCCAACATAGGAGCACCTCAATACATAAGGCAAATGCTAACAGCCATGAAAGAGGAAACTGGCAGTAAGAATAATAGCAGGGAATTTTAACACCCCACTTTCTCCAATGGACAGATCATCCAAAATGAAAATAAATAAGAAAACACAAGCTTAAAAGAAACCTTAGACCAGATAGACTTAATTGATATTTATAGGACAGTCCATCCAAAGACAACAGAATACACTTTCTTCTCAAGTGCTCATGGAACATTCTCAAGGACAGATCATATCTTGGGTCACAAATCAAGTCTTGGTAAATTTAAGAAAATTGAAATCATATCAAGAATATTTTCTAACCACAATGCTATGAGACTAGATATCAATTACAGGAAAAAAACTGTAAAAAATACAAACACAAGGAGGCTAGACAATATGCTACTAAATAACCAAGAGGTCACTGAAGAAATCAAAGAGAAGGTCAAAAACTACCTAGAAAAAAATGACAATGAAAACTCGATGACCCAAAACCTATGGAATGCAGCAAAAGCAGTTCTAACAGGGAAATTTATAGCAATACAACCCTACTGCAAGAAACAAGAAAAATCTCAAATAAACAACCTAACCTTACACCTAAAGCAATTAGAGTAAGAAAAAAACAAACAAACAAAAAAAGCAAAGTTAGCAGAAGGAAAGAAACCATAAAGGTCAGATCAGAAATCAATGAAAAAGAAATGAAAGGGGGCTTCCCTGGTGGCAGAGTCGTTAAGAATCTGTCTGCCAATGCAGGGGATATGGATTTGAGCCCTGGTCTGGGAAGATCCCACATGCTGCAGAGCAGCTAAACCCATGAGCAATAATTACTGAGCCTGCACTCTAGAGCCCACCAGCCACAACTACTGAAGCCTGCGTGCCTAGAGCCTCAGCTCCATAACAAGAGAAGCCAGCACAATGAGAAGCCCACACACCACAAGGAAGAGTAATCATGCTTGCCACAACTAGAGAAAGCCCGTGATCAGAAACAAAGACCCAACGCAGCCAAAAACTTAAAAAAAAAAAAAAAGCTAATGAAGGAAACAGTAGCAAAGATCAAGAAAACTAAAAGCTAGTTCTTTCAGAAGATAAACAAAATGATAAACTATTAGTCAGACTCATCAAGAAAAAGAGGGAGAAGACTCAAATCAACAGAAATAGAAATGAAAAAGGAGAAGTAACAACTGACACTGCAGAAATACAAAGATCATGAGAGACTACTAAAAGCAACTCTACGCCAATAAAATGGACATCCTGGAAGAAATGGACAAATTCTTAGAAAAGTACAAACTTCCAAGACTAAACCAAGAAGAAATAGAAAATATGAACAGACCAATCACAAGAACTGAAATTGAAACTGTGAATAAAATCTTCCAACAAACAAAAGTTGAGGACCAGATGGCTGCATGGGTGAATTCTACCAAACATATAGAGGAGAACTAACACCTATCCTTCTCAAACACTTCCAAAATATAGCAAAGGGAGGACCTCTCCCAAACTTATTCTATGAAGCCACCATCCCTCTGATACCAGACCAGACAAAGATGTCACAAAAAAAGAAAACTACAGGCCAATATCACTGATGATCATAGATGTAAAAATCCTCAACAAAATACTAGCAAGCAGAATCCAACAGCACATTAAAAGGATCATACACCACGATCAATGTGTGTTTATCACAGGAATGCAAGGATTCTTCAATATATACAAATCAATCAATGTGATACACCATATTAACAAATTGAAGGATAAAAGACATATGATCATCTCAATAGATGCATAAAAAGCTTTCAACAAAATTCAGCACCCATTTATAATAAAAAAAAAATCTGCAGAAAGTGGGCATAGAGCGAACCTACCTCAACATAATAAAGACCATATATGACAAACCCACAGCCAACATCATTCTCAATGGTGAAAAACTGAAAACATTTCCTCTAAGATCAGGAACAAAACAAGGTTACCCACTCACACTGCTAGTATTCAACATAGTTTTGGAAGTTTTAACCACAGCAGAGAAGAAAAAGATATAAAAGGAATCCAAATTGGAAAAGAAGTAAAACTGTCACTGTTTGCAGATGACATCATACTATACATAGAGAAACCTAAAGATGCTACCAGAAAACTAGCAGAGCTAATCAATGAATTTGGTAAAACAGCAGGATATGAAATTAATGCACAGAAATCACTTGCATTCCAATAAACTAATGATGGAAAATCTGAAGGAGAAATTCAGGAAACAATCCCATTTATCATTGCAACAAAAAGAATAAAATACCTAGGAATAAACCATCCTAAGGAGACAAAAGACCTGTATGCAGAAAATTATAAGACACAGATGAAAGAAACGAAAGATGATACAGACAGATGGAGAGATATACCATGTTCTTGGAATGGAAGAATCAACATTGTGAAAATGACTATACTACCCAAAGCAATCTACAGATTCAATGTAATCCCTGTCTAGCTATCAATGGCATTTTTCACAGAACTAGAAAAAAAAAATCACAATTTGTATGGAAACACAAAAGACCCTGAATAGCCAAAGCAATCTTGAGAAAGAAAAACGGAGCTGGAGGAATCATGCCCCCTGACTTCAGACTATACTACAAAGCCACAGTAATCAAGACAGTATGGTATTGGCACAAAAACAGAAATATAGATCAATGGAACAGGATAGAAAGCCCAGAGATAAACCCATGCACATATGGTCACCTTATCTTTGATAAAGGAGGCAAGAATATACAATGGAGAAGAGACAGCCTCTTCAGTAAGTGGTGCTGGGAAAACTGGACAGCTACATATAAAAGAATGAAATCAGAACACTTCCTAACACCATACACAAAAATAAACTCTAAATGGATTAAAGACCTAAATGTAAGGTCAGACACTATCAAACTCTTAGAGGAACACATAGGCAGAACACTCTATGACATAAATCACAGCAAGATCCTTTTTGACCCACCTCCTAGAGTAATGGAAATAAAAACAAAAATTAACAAATAGGACCAAGTGAAACTTAAAAGCTTTTGCACAGCAAAGGAGACCATAAACAAGATGAAAAGACAACCATCAGATTGGGAGAAAATATTTGCAAATGAAGCAACTGACAAAGGATTAATCTCTAAAATATACAGGGAGCTCAGGCAACTCAACATCAAAAAAACAAACAACCCAATCCAAAAATGGGCAGAAGACCTAAACAGACATTTATCCAAAGAAGATATAGATTGCCAACAAACACATGAAAGATGTTCAGCATCATTAACCATTACAGAAATGGGAATCAAAACCATAATGAGGTATCACCTCACAACAGTAAGAATGTCCATCATCAAAAAAATCTACAAACAATAAATTCTGGAGAGGCTGTGGAGAAAAGGGAACCCTCTTGCACTGTTGGTGGCAATGTAAATTGATACAGCCACTATGGAGAACAGTATGGAGGTTCCTTGAAATCTAAAAATAGAACTACCATATGACCCAGCAATCCCACTCCTGGGCATATACCCTGAGAAAACCATAATTCAAAAAGAGACATGTACCACAATGTTCATTGCAGCTCTATTTACAATAGCCAGGACATGGAAGCAACCTAAGTTTCCATCGACAGATAAATGGATAAAGAAGATGAGGCACATATATACAATAGAATATTATTCAGCCATAAAAATAAACAGAATTGAGTTATTTGTAGTGAGGTGGATGGACCTAGAGTGTGTCATACAGAGTGAAGTAAGTCAGAAAGAGGAAAACAAATACCATATGCTAACACATATGTATGGAATCTAAAAAGAAAATAAAAAGGTTCTGATAAACATAGGGGTAGGACAGGAATAAAGACACAGAGGTAGAGAATTGACTTGAGGACACGGGGAAGGGGAAGGGTAACCTGGGATGAAGTGAAAGACTAACATTGACATATGTACACTACCAATTGTAAAATAGACGGCTGGTTGGAATCAGCCGCATAGCACAGGGAGATCAGCTGGTTGCTTTGTGACCACCTAGATGAGTGGCATAGGGAAAGTGGGAGGGAGGCACAAGTGGGAGGGGATAGGAGATATATGTATACATATAATTGATTCACTTTGTTATACAGCAGAAACTAACACAACACTATAAAGCCATTATGCTCCAATAAAGATGTTAAAAAAAATAAAATAAAATGCAAAGATACCTCAAGAGAGTCCTGGATCTCCACCTGTGTGCACATACACCCACCCATATAAAACCTACACACATCCAGATTTTTTTGCTCTTGGTCTGGAAAATCTAAAACCAAATTCTAGAATGCAAGACACATTTGAACTTTTCCTTCCAGCCTTTTTCTGGACTGCCAGTTCAGTGATAAATTAGAAACATAATGTGAATAAAGTGAAAACATTAGCTATTTTCCTCTGCCTAGTAGTATGTCTATAAGTGACCTATGGTAGAGAAAATGAATTGACTTTTGGAATCAAGAGTATAGATTAATAACTTTCTGTTCTATACCATGTACTATTAATTATAAAACCTTAAGAAAATTTAAAAATATAATCATAATAAAGCAGAAATAGGTGACTTTATGTTTCTTTGATACTTCCCCTTGAACAACACACTGTAAGCTAGAATATTTTGTGTTCCAAGGCTACAGAGATAAGCTGCACTAGATTCTTTTCTCTGTTTCTACATTCTTTTCCTTGCTGTTTCTGTCTTTGATTTCTGTAGGCTAGAGGCTAATCATAAGGTCACCCTTGTCCCTGACCTTACTCTTGAGACGATGAAGCCAGTTGTTAAATTTTTACATTTCTCTAGTTTGCTGTCATTTAATCCAAGTCTTACGTCAGCACTTCCAACTATAAAAGGCAATGTAAGTTGTGACAAAGTGAGAGAGTGGCGTGGACATATATACACTACCAAAAGTAAAATAGATAGCTAGTGGGAAGCAGCCGCGTAGCACAGGGAGATCAGCTCAGTGCTTTGTGACCTAGAGGGGTGGGATAGGGAGGGTGGGAGGGAGGGAGACGCAAGAGGGAAGAGATATGGGAACATATGTATATGTATAACTGATTCACTTTGTTATAAAGCAGAAACTAACACACCATTGTAAAACAATTATACTCCAATAAAGATGTAAAAAGAAAAAGAAAAAAAAAAGGCAATGTAAGAACCAGTCTAAGTTGGCTGAGTTAACTGCTTCTCAAACACCTTGGGTTGATATAATAACTCTTAGTCACATCCTTATGTTTTTGTTGCTGTTGTTGTTGTTTACGGTACGTGGGCCTCTCACTGTTGTGGCCTCTCCCGTTGCAGAGCACAGGCTCCGGACGTGCAGGCTCAGCGGCCATGGCTCACAGGCCCAGCCACTCCGCGGCATGTGGGATCTTCCCGGACCGGGGCACGAACCCATGTCCCCTGCATCAGCAGGCGGACTCTCAACCACTGCACCACCAGGGAAGCCCACATCCTTATGTTTTTAACTTCACCTTCACATTCTGATTCTAGTAATAGAAGCAATAGTTCAAGTCTTAATTACTATTAGTACCTGTGCTTAAAATTCTAAATACATTCATAAAACATTCATTCAATAGTTTCTCTATCAGTGAGTATCTACTTAGTGCCTTTGATACAAAAATTTTCAGTAAAATGAGGATCAAGAACATTCATAGAACAAAGTTTACTTCTAAATAAATAAAACAAGACCATAATGGAGGAAGAGTCATAAATTTGGATCAAGCCAAGTTTATTAATATGGGTTCACTAAGCAGAGATTCTACATTTAATGTTGTAGCTCCAGGAGTTGGCAAAGGCTCTAACAGTTTGGTTGTTTAGCTGAAACATGGACCAAAAAGTGGCCCATAGTTGGAAATGCCAGACCTGTTTTGGTTTAATGTAGTGTAAGGGGTTCAAAGGAATAGGGAGATTGAAATGCTGGAGAAGATTTGTCATTTAAGACCTAATCAACCTAACTGGGAGTTTCCAGAAGACATACTTCTCACCATTGTGAGAAATAAATTTGTGAAGGAGCCCTGGCATTCTTGAAGAGCTCTGTGATCCCTCCTCTCTATACACCAGACCTTACAGCAGGAGCAGTAGTTACTGTATTGAGAAACCTAAATGCAATAGGCATAATTGGATCTTAGGGTAGCAGGAGCCACCTGGAGGGACTCAACCACCATAGGCAAGGTGAGCTTCGTTTACCATAATGGACAACAGAGTCAATGCAGCAATCAGAATATTCTGACACCTGAAAACCCATAGCATTGGCTAGTTTATCTTGGTGTTTCTAGAAGTGAAATAAATAGGAAGCTTACTAAATTCTTACTTGATCTATGTAAGCAGAAATTCTAGGTCAAGTAAACAAAAGTCAAGTCTAAATCATGAAAACAGAATCATGGCCCCTCCATCTATTTCCAGACTCAACCAGTGTACAGACCCAGAATCACTTGAATGATGTACAGGCCTGGTTCCCTTGAGGATGAAACCTTGTACACTGCCCAAAATTTATACTGTTATTTTTTGTCCTATCATTTCCCAAAGGGACATTCAGCTTTTTTGCTAGTGTAACTATGCATTAGGGAAAAGGACATAATCAGAATTTGGGGGGATTACTGGACACTGACTCTGAACTGACATTAATTCCAGGAGACCCAAAATGACATTGTGGCTCACCAGCCAAAGTAGGGGCTTATTAAGATCACATGATCAACAGAATTGTAGCTCAGGTTTTCTCAGTGGGCTAACTGGGTCCACAAACCCACCGTGAGGTTATATATCCAGTTCTGGAATGTATAGTTGGAATAGACATATTCAGCAACTACAGCATTTGTTCTATGACTTATAGAATGAGGACTAGTATGGTAATAAAGACCAAATGCCTGGAAAAATTGTAAACCAAAAGCAATACCACATTCCTGGAGTGATTGTGGAAATTATTGCCACCATGAAGGACTTGGAAGATGCAGGAGCAGTGATTCCAACCACATTCCAATTCAACTCTCCTATTTGGTCTGTGCAGAAGATAGATAGGTCTTGGAGAATGGTGGTGGATTATCATAAGCTTAACCAGTTGGTGGGTCTAATTGCACGGCTGTACCAGATGTGATATCACTGCTTGAGCAATTTAATGCATCCCCTGTTACCTGATATGCAGATATTGGTCTGGCAAAATCCTTTTTCTCCATCTCTGTCAATAAAGACTACCAAGAGCAGTTTACCTGCAGCTAGAAAGGCCAGCAATGTACCTTCACTGCCCTACCTCATGGGTATATTGATATCTAGGCCTACGTCATAATTTAGTTCACAGGAATCCTAGTCACTTTTTATACAAGATATCATACTAGTTCATTACATTGTTAGCATTATACTGATTAGATATAGCGAGCAAAAAGTAACAACTTCTCTAGACTTATTGGTAAGACATTTGTGTGTCAGAGGGTGGGAAATAAATTCTGAATAAAATTCAAAGGCTTTCTACCTCAGTGGCACATCAAGATATTCCTTCTAAGGTGAAGAATAAGTTTTTTCATCTTGTCCCTCTGACAACCAAAAAATATGCACAGCAGCACAGCATCTAGTGGACCTCTTTGGATTTACAAGACAACAAATTTCTCATCTGGGGTGTTACCTTAGCCCGTTTACCAAATGACCTGGTAAGCTGCCAGTTCTAAGCAGGTTACAGTATAAGAGAAGGCTCTAGGACAGGTCCAAGGTGCTGTGCAAGCTGCTCTCCCTCTTGGTTCATATGATCCAGCAGATCCAATGGTGCTTGTAATGGTAGAGTCAGACAGAGATGCTGTTTAGGGCCTTTGGCAGGCCTCTGGAGGTGAACTGAAGTGCAGGTACTTAGGATTTTGGATTAGTCCTGCCTTGTTCTGCACATAACTACTCCCCTTTTAAGAAGTAGCTCTTGGCCTGCTACTGTGCCTTCGTAGAGACTGAATGCTTAACCCTGGGTCACCAAGTTACCACGTGATCTGAGCTGTCCATCACGAACTGGGCGTTATCTAACCCATCAAGCAATAAAGTTGGGCATGCCCATCAGCACTTCAATATCAAATTGAAGAGGCACATGATCAGGACTGAGCAGGCCCTGAAGGCACAGGTAAGCTACATGAAAAGGTAGTTTGAATGTCCATGGTTCCCATGCCTACAACTGTTTTCTCTCTTCCAGTATGTACCTATGGTCTCTTGGGGGAGTTTCCTATGATCACCTTACAGAGGAAGAGAAGACTCAGGACTCTTTTGCCATTAGTTCTGCACTGTATGGAGGAACCACCCAAAAATGGACAGCTGCAGCACTATAGCCCCTTTCTGGGATATCTCTGGAGGACAATGGAGAAGAAAATTCCTCCTAGTGGGCAGAATTTCAAGCAGTGCACCTGACTGTTCACTTTGCTTAGAAGAAGAATTAGCCAAACATGTGATTATTAAATGATTCATGGGCTGTGGGATAGTTTGACTGGATGGTCAGGAACTTGGAAGCAACATGTTTAGAAAATTAATGACAAGGAAATTTGGGAAAGAGTTATGTGGGTAGGCCTCTGAAGGGACGAAAAATGTAAAGATATTTGTGTCCTATTTGAATGATCACTAAAGAGTGTCCTATTTGAATGATCACTAAAGAAGGATTTTAATATTTAAGTGGATTGGATTAGATGACCCATTCTATGGATATCTGTCAGCCTCTTTACCCAGTCACTCCTACCATCACCCAATAAGCTCGTGAACAAAGTGACCATGGTAGTAAGACATGGAGTTATGCATGAGCTCAGCACACAGTCTTCCATTCATCAAGGCTGACTTGGCTATGTCCATTGCTGAGTGTCCAATCTCCCAGTTGCAGAGGCCAATAAGGAGTCCTCATTTTGATACTATTCCCTGGAGTTATCAACCCAGGTGGCAGGTTGGTTACAATGGACATCTTCCATCATGGAAGGGTCAGCATTTTGCATTTACTCTGGATAAGAATTTGCTTTCTCTACAAACAATGCTTCCACCAGGAGTTATAACAGTGATTCCATTGAACAGGAAGTTAAGATTGCCACCTAGCCACTTTGGACTCCTAATGCCTCTGAATTAACAGGAGAAGAAAATAGTTACTGTGTTGGATCAGATGATTGATCCTGACTACCAAGGGCAAATTGGACTACTACTCTGCAATTGGACTAGTATATCTGGAATACAGAAAGATTAGAGTGTCTTATTATTATCATGATCTTTAATTAAAGTCAATGTAAAACTACAACAATCCAATCAAGGCAGGAGTACTAATAGCCAAGACCCTCAGGAATTAATATTTGAGTCACATAATCAGGTAAAACCTATGGTCAGCTGAAGTGCTTGCTGAAGGAAAAGGAATATGTCATGTGTATTGGAGCAGATTGTTATAAATACCAACTTTAATCACATGACCAATTACAGACAGGAGGACTGTAATTGTCATAAGTATTTCTTCTGAATTTTGTGTGGGTGTGTTTGTGCGTGTATGTATATGTAATACCAATACCCTTTTTTCTCTCTTATTCCCTCATCACATAAGATATATTGACTTTACATCATAGTATTTAAGTTACAGGATATCAAAGGGAAGAGTAAGTATCACTCAAGGACTTTACCTCTTCTTCTGAGGAAGGGTTTAGTGTATGCAGGATAGCTGTATCATGTTAGGTAGAATTAGGACCTTGTTATTATCTTAATTTGGAGATTAAGTATGGTTTAAGGAGATGCATAAGGCTGGCAAGTTGACAAGAGGTATTCTTGTGATTGTTAATTTTATGTGTTACCTGGGCCATGGAGTGCCCAGATGTTTGGTAAAACATTATCCTGGGTGTTCTGTGAGTGTTTTTGGAGGAGATTAATATCTGAATTTGTAGACTGAGTAAAGAAGATTGTCTTCTGTAATATGGTGGCTCTCATCGAATAAGTTGAAGGCCTGAATGGAACATAAAGTCTGACCTTCCTGAGAGGAAGAAAGAACTCCTCCTCCCTGACAGCTTGAACTGAGACATATTTTTTTTCCTGTCTTCAGACTGAGACTAAAACATTGGCTCTCCTTGGGTCTAAAACCTGCTGGCTTATACTGGAACTAAACCACCAGCTTGTCAGCTGCAGATTTGGGGACTTGACTTCTTTATCCACCATCTTCCATGAACATGAGAGAAGATACTGAGCAAAACAACATGATGCCTGTCCTCCTGGTACTTATAGTCTGATGACTTCATAGTTGTCCAGTCCCGCACATAACATAAACTATCTCTGATACTACTGATAGTTTTAACCTCTCCTTATATCCTGATTTTAGAGCCTGTTTTTCATTTTGCATTTAAACTTTCTTTTTCTTTCTCCTTTTCCATTCTGTCTTCCTTTTTATCTGCTTCAGTATGTACTTATTGAGACTTTATGATGAGAAATACATAATGCTAAGTATTCTGCTGATTACAAGATGAAGGTGACTCTGCCTCACACTCAATGAGTTCAAAGCCTGCTGAAGGATCTGCTAAATGGCAATGTTAGTATATGAAGAGAGAAGTAATTCTAGTAAAGGAGGATGCTTGAGGGACAGCTTCAGGGAGAGAGATTTTTGAGACCATCTTTTAAGAAGAAGCAAGGCAAACAGATATAACACCCTACTGGACTGATGGTTCACACTGAGCAAAGATTTCAGAATACCCCCCAAAATTAATGAAGATGAAATTGTGCGGTTCCATGTGGTTAGGCTAGGGGCACTGTTTTGAAGAAAAGACAAAATGCTAGTCCAGGAAGAGCCTAGAATGGAGTGCCGAGAAAATGTAGAGGTGATATTTCTTATACCTTCAAGATACAACATAAATAAATGTAGATATGTAACTATTGGAGCTATAAATTATTTATAGAAATAATATTGCAAAATGGAATCTATAAACCAGTTTTCAAGTCTTGTTTCATTCTCTGATGGATTTGGGTTTTATTGAACTATAAAGAACAAAACGTTGTCATACTGTGTTTATTATGGAAAATCTTTCTGTCCTGTGGCCACTATTCCACAATCTTCATCAAGGTGAAAGGTATGCAAGTAAAGCATGGGCAAGTCCATTCACAAACTAGATAAAACCAAGTAACCACTGTCAGTATCATGTGGAGTAGAAGAAATAGACAGCTGATTCCTGAGAAATTCCTGAACAACTCAATTATAATATTTAATAAATGGTGTTGCTTAAGGTTCTAATTTTGGATAGTTTGTAATGCAGCAGCAGTAGATAACTAGAATGAGTACATTCTTGGAGTATACACTTTAAACATTCATCATTTTGACCCCCAAATCTTTTGCACTTGCCAAATGGATGCTGAAAATTGTAGACCTCATAATGAGGTCTATTTGCACATACAATTGGAAAGAAGTCCCTTCATTTTAGGAAAGAAGTAACATAGTTATTACTTAGAAAACCCATTACAAGTGCAATTACTTGCAGGCTAGTTTCTGCCCCTATGGCTAATTGTAGGCAGAAGATTTGAATGAAAAATTGAATGCCTACTAGAAACTGCTTATAAATGCATTTCTGTATTACTCTGTACAGTTTTCTGGTGACCTGTGACTATTTATATCATAAGACATTACTCAGAGTGGAAGTCGTGCTCCTGGGACTCTAAGCTAAAATTGTGTCACTAAGTCATTTCTGCCTAAAATTCTTTACATTTTCATATTTTACTTTTTATCATTAGCTTTGACATGCTATTAACTTGCCCTTTTAACCTCTTCAATGTGTCCAGTTGTGACAACTCCATTATATTACATAATGAAAGAACACTGGCCTATTCATAGCATTCTAGAGGAAAAAAAAGTATTGTGAGCTACATCCTTTTTAATGTACACTGTATGTTTATTACATATAAACTGAAAATTAATATAGCCCCCAAAATATAATAATTCAAATTGCCATAACCTGGAAACAAGGAAAAATAAATGTATGTCTCTATAACTTTATCATAATATGTGTATTATATACCCGTGTAATGTATTACAAAAATTGTTCACGTCTACATATTGTCTGTAAACTTCTCTATTTATATAACAATATATTATGGTCAGTAATGCATGCTAAACAAAAATGTTTGCTCTCATTTTTAAACTTTACATGTTATTTTATTCTTTTACTTAACCTATTATTGTTATACATTTATATCATTTTCAATTTTTCACTAAAATAAACAATGTATTGAAGAAAATCATATGTATCTCTGTGCATTTGTCCAGTTACTTTTTAAGGATATGTTTCTAGAAGTGGTAATCATAGATCAAATTTATAGATGTGTTTGTTGAGTAGGAGATGCCTCTTGCCACATGAATAGTGAGGATAGTTCTTTAAATGGTCAATATGATAATAGAAGAAAAATATCATTCTTGAATTTAAGAGACAAAACACTCAGTACCCTATAAAAAAGTAATTTCCTCCTTATATATTCTGGTTCATCATGATAATTGTCTAACCTGAAAATGAAGAAATATCAGCAGCACAGTCGGCAGTACTGAGAGGTCATGGAGTAAAAGAAAGTTGGGACTGGCACCACTCGTCTTTAGGTTTCTGGGGACAATTATTAGGATTTCACTCTGAGTAGATTTTGTTACCATTTGTTGAAATCACACAAACAAATGGTAATTTGCTGATACTTGGGTATGGAAGAATGCTGAGCTAGGCAAACGTGGAGGCAGTTCCTGTGTGTGGAACTGCACCAGATATAATCTCATCACTCAACCTTACATTTTCCTCACTAATTCATATGCACCTAGTGATGTAATCAAAACAGAACAAACCTCTACCATACTTAGTCTCGACATGAGTTAAGCTTGATATCTACATAGAATAATTCTGAAGAGTTTGAGCACACACACCCACTCCCAACACACACACACACACACACACACACATAAACAGACATACTATCTGACACTAAAACTCTGCTAAAATTCATCTCAGTTTAGCTGCTCTTTACAGTGAGAAAATGTAAGATACTAGTTTAAAAATTTTCCGACAAAATTAGTGTCTAAGAATTAAAAATGTAAACATTTATTAAAAATATTGAAGACTAAAATATGTAAGATACATATGAAGAATTATATCCTTATCATTTGAGAAGTATTAGATACATATTTTGAAAAGAAAATAGTCTCTTCAATAGGTGGTGGTAGGACAACTGAATATCCACATACCAAAGAATGAATTTGGACATTTATTTTACTCCTGCAAAAAGGGCATTATCAAGAAAGAGAAATAACCTACAGAATGGGAGGGAATATTGCACATCATATATCTGATAAAGATACTGTATTATCCATGGTTCTCCAGAGAAACAGAACCAATAGGGGATAGCTGTAGCTATATAGATATAGATAGAAGAAAGACAGAGACAGAGAAGAGAGATTATAAGAATTGGCTCACACTCTTATGGATGTGGAAAAGTTCCACAGTCTGCTGTCTGCAAGCTGGAGAACCAAGGAAGATCATTGTGTAATTTGATCTGAATCAGAAGTTCTGAGAACCATGTGAGCTGATGGTGTTAAGTCCTGGAGTCCAAGGGCTCACAAACCAGGAGATTTGATGTCTGAGGGCAGTAAAAGATGGACATCCCAGCTCAAGAAAAGAGAATTTGCCCTTTGACTTTTTGTTCCATGCAGGCTTCCAAAGGTTTAGATGTGGCCCACCCACTTTGGTAAGAGATCACTTTACTCAGTCTACTGAATCAAATGTAGCTTCTTATAGAAATCACAGACACACCCAGAAACAATGTTTTACCAGCTATATGAGGATCCCATAGCCCATCAAGTTGACACATAAAACTAACCTTCAAAGGTTTAGCATGCAGAATATATTTTTAAAAACTTCTAAAACTAAAAAAAAAAAAAAAAAAAAATTTAAAAATGGACAATGGACTTTAATAGACATTCCTCCAAAGAAAATATACAAATGTCCAAAAAGCACATGAAAAGATGCAGGATGTCATTAGTTATTAGGAAAATGCAAGTCAAAATCTTGAGATACCACTTCACACATACTAGGATGGCTATAATAATATTTTTAAAAAATGGAAATTAGCAAGTGTTGAAAAGGATATGGAGAAATTGGAATCTTCATATACTGCTAGTAGGAATGTAAAATGGTGCATCTCTGTGGAAAACAGTTCAGTGATTTCTCAAAAAGTTGAACATAAAATCATCATATGACCTAATAATTACACTCCTATGTGTACACTCAAAAGAAGTGAGAAAAGGTACTCAAATAAATACCCGCATATGTGTGTTTATAATAGCACTATTCATAGTAGCCAAAAGGTGGAAAAAAATCCGATGTCCAAAACTGGACAAAAGGATAAACAAATTGTAGTATACACATACATACATACATGAAGTGGAATATTATTCAGCTACAAAAATGAATATCATACTAGTATATTCTATAATGTGGATGAACCTTAAAAACATTATGCATAATGAAAGGAGCCAGACACAAAAAGCTACATATTATAGAATTCCATTTATATGAAATATACAGAATAGGTAAATTCATAGGGACAGAAAGTGGATTGGTGGTTTCTGGGAGTTGGTGGAAGGAGAGAATAGCAAATGACTGCTTAATTTCAATAGGTACAGGGTTTTATTTTGTGGTGATGAAAATATTTTGGAGCTGTATAGATGGGGTGGCTGTACAACATTGAGAATATACTCAATGTCATTTAATTCCTCACTTTAAAAATTTGCCAGTTACTGTGCTTAGACTTATCCAAATGAATTGAAAACTTAGCCTACACAAAAACCTGCACACAAATGTTATAACACTTCATTCATAACTGCCAAAACTCATTAGCAACCAAAACATCCTTCAATAGGTCATGGATAAACAAACTGGTACATCCGTACAATGGAATATTATTCAGTGATAAAAAGGAATTATCAAGCTATGAAAAGACAAGGAAGAACCTTAAATGCATATTGCTAAGCTAAGGAAACCAATCTGAAAAAGTTACATACTGTGTTATTCCAGCTATATGACATTCTGGAAAAGGCAAAACTATGGAGATAGTAAGATGATCTGTGGTTGTCAGGGGTTGGAGGGTGGGAAAAGGGATGAGTAGGTAGAACACAGAGGATTTTTGGTGTGGCCAAACTATTCTGTATGATACTATAATGATGGATACATGTCATACATTTTTTAAACCTATAGAATGTACAATACTAAGAGTGAACCCTAATGTAAACTATGGATTTTGTTAATAATGACTTATCAATATTGGCTCATCAACTGTAACAAATGTACCACATTAATGCAATATGTCATAATAGGGGGAATTACCAGGAAGGGTTGGCAAATGGGAACTCTGTATTTTTACTAAAGTTTTCTAAATCTAAAACAGCTCTAAAAAATAAAGTCTATTAATTTTTTTAAATGCCAATGCTCTTGTTAATGAACTCCATTTCATTAGAAACATTACCTCTGGATTTTTATGATGTGTAAATATCATCTCAATCAAAAATAACAAAAAAATGAGATAAAATTATGCAAATAGTCTACTATTGAAGAGTCAAACATATCGTTGGCTTTCTAACATGTTCTTATGCAGACCAAAAGGAATTACAGAAAAACCCTACACTTCGTGAACATATGTAAGTTGATATTTAAAAATTGTCATAATAAAATTAAATTGCTTAAAAATACTGTTTAGCATATTTAAATATATAAAATTATTTGTATATTTTAAAGTGTTACATAATACTTCTAAATATACCTAATGGATCTAAAAATGCAGCATCATTTTATTTAAAACATATGAACATTAACTTCATTAATATTCATAAATTTAATATTTTCCTATTCTTGTATGGACATGTAGTTTCACTCCAAATTTTTCACAGAATATTTATTTTATTTTCTTATATTTTTAGCTGTAAAATACTTTATCCATCACTTGATAATTTTATTACATGAAATATGAAAAAAATTGTTTTATTTGTTTTCTTGTGAACATAAGTCTCAAGTGTAAAAAATAAAATTTCTTCTAGAGTTCATTATGATTATTATTAGTATATACTTCATCAAAAACATAAAAAAATGAAAAAGTGTTAGCAGTTATTAAGCATAAAAATTAATTGGACTATATATTTAATGAGAAAAATGATACTTTTTTCTATTATTCTTTGTATCCATAGATTGAAATAACTTTTCTAAACAGTGTCATGTTTCTGCATAAATTCTACTCCTATTAATCACTAACTGCTATCAGCTGAGCCATAGTATTCATATAAATAAATATATGAAAGTGACATTAGTTTTCTTCTATCAAGTTCACTCTTTGAAATCTTTCTGAAGTATGTGCTAAAAATAAATTGTGACATATTATTAAAAATTATCTTCATTGATTCATTAGCTATAACTCAGATCTTCTCTCGAATTGATGAAAGCAAGGATTGTAAACCACCTCACTTGAAAAATGTATTTATCACCAAGGATTTGGCACCATTTTATTTCTCAGGTTCTAAGAATGATGGCATTTTTAAATTAATACTAAACAAATGACCATTAATCTTTCATATAGAGGCACCAGGTTTTATCCAATATTTTGGAAAGGACTGAAAAATTAAAATAATGTTAACATTGTTAAAATTTTCAATATAAATGTTTTAAACTTGTCACATGCTTTAAATATATAAATATAAATAAACATCTTTTCTGCAAAATAAGAAATACCCTGTGGGAATCAAAATATGCATAGATCACAAAACATATGTAGTAAAGTTTGACAAAAATCCTCAAAAGCAATGGAAATGTGGTAAGAGCCTGGTAATCCCAAACACTGTATCTCAAAGTTGCTATTTTCTGAGTTCTGTTACTGCTCATCAGCATTACTTCCATAACTAAAATTTCATGCTTGATTTTTCAAATTAAATTCAACTATTGACACATACATGTGAAAAATGAGAAAATTGTTCCATTTAAACTTCTTCCCATATCTCCAGTGTCTTTATGTTTGCTTGACATAAGTCTTTTGGGAAAACATGAAAAAAATAGAAATATATCAAATATAGTTTTAGATATGTCTGTATTTCTAGCACGGATTTACTAACATACTTTTGGAAACCATTAATTGTTCATTCTGCTATTCTACTTTCTATGGCATTGTAATTCATTCCCAGATTGCTAGAGAAATGATCTGTTAACTGCCATTTCTATTGCATGACTGCAAAACATAACTGAGAGGTAATAAATAGCCACATACCAAGTAATAAATGGTTTGCTTTCAAAACAAGATTCTGATTATTTGTATTAAAAAAAGTGAAATGCAATATTAAAGCATAAAAATGCTGACATCTATTGAGAGATGTGGTAGTATCATGTGGCTCGGTGAAATTGAATGCAGGTTGTTTTCTTATTTTCAATTAAAAAGGCATCATTCCTGGAAACAATTATTTAGTTGTATTGCACACTATAATTTTTCAATTCTTATTCATAATTTTCATTGGAAACAAAAATTAAAAAATCAATCTTAAAATGATTTATACTATTTGTTTCTATCATCCAACACTCCAGGAAATATATTACTTTGCAACTAATTAAAGACACAAAATAAAGTATTTGTCACTTATTAGTAATTACTTTAGTTGATGAACATGTCTTGAAATTTACAGTAATTCAAAATTGCTGTCAGAGTAGAACAGAGAAATTAATTTTAGTTACTAATGCAAACCTCAACTGAACCTCAGACCAAGAGCTGTGGGACATGTAAATATGATAAATATATTCCCAGTCTATTCCAAAGGCATTAAATTAAACCAATCATAGTTATGATCCTTGGAAGTGCTTCGTTCTTTCAGTAAAAGTCAGAATTGTTAAATTTGAAAATATTTGGTACTAAGATTGAGAAATAGCCTTAGGTCAGACCTAGCTTTACAAAATAAATAGAGTTAAAGTAGTTGTCTTGATGTCATTCCCAACATTTGAGAAAAGGAATTTTGAGGGCAAAATGTGCTCTGGAGTTCAGGTTTCTTCCATTTCAGTAAAGCGCTCCTTTATCTGTTATGTGCTGCCCCTTCTCCATCTCTTTACCAACTGAGTGGCCTTGTATAAGTCAGTACATTTTAAATTTTTGTTTCTTCCTTTGAAGAAATGTGTGGTGAGACTAATTGTTTTCAAATGTTAAATGCCATTCCAGATCTGAATGACATGAATCTATAAGAATTTCTCTTTCAGTGTAAGCTTTTGAATGCTTCTTTGTTGATCCAGGGAAAACTACCTGATTGTTCAAAATAACTGTACTATTTACTTGCTGAGAGTAATTAAATTATTTCTCAGACTTCTCTCTAATAAGCTAAAAACTAAAAACAAACCAAGAACAAACAGAAAACAAACTAAAACAAAATCAAAACTGAAAGATCTCCTAAAACATTTTTTCCTAGACCTATTTTCTCTCCCTTAAGTGTGTCCGTTGTCTCTTTTCCCCAAGAGTAGTGACTGAAACTGGACCCTATGCTCTAACAAAGGCTGAAGGAACACCACCAACTAAAGGAGAAAAGACTCTCAGATAAAAATATTCTTTTGTGGTTAAGCTCCCACCTAACCCAGCCAACCTCTATATGATAAATGAAATTGAAGACAGAGAGGTGTCTAAATAGAACTGTGAACCATTGGCAATGATCTTGATCACCTTCCCAACCACCTTCTCAGTTGTTCTTCAATGATATACCCTCTAACCCCACTCTTGCGAGACATTCCTCAGAAGGGTCAGAGTTCCTGAAGAACTGACAAATCCCACCAATTTTTTCTTTTCCCTTATGGTTTATCACAGGATATTGAATATAGTTCCCTGTACTGCACAATAAGACTTTGTTTTTTATCCATTCTAACATAATAGTTTGCATCTGCTAACCCCAACCTCCCAATCCATCCCTCCCCCACCCTCCTCCCCTCTTTTCCCCTCTTTATGCCCCTTCCTAAGCTACACCATTTACTTATCACTTGAGGAAGAATCAGGAAAATTATTTCATACCTAGGAGTTACAACAGGTGTCTTTCTTTTAAGAGGGAGAAAATAGAAAAATTAGAAAAATCTGAAAATTCTCAGGAAGGGATATAGATAAAGTTCGCAGAGTTAATGGAGGTATGTTAAGACGATGTCAGGATGCTTGGTGCTTTGCAAATATACAGCTGCAAAGAAGCATAGTACATCTTAAATCCAATGGATTCTTTTGATATAAGTGACTCTTGCCTTCCTTTAATTGTTTTTTTCATTGTTGATAGTAACTACCTTGCGTTACAAATGACTATTGCTTTCCTTAATAAAATATAATTTTAAAAGTATAATTATAATTTGAAATTTAAATTCAAAGTAATCATAATAAAAGTAGTAAAAGTATAATTTTCCAAACATTAATAACATACTTCCCAATATAAAGTGGACATATGTCAAAGATTTAACTCTTCAATGAAGGAAACAGCAAAATAATAAAGAGACAGAACTAAAGAGTGAAAAATGGTGAAATAAGATTACTAAATTAGATATAAAATGGATTAACGTCTTAAAGGGCAAGAAAACCATAATCTATTGGGTGTATTTCCTACCAACAAAAAATAATTTGCATCTGCATTTAACATGTCACTTCACAGAATTTGTGGTCCCTAATAAAATGGAACTAGTAAGTCAAACAAAAAAATATCCCTCCTAGAAAATTACACTATCTTTTCATGGGCCTATTGGACAATGCTCCAGGATGAGGTAAAAAAACATGAAAGCTCCCTTTGGCCTTATTTTCAAGTTTTGAATAATTTTTCTTAACACCTTCATTAGTTATAATTTCCTCCTTATAAAAAAGGAAACCAAAGAAGAAGAAAGCAAAAACAAGAAAAGAGTGCTTACTACATTGTCAGTTTGCATTGTTTTCTTCTAAAGATGTATCACTTGTCTCAGTTGATTTTTAGTTATACACTCAAATGTTCTGCAATACACAGCTGAAATAATATCCTATAAATATCTTATTCAATTTATGGTTTTTTGTCTTATTTTATGAATTTACCAGCCATTGTTCTCACAAATGAGAATACTTGGTAATTGGAAATGTCAGAAGACCATAAAAAAGTAAATTTTTTCATTCCAAAATATTTTGGTGGAGGTGGGGAAAAGCAGAAACAATCAAATAAGATACAATATGCTGGTGTAAAATGAAAGAAAATAATTACAAATATGTTAATAAGTAACTGATTTTTAAGTTATGTAAAGTATCCTGTTGAACGTTGAGTGAGAATTAATAAAGAAATATTCTTTGTCTGACAGATTGGGTAATAATTTGCCTGGTAGTTTTCAAAGGGCTGATTTCCATTATCATCCTGCATTGATTTCGCTGATGATTAGAGCAAGCCCAGTCTCCTTTGCAATGTACAATTGTGTATGTACTCTCATAAATTAAATTGTTAACCTGGTGACATTATCCTCACTCCCAACAGTGTTATGTCTTATTTGAAGATGGAAAAGATCAGTGGTTTTTTTATAAGAGGTTTATACACATTAATTCTTTCTCTTTGATATTTACCAGTTGTGTTTTCAAAAAGAAAACGATCACAAGGCATTGTTGGAATAAAGACACAAACAGATATTTTGAAGTCAATGACAAACTGCTTTCCAATTGTCATGTTTGGCTCTTTGAAAGGGTTTAGGTTCAGTAAAAAATTAAGAATTTCACAGGAGTCACTGAAGTGCATCAGAGAAGGAAGCTGTCTTGCAGCTTTAAGTCCAAGTACTTAGTTTCAGGGAAATTAGCACAGTTTAAGTTGATTTGGTTCCTGCTAGGGAGCTATGATACTTTTCTTTCTAAGTCATTCTTAGAATTACTTTGTTTCTTCAGTATCCAGGGTAGAAGTTGACTGGGTGAGTGAATTCAGTAAAGGGTTTGTAGAGGAAAATTAGCTTAATGCTAGAAGAAATGAGGTAGACAAACTTTTGCTCACGGTTCTTTTAGTAGACCCTGTGCCAAGTGCCTTGACTGCTTTTTCTCCTTTAATTCTCACAAAATTCCTATGAAAGAAACCCATCATCCCCATTTTGTAGGTTTGAAAAATGAGATGGAGACATTAGTTTAGTTTTCTCAATATCACACAGCTAGTGAATTGTGAAGCTGGAAATTGAACACATTTAAGCCAACTTCAGAGGACACAAACAATTATTCTATATTGTCTTTACTAGATTAAATGGCCTAGGTATTAGCTCAGTTAAGTAATAATAAATGTCTCAGGGTTTTTTTTTTCTTCATATGAAAATAAAGATTTTAAAATCAATAATACAGAAGATATCTTTTCTCTTTATGATTCTAGGTCATATATTGTGTTATTTTTCCAAAGAAAAAGACACACACTTCCCAGCTTTATTTAAAATTGAAGGTGATATCCATATGCAGATTCCATACATTCAGTATGATTATTTCTCTATAACATGAAAAACATGTGGACTATTACATAACTTTTTCTTAGAATTCATTAATTAATGGCACAATAGTACAATCATTTAAGTAGAAATACTTATGAATGATTTGTATCTTGAAATCAAAATATCATTTACATACATTTGAAGGTCTGAAATATAGCTGTGTACAGGGATTATTTATTCAGTTTAGAGTTATTATTTGTTGTACAAATAAATTCATAAATTTACTGTATTCAACTTTCAGTCACTTGGTGCATGGCCTATAGGCCGAGAATCACTCACATAGAAATTCAGGTTATAAGAAACTAAAGCAGACATACATTTTTTTTCTAAAATACTGGGAAAAAATTGTTTTCCAATATTTAATATCAGATCCATAATTGTTTCCTGAGTGCATATATCAGATAATCACATACAGTTTTGCTATTTATACTAAAGGTCCATTAGTAGTTTTACAGTTTGGAGAGTGTGTTAGTTTTCTAGAGCTGCTCTGCCATAACTAAGTATTATAGACTGGACGACTAATAGGAATTTACTTTCTCACAATTCTAGAGGCTAGAAGCTCAAGATCAAAGCATCAGCAGAGTTGGATTCTTCTGAATCATCTCTTTTAGGCTTGAAGACAGCTGCCTTCTCACTGTGTGCTTACATGGTCTTTTCTCTATGTGTCCTAATCTCTTCTTATAAGGACACAAGTCAGATTGGATTAGCCCTGCTTTAATGAACTCATTTAACCTTAATTGCTGCTTTAAAGATCTTATCTCCAAATACAGTCCTATTCTGAGCTACTAGGAGTTATGACTTCAACATATGAATTTGGGGAGGGACACAATTTAACTACAATTCACTCAAAATTTGGGGGTTTGAGGGTGGAGCCCTCATTCAATTATGTGTTTTCTATCCATTAAGACTTCTTCATCTGTGATTTGTAAAGTGCATTTATAGACTATATTAGCTTATTTTAACTTATCACCACAAAAAGGGAAGTAGGTTAAAACAATTATTGCAAAAAAAACCCATGGACTAAAAATAAGAATGTAATGCAAGCTTAAGAAGACACAAGAAAATATGAGAGATGACCAGTCCCCTCCTGGTACAAGTTTTTCTCAGTCACATAATGAAGTAAAAAAACAATGAAAAATATTAACAGAGGTGTAAGAATAACTCACAGGTTTTCTGTATCCTATTACTAAATTGCTTTCTGCTATTACTAAATTTTTTAATTTGCTATAACTATATTCTGTTCAGCACTTTGTTGGAGAAATGAGCAAGAGTGAAGTTGTAGCAACATCCACGGGAGTGAGTGAGAAAAACCTTTACTGACTTAACTCTGAGAAATAGGCTGTGGTAGGGGTCCCTGAGATTACCTCAAGCTGGATGAGTCACAAAAGACTCACAGGACTTAAAGGTTTTTATATTCACTGTTACAGTTTATTGCAGTGAAATGCAGAGAAAATCAGCAAAGGGAAAACGCTCATGAGGCAAAGCCCAGAGGAAACCGGGTGTAAGCTTCTAAGCATCCCTCGCACTGGAGTAGCACAGAATGAGCTCAATTCCTCCAGTAGCATTGTGTGGTAACAAGTGTGAAGTGTTACCAACTAGGGAAGTTTAACTGGGCCTGGCTCTCCTGGATTTATTGGGGGTCAACCACAATCATGTAGTCTTAACAGTGCCTGTGTGACTGACTTCAGTTACTGCAGCTCTAGCCCCCCAGATTGAAAGGAAGTGTTTAGCATAAATAACATTATTAGCATAAACTGGATAAACCGGCACAGCATGTCACAAGGCCTCAGGCTTACACAAACAACCTTATGATACAGAATATTCTAGAAGGACAGTTACATTAAAACAAACCCTTTCAGGGAACGTGCAGGGGTAGGGCAACACAGTCCTGCTGAGTTAACTCTTTCCTGCACTAGAATTGCCTAAGCCCATATTCCAGAGAATGAGTCCAAGTGGTAGTCCTAGCTGTAATCCAGTGTGAATCAGGGAAAATGAGGGAGGTGAATCATTCTGAAGATTGAATCAAGTCTATAAATAAAAATAAGTAAAAGTCAGAAAATGGAAAAGCTGGAAGCAGAGCAAAAATCCAAGGAAGACACCCTTAATGATGGGCTAGAAAAATGAGAATGTTCTAGAGACCCTTGTTAACTGATTCCAGTTGTGTGACATCAAGAATGTTTGAAATGGCTTATAGGAATCACCTAACAGTGCAGATAATTTTAAGAACAAACCTCTGGGGCTTACAGCAATACCTCTAAGCTAGAGTACACAGGCTCAAACCTATTTCTCTGTGTGTGCATAGATAGATATTTACATGTCTCATATTTATAATGTATAAGTACAGAGGGTCCCCGACTTATAATGGCTAGACTTACGACTTTTCATCTTTACAATGGTTCAAAAGCAATACATATTCAGTAGAAAACATACTTCAAAGTTTGTATTTTGATCTTTTCTCAGGCTAGTGATATGTGGTACAATCCTCTCTCATGATGCTGAACAGCTGCAGCAAGCCACAGCTCCCACTCAGCCCCACCAGCATAAAGGTAAACAATTGACACACTCACAACCATTCTGCGCCCATACAACCATTCTGTTTTTTCACTTTTAGTACAGTATTCAATAAACTGCATGAGACATTCAACACTTTATTATCAAATTGGCTTTGTATTAGATGAGTTTGCCCAATCGTAGGCTAGTGTAAGTGTTCTGAACTTGTTTAAGGTTGGTTATACTAAGCTACGATGTTCAGTAGGTTAGATGTGCTAAATGCATTTTTAACTTATGGTATTTTCAATTTATGATGAATTTATAGGGATGTAAGTTGAAGAGGAACTGTAGATACCATCTCAGAATATTTCTCACATGGACCTCATTCTTGTAGAGTGATTCAAATAATTAGCAAACTTCACCTCGGACTTTCCTCATAGAGAAGTTACCATGCCAAGTGTGGCCTTGCCTCTATAGCTTAATTAAATTGCATTTGGGCTTTTTACTGTCATATCATTGTCATGGGTGACAGAGGTATCCTATGACCAAGGCTACTGGAGTCTTATGTGGGGAATATGATCAAGACTGAGAACTCTAGTTCTATGTGGTTAAATTCTCACCGTGTTTTGGAGCCCATCTCTCTTTAAGATTGCAAACTATTCTACCATTATTTTTGTTTGGGCTTCTTTTTGCCTTCTTCTCTCTGTTTATAAGGCATGCTTATTTCTCATGCATGTACTGATTTAACTTCTTGAAGCCCCTTCCTCCCTTCCTTTTTTTTTTTCTTCCTTCTTGCATTAGTTTCCTATGGCTGCTTTAACAAACTCTTGCAAACTGTGTGGCTTAAAACGATATAAATGTATTATTTTATTATACTGGAGGTCAGAAATGGGTTTCACTGGGCCCAAATCAAGGTGTCAGAAGGGTTGTGGTCTCTTGGAAAACTCTAGGTAAGTATCCATTTCCTTACTTTTTCCAGCTTCTGTAGACTGACCCATTTCATTGGCTCATGGACCCACATGACATTGCCTTTTCTACCCCTGCTTCCATTTCCACATTGCCTTCTTCCTCTTCTCTCTGTCAAATCTCCCCCTGCTTCTCTCTTACAAGAATACTTGTAATTGCATTTAGGGTCCACCCTGATAATGTAGGATAACCTCCCCATTTCAAGATCCTTCAAGAATCTCATCTGCATAGTTCATTCTGCTATATAAAGTAAACATTCGGGCTTCCCTGGTGGTGCAGTGGTTGAGAGTCCGCCTGCCGATGCAGGGGACACGGGTTCGTGACCCGGTCCGGGAAGATCCCACATGCGGCAGAGCGGCTAGGCCCGTGAGCCATGGCCGCTGAGCCTGCGCGTCCAGAGCCTGTGCTCCGCAATGGGAGAGGCCACAACAGTGAGAGGCCCGTGTACTGCAAAAAAAAAAAAAAAATATATATATATAATATATATATAATATATATAGTAAACATTCATGTGTTAAAAGGGTTAGAAACTGGATTCATCTTTCATGTGTTAGAAGGGTTAGAAACTGGATTCTTCTTCAGGCCATTATTCAGCTTATCATGCATCTATAGAATAGATATTCACTCTGATCCTCCCCTTGGTCAATAACTATTATTCAAAAAACACACCTTATTTCATCTTTATATTTCCTTGCTGGTTAGTAAGGGCAGCTGGGTAAAGAGTCTGGGATTTTTAATTGCATCAGATGTCTAATCAGCTCAATTTTATCACCAGGTGATAACCCATGACATTACTTGATTTTTTTAAACCACCTAGTTCTTTAAGGTAATATACCTTTTCAAGTTGAAGGAAACCTACAGGTGGCATTGCAGAAAGCATTTAATTAGTTTTGAAGTAACCATATTAGACAATACTATATAATAATTTCTTACTTTAGAATTTTTCATAAATGATACATGGATGTCTTAGATAAAAAGGTAACAGTGTTATTCCCATGGAAGAATATATAGCTTGTACATATCTGTTGTGAGAGTAAAATTGAATTTGATCCAATATATTGTGAAAACTTTTTCTCATTCCTGCAAAGAGTTTATAAGTAAACATTTAACTAAATCATAAAATATAATAGGAAAAGTACAAAAATCTTAAATATAAGGATTAATTAATTTTTCCAAAGGGGATCACACCCATGTAACAAACACCCAGATCAAGAAATGGAAAGTTACCAATAAGTCAGTCAAGTTTCACTGAAGGAAATTGAATCAATATGAGAAACATATGAATAAAGAACTTATTGTGAGTTTATACTTTACAGACATGTGGGAGGAACTGGCAAAATGAAGGTCTGGAATGAAGAGTCAGGGAATCATAGAAAGAGTCACTAGTCAACTTGGCTAAGGCACTGTTGAGAAAGATAGCTTGGAGTTTACCCAGAAATAAAATATTCCAACAACCTTCTGCTGCCAAAGTGAGATCGTGAATGGGGATCTTGTAAAGAGGTTTATGTGATGCTGTTGCTTTAATGCAGCTACCTCCATATGGCTTATAGTCAAGTATCTGTGTAGTGGGCCTAGAGTCTCTGTTGGTCATTAAGGTTAGCAGGTAGAAAGATGAGCTGAATATAGAGTAGGTAATGGAAAAAACAGTCTAGGACCTGTGGGGCACCATTGTGTTTGTTCTTCCCCATATCTACTGTGGTGACTGAGAATAATGGTGACTGCTGATGTTGAAGTTTCTCTTTTGTTTAATATTAACTTGGAATTATATTGAAAAGGGATAGAAATATAATTATACAGTTTAATCAAGTTAGCATAGTACAATCCAGCAAATGAGTATTTCAGAAGCTCCCCACTCTACCCCCAACCCCATCCAGTCATGGAACCTCCCATAGGTAACCACTATGTTAACTTCTAAAAGCATAGACTAAGTTTTTCTGTGTTGAATTTCATATGAATGGACTTATAACATACGCATTTGTGTCTGGTTTCTTTTGCTCAATATCAACTCTCATAAGGGTCACCTATGTTGTGTATAGTTGCAATTAATTTATTCTCATTGATATGTAACTATTCCTTTGTCGGAATAAATCACAAGATATTTTTCTATTCTACCAATAATGAACATTTGGCTTGTTTCCATTTGGGGGCTATTGCTAACAGTGGTGTTATGAATATTCACATATATGTGTATTTTATATATATGCAATTGTTCATCATTGTTTACTATATATTTAAGAATGTAATTTTGGGCACTCTATTGGAAGACCAAGAGTAAGTAAATAAATAAATACATAATGTATAATTTCAAATAAGGAAAATTTCTCTAAAGAATAAAGTAAGGCAGAGACAGAAGATGTGGAGATAGACCTGGCCAAGAAGTACTACTTTAGGTAATTTGTTCAAGGAAACATTTGAGAACATCTTTTAGACCGTGTACATATATGTCATCTAAAGGACATTAGACTATGTTTCAGGCAAAGTCTTACAGATGAGTATATGTTATTATATAATAATGTTAGACTACTGACTGCATTTAACAATTAAAGAAAAAAAACCACACATTTAGAGAGAAGATACTATTTACTAGACCCTGACAAAATTTAGAGCATAATTGTTGACACTTGAAAGTCGACAAGGGAAAATTTAGCTATGACAGTTGACTCATGTTGTTTTACATTATTACAATTATGAGCTGTCAGAGATAAGACAAACTTGTCATTAATACTTTTAGAGACAAAATGCCAGTATAACTTTGTGTTTTTATTCTTGCTGGACAAAATTCATTATAAAGTCAACTCCACCTCTCTCCAGAGAATTCAGCCAGGAACCCTCTCTCTAGCACAATGACTAATTGCCAGATGAATAAAGGCATTGCTCATTCCACCATATAAGTGCTTAGTTTCTTCTACCCTCAATATATGTGATGGATCATTTTCTATGATTGTTCAGATGATATAATTCTTTTCACATTATATTTTTCTACTGTAATTAATATCTGTTAAAAATCATTATTTTTAAAGAATTGGTTTCATGGGATTGATAGGAGTAACATAAAAGGTAGGGATGTGAGGTTGCAATCTGACCCCACTGATAATTTAGCGTAAGATCTTGGCCAATTCATTTAACTCCCTCAAGAAATACTTAACTCTCAAGATATTTCAGTTAAAAAAAAGAAAAAAATATCATCCTGTTGGGATCTCTTTGCATAATTGTATTTTTAAATTGGTAAAATTAAAATATCAACTATGACATGAGTATTGAAGGGATTGAGTGAGATTATAGAAAGACTTTAGTGTTAAATAGACCTAGTTATGCAACTTATTTGCATGAATTATAAGAATTTTTTAAAAATTCAGTTTTTTCATGTGAAAAATGCAGAGTTTGTATAATAAAGATAAGTTATATAAATATTTGAAGTTATAGAAAATAGTGTAATGCAGTAAGTATTCAATAAATTGTGGCAATTGTTATCTGTAAACTCATCTCCTGAAAACCATCAATATATAAGGTGTGGTTTCTAGCTCTAATGCCTTGGCTGACTTCCAGATTCCAATATACAAATGCATACTAGACAGTTCTTTTTGGGTGAATTATCTCAAGCTTAGTATCTTCAAATCTGAATATTTCCTGATAGATATCTTCTATTAGCCACATGCCAGATCCATTCTCCACTGTTCATGACCTTGATTATGTCCAAGAAAGTTGATATATATAGACTGTCAGTAAGTTTCAACAAGCTCTCTGGCTTCTGGTGGTGGAGTACAGCCTATGACGAGACGATTAGCAAAATAAAACTCAAAGGAAGTGGGAAAGTAAAGTTGAGAGAGTCCTTCTCTCCACCTCATGAAACACTTGTTTCCTTCTTGTGTGTTTGTCATAGACAGGCTTATTCCTCGACCAGACGTCATTGCTTTTGGCAGGTGGCCCTATACACATAGTTTTCGCTTTCTTCTATTTCTCTTAAACTTGTCCTTCTTGTGCTTACTAGCTCCAGGTTATAGCACATTGTTTCTAGAGTTTCCCCTACTCATTGTTCATACTTCTAAGACACTTACTAAACACTACCCTAAGTATTTGTGCATTATCTTTCTGTTTAGCTCTGACCCCCAGCTCTATATAATATATAGTACACAGTTGGCACTCAATAAATAATTGTTTTCTAATTGTTTAATCATCAAATTTGGAAAAATGTGCAATTTTCTATACTTGTTCCGGTACTTCACCTCTATCATCAGATCACTCATAATATCTAGTCAGAAACAAAGTCCCATAGATTCTGCTTACTTACTCAAAACTTGTGTTATTTCCCTTATCCCTGCTTCTATAATGACCAGTTTCGTTTATGTCTGGATCACTTGTTGATTGAAATTTTGCATTACACCCTTACCTGGCTTCCTTTCATCAAGGCTGGCCCCTCTGAAATTCACATTCACAGTGAAGCCAAAATAGTATATCTAAAACACACATTTACTTATGTCTTTATCTTTCTGGAATCCCTCCAGTATATACCCACACCAGGTTTAGGATAGTATTACTTCTAATTACCTCCTATCTGGATTATGTTGTTTTCTATTTTTCTTGCAAAACAAGTTCTAATATCAACTATCCCAGCTGACTTGTGTGTTTAAAACTTTCTCCTTCATTTTCACAATCACATTCATGCATATTTTTTCTCATTTTCAGTAAAAAGAAATACATATGTACATATATATGTAAATATACATATGTACATACATAGCATTGCTTTGATGCTGTGAAGTGCTTCTAGATACCATCGTGTTATTTCCTACTTTTTATAGCCAAATCATTTTAAGGTATACGGTTTTTGCTTTCTCAGCTTCCTATTCATTACTAAATTGACTACAATTTTGATCTGACATCATCCATCCACTAAACTCCTCTTAGCACTGCCACTATTCACCTTCACCATGGACAATTCTCATCCTTACATTGTTTTACTGTGGCCACATCTGACACTTTTGAAAACCTCCCTTTAAACACTCTTTCACTTTCATGCCACTACACTACATATGTACTCTTTCTCACTTTATATTCTCTCATTCTTTCTTATTTGTAATTAGATTGTAATATTCTTCAGGCTTCTGTCCTAAATCCTCTTTTCTTACACTGTACACATCATTTAGTCAATTTAATTCACAACCATAGCTTAAATAACCAATACTAGACTGGTGTCTTCAAAATCACTGTCTTGCTCAAAATTTTCTGTAAAATGGACAGCAATATACCCATTTGCTTTTTGTTTATTTCAAATGGATATTCTATATATATCTCAAACTCGACACCTATAATACTGAACTTATTTTCAATTAATCTCAGTGAACCTGCTTGCATTTTCAATATGTAATACAACAATCCTCTGAGTTACCAAACTCAGAAATCTGACTCTAATCTTCAACCCTTTCTTCTTTATTATCCTCAGTGAATAACCAAGTCTTGTCATGTCTGCATTTAATTGTATCTCAAACCTCCCCCTCCCACTCTATCCATTTTGCTTTCTTTCTCTTACTTCTTTCATGAACTGCTGCAATAACCTTCTAATTTGTCTTTTCACCTTTATTCTGGTTCCAATTGAATTTATTCTTCACAATTTTAGCAGAGAGACCTTTCTGCCATGAATACAGACATCTTACTGCCTGGTTAACACCCTACTAATATAAGATAAAACACTAATACATAAATAAGACAGACCTTGAAGATTTGCTAACAATCTAGTCTTGAATTTATCTCTACCTCCTTCTTGTTAGTTTATTCAAATGTTCACTGTACCAGTGAGGAAAATTTAAAAATTCTTAATTTCTGCACAATTTCACTTACTATTTTCTATCTCTAGGATATATGTCCTTCCTCTCTTTTCCTGGATTCATCCTACATGTTCTTTAACTTTGAGAGTAAGAGTTTTCTCACAGTGGAGGACTTTCCTGACCTTATCACTGCCTTAAGAGCCCCCATTCCAGTCCCATGCTCCAGTGACACACTTTTATCATGATAATATTTACATTTCATTGTAGTTACCTGTGTAGTCATCTGTGCTTTCTGCTTATCTGTCAGCTTTGTAAACAACTCTGTAAGATTTTCCAGCAGCAAGCACTGTCTACTACATTGTACTTATCCAGAATATATTTATTTAATGAATTTACAAATGAATAATGTCTAATATATTGTATGTACTTAATTCTTGTATTGAATGGGAGAAAGAATAAATGAATGTTCAGTTATTACCTATTGTACTATCAAATCACTTGTCTAAGGTATTTGTTGTATTGGTCCCAGTAGATTTATAATTCTTAAGTAATTACATAACTTTATTTTCCCCCTCAGGAACCAAAAAACAATTTTTTTATTGTTTATCAGTAAACTATAATTTGAGACCTTTGTCAATAGACTTTTTCCTCATTCCTTCTAATTAAATGACAGGTTTAGCTTTAGATCATAATATTTAACCTAGATCTAAAATAGAGACCCAATAAAACTGTTTTGAATAAATTTTCTAAGCACTGGAGATTTCAAAGGATTTATTTTCTATAGCTATAATTTTACAGGTGTGATTGGTTGTCTTTTTATGATAAACACAATTTAGGAGAGCTAATTATATATTTGCAGTTGGAACTGAGAGATATTTAAACCTAGATGAGAGAAGAAAACAGTGAGTGAAGTGTGAACAGAGGGTAGCAGATTATTGTAGTGTGTTGTTGGATACTCTCTTGGGAGGATATTGAGACCTCCTTAAGATATCCAACTAGTTTTAACCTGATAAAGATAAAAATGAGCATCTGTGCTGTATTGCATTTCCTGACTTAAGAGATGGCATTACCAACTCTTTAAAAGAGACATTGAGAAATAACCTGTGTAGTCATTTTGCCTTCAGGGAGTTTACTAGCTAAATCACATCAGAAAAGTGGTTAACTTTTGTTTTTATATAACTTTCACAAATAAAGATAATGCTCAATAAACTTTTAATGTGATTGTAAGCCATACATTTAATTATAGAATGCAAAATATGGAGAACCAGAGATAATGGTTTCCATCTGAGTACTAGACTTCTCTGTTTTTAAAAAAATATGGGTAAATCATAAATGTTTTATTTTTTAAAGATGGAAATAACTGTAAAAAGTAATTCTTGTAAAAAATAATTCAAGGTGACATTCTATTTTATAAAGAAAATAAACTGTTATGTTTTCTCAAGGCAAATGTGTTATTAAAAGATTATTTTGTCCTCTTAAAAGTCACAGGAATAACTTGATATTTAATCTGTGTGTAGACACTTTTCAAGGAACATGAGAAACCAGGTAGAGAACCTGGAACAGAAGAAATGGAGTACAGTTTAATTTGTTGACCTTTCCTTGCTAATTTTGTAAATAATATTTTAAAAAGAATGTTTGCAGAAATGCTGAAAAATCTTGATGATTTTACTTCTAGTGTGATTACAGTCTATAATTTTTCACCTAGAATAATATTGACTACCAAAGAATAATTCACTGTCTTGAAGTAAAGAGTTCTTTTTTCAGATAGCTGTGCTTACTGTTTCCTGAGTGGGAGCAGAATGTGCTTCTATTGCCAAGACTTTTCTCCATATGCTTAGGTTGCTTTAGGTTATAGGACCATTTATAATTAATTAATGCAATCTATTAAAAAGAGGACTAAATTAACAGGGGATGTTGGAACTGGTTCTTCCTGTATGATTATACACATTATTTTTAGTTTTTTAGAAATTTTATTTTATTAAGTACACTTAATATGAGATTTACCTTCCTAAAAAATTCTTGTGTGCAACACACTACTGTTAACTACAGGCGTAATGTTATACCATAGATCTCTAGAACTTATTCATCTTGTTTAACTGAAACTTTATGCCCACTGATTAGTAACTTCTCACATCTCCCTCCCCCAAGCCCCTGGCAATCATCATTCCACACTTTGATTCTATGAACTTGACTGTTTTAGAAACCTCATATAAGGGGAATCATACAGTATTTGTCATTCTGTGACTAGATTATTTCACTTAGCATAATGTCCTCTAGGTTCATCAATGTTATCATACATTGCAGAAGTTCCATTTTTTTTAATAACATCAATAAAAGCTAGAGAGGCTGTGGAGAAAAAGAAGTCTCCTACACTACTGGTGGGAATGTAAATGGGTACAGCCACTATCAAGAACAGTATGGAGTTTCCTTAAGAAACTAAAAATAGAGCTACCATATGATCCAGCAATCCCACTCCTGGAAATATATCCAGAAAAGATGAGAGCTCTAATTCGAAAAGATACATGCACCCCAATGTTCCTAGCAGAACTATTTACAATAGCCAAGACATGGAAGCAACCTAAATGTCCATCAACGAATGAATGGGTAAAGAATATCTTGTGTATATATATATATATATATATAGAGAGAGAGAGAGAGAGAGAGAGAATATATATATATATATATATAGAGAGAGAGAGAGAGAGAGAGAGAGAGAGAGAGAGAGAGATGGAATATTACTCAGCCATAAAAAAGAATGAAATAATGCCATTTTCAGCAACATGGATGGACCTGGAGATTATCATACTAAGTGAAGTAAGTCAGACAGAGAAAGACAAACATTATATGATATAACTTATATGTGGAATCTAAAGAAATGATACAAACAAACTTATTTACAAGACAAAAACAGACTCACAGACTTAGAGAAAGAACTTATGGTTACAGGGCAGGGAGGAAGGGGGGGAGTGAGGCATAGATTGATAGTTTGTAATTATGTACATTTTATCTCTCTTTTTAATCTCAAACAAATCAAAATCGAAATGATTGCTACAGTTGCTCTTCTACAAGTTCCTCACAGTCCCATCCTGGGAAAGCAGCGTGACTAGGAAAAGACAGTCTTCCAATTTGTGGAACCCAGACTGTCCTTATCAAGAACTTCCAATAAAAGTGAGTAAGGAAGTGCGTGTTGGTTCTGAGGACATCTTCCAACCTCTTTTGAATTTGTTTTTTGTTTAGGAAAAGTAAAATTAAAACAAGACCTTTAAGTGTTTATGTATTTTTTTTTTCATTCTTAAAGCAGCATGTGGAATTCATTTGGGCAAAAATAATTTGTCACTCTCTGATATTAAACTAAACTAAATGAGATACACTGGTGCACATATAAATATTTTACCAACTTTCTATTCCATAATCTATTAGGTCCTGTCTCAGTGTTCCTACTGAAATTTCAACAGCCTTACAAATAGCTTTTAACAATCCTTACAATTCATTTAAACAAAATTGTGTTTTCCTTATTCAAGTTTTATTATCTCTATCCTCTTTGAGCAAAGAAATATACTTTTCTCCTTGGAATTTAGAATATTTTCTATTGCTATCTGTAGCTCTGGGCAAAAAAAGCATAAGAAACCTGAAAATCTGCACCTAGTCCAACTCTGGGCCTAGAGCCCATAGTTAAAATATAATCTTCTAAAAGTTAAACACTGATGACTTTCTTACAAACAAAGAGAATATATGTCAATTTATTCAACTCATTACTTAATGAGTAAAGAAATAAAATGTTAAGTCTGATTCAAAGAGCACTTGAAGATCTGTACATTTGTAGGCAATCCATGAATTAATATTAGAATAAAATTGAGTGAGATACAAAACCAGATTACTGGTTGTCCTGCAAAACTGGCTGTCCTAACAAGGCAATAAAATTCAAACTTTGTAGTTACCTTTTCTACTGGACAAAAAGTACTAGCTTCATTATAGATAAAAATCTACAAGTTAAAATGTAATTTTACCAAGTCTCATACCTTAAATCAATGGTAAAGAGTAATTAGAGCAATTTGACCCCTTAAGACCAAAAGATGCACAGTCTAACTTTTAGTCTTATTTCCAAGTTCTTTATACTTTTTCTCCCAATGGCATTGTATAAATTTTTTAATAATTTGTTGAATGGATAGTATCAGTAAAAAAAAAATACTAGATTTCCTTCACAAAGTCAATATAACAACAACTAACAAGACTTCCTGGGTATCATAGCTGATAAAAGACAAAAATCGAGCTGTAGACAAGATTTATCAAGCAATTTTCACAAATAGAATAATATGAGACTAAAATTATATCATGCATAATCCTGTAAGAGTTTTTAGAGGAAAGATTGGAAAATAAGTTCTGGAGGAATGTGCTATTTAAGAAGTCTTTAAAAACACATTATGGGGCTTTCCTGGTGGTGCAGTGGTTGAGAGTCCGCCTGCCAATGCAGGGGACACGGGTTCGTGCCCCGGTCCAGGAAGATGCCACATGCCACGGAGTGGCTAGGCCCGTGAGCCATGGCCGCTGAGCCTGCGCGTCTGGAGCCTGTGCTCCACAACGGGAGAGGCCACAACAGTGAGAGGGCCTCCTACCACAAGAAAAACAAAAAACAAAAACAAAAACAAAACACACATTATGGATTTAATTCCCATTACAATCCTTTAGGTTAGGCATTAATAATGGTTTTAGAAGTGATAGTTAATACCTATTAAAGGTTACATAGTGGAAAGAGCTAAGCCACGATATATGAGTGTTCAAAGGTAGAGAGAATTTGTTTTTACAAGGAGTAGATAGAAAGAGGAAGAGTCTCTCATTTAAAAAAAGACAACATAGGGACAGAATATTCTATTTACTTTAGAACAGATAATACTTGAATTTTTCAAATCTTCCTTCTTTTATTCCCTGAGCACAATCATTTCATACTGAACTAGAGAGTCTTGAAACAGTGTAAATCATCACTTGTTTGTCAGAAAATTCAATACTCCTTTTCCCCCTCAAGTTTTTATTGTTTTCTTAAGAAAGTTGTGTCAATACTCTGACTGACAGATGATAAATCCCAACAGCAGTCTTAGAGATTATCAATTATTCTTGCATATAACTACTATAAATTTGAGAAGAGATAACTTTTTGATCATTGTCTAGTATATGTCACCGAATTTTTCATTTCTTGTGTCTCCTTAATTGGTTGTATATTGCTCAGTCAATTTCTCTCATTATGTGACATGGTGTTAAAGATTTTTTGCCCTGATAGTCACTTATTTTTCTTTCTCTTTAGACCCATGCTTTTCAGAGTAGCTTCCCATATCTCTAAGAGAACATTTTTCCCCTTAAAAAACTATTTTGAAATTAATAATGTATTTCATCGTTATTGTTCTGTATTACCAATACTCTGCCTCCCAAATATGTTTTATTTTCTATTCACTTACTCCATTTCCTTTTGAAAATATTGTGATTTTCACAGTGTCTCTATTGGTTTTTCAAACACACTTACGAAAGAAGCTGGAATGTGACAGCCAATGCAGACTTTATAACTATGGCTTTTGAAAAGTTTGGATAAGAATATTGAATTTTAACACTTTCCTAGAGTGACAGCTAGTGGAACATTCCAGAGTCTTTCTGAGGGTGGTAAGAACAGGCAGGGCTCAGTTATAAAATAGGAAAAAGATATCCTTAATGCCTTCATTTATACTCTCTCCTGAGCATCCCTCATGACCCTTAACTATATTCTTCTTCCCAATTACTCATTCATCCCACTTGAAAAATCATTTCTACTGTATCAACTTAGCATTGAGACCATAAATATTTAAAAAAAATTTTTTTACTCAAACTTTTAAATATATGGTCTTAATATAGTTAACCATTTGGCAAACACAACATTGATGAAAGTAACAATAGTAGTGATAATAATAGCTAACATTTATTGAGCTTCTAGTACAACCATGTTCAGGTATTTTAAATTATCTAATTTAATCTTCATAATAACTCTTTGTGATATATATATTTAAACTCATTTTATAGCTAAAGTTTAGGGGTGTTAAACAATTTTCTCAAAAAATTATACTGCTGGAAGGCATTCTATTTTGAAGAAGGAATAAAGGATACTTAGAGGTAGAAGCATCACCCAACCTTCTAGGATCCATAAGTGACCCTAGAACAGTGATAGATAGATTGATTGACTCTACTTTTGAGTGAATCACAGGAAAGTCAAATCATTTATCAATAGATTTTAAAGACCTATGATCATTCAGGAAAGAGGTAAGATGCAGGTAAGTTTTGTTTCCTCCTTCTTGCTTTACTTTTTTTTATCAAATCATCTTTCCTCTCTCTTGGTGCCTACCCCTACCATTCTTTACTTTCCTCTTTCCATATTGAGAACCTGTGTTAGATTCCACACCATTTGTTCTCCAGTTTCCACACTGTTTGTTCTCAAGTGTCTATGCAATACAGTCAATGTCATATTTTATACATAAAAGCTTTATCAACTCTATGGTATGTTTATCTTAATGATAACATCTTAAAGACTAGAGAGCATTCCAATCCAAATGAATGAAAACATTTATTGGATTTCAGATGTGTAACATGAAGAAACAGAACTGTTACCCAGGCATCATTTGTAACAACAACTTGTTGAAAGCTACTTACTCCGATTGTTCACTGAATGTACCTACTCTTTACCATATACTACAAACTAAATAAGGCTGCACATTCTTCACCCTCATGGAAGTTATAGTCAGGAAGGGAAGGTAGACAATTCAAAACACAGAGATTGTAAAAGATGAGGAGTGTCAGGACACAGAAAGAAGAGAGCTACATGCTTTTTTCTTTGGGCTACAAACATAAAGAAAATAGAAAAGGGAGTAGGAGAGAGGGAGAGACAAAGAAAAAGTTTAGAACACTGAAGCCACTTTGGTGAGTTATGAGAACTCCCAATAACCTCAGGAGGATACCCTCCCTGATCTTCTCTTCTCTGCAAATAGTGTAAACCATTTAGTCTGTATGTTATTCTATTTTTGGAAAAAGTTTAAGGGGAAACCCTTTATGTTTTCTTTGTGTGTATGTTGAATATGAATATGAATATCAGAGGTTACATGAGGTGAGAGTAAATGAAAGATAAAGCAATATATATTTTATAACTTTGCTCATTTTATCTTCTCCTTAGATGTTTAAATTTCCTCCAAAACTGAGTTACATTACTAAAAAAGAGAGCATGCTAAAATGTATTGTATTTGTAAAATCTTAATATTGCACAGAGTAAAACTTATGAAAGTTAAGCAGAAATGATTCAGAATTTTTCCTCTTATCCAACTTGCAACTGGGGATTTAACAATTATAGAAAAATAGTTTGGAGGTTCATATATCCTACAGACTTTTCTTTTCCTACCTTTCAATCATCTCTGTGGGTCTTCAGGCCTACATATTTTTAAGACTTGATAAGTACTGAATTTCCACTTTGGTACACAAGGTTCAGCAACTTGGATTTTCAAAAGCAGTATACCAGGCTTGCCCCCACTCCCCCAATTTTGTCAAGATGGAGAAATCATCACAAGAACCGTTTGCTAACAGTGTCTTCAAGAACAAACATAGTCTCAAAATGCAGACTGCTTGAATTTTAGTTCTCTGCTCTGAGTGTTAATCAGAAAAGGTCTTGTCAATTCTGCAGAAAAGCTTGGGGGCATGAGGGAGGATTGAAGAATTGAAGGATTGAAGGATTGACAGATTACATCTATACAAAAGCTCCAAATCAAGATTAGCTTTTGAAAATTTCATAATCATGGATTGAAAATGTGTTATCCATTTCTAAAATACCAAATTCTGTCTTTAGTGATCCTCCTCTGCTCCCTTCAACTTTTCTAATCTTAATTATGAAATTATATCACACTGATAATATTAAACTAAATAAATTTTATATTGCCACCAGAACTTCTTCTCAATGGCATCAAAATTATTGTGAGAATTGTAGACATACAAATCTAAATGTATGTAAGCATGTCTTTGTACAATGAACTTATGTTTATGGGAATATAAGTTCTCCTGTTTCTAATTACTTTATATTTACATTAATTTCTTTCTCTATATTCTTTGTCTACATTGTACTCAAAACTCAGAGTCAACACATTTCAACTGGTAAAAATGTTTCAAAAATACATAATATTGTGATTCAGTTTTTTAACTTTGACACTTATTTGGTTTACTATGTATTTCTCAAATGTTTACATGAAGAGAAATAACTTTTCAGGTCTTTCCCTAAAAGTCTTAAGATTATAGGTTGGGACAGGGAAGAGAGCAGGAAATTAATAGTGATTTCTGAATTATAGTAGAAAACTAATTTTATGGAGTTTCTAATGACTTAAAATTGCCCCAAACCATGGTTCTCCATGGCACCCAATGGAAGGCTCATCTCAACAAAAGAAAAATCAGCAGAATTCTAAAGTTTGACTTTTTTCTGTTGATGTGCTCTGGAAATCTTGTCAACAATTTCCATTGTCCCTACATCATAAATATCTCCATATGATAAACAATTCAGTATGATATCATAAATGCCCCCTTCATTACTATCTTCTTCAAACTATATAGGACATCTGAGATAAGCTTGATAAAACCATGAATAAAAAGTCAGAAAGACATTGGCAAATCATAATTGTAAAACAGATAATTTAGAACAATTGTCCTGCTGAAGATAACTGAAACATCTAAACAAAACATATTTACAATCATCTTAAAACCACAAAAATATGAACAAGATACTGAGGCACAGCTGGGACAAATCTAGTATCTCAGAACTCAGAAAAATAACACTAATACTCAGAACTCCTTTGTCCTGAAGTCATTTTATGATAAGAGAAAAAGAAAGCTTCAAAGCCAAACTGACTTTGAAGGCATCACAAAACAAGGAGACAAAGCAAAGTTAAGTACACATTAAAAAACTTTCAAGAAAGCTGGGATTCCAAGGTCAAAATCCAAATGATAAGAGTCAAAGGGAGATAAAACAGCTCTTGAGTGAACTAGAGCCTTGGCTTCTTATAATCTTCGTTGCATTAAGACTGAGGGTCTTCCACTGACCATACTTGAATTGCTCAGAAGAAGTAAACAAAAATCTTCTCAGAGGATCATATAATTATCCTAGGCCTTGTATTATTATATTTGTAATTATTTTCTATTGCAAAATAGAAAATAAAGTAGAATATAAGACACAAAAAATGAGAGTCAATAGATAAAATGTAAGTAAAAACAACCCACATGCTTGGATATTTTGGGATTATTAGACACAGAATGTAAAACAATTATGACTATTAATTCAAAGAAGTTAAAGCTGAACAAAGAAATTGTTGGTAATTAGAAGCTACAAAAGTAACATAGCAAATATAATAAAATAAAATTTATAACAAGAAAATATAATAATACTAAATCAATAGATGGATTTAACTGTGTATTTGATACATAAATAAGTAGAGAAGTAGAAATATGGTCAAAATAATTATAGAGTGTGACACAAAAATGCAAAATTATGGAAGATAATGAAAAGCATATAAGAGACATGGAAGATACAATGGGAAGGTCAAATATAAGTACAATTGGAGTCCCAGAAGGAGTGGAACGAGAAAGTGAAGCAGAGGCAATATTAGATGAAGTAGTATTTGAAACACATAAAAACTAACAAAATGTGTCTTGATGACAAAACTGGACCTCTGTGCACTGGTGCTAAACCGAATCTTGGAGACTGAGTTTTGGGTGAAGTAGAAATGAGTAGCTTTATTGCTTTGCCAGGCAAAAGGGGACACAGCAGGCTTGTGCCTCAAAAACTGTGTCTCAACCAGGGGAGATTTGGTAAGGAGTTTTATAGCAGTGGTTCAGGGATGGGGTGGCTGTTAAGGATCAGAGTGTGTGTAGGGCCTGCACTCCTTTAATCTGGCCTCAGGTGGTCTCTTGATGAGCTTCAAGATTATCAAACATTCTCTCTGGAACATCTTCAATTGGTGGGGGTTTTAGTTCTTCAGAAGAGCTTAAAGATATTGTTATGTGTATCCCTTGAGGCAGAACTTAGACCCTGATCCAAGGCTGCACTATTGTTTTTTGACTACTCCTCCCTTGTCTCTGCATCTCCTCCCTTCCCTGATTAGCAACTGCTCCAATCTGCCCTTTGGAACTCAGGGAAGGTCATGGAGGCTGGAGTCTATTCCCTACAAACAAGAAACAGGTGCTTATTTGCATAAGCAAATAAGCTAGCTCCCAGTATGTCAATATGTGGTAGATATGTAACAGGGAAGAACATTTAGTATTCTATTACAAGTTAAGCACTAAAGGAATATTGCCTATGAGCTTAAATTATACATAATGACCCATGTCTGGAAACCCTGCCTCCAGGTAATAAGCATTAAGCTAAGATACCTTTGTTTAGCTCACGGGAAACATCCTGATCAGGGGCCCCTGTGAAAGACTACAGGGAGGAAGAAATTAACACATCCCCTTCAGAGGCTGACCAGAACCAGGAAATGTTTAACCCTCCCCTTTGTGTATGAAAGGAGCCTGAGGCTTCCCTGGTGGTGCAGTGGTTGAGAGTCTGCCTGCTGATACAGGAGACATGGGTTCATGCCCCGGTCCGGGAGGATCCCACATGCCGCAGAACAGCTGGGCCCATGAGCCATGGCCACTGAGCCTGTGCATCCGGAGCCTGTGCTCTGCAATGGGAGATGCCACAACAGTGAGAAGCCCGCGTACCACAAAAAAAAAAAAAAAAAAAAAATTGGAGCCTGAATTCTAACTCAGGCAAGGTGGTTCTTTGGGACACTAGGTGTACCATGGTCTTGGCTTGCTGGCTTTCTGAATAAAGTCACTCTATCTTGCCTCAACGACTTGTCTCTCGATTTATTGGACTGTTGTGTGGTGAGCAGTACAAGGTTGGACTCAGTAACAGATATATTATATGAAACCATCACATGGAAGAATATCCAGAGAGAACTCCATTTCTGCTTACTAAAGATTAACATTTGAATGAAGGCCTATTTAGTGGCCTTGAATATTTTAATATGACTAGTATGCCAGATTTCAACAAAATAAATCCAACATTCAATCTAAGATACCCACACATACAACAACAAAGGATCCTAGTGTGGTTAAAAATGAGAGATAAAGGGATTAGAAATATTAACTACCTAAGTGATAGAATATGCAAGACTGTAGTGTACATAACTGGATCTGAGTACACCACTTATTAATTCCTGTTTAAGGTCCTAGAACAAGTCTTGCTTATACCTGGTTCAAAGAATTTATTTATCTAAAAAATAGCCCTGAGGCTATTTAAAGTTTTGTTAGAAGAATGAGCCATGTGATATAATTCAAGATGATAGGTAACACTGCCAACTGAATAAGAAACATGTTAATTTTAGCTTCAATAACCAAAGAGGTTGTGAGTTTAAAGTAAAACAAAACAAGAAAAAGAAGCACAATTATATTTTTTGTACACATCACTGGCAGGAGCTTAGACATCCTCTACATGTTTTTAACAGAAGCATTAGAAAGTTTTTTCTGCATTAAACTTGTTTTTGAGTTGTTTAGTTGAAATGGAACAACTATCTATGCTATTTTTGAGTTGTATTTTTATTACTTTTATTTGTAAAAATAAGAATTCAAGGTCTGAAATTTGGAATGTCAGATAAAACTGGATACAGATAACTGATTTTAAAATATTCTTGATTTTTTGGATGATTTCAATCAAATTATTGACTTGCATTAATTTGATCCACATTTTAGTTTAAGTACTTAGTTAACTTAAAAATACAACTTCTTAAATAGGCTTGAGAGTAGAAATTCCATTTCTAACATAAGTACTTACTTAAAAGTCTAATTTAGCCTTGACATGTTTTTAAGGATGATGATTGGTTTGTAATTATAGCAATTTATAATTTTTTTTTTGCTTTTTTTTGTTTTTTACTTTTTTATTTTATTTTTTTTTAATTTTATTTTTGGCTGTGAACAGGCTTTCTCTAGTTGCTGCGAGTGGGGGCTACTCTTCATTGTGGTGCATGGGCTTCTCAGTGAGGTGGCTTCTCTTGCTGCGGAGCATGGGCTCTAGGCACGTGGGCTTCAGTAGTTGTGGTATGTGGGCTCAGTAATTGTGGCTCACAGGCTCTAGAGCTCAAGCTCAGTAGTTATGGTGCACTTGCTTAGCTGCCCCGTGGTATGTGGGATCTTCCCAGACAAGGGATCAAACCTGTGTCCCTGCATTGGCAGGCAGATTCTTAACTACTGTTCCACCAGGGAAGTCTCCATGATTTATGATTTTTTAAAGAGAATCAAAAGTTAGTGGAAAAGAGAAAAAAGGAATTTAACACTTTAACAACTAAAAATTAGGCCTTTGTTTTAAATGAATGATAACCTCAATAGTTATCATGCTATTTTTTAACCATTGCAGAATATTAGAACTAATAATTTTTACTGATGAGTTAATATGTGTTCAGTGAGAATGAGTTTAATTAAACAAAAATGGAGCCTGTTTTATACCACACTATCCTATTTGATAGTGTGGTATTAAATTCATTAATTGTTTGGGTACATCCTTCAATAAAGAAATGAGTTTAAGTAGAGTTTTCCAAAAGTGTTTGATAACAAAATGATTTGCTGCATCAGAAAATCTATTGACATTTTGCAGAGCACAGGATTTTGGGAAACACTAATCAAGATCAGTTTCCTTAATATACAAAACTAGAATACTAATTCCCATTTTCAAAAAATGTTATTCTCATATTCACTCAAACAATAGTCTATAAAAATATCTTGTAACTTTTTAAATATCTGTGTTATTTTATTATTTAATATCTTTGTACATGTTTTTCTCTCTTTTTTTTTTTGAGAACCTTAATGCAACCATTCTCTTCTGGAAGGAGAGGGGGTTGGAAGACTTATGTTCATTGTTCAAAACTCTATAAACCTTTGCATGATTTCTTTATAAGCTAGGTACAATAGGCATTGTGAACAAAATTGACAGAGATCTTATGTTATGGAATTTATTCTTTGGTTGAAAAGGAAGTTATTGGATATTAATAAAATATTATAAAATAATATTAAATAGAATATGAGGCATAATAATAGTTCATATTTAGATTGGAAGTAGAGCCAAACATCTTCTGAGAAACTAACTTATAAGCTGAAATGAAGAAATATCTGAAATAAGTTGGAGGAAGAGGAAGACTGGCATTATTGAAGTATAGTAAATGGCAGAGTTTTTGAGGGAAACAGTCCTATTAAAATTATGAGTATACTTGTTTTCTGACTTTTAGAGAATACCATTTACCTCTTCTTTTTCATAGTCACATAAATCTACCTTTACTTTACCTTCCTCTTGATGTCTCAACAGATGACAAGGCCTCATACTTCAGAAGAAAATATTAGTAGATATGCAATGGCAGGAAAACTCCTTGCCTTCTCACTAAATCTACTAATTTACTTAACAAGTCCAACAAAACCAAAATAGAGAAATATGAAAAAAAAAAAACAAGGCACGTTATAAGCCATTGTTCAAAACAAATGATAAAAAGAAAATCTAAAAAGCAGCCAGAGACAAAGGACACATTATATACAGAAGAACAAAGTTAAAAATGGCGAGAGATTTTTCAACAGAAATATTTCAAGAGAGAAGTGGACCAACATTTTTCAAGCACTGAAAGAAAAAACCCTATCAACCTAAAATTCTATACATGGAGAACATATCTTTCTAAAAATAAAGGCAAAATTAATAGGAAACATAAAAAAGAAAATCAACACAATAATATAAAATACACCAAGAATGATGTATAATAGATAGATGATAGTTAGACAGATAGATGGATAGATAGATGATAAATAGGTATAAATAGACCTGAAAGACTTCATCACTAGCAGATCTTCAGGATGAGAAACATTAAAGAAAATCTTTTATCACAAATGAATCAATATTTGAATGGATAAAAAACAAGATATAACCACATACTGCTGTATTAGTTTCCTAAGGCTGCTGTAGCAAAGTACCACAAACTAGAAAACAACAAAAATGTATTCTTTCACAGATGGAGGCTAGAAGTCCTAAACCAAGGTTTCAGCAGGGCCATGGACACTTCCATATCTCTTCCTAGCTTCTGGTGGCTGCAGGCAACCCTTCTTCTTCCTTAGTCTGTAAATGCATCACTCCAGTCTCTGTCTCTGTCGTCACATAGTGTTCTCCCATCTATATATTTATCTCTGTGCTCAAATTTCCTCTTCTTATGAAGACTCTGGTCATTGTATTAAGGTCCATTCTATCCTAACCTAGTATTATTTCATCTTGATTTGATTAAATCTGCAAAGACCCTATTTCCAAATAAGGTCAAACTCATAGGTACCATATATTTTTGAGAACACTATTCAATTCTTAACAGGAGCCTACAATAAATGCATTTAAATATAAAGACATAAACAGGTTAAAAGCAAAAATATGAAAATGATATACCACTAGTGAAAAGAAAGCCAGAATGCTGATATTAACACAAAACAAAATAGATTTCAGAGAAGAATATGATAATAATAAAGGGTCAATTAATCAAGAGCACTAACAAGCCTAAACATTTATACACCTAATAAGATAGCTGTAAAAAAAAAGCTAATAAAACCAAAAAGAAACTTAGAAAAATCCAGTTATAGTCAAAAATTTAAATGTCCCCTCTCAATAAATGATATGTGAAAAAATTCAGTAAGAATGTCAAAGACCTAAAAAACACCGTCAACTTGACTTAATTCACATTATAAAATATTATAATCAAGGGCAATAGAATATGTATTTTTTAAGTACACATGAAACCATATTCTAGTCATAAAACAAATCTCATTAAATTCAAAAAGATTAAAGTCATGACCACCACCTAATTAAATGCATCAAAACTATAAATTTCTCCTCAAAAGGCACTTATAAAGGAATTAAAAGACAAGCTACAGATGAGAAAATATTTCCAGATCATGTATCTTACAGATGAATTCTATCCAAAATATATTTAAAAACTCTCAGAACTAACAAAAAATATCCCAAATATATAAATGGAGAAATGATTTGAACACTCAACAGAGAAGATATACACATAGAAAATAAGCACATGAAAAAATGCTTATCATTATTAATCATTAAGGAAATTGGAATTAAAATCCCAATAAGATACTACTACATACCTAAAAGAATGGATGCAATGACCACCAACAACAAATTGACCATACCAAGTGCCAGCTGTTTGCAATGTAAAATTTTACAAGCACTTTGGAAAACAGTGTAGCATTTTTTTTAAATGTCAAATATACACACGCCATATGATCTATATGTTTCACACCTATATGCTTACCCAAGAGAATAAAAGAATGTGTGTTCATACAAAGTCTTGTACATGAAAATTTATGGCAGAATTATTTACAATACCTAAAACCTACAAAATATTCAAATATTCATCAGCTGGTTAATAATTTTTTTTAGAATATAGTATATACATACAATGGAATAATACTCAGCAGTTTGCTTGTTTGTTTATAACAATTAACAATTTTATTGGGTCATGATTTAAATACCATAAAATTACCCATTGAAAAATGTAGAATGCAATGTTTTCTTCTAACAAATATATGTAATTTTACAACTATCAGCACAATTCTGTACTAGAACAATTTCATACCAACAGTTTTCTCATTATCTGCAGTTTATCCCTGCCCCATTTCTAGTCTCAGGCAACCACATGTTGTCTCTATGGCTTTGCCTTTTCTAGAAATGTGTCCTTTCTAAACATTTTAACTTTTCTAGAAATTTTGTATAAATGTAGCTGTATACTATGTAGTTTTTTTGTGTCTAGCTTGTTTTACTTAGGATGATTTGAGGTTCAACTATATTATTCTGCAAGTTAGTAATTCATCCTTTTATTGCTGTTCTAGCCATCATGACCCTTCTGTTGCCCTTACCGCAGCTACTTTTGTGTTATTCCTTCTCGTCCACAGTGCATCATTTTTATAGTTCATGTTTGCTTCTGGTTTCTTGTTTGAATTTATTTGGGTTCTTTTTTCATCCTATTTACTGTTTGATACTCTTCAATCTCCTTCCCCAAATCTTTGTTTGTTGGTTTGTTGGTTTGTTGGCTTAAACTCTCAATGTTGGAGTAATAAAGGTTAAATTTTTGTTTTCTCCACATTTTTTGAACTTACTCAAGTCCCATAACTTGAAAATTATCTACAGAGATATTTCAAAACTGTGAATCTTTGTTCATGTTTAGAGATACAACTACCATTTTCTACTGATGTCTGAGTAACATTATAAATCTAATACTACTAAAGCATAACTCGATTTCCATTACTCAAAATGTTTTTTTATTCAAGCTTCAATATCTCAGCAAGCTCCAAATCCAAGAATGATATATAATTTACAATGATAAAATGGTTTCTCAAAAATATTCCACATCTATTGTTTTATATATGCAATTCTATTTCCAATATCTCCATATTCCAAAACATCAATATTTTTTCACCTCACTCTCTAATTATGCCCCCTGCTTTAAATTTTTCTTTAATATAATCCATTCTGCACACAGCAACCTGTGTAATTGTTTTAATTAGATGTTAATGTTATACTTAAAATCCTTGAACACCCTTTTATCACATTTCAATAAAATTCGGACTTCTTAATCTTCCCTGTAAGGACATAACTTAGACCCTAAATACATCTCTACCTTCATCTCATATGATCTTCCCTTAGTTCTGTGCACTCCAGCTATATATAGGTTACTTTTGGTCCCCCAGCGATGAAAAGATAATCTCCATGTCAATACCCTTTCACCAAATATTCTCCATGATGGAGAATGTGTTTTCTCCAGAACCAGCATGGCCTATCATTCAACACATTCATGTTTCTTCATAAATATTTTAAAAATATTTTTATATTAATAACTCTAAAAGAAATCTCATTTATTCCTTAAAGTTACCTTATTATTTATTTACTTGTATAGTTCCTTTCACTCTTGGGTAAAGTTCATGAGTATCCAAAAATCTTTCTTACAATTTTTGAGAACAATCTCTGGCATATATAAATGAATGACTGGTTAGTATAGACAAGTATAAGAGTATTCAGAGCTTTATAGGGCTATGCTTATGTATTTGCAGTTAATCTTCAGGGTAATGGGAAAGCTAATGAAGAAACCATTTTAAGTACAGGCATTCATGATTCTGTTTGCATTTTAAAATATTTCACTCTGAATCCAGTTTAGAGAAAAATTCAGAGGTGTGTGGTAAAGAATTTGGCCTTTCCAAAGAGATGTCGAGTCATTGTCCCTGGCTGCTTGGAAGTAATCTATGTCATACATGGTAGGATTATCTTTGTTTAGGTCAGGGGCTGGCCACATTGGATATTAGGGTGGGGCCAGTTACATCCATAGTCTAAGGATGGGATTGGCCATGCTAGAAAGACCAATCATGTCACTTTAGGTTGGGCTTTTGGGTCAAAAGATATCAGTTAACCTGGAGTCTAAGATCAACCAGTTAATCATGCATACATAATGGAATTCCACTAGAAAACCTGGACACAAAATCTCTGGCAAACTTGTCCTTGTCAGCAATGTGTATGTCACACGGTGACTTCAGGTGGGTCATATGTTCTAAGGAAAACAGAAGCTTTACATTTGAAACTCTCTGAGTGTTTGTCTTATAAATTTCTTCATTTGGATGACTTTAATTTTTATCTATTCCTTGTAATAAACCATAACCATGATTTAATAACTATGAGTATAATAACTTTCACTGACTTTTGTGAATTCTTCCAGCAGATTATAGAATCTGAGGATAATTTGGGGGGATTCCTAAAACTGGCAGTTGATATTGGAAGTGAAAGTAGTGTTCTGAACTATGTGCTCTCTAAACTTGATAGTTGGCTCTAAACTTTGCAGATTGGCTAACTCTGGGTATGAAGAAACAAAATCCGGTTCTTATATTTTAGGTAGATTACTATTATGTTTGGCCAGGCAAGAAATATAGAGCACTTAAATTTTAATGGTTTGTATTCATGTGGAGAAATGGGAATGGATTTAAGATGCATATGGAATTTGAATCAACAATTGTTTATTGATGGGTTGGATGTAGAGAATGAGTAATAAAGAAATTTGCAAAACTTCCAGTAAGATGGTGAATTAAGCTGTTACAAACACACAGAAATACTGGATAAAACAGCAACAAATAAAAAGAGTATTAAAATTTGAAAATAATTATCCCAGTGCTAGAAACAAAGAAATATTAAAGTCAGGATAGTAAATACAAGCTAATGGTATTTGTAGAAATTTGCTTCCTGTTTAAAAACCCTGAGGATGGGAACTAGATTTAAATACCAGCATTATGATAAAAACAAAGAAACAAACAACAACAAAAAAACACGACTATGGGTCCCTTGGGATATAAACAATATGGAATTGAGATCTCCACATAAATTCAAGAGAATCAGTAGATGCTCATCTGGTAAGGGAACTAAAAAAACAAGTTCTTCCTTGAAAAATTTGATAGAAAGGAACTTTTTAGAAAGTCACCTAGGAAAAATTAAAAAACACTGTATTATGCTAAGCTTGGGCATGGTAATCAGAGAAATGTCATGTGAATGAATAAAATAAGATATGTTCAAGGATAATTAAAAACCATAGTGCCGAGGAGGAAGGAAATCCCTAGTTCCTCTTTTAGAAAAGTCACATTCACCTCTACTGCAAAAAAAAATTATTATAACATACTGAGAACTGCCATATATAAGAAATGCACACACACATTAGCATTTTAAGCATATTCATTTTTAATTTCACCATACCAGCTTCCCCAAAATGCTTGAAATTAACTTCATAAGAAGCTGAAGCTGGTACATCACTCTATCAGTGAAAAGTAGGAAATTAACCTAAGGCGAGAAACACTGACCAAAGTTCCATTCTTGTAAACTCTCATCATAGAGCTCACATGGTAGAAAGACAATGAAGGAAATCTAGCTTACTAGCTAACTCAGGGTCTCCTCCATGTCCTCAAGTTTAACTGCAATGAAGAAAGTAGCAGGGACAGAAAAGATTAGATGTACACGTTTAATTGCTTTTATTCAACATCTGTGGTACCTTTAATTTAAGCTTTTTAAAAACAGTTTCTGAACGCTTTGTTCTTATAAAATTCTCAAAGTGCAGTACTGTCACTTTCTACCAGTGTTGTAACACTATCTCTTTGGCACATATTAAAAACAAATCTTAATTAGAAAGAATTTCCCTCAGAAATAAAAGGAAAGTTTAACATAAAAATTTTAAGTTAACTCACTGGATTAAAAGAATAAAGGAGAAAGAAAAATATATTATGATCTTAATAGTTTTAGAAAGAACAATGGACAGTTTAAAACTTATGAACTGTTTACTTCTGGAATTTTCCATTTAATATTTTTGAACAGTTGTTGCCATATGTAATTGAAATTGGGTAAAGCAAAACCCCAAATAAGTGGGGACTACTGTATTATGACCTTCTAAAGGTTTTTTGCTTTTCTCCTGGTCCACACTCAGGAATTCTTAGCATTGCTTGTACCATGGACCTTTTTCAAAATATGGAGAAGAGTATGGATCCCTCCACAAAATAATGAGTTTGAAGATGTAAAATATTATATACAAAAAAAATTAACCAATTATATTAAAATTGAAAAATGTAGCTTGCACCATGTTGCTAAGAGAGAGAAAGTAGGTAAATTTTTCTATTACCTACCTAGAAGTAACTTAAGCATTTTATTTAAAATTCACTTTTTTTTAAATCATGGAAATGATATCAATTTGTAAATGGTAAAGGAAGGTTCAGGCTATATAAGTCACATATATCAAAACAGTAATATAAGTAACAACTTATCCATCAAACCCAATAAACTATGAACTTCTTGAGGAGAAATGAGATTCTTTCATCTCATATCACATGACAACTGGTTCACAGCTGGTGCTACTGTTTGTTGAGATTATGAATCAATGAATTAATGAACAAATAAATTACCTCATAAAATATGATTGTTTGAAAATATCTTTTAAATATAGTTATTCCTGGATTACATAGGTATACAGTCTTCATTTAAAATTAAGTATTTTGAGTATAAAACATAGTAAATACTATAGTTACCATGTTGTACATTAGATCTCCAGAACACATAGCTGAATGTTTGTACCTTTTGACCAACATCTTCCCAATGATCAAAATTACTTAATAGAAGTATCAAAGCATAATAAATAATTTTGAGTATATGTTTCTGTCCCAGTCTCATAATCACTGTAAAACAAATTATAATTTCATTTCTCACACCCATAATCAGTTTAAATATATATATATATATATATATATATATATATATATATATATATATATATCTTGAGTGTCTCTTGCTGTGAATGTTAGATTGTATGGAACTATTTCACATTTGATCATATATAAATACTGCATTCTATTTGGTCAATTTTACTACCATTTGAAGAGAATTTTTTAAAAAGCACATCTATTTAATGTCCTTCTATAACCTAAATTCCCCCATAATATGACCAAAATAGTCAAGACCTAATTGGAATTCCATTTCCTTGTTTAATCTTGCACTGCTTTACTGAAACTACTTAGATAACTAGATACTGTCTTCAGCCATTTTGACTTTAATACTATGATTTACACAACTGGTTCAAGCAAATGTTGCAGATCCTTTTTAAATAAGGTGTGTACCTGAGAATGGAAACCAGTGGGCAATTTTAAACAAGACTTTCAGCACCAATTATAACAATACTTGGTCCAGGCCAGAGGGCTGTTGATTATATTAAGATTCCCATTAATGATAAAGTAAACAAATTCCAAGAGAATGCTATAATTGGGTCACTAAAACACTCAAATATTCCCCTTTCTTCCAATAAATCTATAGAAAGCAAATTAAATGGAGTCCAAACACAACTAAAATCCAACGTTAAATACAGTTTTTATTCACTGAGGACAAAGAGCGTTTTTCAGAGTATTGTTTTTGCTCAACATCTAAGAATGTGTCTCACAAAGTCTATCAAATGCTTTGCTCTATTAGAAATTGGGAGCCAGTAGTTTAAAACATTAAATGTGTTTTTCCTTAAAATAGCATGGCATTTGTGGCAATTTCCACACAAAGAATGTTACCAAAAAACAAACAAACACATGCATAAACAGAAAAATATAATTTTCATTATATACTTTTTTCTGCAGATAAACATAGGAGAGCAGAAAGAAAAAACATCATGTAAAAACAAAATATCATCAAGGCGAAAACAGAGTTTGATGCAAACTAAAGCAAGATTACAAATAGGAAGAAATAAATGGTAAATTTTTAAGGGATGAGAGTCAAAAATCAGAATTTCAGTGTGGCATTTATTAGAGACTGGATTGTGAATGAGAAGTGAGGAAGACATTAGAAAAATGAGACAAAAATGAAATCAAATAAAAACTTTACCCATAGGGGTTCCCTGGTGGTGCAGTGGTTGAGAGTTCGCCTGCCGATGCAGGGGACACGGGTTCATGCCCCGGTCCGGGAAGATCCCACATGCCCCGGAATGGCTAGACCTGTGAGCCATGGCCGCTGAGCCTGTGCGTCCAGAGCCTGTGCTCCACAACGGGAGAGGACACGACTGTGAGAGGCCCGCGCAAAAAAATATACTTTACTTATAGCAAAATAAAAAGTTGTTAGTCATGTGGTTTCTGGAGTCAGCATGGCAGGCTTTAAATTTTAGATCTATTTGTGCTCCATTTTTCTCATATATAAAATGGCTATAATAGGGGTAGGTTGAAGTAAAATGCATTAATTCCTTTGAAGTGCTTACAACAGAATATAACTTAGAGTTACAATTAAATAAGCAATATTTATCATAAGTAGTATCATCTTTACAGAGTGCTTAGCACAGTACAAAGTATTCTGTAAAATTTTAGCACACTTGAACTTCAGAACAACTCTGAAAACAGAACAGTATCAATTTCCTCATTTTGCTCATGAAAAGAATGAAGACTGCGAAGAAGTTGCATCATTATGTGAGCTAATACAGTACAATAAATCATATATATGGAGAACCCCAACTAATACAGTTGACCTTAAGGTAGGGAGATTATTCTGGGTGGGCCTGACTTAATCACATGATCCTTGTAAAAGCAGAAAGATTTTTTCTGTATGATGGCAACAAGTGAAGTCTGAGAGATGCTGCTCTGGCTGGCCTGGAAGATAGCAAATACTCAAGTTATGAATTGCCTATGAGGATCCCATGGCAAGGAACTGTGGGAGGTCTCTGGGATAAAGGGCTCCGCAGCAACAGCTAGCACATAAATGAGGACCTTGGTACTGTAACCTCAAGAGAATGAACTCTGTCAACAACAAGCAACCTTGAAAGAGGACCCAGACTTCAGTGAGAACACAGCCTAGCCAATATGTTGATTTTAACCTGGTGAGACCCTGAGCAGAGAATCCAATCATGCAAAGGATTCTGACCTGCAGCACTGGGTACTCATTAACACAAGCTGTTTGAAGCCACTAAGTGTGTGACATTCTGATAGGCAGCAATAGAAAACTAACACAGTGTATAAGCATGTTTGTTTCTTCATTATTTGGTAATAGCAAAAATAAAATTAAAAAAAAAACTCACTGATTAATGAATGGAGAAAATTATGGAATAAGCTGGGGGGCTTCCCTGGTGGCACAGTGGTTGAGAGTCCACCTGCCAATGCAGGGGACACGGGTTTGTGCCCCGGTGCGGGAAGATCCCACTTGCCGCGGAGCAGCTGGGCCCGTGAGCCATGGCCGCTGAGCCTGCACGTCCAGAGCCTGTGCTCCGCAACGGGAGAGGCCACAGCAGTAACAAGAAGGGTGACTCTGGGTTCCCCAGAGAGGATGTGATTAGCTTGTTTGAATAATTCTGCAGGCTGTCAGGGAAGCTGGATTCAGAGCAGGCTGCAGTAGCTGGTCCAGTTGATAGGGGAACTAGCCGAGTGGAGAGTCTTTCCCTGTGATTAGGGGCATACCTGGTGAGAGCTGAGAAACTTGTGGTTTGGCCTTTTGGGCCCTAGGATGTTCAAAGTTGTCAGAGGAGCACTTACCGTTGCATCTTAATTTCAGGCCTCCCACCATACTTCCTAAATTTCTGCCCCGAATGAAGTACCAGTGCTAAAATAGATAACCGACAAGGACCTACTGTATAGCACAGGTAACGCTGCTCAATATTCTGTAATAACCTAAATGGGAAAAGAATTTGGAAAAGAATAGATACATGTATATGTATAGCTGAATCACTTTGCTGTACACCTGAAACTAACACAACATTGTTAATCCATACTCCAATATAAAATAAAAATTTTAAAAAGTGTTTTGCACTCTTGAACTTCAAGGACAAGTGTAATTTGTTCTTTTGATTGAAAACCATTGAGAGTTTATCATATGTCAGTACTCGTTAACTTTTAACAAACTATGACTCAATGTACAGTTATTTCACAATTTCAAGAATGTAAAATTTTCATCCTTCCTCTTATTAACATTTGTGTCAGTGTTTCAAATTTGTTTCTTCTAAATCATTTTTCTTAGCCTTAGGAGAGGTGACTTAACCCAGCCATATTAACTTTCTAAGAGAAAAAATTACACTTTTGTCTTTCTTTTGTTTTTAGATGTAAAATTCAAATTATGATATGAAATGTACCGATTTCTTCTGTATACAACAAGTATCCATTTGCTACACAATCTAGTGAATTTTGCCATTTTCCACACTGTCATTGCGTCTGGGATAAAGTTGATATTTTTCTTTCTTCCTGAGAGAATCAAGGAGACTAGCTAACTTATCTCCTTTAAAGATGCCATGAAACACTCCTATAACAACAGAAAACATTTGTCCATTGAATTCTGCTTACAAGACACTGTTCTACGTATTAACAGGTATTTTTTACTCATTTTATACTTACAAAACTCCTATAATATAGATGAGAAGACTGAGGCACAAATAAATAAGCTGTCCAAGGTAGGCATGGGCTATGAATCCCAGTAATGTGGATCCAGAATCCATGATCTCACACACTACAATATGCTGCTTTTAGAAATAAACACTTTCTGCAAATATTACTTACTTGGAAGCAAATGATATCCACATGGATATAACTAGAAAAAAACACTACATCAACAATTCATCCATCCACTCATTAAAATATTCTTTCAAGAAAATTTTAATTACCAAGTATTTTCAAAGCAGAATGCTGAGCAGTCTACCAAAAATTGACTCAAAATGTCCCTTTCCTCATGGATGTTATAGTCGGAGAAGAAAAACAAAAGTAAAAACACATTTTTAAAATGTGTTTCCAAAATGTGATATGCATAATTATAAGTCAAAAAGAGGGCTCTATGGGATCCTATGGGAAGACTTTCTGCCCTGATCTTTCTTTGGTAAGCAGACTCATCACGACAGTCAAGGAATACCGTTGTCTGGGTATAATTTGGATGCAGGAACACCTGGTGCACAAATTAAGTCTCCACATCTTAAAGGTTGTATGTATTGCCAGCAATAAGAATTGCACTGGAATAGGTGGAGGTGGAGGTGGGAGCTTGAATTTATGCTGGCAGATTCAGCTCTCCTTTCTGCAAGACCTAAAGCTTTGAAATTGTGTAAAAGGAACATTGTGAAAAATGGTTACTGTGCTCCTCAGTGTGCAAAATGGAAAAAAAAAGGTAAAAGATGTCTTGAATAATTTAAAATAGAAAAGTACTTCTAAAGTTAGTTATTTTGGAAGCCAGAGGTAGAACAGTCCTTTTTTTTCTCCCTTGGTAATGAGAGTGGGAAGAAAAGAAGAGCAGTCTCAGAGCAGCTCTCAACATTATCCAAGGATTTTGTAATATAAATCTCTCTCATAAGGATGTCTTGATAGCTGCTCCTATCCATTATATGCTGCATGAGTACACAATCCCTTCCAACGCCCTTGTCCTAAATCTGAAAAATATTTGCTTGCTGACCCTGAGAATTGCAATCACACAACCACTGACTTATTTGGCACTCAGGATCTATTATGACAGGTTTTTTTGTTTCACTGATAATATTCTTTACTCAATGAAATTAGTTTTCTGTAGAAATACTATACATAGCATCTTGATAGCTATTATAAATTTACTATATTCACTTATTTTGATGTTGCTTATTAAAATATGTTTAATAGTCAGGGCCTGATTCATGAAAATACCTTGATAAAACCTCCAACATATACTCATAGCTTCGAATAAAGTATATAAAAATTAAGAAAATATTGTATTCCTTTTCAAATTTTTGGAGAAAGCTGAAACTGCTTTATGGAGAAAAGAAACATGATTTCAACAAACATTTTTGGAAGAAAAAATTCTATGTTCCCATTCTGTACTTAATGTTATATATAGATATTGATATAGAGATAAAAATAGAAAATATCTGTAGATGGTATAAGACTGATAAATTAGTGGGAATATATCTATCTATTTGTCACTTATCATCATTTATCTATATCACCTGTCATCTATCCATACAATATAGTATAATAGAAAAAATGAATATGGAATGTCTGTAATTTGTCACTGATATATTCTTTCACACAGAATTGCTCATAAACTCTCACAAAAATCATTCAAGTTACAAAAACATGTTGGAATAATAGACAATGCTAAGTGATCTAGCTCTGTGACTTAAGGAAGGTCAACCTCTGCCTCTCAGTGTTCACATGTATACACATAAAGATACTAATCACCTTTACGTCAGGGTAAATAAATAAATACCTTTAAAATTTATGAGCTCTTGACATACAATAAATCATCAAAAAGTATAACTCTTATTAGAAATAGTTTTAAGAATTATTTTTTTATCTTGGGCACACCTCTCATAAAAGGGTGATATTCTACCTACATATTGAAAAAGAATAAGAATTTTCCACTGAATGCTCTATTTGACATTCCAGATAGAGAAATAACATGTAAAAGGCATGATTCTTAAGGATATAAAAATATTTATTGTGGCTTAAATATATAGTGCTTTGGTGGAAATGACAAAATGTAAATTTGGACATTCAGGTTTGCCTTGAGGCTGTATTACCTTTGGTAAGTTAGTGATCCTCAATAAATATCAGTTTGTGTAAAGCTGGAATAATAATAGCCTAAATTGGAGTGAGGATTATGTGATAGGTAGTTCATCCTTTCAATGCTTGGGACAAGGTGAAGACTCATGGGATTGTCATTGTCGTGGTGCTGGTGGTATGACTGTTATTACTTTATAATTCCATGTACTTTGACCTTCATGTTCTTTGTGATATTTGCACAAATGGAAGTGTGAGTATTTGTGTTTCAAAAAGATCATTATTACATTGGCAGTAGTTTGGAGAGTGGGATAAAGAGAAACTATGATAGGAGAGAACAAGGAAACAGTTGGGATATTCCAGGTACACAATGAAGGTATATTTATTTTTGACAATTGCAGGAAGAATAGACAAGTGTTAGAAAATGTAAGCAATATTTAGGACCTTAAGTTAGCCACATTTCAGCTTAATTAAATAAATGTATGTGGAGGGATAGGACTGGTCAGAAGATAAATGAATTTGAGCAGTCTACACTGGAGCACTAAATGGATGGTAGAATCATTCACTTATGAAGAAAATTCCAGAGGAGTAACAATGTTGGGAGTCAAGTGAAAATGTTTAATTGGGAATTGTCTTAAATGTGAGTATCCACGCTCCATTGATCTGGAAAAATTTCAAATTTGGCCATCTAAAATTTAAATATTCATAGGAATTGCAATGATAATATAATATTTTACTTTAATGCAAACTCAGTTGTATAGTTGATTATACCATATGATTTCCATAAGAATGCCTGAAATATGACTGTGGAATAACTACGCTGATTATTACTACTAATTATTTGCTTAATTTCTTACTAAGTTTTATTTACTTTTTTTGTGTTTTCATTTAGTACCACATTTGAGCTAATGCTGTATACTATTGATACACAAGGAATGTATTTGATTCTAGATGTTTATACAGATGTGATCACCATTGCAGTAAGGAATCAATAATAGAAAGAAAACAGGGTTTCCTTGGAGTAGAGAATTTATTTAAGCTTCAGCTTTCCTATTTCTGTTTGGCATTGGTTCAGTCACATAATCTCAGCCTCAATTTTCTTATTGAAAAGTGAGAATGATAATGCCTATCTTGAATTGGCACATGTTATTTTCCAAAAATGACCGTAATAACATTTTTCATCCCACATGCTCTTCCAGAGCCTTGTCATTCTCTTAAGAGGTGGACTCTCTATCCTCTCTTCTTGAGCCTGGGCAGGCTTTTGAAACTATCTGGACAGTAAAAGTGGGGGAGATGACATGTGACTTCCGAGGCCAGGTCATCAAAGGCAATAGAGATTCCACCTGGATGTCTCTGTTGGGAGTCTTGCTCTTGGATCCTTGGCCCAATTCTGCAAGGAGGTCAAACATCCACATGGAAAAAACTTATGTAGATGTTTCAGATAACAGCCTCATTCAGGTAAGATATCATCTGTCATCCAGCATCAACTGTCATATATTGAAAGAGTGATCCTTCCCATGATTGCAGCCATTGATCTTTTCTAGGCACTCCAGCTAGAAAGCTGAGTTGAACCATTCCCATTAAGCCTGACCCCAATTCTAGATTTGTGAACTCAATAAATGATTGTTTTTGCCTTAAGCCACTAACTTTGGGGGAGGGTAGTTACCTAATAGATAATTGAAATTCTCACTGTATTTTAGGAATATTCAAATGAAATATTATATGAAAAGGCTTTTAGAGCTCTGAAGTCTTTACAGATGAAAGCATGAGTATTATCATTCCTAAAACTCTTCACTTTAAATACTCTGCCTCTGCCAAAGTTTATTGACCACAGTATCTCATAAGATAATGAAATATAGGCTTTATTTCTAAATTAAATCTGTAAATTACATAACATTTTCAGCTCGAGAGCAATTGATGTGTTCAATATATGTCCCAACCCATCCTTGATCACTCTGTAAAGGCCAAATGGCAAATGGTTGTTGATTATAGATCTATTTAATATAAAATATAGTAAGACACAGCTAGAAGTTTATATTTCAGTTTTCCTTGATACTAGGATTCTAGGAAAATTTATTTGATCAAATGTTTTTCTTCCCTTTTGACTCTTCTTTTGTACTCTCTACCTGTCTTAAAACTAACATTAGTCTAAGGCTATACTGTTTGTTTGCATTCTCACCTTGGATGATACACCTAGTTCTTCAAATGGCAATGGATTTCTTGCATTGCTGCATTATGTTCTTTAAGGCAATGCTAACAGATGCAACAGACAAACCCTCAAAATCTCCGTGGCTTAAAACAATATTAACTTTTTTCACTCATAAATAAAATTTATTTCAAGAAGTGATCCAGGACCCAGGTTATTTTCATCTCTTTGCTCTCCCAGCTTTATTCCATGGCTTCCAAGTCACCACAGAAAGGGAAAGAAAGGGAAAGACCAGTAAGGATCCTGTACGGAGAGTTGCTTTATGGCTATATCTTGGTAACACTGAAATTATCTTCTAGCTACGTGCCATTGATTGGAACCCAACCAATGGCTTGCACTGCATTTGCCTAATGCAGTCTACATCTGTGTCCAAAAAGAAAGTAGGTTTGATGATTATCCAGCAGTCACTGCCATCTAGCATTTCCTCCATGAACACTATAACAGATTCTCTTCATCTTTTAATTCCCCAGAGTTCAGTAAATAATCATTAAATTGATATCAGTTCTAGCTTTAACCATCCTGTAAAGAATCTTTTTCTTCATCATTTAACACAACCCCCCCCAGGTGAACTATATTCTGTTAGTATCAAATTGATTATGTTTCTCCTAGACATCCCATATATTCTTGTCTCAGATTTCCATTTACCATATTTCTTGTCTTAATGATCTTCCTGTGGATATTTTATCCATCATTAAAGGTCTGAAGAAAATTTATTCTCCATGAATTCTAAAAGCATATCTCTTCATCTTTGATTTTCCAAGACTTCAACAGATATATATTTTTTTAATTTATATAAGTTTTGCATTATCCATGCCTTGGAAGCTTTCGTAAAGTTGCAGTCCATTTAAAAAAAAGATATTTTGTTCTATTAGAAGGGTAATATAATACTCTTCAAATTCTTTCCTGGGTATTATTTGATCTGATTAGCTTAATGTTATTATATAGAGACACAGGATGCTAAGAAAATGAATCTAGGGAAATAATTCAAATATCACAACATAGGAAAGATTGGTGACAGCTTAAGAGCACAAGGATATATCAAATAAGTTTATCAACAGATGCTCGAGAAGGATTAAGGAGTATTTGTGGAATTTACCTACTGTAAATATATTTAACCTAGTCATTCTTTGCACTGAATAAGATAACACATACACAATTATGTAACATTAAGATTATCTTCTATATATATTAGTAACTTTATATTTCTTATTTTACTCTATCTCTCCTTCCTACTCATTTTAATATCTAGGCACAATATGGGCTAAATGTAAATGTAGCTTTTCTACTATGGATTCACATGCCATATTTTCCTGTTTTAGTTTGAAAAGGCTTGAGATCAGGTTTTTTATTTTATTTTTTAATTTAAGAAAAGTATTCATCTTATACGAAAATTACCCTAGCTCTCTAATCATTTTGAAAAATACCATCTGGCTTCAACGTTTTCTAAACATATAATCATAAGAATAAAAACAACCTGCATATATTATATCTGTACTTTTGTTTTTCCTTGATCATCAAGATTAGGAACTATATTTGATCATCTGTTTGCCTGTTTTTCTTCTAACTTTACAATTTTCACTCAAACATTTCATGTTTGCCTATTAGCATCTGTTTGTTTTAAAGCACACAATTATGACAAATAAATAAAAACTGCTTAGACTCTGTTTTGAATTCATTCCAAAATAGCTTGAAAAAGAGGTAAAGTCAATATAGCCAATATTTTCTTGGGGGAAAAAAAAGATTAAAGTGATACCACCATTCCAAAGAAAACTGCTCAATGATCGCGAAGTAAGCATATGCTGATGTCATACATTCAATCAGATAGCCAGAAGTCTGAAACTTCACGGGTATTGAGTTTTCTTATTGGTTCACGAGGTGCTAGAACATTTAATGTGTATCAAGTGAGCACAAAAACCATTTGCCAGTTGCTATTAATGGTCTATACTGGAGACAAAAGACACCCGTTCCATCATTTGGTACATTCTTACCATTAAGCTATTTGCTAAACCAGACTATAGTTTAAATCTACCCTCTCGTATTCTACCATTTTAAAAATATATGAAAGTTTAAAGGCCCCAGGATATTTCCAAACTCTTCATATATGCCGTAATGCTAATTTCACACCTTAGGACATCTTAAATTGAATTCTTTTTTTTTTTTTTGCCACTTTACATTTGCTATTACACAAGCAAATCTCTTCTCTTAAAATGTTCACACTGTATTCCTATCACCATAGTTATATGCATATTCTAGTCCTATTTAAACGGAAAAGGCTACTCTTCGTTGTGGTGCGCGGGCTTCTCTTGTTGTGGAGCATGGGTTCTAGGCGTGTGGGCTCAGTAGTGGCTTGCGGGCTCTAGAGCACAGGCTCTGTGGTTGTGGTTCACAGGCTTAGTTGCTCTGAGGCATGTGAGATCTTTCTGGACTAGGGCTTACACCCGTGTCCCCTGTATTGGCAGGAGGATTCTTAACCACTGTGCCACCAGGGAAGTCCAAAGAGCATGAACTTTTCAAGGAACCAAAAACATGGAGAATACAGACTGCAATGGACACATTGCAGAAACAAGACCGTATAGGACCTCATAGCCAATATTAATGCCCTTTTCATTTTCTCTCTCTCTCTTTTTTTTCCCTGCCTGCAAAAAAATGTCTATGGAGGCTTCTAAGTAAGTGCGAGCTGATAATATAGTGTTTTCTAAACACAATTCTTCACTTGTGCTTCAGGTGGAGAACGAATTGAATGAGAGAAAGCAAATACCATAAAACTCACTTTGGCATTGTTGATATAGACGACAAAAAAATTTTGTATGAAAAGTTTAAAACTTATTTTCTTGGGAATTAAGTACAACTATTTCTCCATATTATTCATGATGAAGGAAAACTGAACACTTAGTAAAACTTCCATAGTCAAGTTTATAAACATTATTCTCCTCTTTCTCCTTCTTTGAAGGCATTCTACTTTTAATAGTATTTGTGCCAAAAATATGAACATTAAAAAATAGACCAAAAAACCAACATTTTTTAAAATAGTTAATTTATTTCCAAGATATCATGCTAAATGCTAAAATGAGAAAAGATATCAAGGTTGTTGAAAAAAATTAAGGTTCATAAGTAAGGAATTAGTTAATATCTATTTTGGTTATCCATTTTCCTTAACTTAGAATTGTACTCATCCCTGAATATAATTTAAAAATCATTTTTTTAGGCAGCCTTCCTCAGTTATAATGTGCAGGATGAATTCCTCCTTTTTTCACTCACAGCACATTACTAACTATTATTGCATATGATAAATGATTATATTTATTTATTCATTCATTTATTCATCCAATTTTTATTTAACATACCCAAACTTGTTCCAAAAAAGATTTTGATACTACTCACAGAGAGCTGCAAATTATAAGATAAAAATACAGCATGAAAAAATTCCTAAGATAATACGGAGAAAATCATTATTAAAGGCAGATGGAACTTACAAAGTGTGTACCTCAAAGTTATATTTAATACATTGGTTCATAGTTAATTACTTTTGTGTCTGTTTCTTCTATTAGATTTGAATATTATTGAGGAGAGGAGTTGTATCCCATGCATCTTCATATCTGACTCCTAAGGGGTCCCAATAAATGCTTGTTGAATGCAAGTACACATGAATACATATGAAAAAAATGAGCAATTGTTTCTTAGTCCTAAGACACTTTAGCTGAAAAGGGTGAGCTACCATAATTAGGTATTGTGAAATTAGATTAGAATAAGGACATTTAACAGCTCTATTTGTAAGTCAAAGCTTTGCAATGGGAAATATAAAAGCAGCCATGTAACATCTAAATGAATATTATCCATCAGATTTGACATTTATTAAGCAATAGAAGCTCACTGGGCACTGTCATAAACACAAACTTTTTTCCCAGTGAACTTAAATTTATATGTGCTGGCTTTTTTCCTGAAAAAGACTGATGCAATTTCGTAGCAGATGGTAAAAGAATAGAGAAAGATGACTTTAGTTTTCAGCTTTTACAGACACTAGCTTAAATCAACTTATGCTGGGAATTCATCATATTAGCTGGACTAAACGTTCCAATTACATCTTTCCCCTTATGAACAGTAAATAAATGTATTTAAGAATTATTCACATGTATTGATACTGTCAGTGAATCTAATTACTGCTAATGAGACCACTGGTTCTTGCACTTCTTAAGTAGCATATAGCAATAGTTCTCAATTTTTTTTTTTTAACACCACAATCATAGTTCACTTTCACAGCACTCTAATGGGCTCAGATGCCTGTCTTTCAAATATTGTATGGAAGTAAAGCAAATCTAGGTGAAGAGTTCCTTTTGGAGCATAGTATTCATAAAAGAATGTTAAAAGAAGGGAATAATAAAAAGAGTGGTTTAAATATTTCAAGATATTAATTTTAAGAAATACCATATGAAAAATATTTTTATGATTTCTATTCTACATGTAATTTTAATACCACGTATATATATATATATATATATATATTACTGTAGACTAAATATTTCATTGCATTTGTAAAGTACTATTATAGGAATTTCTAATTTTTAACATGTTATAATTTTAAATATATATAGAAATAGTTCTAATTTTTGGTTAAAATTCTGACTTTTAACATTTTACAATGATTTTTAGTATAATATTTAAAGCTTATTGATTCAAATAATTTCATCAGGCTCTGGTTTGTTTAGAAAAAAAGAGAAAAAAGGAAATTTTTTGGCGGAATCCTGGACTACCAGGGGAAACAAGTTCATGAATTAATTTTGGAGGCAGGATCAAAAACATGTGGGAGACCCCAAGAGTGTTGTCTCTTTATTTTTATCCTGTTTCCAGTTATGTTCCTTTTGATTTCAAGAGAGAAATTTTTATTACCTAGAAGACAATTTTTTTTTCTCTATCCATTTGGAATAGTATGATTACCAGAAGTGCTGAGAGAAAAGTCTGTTTTTTGATTACTGTTAAAAATAATCAAAAGCAGAGACTAAAATGGTAAATAAAAATTTTAATTGTTAATATACTATTGAAATAGGGAAAGAGCCCAGTGTGAACTGAATTTAACTTCAATTTGTACAGAAGTGACTGAGCTCTTTAAAGGGAAAGTGAAGTGGGGAAGGTAGTGAACAGGCGCAGTTGCATAGTAAAGTGAAAATTTGCTAAAAGAAAAAAGGGAAGGAAGTTGCTCCATGTGAAATTCATCTGAGTTTGTTGCCTAACGCTTATCAAAGTTAGGCTCCTACCTGCTTGTTCCCCTGGGGCTGGGAGACAGGCGTCCTATCTTCAGGTGTTGGCTGGAACAAACACTACATTCTTCTGGCAGTCTTGAGTTTTCTCAAGCAGCCATTTTAGAGGAGTTAGGATCATCCTAGGGATGTGGCCTTGAGCTGTTAGAAACTACATTAGAGTTTATGTCTTTATAGGCCAATGTCTAGTCAGGAAGAGAGCTCAGAGGAGCCTGGCTAGAGTTTGGTCAAGGAAAGAATCTTTGTCATTTACAAAGAACCTTTGTCTAGCCTGGCTAGAGTCTGGTCAAGAAAAGAACCTAGAAGCCTTCATTTTTTCCCCCTTAAGTCATATAACAGAAAATGGTTGCCAACATCTCCAAAGTTAACATAACCTATGTTTTGTTGACAAATAAATGGATTTCTCTTCTTCTTCTATTTATAAAATCATAGATGGTCTATCTAAGACCAGGTCTCCATTTCTGAAGAAATCAACCAAGGAAGTAGGTTCCCAGTGTATTAACTAGGTGGCTTTTAAAGCAGCTTTACAATGTGTGAAATATTAATATTCCTCCAAATATAAGAGAAACTGGGCAGAAAAACCAATATGTGGTCAGACCCAGGGATCAGAGGGGGGATGTAGTCAATGTCCTCATGCATAGTAGTCAGCTGTGGGGGTTACTCCCTAAACTGTGTGTACTGAGCTAATAAAGACAGATCTCAGTAACTCCTCATTCCCTTTAGCCTGATGGCAGGAAAGAGGGCAGGGATAAACATGATAAAAAAATGAATGGAATCTCTTTTACATAGACTTCAATTCTCCCACAGGTAGAATTATACTAATCAATTTTGATTGGTCCATTATCCCATATGTAAATGCTCAAAAACTATATTTTATTCCATTGATTCTGCTATGCTTGATTCATTTCCTTGTCATTTCTTAGCTTCATCTACTCTTTCATATTATAGATGTCTTGGTTACCCTCTCAATTTCTTACTTCAAAAATCTCCTTAAAATAATTATTGTCCTTGTGTGTGTGTGTGTGTGTGTGTGTGTGTGTGTGTGTGTATGTATCCTGACCCTGATTTCCCTTTAAAAAGAAATGAGAAAAAAATGATAATAATGACTTAGAAGGTTAATGTGAAGGTACAATTTTATAGCACAAGAAAAATCACTGAAGAGTTTCATACCTTGTAGGCAATCAATATATGTGAATTTGAACATCCCTGCTCATTCCAAATACAATTTCCCATCAGACAAATAAACTACATTATTCACATTAATCATACCTATTTTAAAGTCTGTGTCTGAAAAATAAAGTATCTGGATTAGCTGTATGTCTATTGTTATTGGCTATTTCTTCTCTTGGCTTTGTTGATTAGATTTATTTCTTAGCACATTATGCATGAATTTGATAGACATAGTGCAAGAAAAATTGTTGTGGTTCTGAATGAACGATACTGTTTTCTACAGAATTTCTTCTAAGTTAGTGTTGGGACAAATCACTCTGAGCCTCAGCATATTACCAGTTGACACTTACTAAAATAGTATAATCTTTCAGGAGTCTCTGCTGAAAGCCTGGTTCAGAACCAGGGTGCCCAAATTTTATTTTTTTAATGCCTAACACCAAGAGACTGCTAAACATTTCTGCTTAGCACTTTAGCAATTAGTAACTTCTTTCTGCTTGATTTCTCAGCTTCTTACCACTGGGAATCTTAGGATTTAACAAACATTTAAAGAGCAAAATCTTCTGGAATTTTATGTCCATATTCCTGTTGTTTTCTTTTCTCCTGGGTCTTGGCATCTGAATTCCAATTTTGGTCTCTCCAGGCCAATAAAACTAACAAATGTTCTAGTTGCTACTTTCCACTGAGTGTGAATGTCAGTTTCTGTGAATCATCAAATGTCTTCAGGAAAAAGCTATAAAAAAGCTCAGGCTCACCTCACTGTCTCACCCACCATTCTTTCAAAGATCTTAGCTCCTCAAATTCAGGCTATGTTGGTCGTTCTTGGATGTCTTCAAAAATCTGGGCTTTGTTAGTTTCTTGTGTATTTTTTCGTTGTTGAGACAGAAGCATATGTACTCAGTATTATGGACCCTGGACTATCTCGAGATATCACCCTGATAAAAACTATCTGCACAGAACTGGAAATATGAACAATTTTACATAGCATTAGCCATTACAAATACATATATATCATCTTATATTGAGAGTGGAAAGAGTAAGGGATTGTGTGGCTTTATTTATTACTGATAAGAGATTATCACCAAGTTGTCAGCATTTACAAGGAAGTATCAGAGGCTGAAGTAACAATTTTTTGAATGATAAAGTACAATAAAAACAAAAGTACATGTGACAAGACTAATATAAAAATCAACATGTTAATATGTAATGCTATTAACAGATGATAACATTGTTTGAAACAATATCAAACTTACAGAAAAGATGCAATAAGGAATTCTTCTCCCAGGAATATTATTAATAGTTCTCAGAGCAAGTAGACAAATGTAGAACTAAATATAATGTAATACAGTGTTGGTTTTAAATAGAAAGTTTTATGAAAACAAAGGAAATTTCATCTCCCTGATTATCTACTAATGTTAATTTATTAACTTAATTTCCTGATTAAATACATTGAAAGTAGAATAGTGACTTAATGTGCAGAACAGAGGGACAAGTTAGCCTAAAACGTGTTACTGTGAAAGAGATCTTTTAATAGTTAGCTAACCTCCATACTACAGAGCAATATGATGTCTTAAGAAGGTAGAGAACCATTTAAAAGTGAATGGACAGGGCTTTCCTGGTGGCGCAGTGGTTGGGAGTCAGCCTGCCAATGCGGGGGATGCGGTTGCGAGCCCTGGTCGGAGAAGATCCCATATGCCGCGGAGCAACTAAGTCCGTGCGCCACAACTACTGATCCTGCGCTCTAGAGCCGGTGCTCCGCAACAAGGGAGGCCACTGCAATGAGAAGCCAGTGCACCACAGCAAAGAGTAGCCCCCGCCTGTCTCAAGTAGAGAAAAGCCCGGGTGCAGCAACAGATACCCAGTACAGCCAAAAATTTAAAAAAATAAATTAATTAAAAAAAAATAAAGTGACTGGACAAATCCATTTCAATATAGCCCTTAGTATGTACCCAAGTCAACAGGTTCATATAAGGAATTTTTCTGCTACAACTTGAGGAAATTTAGTTGTCTAACATTCTCTTTTATTGCCATCTCTAAAGTTATATTCTTTACAGGAAGAGCTTTTTTTGAGAGCAACAACTTTACAAGAGGAACTCACACTCTCTCCCAGATGGCTGAAAAGTAACAGATCCATGGATATGCTGAGGTGATGGGAGAAGTGTAAATTGAAACAAACAACATGTAGGAAATACCCTCTTTTTTGCTTTGAACATTGAGCATTGAAAGAATTTTTTATTCTTATATGGGAGGGGAAATGGTGAAATGTTACACTGTGGATTTGAAAAGGAGTTGTTTTGATGGCATAAATATTAAGAGGTTTCATATTTCATTTTGGCGATTCATATATGATATGGAGAAAAAGCTATTAGTGGGGAATGAGGCTGGATGTCAGAATTTCATAGGCACTACGGAAATTATATTGAGTTCTTCAAAGAGTAGACACGAATACTGTTCTGTACTAGTAATATATGTCTGATGCACTCACTAGCTTCACTAGTCTCCTTTCATTTCTTGTAACAATAGTTATTAATAGTTTTAAAATAATAAAATACTTGTAGCATGTGTATTTTATTCAACATATTCTATTGATACTCTACTGATAGAGCCTTTTCCTTTGTCTCTTTTTTTCCTGTTACCATGTTCTCATTCCACAACCACCCTGCCCCCCACCTCAATGGATATGGTTCTACTAGAATAGAATCTAGTTAATGGTTAACAAGGACTAGCTACAGTTGGGGTTAAAGTATTGAATATAGAATTCAATATACTCTCCATCACATTTAGGCATTTCCAGTAACCTTAACCTAATGGATTCTAATCCTCTTGAACCACTATTTTCCTTTCATTACAATGATGTTGATTGCATGCAAGTGATGACAGAGATAGGAATATAATTTGCAGCCTCTCCCAGTTGTGGTACTGATAAAGCATTTTCATAATACAGTCTCTTCAATGAATTATTTCAAATCTTCCTGGAAATTTAAATATTTGTTATTGGTTAACATCATTTGGGTGACTATTAAACATAGTAAAATTACTATTATCATGGCATTATTGACATTTCAATTATTAATATTAAACACCTAATGCAATTTTTATTTAGGTATAAAATAATAGAGGAAAGTATTTAAATGTATGGCCCAATGAGTTTTTGCCTTATGATTATAACTATATAAACACCACCCACAACAAGAAATAGAGTATTAATGAGACCCCAAAAGCAGTATTTCTCCACCTGTCCTTGTCACTGTCCCCCTCACCTAAGGTAATGTGATTCACTGCTTTTAGTGTATAGTTCTATGAATTTTGACAGATGCATAGGGTCTTGTAACAACCATCACAATCAAAATCAGTCCATCAACCCTTAAATTCTCTAATGTAATGGTCTGCACCCAAGACTGTTTGACATAGACAGTTTTTGTCTTTTCCCCTTTCCTCAGTGGCAATAGGCATCTGGGGTTATAGGGGAATGCCTGTGGTGTGTATGTGTGTATAATTTTTAAACACTAGTGAAAGTATTTCTTTGATATAAACTACTTGCTGTGAAATTACGAAGTTGAAGTGAATAAACATTTTTTAAAAAATCTTGAAACAATCTCAAAGTTATAGAAAAGCCACAAGAACATGACAAAGAATTTTGTTTTCCTAAACCACCTGAGAGTAGATTACTTACCTGATGTCCGTAACTTCCAAATATTTTAGTATATATTTTCTAGAAATAAGGAAATTCTCTAACACAAACATAGTACAACCCTAAAAACAGAAATAGTAGCATTGATACATTACTAACATCTAATTCTCAGACCCTCTATAAATTTTTCCTAATGTCCTTTTAATGTCCTTTATACAACAAAGCACCCAGATCAGAATTATGTTTCACATTTGTTTCTTATTTCTCTTTAGTCTCCTCCAGCCTAAAATAGTTCCCTTGTCTTCCCTTGATGTTTATGACCTTAATACTTTTGAAAATAGCCCATTGGTGTGATGTCGAAGGACCTTCAGTTTGATTTGCCTAAGGTTTTCTCATGATTAGATTTAGGTTATGTGCCTTTGGTAGGAATGTTACAGAGGTCATGCTGATTTTTCTCACTACATCCTAACCATTGGTGAATATTTTTAATTTAACCAATTATTGATGATGTTAACTTTGATTATTTCATAAGTGTTCTTCCAAGCTTTTCTCCTATAGCTGCCCCTTTTCCCCCTTTGTAATTTGCATTCTGTAAGGAGGTTCTTTGAAATTATTTAAATATCTCATTTTTCATCATACTTGTTTGTTTACTATTTTAGCTTGGATTCAAGGTTTCTTATTTTATTCAGTAGATTATAATCTGTAACAATTAATTTTATTGTTCAAATTGTCCCATATTTGGCAAATAGGAGCCCTTCAAGCTTCCTTCTCTGCCTTTGTGACTGGCCCCATCATTTTTCCAGCCCTTCCCTGCTTTCTGACCCAACAGGTTCTAAGCTTTTCTCTTAGTTCCCTTTGCTACCCTGGAATTAGCCATTTCTCCAAGAATCAGAATTCCTTTTAGTGGAGATTTGTACATAGAAGCCACAATTTGGGGTTTGGTGACATCATTACTGTTGAGGTATTACTGCTTCCCAGCCCTCTCAAAGGGCAGACTAGGTTATCAATGTTTTTACGTTTTTATCTATTTCTATCCAACTCTTTTACACTGTTTATTTCTATATTTATCCACCTATATTTATTTCTACATCTGTATATATTGAAAACTATGAATTCATGCCAGTACAAGCAATTCCAAACTAATCAACAAATTTTCTTCTATTTTTCTCCATATTATTATTTGTAACTTATTTAGCTGGCTCCATCATTCCTAGTATATTTACTGCCTCTTCCTCCAAGAAGATGTCTTCCTTATCTCTGCTTAGTAAAGGTATGCTATTGTTGACTCTTCAGTAGAGATGCCCTCATCACCCTACTTGGGTTGTCACTTCTCCCTCGGCCAAAGCAACCTCCCATCCCCTGTTTCGACATCTGACTTGTCTCACCTCAAAACTTCAGAACTAAATAGTTCATAAAGTGTTGGGGTTGGGGGAAGGAACAAGAGAAGTGGAAGAGGTAGGGTGAATGAACTCTTTCAATTTTAATACAACACAAAATTGCTCTTCTATTTTCCTATGAATGTGTTATTTAAATATTTTTAACCCTTGCTAAATGATAGGAAATAACAATTCTTTTTGAAATATTTTTATTTATTTAACAATGACAGAGGTTGAATTTTTTTTTTTAATACTGGGCATGTGTTCTTTTATTCTATAAAAAGTTTTTTAAATCATTTTTCTACTTTGCTCTTTCTTGCTGACTGATATTTTCATTATTCACTCAACCAATATGTACTGCACATGTGTTATTGATCTTTAATATTTCTCTCTAACTGGCTATTTTTATTTTGATGAGCTCTTTATATGGAATTCTAGTAATGAGTCCCCCCAAGGTAGGAATCAAGTTTCATATTTATCCTGGACCCATTTCACACATGGTACAATGACAAATACTCATTAATTAGCAACTTCCTTTCATTATGTTTTTGAAAATAATTAACCTGAGGTTTATGGATAAGTTTCAGAATACTTATAAACTTGAAAATATATGGGTATGTAGGTGTATCTGTATGGGTATACTTTTCTTAAGAAAGAGGTTAAATTTTCCATGGTAACACTGAAATAATTCATTTGGCCCCAATATTTTATTATAAAAATAGAGAAGATGTAAACTTTAACAATAAATGAAGAATTATTTATATTAAAGGATATGAATAGCCTTATAAAATTATTCTACATAAACTTCTGATGATCAAGACAATAGCTTTTGACCTCAAATCCTCATAGCATACAGACTAACAAGAAATTTTCAATCCTGGCTGGTAAAATGCATCCCTGATAATGTATCATCCAAAAGAAAAGGTTTTATTTTTTTCTCTTTTTTAATTCAGAGATATGATTGTTTTAGTTCTACAAAGAAATTTTATTTAAAGTAAAATAACAGCAAACAAAAGTATTCTTCTCCAGTGTTTGATATAAATACTCCCTAAGTTGGACATATTTTTATCTAAACAAACTTCTCTAAAGTGCTTAAATTGTAAATAGAAGTTAAAATACTTCTTCCATAGCTTAAATTATATTTTAAAAATTGTAAGTAGCATTTTATAGCAAGGGTAACAGGGTTTAACCACTTCTGAATTACTCTGGTAAAGGATATAATTTTGAAAGTTGTTAACCATGAAATGCATGTCTCTAAAAGATAGAGAGGTAATAGTCTTGAGAGTGTAAAATCCTGCCAATTGGTAATTGACTTTGTGAATTACCCAGAGTATATCTTTCTACAATACAATTAGTAGCTATTAAGTATTTTTTTTAATACATAAATATCAAGTGTAAGAACATTTGCATCAGTATTTGGTCATTTTGTTCTGTGGTGAGGATCAGAGATCCATAACAAAATACTATAAATAATCATAGTGCCAGTATCACCTCAATGAATGCTAGAATCTTAGAGTTTTAATTATTTACCATACTCTACTATCTTACATTCAATCCCCTCTTTATATGTTTATTTAGTGGATATTTATAGAGTGTCAATAATGCTAAAACTTAAATATGTGAGATTCAATAGAATAGCCCCATGATATATGAGGTCACACTACATTGAGTGTGAGGGGAATATGGACATTAAACAATGAGTAAAGGGAGGGCTTACTCCCTTTGGGTTAATATTAAGTATTTGGGCAGGGGCAGAATTCAGAATCAAAACTACATACCCATGCCAATACTTCTTTTGGCTTTGTTGAGACAGCAGGAAATTCCTCCTTTTAATATATTTCTGATATTCTTGGAACCTTTAAGTTATATATAAATATCACAAATCTTTCCTTGTGAGAAAGTAAAAGTCAAGAAAAGAGCATAGGGTTGGATGGAGAACAGGGTACACAGAAAGAGCATCAGCATAAGAGTATTATTTGGTTTGACTTTATCAAACCCTACCCCACAATTGATTTCTATGAAAGCTCAAGTTCAGATTCTAACCCTGACACCTACAAGCTATGTGATGGAGAGAGAATTATTCTATCTCTTAAACCTGAGTGCTGTCATATATAAATGCTGTCATACATAAAATGGGTGTGATAATGTCTGCTCTGAGTCATCAAGGGGATTAATGTGTGATGTACATAAAATACCTTGCGTAGTGGCTGGCTTATGATAAGCTTCCATTGGACATTTTGATATCCTGAATATAGTTCCAACTCTTCAAGACCAGAATGTTTGACCAGGAAAGTTGAGTTTCCTGGGCTTCTACATTACATTGCCTATTTTCACAATAAATTTCTATCACCAAATGAAACATGAGCCTTCTATGTAGCTCACTGAAATCTCAAACAGGTTAAATAACCTGCATTTTTACAGTGTGCTCCATACCGTACTGAACTGATCAATGGGCATTATCATAATATTGTAGTTGAACTTCTAGTCATACCAGAAAATCAACATATCCTTAATAAAATGTCTGTTTATTTTGGTCAGATATAACAATTAGTACAAGAATGCTCTTCTTTTTCTAATTGCTGCAATCACTAGTTATTCTATCTGGGAATAGTAAAAGGTCACTTGTTTCTCATTAATCCAGTCTGACTGCATAGACATGGTTTAAGACTTTTCAAGATTTGCAAATTTATGCAACAATAAGAGCAAAATTACTTCAGGAAGAAGTAGCTCAAGAAGAAGGATGTAACTACAGTATTGTTTAAAAATTTCTAGAAAGGTCAGAAAATTGACTTGAACTGGGAATCCAGATAACATCGTAATTGAAAACAGATGCACTAAGCAGAAAGCAGCCTTTCGGTTTCTGGTTCCTGAACACTAATGCAATTGCCCGGTTGCCGGTTGTGAAGTCATGCTAATGACTCTACATGAATTTTTAATACCTCTCTCAGACATTTAGCTAATGATAGGTTATAAATTACTTTGCTACCTGAAATGTAAGACCAGATCTATATTATGTTAATGAATCAGATGCTACACTGCAAATGATTGGTATGAATCATCAGGGCCTATTACAACTGTACTGGTAATGAGCAGTAGTTTGTTTCAGTGTACAGACTTGGATTTATAATCGGGCTTAGTAGCATTTTCTAATGAGGAGAAAGTAGCTTTACTTTTTTGAAATTCAGGTGCTTTCCCTATGAAAAGGAGTAATATTACTTCTCACAGATTACCTCTCACAAAGAGCAAATTATGATGGTGTATTAAAAATAATTTGTATATGGCAGACAGATTTTTTTTATGATTTTGTGACCATTCTTTAAACAAAATTAGATTTTAAACATTTGTTTAGCATATAATAATATAAAAGTAATTTAAAATAAATCTATTGGGATATTTAATGAGAAGGAAAAAAGCTGATTAAAGAAAAGTTATTTCTTCACTTCACTGAAATCTTCTGTAATATTTTATTCAGGGAAGTTCTGTTACTTTATATTATAAAATTATTTCACTTTCATTTTAATAAAGCCTTAAAATCTTGAAATTAATTGCTGATTTTCAATTAACAAACAAGGTAGATTCAATCACAATAAAAATGCTTAAACAGTAATATTCTAGAATTTAAAATTCAAGATGCTTCTAATTTCATGTTCAGTGAACAGTTGTTGAAGATATTCTATATGTCAAGTTATGCCAACCTTTAAGTACCTGTTTAATGCACTATTATAAACCATAGAAATACTAGTGTCAAAAGCTTATAGATAAAGAGACTGAGGTTCAGAGAAGCCTTGTATAGCCTAAAGTCACATGATTAACACATTACCCATTTTTTTATTCCAAAGCTAGTGCTTTTATCCTTTATACTGTATTTTGATTTTAAGTCACTTTCCCTATTTAAATACCAAAGGAAAGAATGAATGGACATAAGGAAGGGATGCAATTAAATACACTCAATTATTTCTTGCTTTAAATTATGGGCTCTATGGCCACACAGCCTGAGTTCAATCCTTTGTGTAATCTTGAGCCAATTATATTTAACTTATATGCACCTCAGTTTCCTCATCTGTTAAAATGTGATAATCATTGAACCTATCTCATAGAATTTCTGTGACTATTAAAAGGATTTACATATAAAAAGTGCTCGAACAGCACCTGGCACTGAATATGCACTTGGTGAATGTTAGCTATTATTATTGACCCATTATTTTCTGCTACTCTACAGATCACTTTCTTTCTAGATATTCCCATTCCAAAATCAAGAGAAGGTAAGTTTTTGATGAAAAAAATTTACAATTGACATATCATATTTTTTTTATAATTCATATCCTATTTCAAATTCAATAGTTATTCTCTTTTTCTATTTATCCTTTTCTCATGATTCAATATCTAAGCTACATATAATGTCATGTCCCTGCAGCAAACATTCAGGAAAACATCTCAACTGCTTGCCTTCGCTTGCAGAGAGAGAGAACAAGGCAGGCCATTACTATCCCTGTGAAGAATGGAACATCCAATTTGAATGAGGATAAATTGGCAAATAACTATTATAACAGTATCATCATCATCATAACATTTGTTAATTATTTAGAAGAAATATCTTTTCAAAATACGTTGAAGTAATAGCCGTTACATTTTTAACAGACCATTATGCACCAGATACTATGCAAAGGATTTTACATGTACGCTTTCTAATCCTCCCATGAGCCTTGCATGGGAAAATGGGTGTTCCCATTTTGAGAAGAGGAAACAAACTCAGAAATTTTATGTTACTTGGAAGGAGGTAGCACACAGGTGTTGCGAGTATAAACTTTATAGTTGGACATACCTGGTTTTAAATTCTGTTTTAATTTTTACTCAACTATCTACTACATAACTTTTCTGTCTCATTCTTATAACCTGTGAAATGTCTCATCGTATTACTATGAGGATTATGTGTGATAATGTCCATAAAAATTTTAAATTTATTACTAGATACATGGTAAGTATTCATACATGCTTAAGCTAATGCACCAGTATTATGGGAATCTATATTAAAGCATACATTTATCTAACTTTAAAGATCACCATCACTTAAAACCATGTTTATGTACTCTTAAAGACAGATATTGAAATTAAACATTTTGATCAACTATTTTTTAATATTTAATTCTCTAGATATGAAAGTCATGTATATGTCTATACACCGGTATATCAGGCTAAACTGAGTAAACTATGAAACAAATACTCTTACTCCTCAAATGTTTACCATTGCAAGATATGAGCTTAAATATGAACCAGATTGATGGCCTTGACCCTGTTCTCACATGAAGAGCAGGTGTCCACAGACCACCTTAATTTTGTAGTTTTCTTTCTAGAATAGAAATGGCAGGAGAAAGAGCTTTGATTGAAATTTTTGACGTACTATGAAGCACTCTTTTATACAGTGGGTAGACTATTACCCACAGGAGATTAATACATATAACACCAAATCAGGTATGATATATTCATTTTCATACCAAAAGCATACTAGCAATATTTATTATAAAGAAATGATTGATTTGTACTGGGTAAAAGCAATTTACATTTTTACACACATGCATACACTCCCTTATAAACTTTCAAAGTTTTAACATAATTACCTTCTAACACATATTTTCAATGAAATTTATTCTTAGAAAGTAAAAACTAATAGGGAATGTAATTATAAAATGTTTTATTTTTTTCTATTAATTAACGGGTTACAAAAATATTCTTTTAGTGGATTTAAGTCAGAAATGATGTTTCAAAGAAATCATTCCATCATCATCTGGAACACTGCAGTCTACTTTTACTCATGCTAAAATCACTCAGCCTGTGACATACCAATACCATTTTATTTATAGTGGCACATCTCCACGATTCTTCCCATCAGTGACTTGAATTTAAAAATACTCAAATAAGGATTTATGACTCAATAGTTTAGCTTTGGAGAATCTGTACATCATAAATGATAACACTGTTTTGTAAAATAATTAATATGTTTCAGTCACAGATGTACCATCTTTTTCAATAACGTCTTACCTCTTGAATAATTCAAAGATTTTTCTTCTAACTGTTGCTAAATTCTATACATTCTTGAGTAAATATTGAATATTGAAAGCCTCATAGCAATGAGTGATATTGGACTATATTTCCCTATTTATCAGCAATTTTTGTTTTTTAATATGTGGCAGAAAGACAAAGTTATAATATGGAATATGTTATTTTTAATTCAACAAATACTTCTATATTTTCCAAGCACTATATGTTGAAAATTTCAAAATAAACAATCTCTAACTTTTCTACTTAAATCAGTTATAACATCTAAAAGAAAAACAGAAAACTTAGAAAATTCAAAACATACATTTGTTTGTAGAATAAAAATTTACACAAATTTTAAATCGATGAATGTGTATTACTTCCAGTTATGTTAATCATACTGTCCAGTGAAATGAGACAAAGTATAAAAGAGTAAGAGGATTGAGGACAGAATGCTCAAATTCTTTTGCACACCTGAAAGTGATCTGAAGATCCCCAATGAAACTGCAGCTGCAAAATGTAAACCTACATATCATAGACCCAATGACAAACTAGTTTTCCATAAATCATACCATCAAGGTAGATATTTTAAACACATTTCCAAAATATTTTGAAATGATATTGTATATTGACTTGTCAATTATATGAAATTATTTCACTTAATTTTGCAACTTCCAAGATTCTTATTTTCTTTCCTGTAATTTTCTTGCCAGTTTTTCCTCTGATATTGAAAGGTTCCAACTACAATGAAAAGTACAGTGGGAATATGTGTTCCACATTTAAGAACATTAAGAATGCAAGAATGACCTCAAAGTAAATATTGGAAAAGAAGATAAGCAAGGCAATATACATATGAGATTTTGAAGAACTAATCACTAGGAAATATCTAAGGGATTCCATAGCCATATCCAGGAAGTTAAGCCATAATATTTGTTCTTAGGAAGCTCTTTAGCAGTTAAAATGTAAAGGAGATTTAGCTACTAAAAGAGTGTTAACAGTAGAGAAATAAAGAGGGAAAATATCTAACCCTAGCCCAGAACTGAAAGGATTTAGTTTTTGAAAAAGATAACTTCATAACTTTGAAGTTTTTACAAAGATTATTTCAAATCAAATTGGAAAATGATGTATACATACATAGTTTTTGATAAAACTATAATTCCAATGAATCAATGAACTCTGCTCAGGAAGGTGATATCCTCCATGATGAAAAGACAGAAAAAAAGTTGAGTTTCTTGAATGTGATAGCTGTGACAGATGAATCTCTCAAGTTAGTCAACACATTAACTCAGTCAGAAAAAAATAGCATAAAGATTTATTTGAGTATAATTTTTCCTTGAATTGGCCAATCTTTAATATACCAAAGTAATAGCCTCACAGCTCCCAAGTAGCCCTCCAACTTAAACTCTAAAAAAGAGTTTAATATTCAAATGCATTTAAGAACACTGCATGTTATACACCCCCTTGGAGGATTGCACTGCCATTAGTGTATTAAAGACTTGAGTGACTTAGCTGTATGGACATATTTTCAGTGCATTTGATGTAATCATACTTGAATACTTGAAAATTCTTCAAGTTAAATGATTAACATACTATAAAACCATCATTCTAGGAATTCTGATATATGGTGCTCCAAACACAGCCATCCCACTGATTAAAAAAAAAAAAAAAAAAAAGTTTGATATTCTCCATTCTTCCCATCAGATTGGCTCCACTGTTCTTACACAAATAGCTGACCAGCTCTTAATTCTGCCTCTGATTTCAAGTTAGCTGAAGGTTGGCACCAATAGGAATTCAGAGAATGGGTGAGAGGTCCAGTACTTGGTACCCTGAGTGTCTCCCCTCAATATTACTACAAGTTGGCTGTGTCCCTCTACAAAAGACCAAAACTGCTATCAGGTGACATTTGCTTACAGGTACTCTCCCTAGCTTATCATAATCACACCTCCTCTTTCCCCTTTAGACCTATGAGTAGTAACTTTTCTGTCCACTGTTGTTAGACATAGGATACTTCACCCCATTTCCATTAAAACTGCTTTTGTTTTTTAAATTGTTGCCTTCAATTGTACCACCTCTTTCCTGTTGGACCCATGAGTAGCCCTAGAAAATACACACTCAAAATGAGATTATGGGATTAAGTTGCTCACATATTTAAGGAGTCCATAGATCATCCTTTCCATGTGAGAAAGAGAACACTGGTAACCTCTTCCAGGTAGTGGCATCACAATTATTGAAATTATCACTAATTTTACATGCATTAAATACATTCAATGAAGTGCAGGCAGCTGTTGAGAGATCATTTGGCTGTGATCCTCAGGCACCATGGAATGTCAATCTGAGTATTTATTCTTCTGCTTAAACTTTCTGTTTTCTCCAATCCCTCATATCCTGGACCAGATTTAAAAACAAGACCCTCAATTAATGTACAATGACTGGTCTATGTGTGCAGCCTCATTCCATGTCACTTCTCAGAAAATACACTTTCTTAGTTTGCTCTGGGATGGGCAAATTGAAAATGTAGTCATGTTGTGTTCCAGTCCATGCTTCACCCCTGCTCTTCTCTCTGTTATATTGTCCTGTCTTTTTGTATTAAACTGAGCAATTTGTGTTTATTCCACAATGCTGAGCATCCTAACTGATGTCACTGCCTCTTCCTGACATCCCCCAACCTGTTGTGTATCTTTCTCCTCTGCTCCCTAAGCACTTCAGAATACCTCCAGTAACACTGTTCTGACACTCTACTATTAGATGAATAGTTAAGATTACCATGTGCATTTTTAAAAAAAACAATATATCTTAAACCTGCCTAAGGAGGCAAAAGACTTATACTCAGAAAACTATAAAACACTGATGAAAGAAATCAAAGCTGACATAAATAGATGGAGAAATATAACATGTTCTTGGATTGGAAGAATCAGTATTGTGAAAATGACTATACTACCTAAAGCATTCTACAGATTCAATGCAATCCCTATCAAACTACCAATGGCATTCTTCACAGAATTAGAACAAAAAATTTTACAATTTTTATGGAAACACAAAAGATCCCGAATAGCCAAAGCAATCTTGAGAAAGAAAAATGGAGTTAGAGGAATCAGGCTCCCCAACTTCAAATTCTACAACAAAGCTACAGTAATCAAGACAGTATGAGGGAGTTCCCTGGTGGTGCAGTGGTTAAGAATCCACCTGCAAATACAGGGGACACAGGTTCAAGCCCTGGTCCTGGAAGATCCCACATGCTGTAGAGCAACTAAGCCTGCAAGCCACAACTACTGAGCCCACATGCCACAACTACTGCAGCCCACATGCCTAGAGCCAGTGCTCTGCAACAAAGAGAAGCCACTGGAATGAGAAGCCCACACACCACAACAAAGAGTAGCCCCCACTCACTGCAACTAGAGAAAGCCCGCACACAGCAATGAACACCCAACACAACCAATAAATAAATAAATAAATAAACAAACAAACAAATAAATTTATTTAAAAAAAAAGACTGTATGGTAGTGGCACAAAAACAAATATAGATCAATGGTGCAAGATAAAATGTCCAGAGATAAACCCATGCACTTACAGGCACCTAATTTATGACAAAGGAGGCAAGAACATACAATAGAGAAAAGACAGTCTCTTCAATAAGTAGTGCTGGGAAAATTGGACAGCTACATGTAAAAGAATGATTTTAGAACACTACCTAACACCATACACAAAAATAAACTCCAAATGGATTAAAGACTTAAAAGTAAGACCATACACTATAAAACTCTTAGAGGAAAACATAGGAAAAACACACTTTGACATAAATCACAGCAAGGTCTTTTTTGACCCACCTCCTAGAGTAACGGAAATAAAAACAAAAATAAACAAATGGGACTTAATTAAACTTCGAAGCCTTTGCAGAGCAAAGGAAACCATAAACAAGACAAAAAGACAACTCTCAGAATGGGAGAAAATATTTGCAAATGAAACAACAAACAAAGGATTAATCTCCAAAATATACAAACAGCTAATGGAGCTTAATATCAAAAACAAAACCCATCCAGTTAAAAAATGGGCACAAGACTTAAATAGACATTTCTCCAAAGAACACATACAGATAGCCAAGAGGCACATGAAAAGATGTTCAACATCACTAATTATTAGAGAAATGTAAATCAAAACTACAGTGAGGTATCACCTCACACAGGTCAGAATGGCCATTATCAAAAACTCTAGAAACGATAAATGTTGGAAAGGATGTGGTGAAAAGGGAACCCTCTTGCACTGTTGGACAGAATGTAAATTGATACAACCACCAATGAAAACAGTATGGAGGTTCCTTATAAAACTAAAAATAAAACTACCATATACCCAGCAGTCCCACCACTGGGCATATACCCTGAGAAAACCATAATTCAAAAAGAGAAATGTAACACAATGTTCATTGCAGCACTATTTACAATAGTCGGGACACAGAACCAACCTAAATGTCCATCCACAGATGAATGGATAAAGAAGATGTGGCACGTATATACAATGGAATATTACTCAGCCATAAAAAGAATTGAGTTATTTGTAGTGAGGTGGATGTACCTAGAGTCTGTCATACAGAGTGAAGTAAGTCAGAAAGAGAGAAAACAAATACCGTATGCTAATGCATATATATGGAATCTAAAAAAAAAGAAAAAGGTACTGATGAACCTAGTTGCAGGGCAGGAATAAAGTGTTAGACATAAAAAATGGACTTGAGGACATGGGGTGGGAGAGCGAAGCTGGGGCGAAGTGAGAGTAGCATTGACATACATACACTACTGAATGTAAAATAGTTGGCAGGTGGGAAGCAGCAGCATAGCACAGGGAGATCAGCTCAGTGCTTTGTGATGACCTAGAGGGATGGGATAGGGAGGATGGGAGGGAGGCTCAAGAGGGAGGGGATATGGGGACATGTGTATACATATGGCTGATTTGTTTTGTTGTGCAACAGAAACTAACAGATTATTGTGAAGCAATTAAACTCCAGTAAAGATCTATTATAAAAATAAAAATAAAAACTATATCTTTGGTGCCAATCACATAGTATGTAGGAGGAAATCTAGAAAAAAGATGCTGATTTAGACAGTTAATTACAATTCCCTTTTCTGAGATGTTAAAATCAATATATGTATTCTTTCTTTATACAATGTTTATATGTGGGTAAGTTCTCACTGGATTTAAAAATTCAAAAAGGTACAAAGTCATACATGAAAATTCCCTTCATTTTTCTCTCCTCAAAATTAACTTACATTAACAATAGAGTGAGACTTACGCCTTTCAGGAAATTTTATGCCAAACAAAATAGAATGAACTACTTGAAAGAAGATATATTTGGTATTTTTACTTGTCTGGCAGAAAGTCATGGGCATATTAACACTAATTGTGCTTTGGAGTTTAACATTGCCATAGGGCATGGTTTCTTTTACCACACTATACCAAAAATATCCATTAGATAAATGATTCACATTAAACTTTTGCTACCTGGGTGGGTGTTCTATTTGTTTTGTCGCTAATTCTAAATATATTGTGGTTCTTAGTATGCTACTGCATTTGGTGGCTCTGTAGCTGCATAAGAATATAACTAAAAACATTAACAGGGCTTCCCTGGTGGTGCAGTGGCTGACAGTCCGCCTGCTGATGCAGGGGACACGGGTTCATGCCCCAGTCCAGGAAGATCCCACATGCCGTGGAGCAGCTGGGCCCATAAGCCATGGCTGCTGAGCCTGCATGTCCGGAGCCTGTGCTCCACAACGGGAGAGGCCACAACACTGAGAGGTCCATGTATCACAAAAAAACAAAACAAAACATTAACAGGCTGTTATAGAAGCTGGTGTTCCAAATTTTCCTTAATTTTCCAAAAATACACTATTAAATTTAAAAACTACTACATGTAAGCAGGTTTTCGTACATTTGTGAGTAGTTAAATTATTGCAAAATCCAAACAAGTTTTTTAAATCCTTAAAAGTACAGTAGATAAAAACATACATACCACAAGTCATGTATTTTGCTTTGCTCATCATACCACATATTAAATAAGAAAGGAATCAAGGGGGAAACAAGATAAGCAAGGGAGTCAGAATTTTTAGTGGCACACTGTCACTGCAATGCACATTTTGCTGCAGAACACCTAAAGTTAAAAATCCCTCCGTTTATCAATACAAAATAAAGAACACCTTTGCAAAGTATTTTCTAAGCACAAACTAGAATTTGGCATACTTATGTGTGAATATTGTGATTGGCACTGTTAGTCTAATAGAAAGCAAATGGGCAGCTCTATTAACTACTGTGGCTTAAAATTCTGATTTGTTTCATCCTCTAATTAAAATCCAATAATGCTAAAGGTGAGATACATTATGTATAAATTTACTTTAGCAATGAGAGGTCTCTTAGATGATATAAATGTCACGATGCAATTGCAGGACCTTTTCTTAAACATGAAAAATGGAAATAATCTTTAGCACAGAGGTCCAAACCATTTCCAAAGGACAGACAGAAAGGCCTAGGAAGCCAGAGCACCTTAGACAGCGGTCTATGACTGGGTTTCATGTCTTGGTACTACTGGGGAGCCAACAAAAATATAAATTTTCTCCCTCAAGCCCTAGTTAGTTAGAAAAAGGAAGCAGGCCAATGTTCTGGTGATAACACATCAGCTACACAAAAGTCACCAGAACAGAATCCACTTTATTTTTCTTTAATTTTTTATATAATTTTTAAGGGTTATTTCCATTTACAGTTATTGCAAAATATTGGGTATAATTCAACATATCACCAAGTCCACTGCTGTATTTAATAATGTAGTTAGCACTCCATAGTGCTTGATTTGTAGAAACAAAGGTCTTCAGCTAAGGCTTTAAATGGGAAAGGAAAGAAATGTGAGTCACAGAGAACGTACTTCCAGAAATAAAGTCTAACCTCCAATCTCTAAATTGTTTATTTTAACTTAGGATCAGAACAATAGCATTTATTCTTTTATAACAAGAATCCAGGGTCTCTTTTCTCAAGGATCCCACAATGAGTTTAGCTCTGATTAATGGAAATACAAAGGGAGAAAGAATGCTAAAGGGGAATGCAAGAGGAGAGAGTGATTGCCTGATAAACAGAACAGAAGGTTTGTCTCCACACTTTTATCTCTTTTGTATAAATTACATGTCACCCATCATATTAAAAATAATATTTATTAATATACAAATAAATGAATTAATTCATCAATGATAAATAAACATAATATATAAATATACATTATGATATTTTGTTTATTCAACTTCCTTGAAATAAGCAGGAAAGGAAAGCATAGGGCTCTGGAAGGCAAAAAAGACATTACTAAGTTATATTCCAAAATTTGTAGATATCATTTCACAGCTAAATTGTCTGTATCCTCAATCAAAGACCATTTATTGTGGACACATGAATCTTATACATGGTAAAACTTTTAAAGATATTTATAGACTCAGATTCATTTGTCTAGACTGCAACTTCTTCCTTGCAAAGAACTTTGTCCTGACTTTAATGTTTACTACACTACCTAGCATACTGTGTTATACAGAGATATCATGACTAGCATTTTATAGCAATTTACTATTTCAAAAACAATTTCATCTACATTATCTTATATGACTTGCACTACTTGGTAAGTTAGCCAACATGATTGCCATTTCATAGAGTAAGTCGCTTAGAATCAAAAAGATTGACTTACCTGATTGTAGTTATTAAATTCCAAAACCTAGTATCCAATAAAGTCTCAGACTACAAATGTCATATTCTTCCTCAAACAGCATCCATCAAGAGATGATTATTGAATGAAAAAAATTGGTTTTTATTTGATGTCATTTTCTTAAAATCTACCAAATGCATAGTGTATATAAGTCATGGAACTAGATGCTAGAGATACAAAAATAGTGAAGATGCAGTTTTTCCACAAAATAAACTTAGAGTCTAATAATGGTGATATCAGGGGTTCACAGGACCCACATTTTCAATCAATTATTCCTCTGCCATCCCCTCAACAGTCACCAGGTTTTCATATTGAGGCCATATAACATGGCACTATTTTCTCACCAAAAAGATCTTATTTCATGAATAAAAATGACACATAAAATAAAGGACTGATCTTTATAGAAGGTAAACAAAAGCAAATGCCTTGATGGGATACCCTATGAGGTTTCAGAGTTATTTTTTACATAAGTATATCAAATATGTGAAAGACAATTATGTAATTGTAATTTTCTCAGAGAAAAGAACACATAGATTTCTATGTATTCTAATAGTTGTATCTGATCAGAAATTCAGAAATAAAAAGTTAAGCTCAAAATTGAAAGTAAAGACTTATTTAATGCCAGGTAGCATCTGAAAATTCTCACACCTCATTTGATATCAACTGGGTTGATATCCTAATGGGTTTTATGCCTGTATCTCCAGCCTGAGGCTTGTTTTTCTTGTTGCTGAACTATATGACAAAATACAAACTGAATATCTGTGTTCTGCTTCAGATATATTCAAATGTATTCCTATTAACTCTAAACCAAGAAAAAAACATCAATCAAACACAACTCAAAACAAATAAAAAAACTACCTAGGGGGCTTCCGTGGTGGCACAGTGGTTGAGAGTTCACCTGCTGATGCAGGGGACACAGGTTTGTGCCCCGGTCCGGGAAGATCCCACATGCTGCGGAGCGGCTAGGCACGTGAGCCATGGCCGCTGAGCTTGTGCGTCCGGAGCCTGTGCTCTGCAACAGGAGAGACCACAACAGTGAGAGGCCCACATATCACAAAAAAAAAAAAAAAAAAAAAAAAACTACCTGGGACTCTGAGGTAAACCCAAAAGCAAGGAAGTTTTCTAATGTAGAGTTGAACCCTGGAAAGAAAGAAGAGCTTAGAATGAGTTACTCATTCTTAGGGTCTTCAGCTGGAAGACAGAACACAGTTCTCCAGGGGGTGGCTGAAATTCAGAAAGAAAACATAAAGTCCTCTGGCCTGTAATAACAGACATCAGAGCTCAGGGCAACCACAGTCTTTGGAAAATGAGGAGTTAATCCTGGAGGGTACAGGGCCAGAGAAGGAAAACCCCAAATTCTATGTTTACCCTATTCTCAAATCTCTGACTTGAAGCCAGAAACACATAAGCATGGGGCAGACTGCCAACAGCCTCTCTAAAGAGAAAAGAACAAAATGGAACATAGCTATTGCTCAAGAGAAATGGTTTGTAAATTGATTCAAACAGTATTAATTGCCTGCTATAAGAAAGATGCCAAAACTCTGGAGGAATAATGCAGAATCCAGAGTCTCTACAATATAATATTTACACTTCTGGAATGCAATCCAAAATTATTAAGTATATGAAGAACTTGGAAAATATGATCTTGTTCTCAAAGAAAAAAACAATCAACAGAAACCAACACTGAGATGACCCAGATGTTAGAACACTTAGTCTAGGACTTTAAAGCAGATATTATAACTATGCTTAATGAGAAAAGAGAAGCATAATCTTATAATAAATAAAAAGATAGATGTCAAAAGAGAAATAGAAACAATGAAAATATTCAAGAGGAAATTTTAGAAGTGAAAAATACATCTGACATCAAAAATGTCCAGGGTGGTTATAATAGAATGGAGATAATTTTTAAAAAAAGAATCACTAAACAGAAAAATAGATTAAAAGAAGATATCTAATCTGAAGAAAAAAGAGGAAAATAATGAAAAAAAGTGAACAGAACTTCAGGTACAAGTGGGATAACAAAAAAGAAATCTCTAACGTATGTATGATTAGAATCCCACAGAGTTTATAGATATTTGACCAGGAAAAATACTTAAACAAATATTGGCCCCAAAATTTCCCAATTGTGGTGAAAGACATACATTTACAGATTCAATAGAATCAGTCAAAATCAAACAGGGTAAGTATGAGGAAACCATGACTAAATAATTCATAGTCAATTGCTGAAAACTACAGCTAAAAATAGAATTCTGAATGCAGTCAGAGAAGAATGACAACTTATATTCAGGGGGAAAATAATTAGAATACCCTGAAACTTCTAATCAGAAATTATAGAAATCAGAAGACAGCAAAATGACATATTTGAAGTGTTGAAAGGAAAGAATTGACCACCTGGAATTTCATATCTATACAAATATCTTTCAAGAATAATAATGTGACATTTTCAGAGAAAAGAAAAATAAGTAAATCATCTGCAGACCCCCCACTATAAGGAATGTTGAAAGATATTTTTCAGGCTGAAGGGATATGGCATGATATAGAACAGTATCCTCAAAAATGAATGGATGAAGAACACCACAAATGGTATACATTGAAATAAATGCAAAATGCAATATTTTTTCTCACTTTTAAAATATATGTGACTATTTTACAAAAAAATACAACAAATTCTGGTTGCTATAATGTATGTATATATAATACATATGACAAAATACCATAAATATAAAGGGATATAAACAATTAGAAATTTTCTGCATAAAAATGCATTTTATTAACTGATAAAATATTAATTCTAAGTATACTAAAACGTTTAGGATGTGTTATCTCTAGAGTAATCTCCAAGACAATGCAAAGATTAACAATCAAATACATGAATTAAAATGAAATAATAAAAAAATCTAAATAACACAAAAGAAATCAGGAAATAAAAAAACAGAACAGGGTTTCCCTGGTGGTGCAGTGGTTGAGAATCTGCCTGCTAATGCAGGGGACACGGGTTCAAGCCCTGGTCTGGGAGGATCCCACATGCCATGGAGCAACCAGGCCCATGAGCCACAACTACTGAGCCTGCGCGTCTGGAGCCTGTGCTCTGCAACAAGAGAAGCCGTGATAGTGAGAGGCCCACACACCATGGTGAAGAGTGGCCCCCACTTGCCACAACTAGAGAAAGCCCTCGCACAGAAATGAAGACCCAACACAGCAAAAATAAAAAAAATAATTAATAAAAACTCCTACCACCAACATCTTCTTCAAAAAAACAACAAAAAAAGGGACAAACAGAAAACAAAAATATTAACCATAAATCCAAATATATTAATAATTCAATTTAACTGAATAAACTAAACATTCCAATTAAAAGACTAAAAAAAGAAGATGGCATACTAGGAGGACACAGAATTTTCATCTCCTCACAACTAGGGCACCTACCAGGCACCAGTGGGGGACCATGGATACATAAGGGGATGGGAGGAATGCCCAGTGACCTGGTAGGTTGTGGGGCATAGGGGAAGTGAAGGGGGAAGAAAAGTGGAGGTGGGACGGGACTAGCACCCCTGAGGGGCAGCTGGGGGAGGGGGAGGGATCCCACACCAAAGAGAGAAATTGGGGAACCATTGGGAAGGCAGAGGATCAAAAGGGAGCGTGGCCAGCTTTCCTGTGCCCACTTGGAACCCCGGGAACATGTTGAGATCCCAGTCCTGATCCACTGCCCACCTAGGACCCCTCCAGCTGTACAGTCCTGAGGGAGTGGGAGGGAGGGAAGTGGGAGCTAAAGTAAAGGCCAGGCCACAGGGAAAGGAGTGGCTGGAGTGGGAAGGTGTTCCTACACCCAGCAGGACCCACCCACAGTTAGGGGTCCAGCACAGATGGGGGAGACCATGGGAGAGACGTTGGGGAGGGATAAGAGGGAACAGGGCCAGTGTTTTCCCTGTTGGGCTCCCGGGCCTAATCCTCTGCCTTTGGAGCCTTCCTTCTGCCATGCAGAGCCCAAGCCCCACCCCTACACCCCTACCCAGAGCCCTACCTCTACACTCAGACACCCCCTCCAATGAAGTGGGCCTAAACCCCACCTATGCACCCTCACTCAGGGCCCTACCTACAAACTCCAGAACTCCACACTCCAGAGGCTCTCCTTTCTACCTGCTGCCTCTCCCCTTCCACACAGGTCCTAAGCAGAGGCCCTGCTCCATGCTTGAATGTAGTCCTGCCTAGGCCCCACCCCATGCTCTAACATCAAACACCCACCGACCTAGGTCCCTCCCCACCCTAAACCCTGCCCATACATAAGTCCCAACCCCATTTAAACTCCACCCCCATAGCCAAGGCTTTTTATTTCTTTTCTTTTTACTCTTTATTTATTTATTTTTTTATAAATGTATTTATTTTTGGCTGTGTTGGTTCTTCGTTGCTGCATGTGGGCTTTCTCTAGTTGCAGCAAGCAGGGGCTGCTCTTCATTGCAGTGTGTGGGCTTCTCATTGCGGTGGCTTCTCTTATGGTGGAGCACAGGCTCTAGACACGTGGGCTTCAGTAGATGCAGCACACAAGCTCAGTAGTTGTGACTCACGGGCTTAGTTGCTCCATGGCATTGGGATCTTCCCAGACCAGGGCTTGAATCCATGTCCCCTGCTTTGGCAGGTGGATTCTTAATCACTGCACCACAAGGGAAGTCCTTTTCTCCTCTTTTAGATTGGGGTTCTGTATACCTTGTTGATTCATTGTTGTTGATTCTTTTATATTTTTACTTTTCCTAATAAATCTTTTATTTTTCTAATTTTATTTCATTCTTATTTGGCTTGTTCCCCAACCTGTTTTCTGTGTGGTTTTATTTTACCTTCTTGCAATTGTTTCAGAGTATTATTTTTCCTAATATATTTTCTATCTTTCTATTCTTTGATAATGTACTGCTCCTTTTTCTCTTTTTTTTTTTTTTTCCTACTATGCCACGAAGCTTCAGGGATGTTGGTTCCCAGGCCAGAGGTTAGGCCCAAGCTCCTATGGTGGTAGCTCCAAGTCCAAAAATCTGGGCTAACAGAGAACTTCAGATCCCAGGGAATATCAACTGGAATGAGGCCTCCCAGAAGTCCTCATTTCAGCACCAAGACCCAATTCTATCCAGCTGCCTACAAACTCCAGTACTGAACATTTTAGGCCAAACAACCAGTAAGACAGGAATACAGCACCACCCATCAAAAAAAAAAAAAAAAAAAGAAAAGAAAATGAAATGACCGAAACATATGTTGCAGACGAAGGAGCAAGATAAAAACCTACAAGACCAAATAAATGAAGATGAAATAGGCAACCTACCTGGAAAAGAATTCAGAGTAATGATAGTAAAGATGTTCCAAAATCTCGGAAACAGAATGGAGAAAATACAAGAAACATTTAACAAGGATCTAGAAGAACTAAAGAGCAAATAAACAGTGATGAACAGCATAATTACTGAAATTAAAAATACTCTAGAAGGAATCAGTAACAGAAAAACTGAGGCACAAGAATGGATAAGTGAGCTGGAAGATAAAATGTTGGAAATAACTGCCAGGGAGCAGAATAAAGAAAAAAGAATGAAAAGAATTGAGGACAGTATCAGATACTACTGGGACAACATTAAATGCACCAACATTCAAATTACAGGGGTCCCAGAAGAAGAAGAGAAAAAGAAAGGGACTGAGAAAATATTTGAAGAGGTTATAGTTGAAAACTTCTCCAACATGGGAAAGGAAATAGTCAATTAAGTCTAGGAAGCACAGAGAGTCCCATACAGGATAAACGCAAAGAGAAACACACCGAGACACACATTAATCAAACTTTCAAAACTTAAAAACAAAGAAAAACTATTAAAAGCAGCAAGGGAAAAGCAACAAATAACATACAAGGGAAACCCCATAAAGTTAACAGCTGATCTTTCAGCAGAAACTCTGAAAGTCAGAAGAGAGTGACAGGACATATTTAAAGTGATGAAAGGGAAAAACCTACAATCAAGATTACTCTACCCAGCTAGGATCTCATTCAGATTTGATGGAGAAATTAGAAACTTTAGATAAGCAAAAGTTAAGAGAATTCAGCACCACCAAACCAAATTTCAACAAATGCTAAAGGAACTTCTCTAGGCAGGAAACACAAGAGAAGGAAATGACCTACAAAAGCAAACCCAAAACAAATACAAAATGGAAATATGAACATATATATCGATAATTACCTTAAATGTAAATGGATTAAATGCTCCAACCAAAAGACATACACTGGCTGAATGGATACAAAAACAAGACCCATACATAAGCTGTCTACAAGAGACCCACTTCAGACATAGGGAAACATACAGACTGAAAGTGAGGTGATGGAAAGAGATATTCCATGCAAATGGAAAATAAAAGAAAGCTGGAATAGCAATTCTTGTATCAGACAAAATGGACTTTAAAATAGACTATTACAAGAGACAAAGAAGGACAATACATAATGATCAAGGGATCAATCCAAGAAGAAGATATAACAATTGTAAATATGTATGTACCCAACGTAGGAGCACTTCAATGTATAAGGCAAATGCTAACAGCCATAAAAGGGGAAATCGACAGTAACACAATCATAGTAGGGGACTTTAACAACCCACTTTCATCAATGGACACATCATCCAAAATGAAATAAATAAGGAAACACAAGCTTTAAATGACATTAAACAAGATGGACTTAACTGATATTTATGGGATATTCCATCCAAAAACAACAGAATACACTTTCTTCTCAAGTGCACATGGAAAATTCTCCAGGATAGATCATATCTTGGGTCACAAATCAAGCCTTTGTAAATTCAAGAAAATTGAAATCATATCAGGTATCTTTTCCAACCACAACGCTATGAGACTAGATATCAATTACAGGAAAAAAAATTAAAAATACAAGCACATGGGGCTTCCCTGGTGGTGCAGTGGTTGAGAGTCTGCCTGCCGATGCAGGGGACACGGGTTCGTGCCCCGGTCTGGGAAGATCCCACATGTCGCGGAGCGGCTGGGCCCGTGAGCCACGGCCACTGAGCCTGCACGTCTGGAGCCTGTGCTCCGCATCGGGAGAGGCCACAACAGTGAGAGGCCCACACTCCGTAAAAAAAAAAAAAAAAAAAAAAATACAAGCACATGGAGCCTAGAAAATACACTAGTAAATAACCAAGACATCACTGAGGAAATCAAAAAAATACCTAGAAACATATGACAATGAAAACTTGACGACCCAAAACCTATGGGATGCAGCAAAAGCAGTTCTAAAAGGGAAGTTTAAAGCAATATAATCCTACCTGAAGAAAGAAGAAACATCTCAAATAAACAGCCTAACAGTACACTTAAAACAATTAGAGAAAGAAGAACAAAAATATCTATGAATAGAAGGAACTTACCTCAACATAATAAAAGCCATATATGACAAACCTACAGCCAACGTCGTTCTCAATGCTGAAAAACTGAAACCATCTCCTCTAAGATCAGGAAAAAACAAGGTTGTTCACTCTCACCACTATTATTCAACATAGATTTGGAAGTTTTAGCCACAGCAACCAGAGAAGAAAAAGAAATAAAAAGAATCCAACTCAGAAAAGAAGAAGTAAACCTGTCACTGTTAGCAGATGACATGATACTATACATAGAGAATCCTAAACATGTTACCAGAAAACTACTAGAGCTAGTCAGGGAATTTGGTAGAGTAGCAGGATACAAAATTAACTCACACTAATCTCTTGCATTCTTATACACTAATGATGAAAAATATGAAAGAGAAATTAAGGAAACACTCCTACTTACCAATGCAATAAAAAGGATAAAATACCTAGGAATAAACCTACCTATGGAGACAAAATCCTGTAGGCAGAAAACTATAAGACACTGATGAAAGAAATTAAAAATGATAAAAACAGATGGAGAGATATACCATGTTCTTGGATTGGAAGAATCAACATTGTGAAAATGACTCTATTACCCAAAGAAATCTACAGATTCAATGCAATCCCTATTAAACTACCAATGGCATTTTTCATAGAACTAGAACAAAAAATTTCACAATTTGTATGGAAACACAAAAGATCCCGAATAGCCAGAACAATCTTGAGAAAGAAAAATGGAGCTGGAGAAATCAGGCGCCCTGAGATCAGATGATACAACAAAGCTAGAGTAATCAAGACAGTAAGGTACTAGCACAAAAACAGAAATATAGATCAATAGAACAGGATAGAAAGTCAGAGATAAACCCACATGCATATGGTCACCTTATCTTTGATAAAGGAGGCAAGAATATACAATGGAGAAAAGACAGCCTCTTCAATAAGTGGTGCTGGGAAAACTGGACAGGTACATGTAAAAGAATGAAATTAGAACACTCCCTAACACTATACACAAAAATAAGCTCAAAATGGATTAAAGGCCTAAATGTAAGGCCAGACATGATCAAACGCTTAGAGGAAAACATAGGGAGAACACTCTATGACATAAATCACAGCAAGATCCTTTTTGACTCACCTCCTAGAGAAATGGAAATAAAAACAAAAATAAAAAAATGGGACCTAATGAAACTTAAAAGCTTTTGCAGAGCAAAGGAAACCACAAACAAGGTGAAAAGACAAACCTCAGAATGGAGAAAATATTTGTAAATGAAGCAACTGACAAAGGATTAATATCAAAAATACACAAGCAGCCCATACAGCTCAATATCAAAAAAACAAGCAACCCAATCCCAAAATGGGCAAAAAGTCTAAATAGACATTTCTCCCAAGAAGATACACAGATTGCCAACAAACACATAAAAAGATGCCCAACGTCACTAATCATTAGAGAAATGAAAATCAAAACCACAATTAAGTATCACCTCACACTAGTCAGAATGGCCATCATCAAAAAACCTACAAACAATAAATGCTGGAGAGGGTATGAAGAAAAGGGAACACTCTCACACTTTTGGACAGAATATAAATTGATACAACCACTTTGGAAAACAGTATGGAGTTTCCTTAAAAAACTAAAAATAGGATTACCATATGACCCAGCAATCCCACTCCTGGATATATACCTGAGAAAACCATAATTCAAAAAGAGTCATGTACTACAATGTTCATTGCAGCACTATTTACAATAGCCAGGACATGGAAGCAATCTAACTATCCATCGACAGATGAATGGATGAAGAAGATGTGGCACATATATACAATGGAATATTACTCAGCCATTAAAAGATATGAAATTGTGTTATTTGTAGTGAGGTGGATGGACCTAGAGTCTGTCATAGAGAGGGAAGTAAGTCAGAAAGAGAAAAACAAATACTGTATGCTAACACATATATATGGAATCTAAAAAAAAAAAAAAAAAGGTTCTGATTAACCTAGGGGCAGGACAGGAATAAAGCCACAGATGTAGGGAATGGACTTGAGGACATGGGGAGTGGGTAGGGTAAGCTGGGATGAAGGGAGAGAGTAGCATTGACATATATACACTACCAAATGTAAAATAGATAGCTAGTGGGAGGCAGCTGCATGGCACAGGGAGATCAGCTAGGTGCTTTGCAACCACCTAGAGAGTTGGGATAAGTAGGGTGGGAAGGAGGCAAAAGAGGGAGGGGATATGGGGATATACATATGCATATAGCTGATTCACTTTGTTATATAGGAGAAACCCACACAACACTGTAAAGCAATTATACTCCAATAAAGATGTTAAAAAAAAAGATTAAAAACTGTCAGGATTTATTAAAATCTACTATATATGAGATGCATTATATATATATACACAGGTTAAAGATAAATGGATAAAAATATAGATATTCTGCAAACAGTATATATTAGAAAGCTAAAATGTTTATATCAGTATCAGATAAAATAGACAAGGCAAAAGAATGTTCAGATATAAGATGGGCATTTAACACTGATAAAAGTGTCAGAAATCAGAAACATATATTCAGTTGATAACAGAGTTTTAAAATCATGAAGCAAATATAGACAGAAGTAAAAGAAGAGACAATTTCACAAACTTTGTAAAAATTTTAACATATTTCATTCAGAAATTAGTAGAAGTAGACAAAAAAACATTAGTAAAGACATAGGTGATCTGAACATTATCCCATTACTGTAAACAATTTGATATTTATAGAATATGTACAACAATAGTAGTTTACACATTCTTTGCAAGTGCACATAACACATCAGCAAGATAAACATAAAAATATTTCAATAAATTTCAAAGAATTCAAATAATATTTATTATGTTCTCTAATATCAATAGATTTAAATTAGAAATCAAAAATGATAAAACAGGAAAACGCAAGTATTTAGAAATTATGCAAAATAGTTTTAGATAATCTGTATAAATCACAAAGGAATTAGAAACTATTTTAACTAGATAATAAAATTCAGCATATCTAGTTTTGTAGGATGAAGCAAAGTTATGGCTTAGAAGGGAATGTATAACTTTAAATGCTTATATTAGAAAAGAAGAGAGATTTAAAACCAATCACCCAAGTTTTCCAGAGGGAAGCTTTATGTAAACACTAGAAGGATATGAGGTCAGAAAACATGCACGTTCCAGACTAGAAGGGTGCCACTGTGCAGGTAAGAAGTTTGAATTTTACATTGAATGCCCTGGGGAGTCATTGCAGATTTCTAAGTAGGGAAGAAGTAGGATCAGATTTTTCATTTTAAAGAGATTATTCTGAAAGCAGTGTGAATTATGGATTCATTTTAAAACCACTTGAAGCAAGGGGAATAGATAGCAGGAAGTCACTGTAATAATCTATGTACAGAAGGGACCACATTCTGTTAAAATGCAGTCTAAGGAAACTGAGAAAAGTCACTGGTGTCAGAATTATTAAGGAAGTAGTAGCAATAGGATTTGGTGACTGGTTACATGTTGATGGTGAACAAAATGATGGACTTTTTTTGGCCTTGGTGAAACAGGGAATGTGGGAATAGCAATAGCAGTCATGGATATACAAAACAAAGGTGAAACAGGAGGTTCAAAGGAAAAGTACTTTAAGTTTCAGAGATCTTTTTATATACAGTTTTAGATATTGAGTTTGTTACATTTCTCAATTTTTATTTTCTATTCCACTGATCTCTAATCTTATTATTTTATTCCTGTCTTTTTGTGTTGGACTTACTTTGTCCTATTTCAATGCAATTCTGACTCTATTTTTTGTTGTTGTTGTCCACATTAGTTTAAATAAGATCAAAATTTCACAACCACAATTACAGATTATCTGAGATAAACATTGGTGTAAGGGAGGACTTTTTTTTTAATTCAAACAGAAAGTCACAAAAATTATAATCACCCTCATCAGTTCACTCAGTCCCATGTAATTAATTATTTTTTTCAACTTGATCGTTTGTTAGGACTTTTATGAATTCATCAGTTTTCCATTAGAATTCTGAAAATGTTTATTCATTCCGTTCAGCAGTATAGTCAGTTACCAGAAACCTGTACTTGTCAGAGTCTTTTCCATGAATTCCTTGAAGATGAAACCATTTTATAGGAACATTTTTGCAAAAGCATCAGAGTACACCCAGAAGTATCTGTAAATGACAAAAGACTTAAAAATGACAATGGTTAAAGATTTGATGAAAGTTCATAATAATGCAATTGACAAGGAAATTTAGTTATTTCTGAGATATACATTTTAAAGTAATAACTAGAATTCTGACTTATAACATTATACCAGAACATATAAGATTTTTAGAAATTTCATGTAATGTCTGAAACATTTATAGTAACATATTTCCATACAAATAACCCAAAGAAAGTTTAAAATTAGTTTTTTGTTTGTTTGTTTATCCTGCAGGTTCTTATTAGTCATCAATTTTATGCACATCAGTGTATACATGTCAATCCCAAAGGCCCAATTCAGCACACCACCATCCCCACCCCACTGTGGTTTTCCCCCCTCGGTGTCCATACGTTTCTTCTCTACATCTGTGTCTCAAGTTCTGCCCTGCAAACCGGTTCATCTGTACCATTTTTCTAGGTTCCACATACATGTGTTAATATACAATATTTGTTTTACTCTTTCTGACTTACTTCACTCTGTATGACAGTCTCTAGATCCATCCATGTCTCAACAAATGACTCAGTTTCGTTCCGTTTTATGGCTGAATAATATTCCATTTTATAAACGTACCACAACTTCTTTATCCATTCGTCTGTCGATGGGCATTCAGGTTGCTTCCGTGACCTGGCTATTGTAAATAGTGCTGCAATGAACATTGTGGTGCATGTGCCTTTTTGAATTATGGTTTTCTCTGGGTATATGCCCAGTAGTGGAATTGCTGGATCATATGGTAATTCTATTTTTAGTTTTTGAAGGAACCGCCATACTGTTCTCCATAGTGGCTGTATCAATTTACATTCCCACCAACAGTGCAAGAGGGTTCCCTTTTCTCCACAGCCTCTCCAGCATTTGTTGTTGGTAGATTTTCTGATGATGTCCATTCTAACTGGTGTGAGGTGATACCTCAGGGTAGTTTTGATTTGCATTTCTCTAATAATTAGTGATGTTGAGCAGCTTTTCATGTGCTTCTTGGCCATCTCTATGTTTTCTTTGGAGAAATGCTTATTTAGGTATTCTGACTATTTTTGGATTGGGTTTTTTGTTTCTTTAATACTGAGCTGCATGAGCTGTTTATATATTTTGGAGATTAATCCTTTGTCTGTTGATTCATTTGCAAATATTTTCTCCCATTCTAAGGGTTGTCTTTTCGTCTTGTTTATGGTTTCCTTTGCTGTGCAAAAGCTTTTAACTTTCACTTGGTCCCATTAGTTTATTTTTGTTTTTATTTCTATTACTCTAGGAGGTGGATCAAAAAAGATCTTGCTGTGATTTATGTCAAAGAGTGTTCTTCCTGTATTTTTCTCTAAGAGTTTTATTGTGTCTGGTCTTCCATTTAGGTCTCGAATCCATTTTGAGTTTATTTTTGTGTATGGTGTTAGGGAGTGTTCCACTTTTATTCTTTTACATGTAGCTGTCCAGTTTTCCCAGCACCACTTATTGAAGAGACTGTCTTTTCTGCATTGTATATACTTGTCTCCTTTGTCATAGATTAGTTTACCACAGGTGCTTGGGTTTATCTCTGGGCTTTCTATTTTGTTCCATTGATCTATGTTTCTGTTTTTGTGCCAGTACCATATTGTCTTGATTACTGTAGCTTTGTAGTATAATCTTAAGTCAGGGAGTCTGATTCCTCCAGCTCGTTTTTTGGCTATTTGGGGTCCTTTTTGTCTCCATACAAATTTTAAGATGATTTGTTGTAGTTCCATAAAATATGCCATTGGTAATTTGATAGGAATTGCATTGAATCTGTAGATTGCTTTGGGTAGTATAGTCAATTTCACAATATTGATTCTTCCAATCCAAGAACATGGTATATCTCTCCATCTGTGGCTATCATCTTTAATTTCTTTCAACAATGTCTTATAGTTTTCTGCATACAGGTCTTTTTTCTCCCTAGGTAGGTTTATTCCTAGGTATTTTATTAATTTTGTTGCAATGGTAAATGGGAGTGTTTCCATAATTTCTCTTTCTGATTTTTCATCATTAGTGTAGAGGAATGAAAGAGATTTCTGTGCATTAATTTTGTATCCTGCAACTTTACCAAGTTCATTGATTAGCTTTAGTAGTTTTCTGGTGGCATTTTTAGGATTCTCTATGTATAGTATCTTGTCATCTGCAAACAGTGACAGTTTTACTTCTTCTTTTCCAATTTTTATTTGTTTTATTTATTTATTTTTTCTTCTCTGATTGCCATGGATGGGACTTTTAAAACTAGGTTGAATAATAGTGGTGAGAGTGGACATCCTTGTCTTGCCCCTGATCTTAGAGGAAATGCTTTCAGTTTTTCACCATTGAGAATGATGTTTGCTGTGGGTTTTTCGTATATGGCCTTTATTATGTTGAGGTAGTTTCCCTCTATGCCCATTTTCTAAAGAGTTTTTTATCATAAGTGGGTGTTGAATTTTGTCAAAAGCTTTTTCTGCATCTATTGAGATGATCATATGTTTTTTCTTCTTCAGTTTGTTCATATGGTGTTTCACATTGGCTGATTTGTGTATATTGAAGAATCCTTCCATCCCTGGGATACATCCCACTTGATCATGATGTATGATCCTTTTAATGTATTGTTGGATTCTGTTTGCTAGTATTTTGTTGAGTATTTTTACATCTATATTCATCAGTGATATTGGTCTGTAATTTTCTTTTTTTGTAGTATCTTTGTATGGTTTTGGTATCAGGGTGATGTATCATAGAATGAGTTTGGGAGTGATCCTTCCTCTGCAATTTTTTGGAAGAGTTTGAGAAGGATGGGTGTTAGCTCTTCTCTAAATATTTGATAGAATTCACCAGTGAAGCCATCTGGTCCTGGACTTTTGTTTGTTGGAAGATTTTTAATCACAGTTTCAATTTCATTACTTGTGATTGGTCTGTTCATATTTTCTGTTTCTTCCTGGTTCTGTCTTGGAAGGTTATACCTTTCTAAGAATTTGTCTGTTTCTTCCAGGTTGTCCATTTTATTGGCATAGAGTTGCTTGTAGTAGACTCTTAGGATGCTTTGTATTTCTGCAGTGTCTGTTGTAACTTCTCCTTTTTCATTTCTAATTTTATTGATTTCTTGATGAGTTTTTCTTGATGAGTCTGGCTAATGGTTTATCAATTTTGTTTATCTTCTCAAAGAACCAGGTTTTAGTTTTATTCATCTTTGCTCTTGTTTTCTTTGTTTCTATTTCATTTATTTCTTCTCTGATCTTTATGATTTCTTTCCTTCTGCTAACTTTGGGTTTTGTTTGTTTTTCTTTCTCTAGTTCCTTTAGGTGTAAGGTTAGATTGTTTACTTGATATTTTTCTTGTTTCTTGAGGTAGGCTTGTATAGCTACAAACTTCTCTCTTAGAACTGCTTTTGCTGCATCCCATAGGTTTTGGATTATTGTGTTTTCATTATCATTTGTCTCTAGGTATTTTTTGATTTCCTCTTTGATTCCTTCAGTGATCTCTTGGCTATTTAGCAACATATTGTTTAACCTCCGTGTGTTTCTGTTTTTTACCTTTTTTTTACCTGTACTTCATTTCTAATCTCATAGCATTGTGGTCAGAGAAGATGCTTGATATGATTTCAATATTCTTAAATTTACTGAGGCTTGATTTGTGACCCAAGATGTGATCTATCCTGGAGAATTTTCCATGGGCACTTGAGAAGAAAGTGTAATCTTCTGTTTTTGGATGGAATGTCCTATAAATATCGATTAAATCTTTCTGGTTTATTGTGTCATTTAAAGCTTCTGTTTCCTTATTTATTTTCATTTTGGATGATCTGCCCATTGGTGTAAGTGAGGTGTTAAAGTCCCCCACTATTATTGTGTTACTGTCGATTTCCTCTTTTATAGCTCTTAACAGTTGCCTTATGTATTGAGGTGCTCCTATGTTGGGTGTATATATATTTATAATTGTTATATCTTCTTCTTGGATTGATCCATTGATCATTATGTAGTGTCCTTCCTTGTCTCTTGTAACATTCTTTATTTTAACGTCTATTTTATCTGGTATTTGTATAGCTACTCCAGCTTTCTTTTGATTTCCATTTGCATGGAATATCTTTTTCCATCCCCTCACTTTCAGTCTGTATGTGTCCCTAGGTCTGAAGTGGGTCTCTTGTAGACAGCATATATATGGGTCTTGTTTTTGTATCCATTCAGCAAGCCTGTGTCTTTTGGTTGGAGCATTATCCTCTCTCTCTCTTCTCCTTCTGGGACCCGTATAATGCAAATGTTGTTGTGTTTAATGTTGTCCCGGAGGTCTCTTAGGCTGTCTTCATTTCTTTTCATTCTTTTTTCTTTATTTTCTTCCACAGCCGTGAATTCCAGGTCACTTCTCCGTTCTTCTGCCTCAGTTATTCTGCTATTGATTTTTCTAGTGTAGTTTTCTTTTCAGTTATTGTATTGTTCATCTCTGTTTGTTTGTTCTTTAATTCTTCTAGGTCTTTGCTAAACATTTCTTGCATCTTCTCCATCTTTGCCTCTATTCTTTTTCCAAGGTCTTGGATCATCTTCACTATCATTATTCTGGATTCTTTTTCTGGAAGGTTGCTTATCTCCACTTCATTTAGTTGTTTTTCTGGGGTTTTATATTGTTCCTTCATCTGGTACATAGCCCTCTGCCTTTTCATCTTTTCTATCTTTCTGTGAATGTGGTTTTTGTTCCACAGGCTGCAGGATTGTAGTTCTTCTTGCTTCTGCTCTCTGCCCTCTGGTGGATGAGGCTATCTAAGAGCGTGAATCAACTTTTTAATGCTGAGATAAGATTTATAGGAGATAAGATTTGTATATTGTATGCTTGGAGTAGACAGTGCAATGGGAAAGACAGTAGACCTATTGAAGTTGGAAGCTAGTAGTAAATGATGGTATATAGAATCATTTCACCTTTGGGAATACTGAAGACCTTTCTCTTATAGAGATGGCCAAATTAAATCTATGTGTGTAATGCAATAGTGCACATCTCAGTAGAAGGAATCAGCATCGTGTGGGGTAGTTACTGGGTTGACCTATTTGGAAGATCTTGATATTCACAGACCTAATGTAGTCTTCATAATTTTGCAAAAATTTTCATATCTGAGATAGATTCTGCCTCAGAATAAATTAGTATCTTATGTTAGCTTTCCTGTTATGGGAAATAAAAAAGCATAGAAACATTTTTCCAGGAACCTGGGAAAACTGTATGCTTGTAAAATGTCTCACATTAGTACATTCCATAATAAATTATTGATTCTGTAGCAGCCAAAAATAACATTACATCTTCTCATAATTTTTCATTCTTCATCACACTTGACTTTTACTATATTTGATACTGTTGATCAAGTTATCTTTCTTGAAACTATACTCACATAGTTTTCCTATTATATCTCTTGGCTTTCCTTCTCTGTTTCCTTTGAGAATTCGTCTTTGTTCCTTATACTCTCATGATTTCAACTAATTACTTTCAAATATACATCCTCTGATAAGACAATCTTCTTGAACTTCAAACCACTGTATTAAACATCTCTACATGGGTGCTCCATAGGACCTCAACTCAACTTCTCAAACACTAAACTCTTACATACCTTTTCCCTATCAACCACTTGAATCCATTTAATCAATTTAAGCACCACCAACCATACAGTCATTCAAAAACTGAGGGCTATCTATAAAGCCTCCTTCACTCCCACATTCAATTAACACATCCTGTTAGCTTTACCACTAAAGTATATCTGGGACATGTCACTTCTTTGCATTCAACTGGTCATCATCTAACACTGAAACTACCAGAACAGTTGAACATTACTCTTTCAAATCCATCCTCTTTCAGATATTAAGATTATGTACTAAGAAACACACACCTATGTGTATACATACAAACACATACACATATGTATACATATATACAAATTCATAACTTTCATTTTTTAATTTAAATCTTTCTGTGGTTCTCCATGGCATAGAGAATGTAGTCCTGCTTATGGCACTAAGTTAGTTCCAGGTAAACAGTTTTAGAATGAATGATTATTCAATAAATAGACAAGACAATTAATGCTAACCATAAAAGAAAGTGTTACCAATATCCAATCATAGAGTCATGGATCTGAATATAATCATTTATCCATTATCAAACATTTATTGAGTCCCTGATATGAGTCTGGCCTGCTTCCAGATACTAGAAATGCACTAATGGGCAAGGTAAAGTTCATGTTTTAAATTAATTAGACAGGGAGACCCTTAGACTTTATAAGCAAACCAAAACCATATCTGAAAAGTTTCCAGGATAAGACATCAAAACGTAAGGACAACCAATCACAAACAGCCAACTAGGTTTTCCAAAATAAGACAACCACTTAAGCTATAGCTAGTCAAATAATGTCATTGCTTTACTTCCACCTCCTCTTTACAAACATCTTCCCCTAGTTCCTGTGGGTAGAGTACTACTAACCAATTCCAGTTTGAGCTTGGCACTTCCCTATTCAAATGGAAATTGGAGCAAATAAACACTTACAAATTTAATATGCCTCAGTTTATCTTTTAACAATGCTCTCATTATGCTTACATTCTTATATAAACAAATAAGTAATTAACTTCAAAGCAATGACACAATTTCTAAAAATATAAAACAAATCAACTGGAGATAGGAAATCAGGGTTGGTTTTTAACTAGAGTAGTCAAAAAAAGAGGTGTCCCAAGAGATGACATTAGACTTGATATATAAATACTGAAAATGATGGGATTAATAAGTTATACTTTTTAAAGCAGACAGCCAAGGCTCATAAATGAGAATCATTATAGAGCATTTGAAGAACAGAAAGAGAAAGCATAACTGGAAAATAGATGAGGAAAAGTGGTGGGAGATAAACTCTGTGAAGAAAGGAGACTTCTAGGGGTCTTTCACATCAGGTAAGTCCAATAATAAAAGATTATGTTTTCAGCTCCCATATCTAGGAGAGTAACATATTATTATGCTTCTCTTTTTAAATAAGGTATTCTTTCTTATTTGTTTTTACCATTATATACCTACTGTTTCAAATTAAATAGAAAAAAAAAAGCAAACCTGATAGATTTATAAGCACTTTTGTGTTGTTTCCAAGAAGAGAAAATTATGAGTTAGTACATTTTCCTAGTCCTCTTATATCTTTTCCTTGACCTTTTTGTCTCTCATTAAATTTTCCTGTTTTTCTCTCATTAAGACCTCTCCATGGTTTTCCACATTTATTTTTAGCGAAAGGTCTGGGATTCACTTTAAAGTGTAACTAAGTGATCAACAGCAGCTTAGGGTACTTCCAATCTTAGTATATGTATCTTAATAAAACCCCCAAATATAAACTAAAGATAAATTAGTCTTATAGGTAGAAACTCATACATGTCTCCTAAGTGATGGCAGCCTCTTGAACTTTTTCTAAGTCCCCGTTTGGAGTTGGAGATCTAAGCTGGATGTGGGCACTAATAGAAGTCAAGGCTGATATGAGCATTAAGTTAATCTTTGTTATCATGGGTCATGACAAATATGAGCATTAAGGTAACAGTGTATCTCTGACAATGTTCATGTATACCATTTTGGATAAAGCCTCCTTCGCATTCTAGTATAAAACCATTAAATCCCAAAGTATAGATTTTTATGTCTTTTTTTTTTAACACATTCTAAGGCTGCATTAAACAGACGCCAGAACTGTCTCAAGGAATTAAGTTTTTAGCATTTCAGAAACCAGTGGAAATGTAGGAGATATTGTTGAGTACCTAAATTTGACCGTAATCTCTGAATCTTTTTCCGTAGCAAACTTAACCCTTTGGCCCTTGGAGTATCTTACTTGATACAACCTGGCATCTAAACAAAAGTCACCTTACACTGAGTTATTTGAGTAAATTACTGGGGGACTTGGAGATTTGTGAGTAAGAAACTGTGTGTGTGCTTAATTCAAGCCACAATCATTGAGATTATATATCACAGAATCCAATGTTACAGAGACATGTATGCTGCTGAGACCAGATGTCTTTAGTAATTTGCTGATATGTCTCTAACTCAGCAGTTTATAGATTTCTTGCTAACAATACTGTTCTCCTTCATATAACACCCCCTCTCTCATTTCTCTCTTTTATATAAAACCTTATAAATAAAGTATATGGAAAAAGACAATTCACAAATCTCCATGTAGAACAATTAGGAATTAATTGATTTACATGTCCCTCATTCAATATATAGCTCCTAAAATACATGTGTGACTACACCCCAAAGGTCTGCCTGGAATGTAATATGATAAGAAAATCTACTGTAAAATACCCAATAAATGGAAAAAGATGGAAAATAAATATTACCTGAAATAGTTATATTTCGCAGAGACATTTGTATGGAACACTTTCAAATGTAAAGCAGCTCTATTTTAGACCTGATTACTCCTTCTGGGTGCTAGTAATCATCTGAATAGCAGCTATTGCTCCTTAATAATGACCATTGCGGGGCTCTTGTTCAGTTCTCCTGTTCTCAAACACAATGCTCAGAATGTCAAAGTTGACTGTTTCATGAATAATTCAAAGCAGTCAGTTCCTGAATTGCCATTTGTGGTCCAGGGGTGGGTTACCATTCAAACTAGTTCACTGAGTAGCTCACCAGAACATGTTTGAAAATGAGCCAAGATTCTGGGTTTGTTTGTTTCTTTCTTTTTTCTAACAGTAAGATTGTGAAAAAGAAAGATAGTGGGCTCAGAATGGATGGACTTTCTTATGAAGAAAAGCTTTCAGACAGTAACACCATAAAGCAGTGCATGTAGATTTTTATATAAACAATCCCACTGCTTGTTACCCATGCTTTCCTCCCCAGATTCACTCCTATGAAAAATTCCCTGTCAGTGTCTCTTCATGACCATTTTCTCCACCAAGGGTCTGTAGTTGCATGTCCAAGCTCAGCAACTGTAAAAAGCACTTACTGAAAAAGAAACCATTTCCAATAAAAGCAACAAGATTCGAGTGGATTGGCCAAGCCAATTTCTGTTTTCTGTAACTGCTCAGGTTAAAACAGTCCTTTTCCTATTTTTTTTTTCCTAATAGATTGAAAGCCTCCTTTTTAACACTGAGCTATAGCAATGCAACCCAGTAAAAATAGTCAAGTGTTTTCTGTACAAACTTGTAATTTCCTTTTCTGTAAGGGTTATTTTGGAAATAGAATAAAGTTATAAATCAAGGAAAACTATTAGGTCTTCTTCTCCCTCAGCCTCTTCAACCCTAGTTAGTCTCATAACCTTAAATTCAAACAATTTGATAAAATTCAATTTAATAAACTTTTATTAAGCATTTGATACCTAGGCTTGACTAGCATAAAATATAGTCCTTCATTTGAACATTTAAAAAAATCAGGACTATTTCAGGCAAAAAATCATTTTAGTTAGACTAAGACAAAAATAAAGCTAAAGATGAGGAAAAAAAGAACTTTATAGAATTAGGATACTGAGAGGTATCACAGAATATGAGGTAGAGTTCAATAATGAAGACCCATGAAGGCCAATAGGTCACTTCAACCTAAAAGAATAGAGTGCTGAGGGGTTTGAATGACTTCAGAATTTTCTTTCTCTTCTTTGTTTCCCTATGCTAGATGTTTTATTTATTCATTTATTTTCTCTTTCTGCAAACCAACCTCTTTTGAAGGGAAGAAAACATTGCTCTGACACCTGTCTGGATTTACCTGTTTAGTTTCAATGTTCCAGGGAAGTGATTGATTGGCTTATCTATCATCAGGGGCCCATAAAATTTAAATCAGAGGAAGGGGAGTCAAGCAAAGACAACACAGCTCCTATGGGGAAGTTATGGTTGACAGTAAAGGGGTGGTTACTCTCTGAAGGAAATATTATTGGTTACTGATGATAGCTAGAGAGCAAAGAGTGATAGGTATTCATGAGATGTTAAAAGATTAGCAGTCCGTTGAAAAACACATTTGAAGTATGAGTTAAACTTAAGGGCAACTGAAAAAAAAGAATTGTAAAATCAATCAAATCAATAATTACAGATAGTTTACTCCTAAAGAGACCAATTTTACTATAACAATATACTTCACAGCCCAGATGACAATTTTTTTTTATTATTTTCTTTATTTTTTGACTGCATTGGGTCTCAGTTGCAGCACACAGGATCTTCTTTGAGGCACGTGGGATCTTTCCTTGCAGCATGCAGTCTCTTAGTTGTGGTGCTTGAGCTTCTGTCTAGTTGTGGCATGCAGGTTTTCTCTCTCTAGTTGTGGTGCACGGCCTCCAGGGCATGTGGACTCTGTAGTTTGTTGCACACAGGCTTTCTCATTGAGGCACACAGGCATACTTGCCCCACGGCATATGGGATCTTAGTTCCCCGACCATGGATGGAGACTGTGTCCCCTGCATTGGAAGGCGGATTTTTTACTACTGGACACCAGGGAAGTCCCCAGACAATAATTCTTAATAGTATAAATTTTCAAGGTATTTGGTCTCATTCTTTGCATCATATCAACACATGTGGCAGATGTGTTCATGAAACAAGTAAAAAGCATAAGTCTCGTCTCAAAGTGTTGCCTCTGGGAACTTTAGAAATTATTCTGATAACAACAAAAATCAAAATAGCTATCATTTATAGCTACTTTTTAGTTTGGATACATATATATCAGTTACTGGCTGTGTGATCCTGAACACAAAGCCGAACTTCTCTCACTCTTTTATTTTTTTTCTATGAAATAAATATAGTAATATTGTCTCCCTCATAGACAGAGAGGAAAATTAAATAAGATGGTATATGTGTATGGTAATGAGGACTCTGGCATATAGTGAGCTCACAATAAATGTTATTTGCTCTGATAATATTATGATATGGTAATGAAGATACTGATGATACAATAATATCATCCCTTAAATTTTGTTATTTTTCCATTTACGTCAAAGGAAAAACAAAAAGCCTAAAATATCTTTTAGGTTTCTTTTCTTTTAATGTGCTTGTGTGTGTTTGTGTGCCTATGTGTGTGTTCATAAAGGCATCATTAGTTGAGTCTATTAAAAGCAAGCCTACATGAAGAAAAACATTTTAAAATTATTTGATAAAAATCACAAGGCTCCGGAGAATTTGGAATGATAAAAATTTATTTTTCAACAAAAATCTCCTTTAAGCATTCATTATTAATATGACTGAAGTAGTGATGGGACAACTAAACATATTTCTTCCTTTCCTCATAAATAAATAAATATATATATCTTTATATATAATGTTTTTAATAAATGTTTTTAATTTTAATGTTTTTAATAAACACTAGTCCTACAGAAAAATCTTTTTTCCATTTCCAGCCAATTACCAATACTAATAGCAATTGATTTTAATGGGGTTATTATGAATTCTGCTAATTGTCAATTATTAGAAGGTATTTCATAAATATCTAGAAGAAATGGGAGAGACACAGAAATAGTAAGGCAAGGTCCATGTCTTCAGGAAGTTTTCTAACACATTGAGAAGTATTCTGTGTCAATCATCTGGATCTGAATATATGTGCTCAGAAGAAAGAATTCAACTGATATTAATGGAGAAATTATTTAAATGAAGAGTGGAAGTCGAAAAGGCTATCATTGGCAAGGTGAGAGTTCAGTATATAGAAGGGAGAATAGAGAATATTTAGAATAAGGAAATAAATATTATAAGTGAAGTCTTGAGTGCAGAATCAAGCAAGGTAGCTGTAATAAGACTCACTCAAACGTAAGTACGTGGTGTGTAATAGCATGTAGTGGGAAATTAACTTGGTTTTATTGAAAAGCATTAGGTACAAAAGTTGGCAAAAATCGGAGGATTTTTGAATCATTTAGGTAGTGGCAGCAATTGAGATTTCTCAAGAAAGTAACTTCTAAAATTGGAGTACTGAGTACCAGTTTGATTGGAGAGTATTTTGGAGGCAGACAAGTGAGGAAGTTATTTAGGTCTGAGTATAGTGATATAGTATAAGGTATTATGTGGCTATTCTGTATCTTCCTATCAACAATTATAATAATAGTAATTTAAATATGAGATTAATTTCCTCCCCATATTATATTCAGGTTCCTAAGAAAGCAAGACAACGATTACTTCAGCTATATGTGATCTTTATTTCTAAGAAGATTTATTTCCTAATTTATTGTATCTTTTTTAAACTTTCTACCCTGATGAACAACATAGAAAAAAACCTAAAAATTCTTATAAAACTTTCTATTAAAACAATAGAAATTCTTAATCTGTGTAATACTTTCCTCATGAAAATACCCTGGATAATTTTAATTTTTCTAATCCATAGATCCTACCCAAGGTCAAGCTCTTCCAATCATGAATATCCAAAAGCCATCTTTTGAATATGTGAAATAATATAAGAAAACCCAGAATGCAAGGGCTTTAGAAATATGAGTAAATTAATGTCAAATTTAAAGCTGGAAAATTCACAAAATTATGTGACTTGACTAAGCAATATTACTCTAGATACATTAAGCTAAAATTTACTGATTTAACTACCTCATTCAATAGATGCTAAAATGAGGCAAACTACAATAGCTTAAATTATTTGCAACTTTTTTTCCAAATGAGAAGACCACATGCTTCATTCAAAGATTCATTCAATAAACATTCTTTGTACCTGCTAAAACTCTAACAATGCATTTTAAGGCACTAAAATTATATATGTAAATAGACACGGTTCTCATACTTACACTTTAGTAGATATTATAAACAAGTAATGACACATTCATAATATAATGATCATTTCTGATACAGGGCTACACCAAGATACTAGGGAAGCACAAAGAGGGATTCATAATATCTTGAGTAGATAGAGAATGATGATTCTCTTTCAATTATGTGCACATTATTACAAAAGGAATTTGCTATGCATTGTAATCGTCTTCTGGAAGCTCCAAAGAATTTAACCACTGTAGTAAAACCATGTCCTTTAAAAAGTAGCACATAATTTCATGGTAAAGATCAAGGTCAAAAGAGGGACTGGAGAGTAACAAGTCTGCTTGTCACTTATTGAATGAATACAAACCATACAAACCAAAGTGAAATCGTGATCAAATTTTGCCTTCCAAATAATTATGCTTAAGAACAAACTTTGCTAACATTTTTACAAAAGTTTAAGGATGAAGAGAAAGAACTAAGAGAAGTAAATATCCAAAGACTAAATCTCTGTACCACATGTTTCTATTTAGCATCTTTTTTAAGAGCTACTGTGTGAATAAATTTAGTTCTTGTATTCAATTCAAATGTGGCAATCACAAGTGAGTTTGTCCTATTTTATGTTGAATTCAATGCAAAAAATCTGAAAATATAAATAAGCGCTTGGAAGTTTAACACAGCAATTTTTGTTCTTTATTTTTATTAGCTTGACCTTATAGGCTTACTAAAGTAATTATTGTTTGTTAATTATGTACAAGTGAGTTATTATGGATCTATTTATTTAAGTTTAAGAGGTGAATAGCTTGTTTTATAATTGCTTAGTCTTAAAACATATGTTTTAAATAACGAGTATCTAATATAGCGTGCCTTATGATGGTCTTACTTAACTGCAGTCGTTAACTAAATAACAATTATGAGAAACATATTTAGTGAGTTAGAATCATCGTTTTTCCAATGACTATCTACAATGGTGGTTTAAGCTCATGTAACGTTTTTCTTTTGGGAAAACAGTAAGGCATAGTCATACTACCTAGCTTATTCTATTACATCTCTAATAAATCTCACTTCAGATAATCTATCCCACCACAAATCAAAATTAAATAAATGGCCAGATCTGAGAAGATGCCTTTTGGAGACAGACATACCCATTGCCTGTAACTAGACCATGGTTCTGCTTATAACAGAGATGCCAATTCTATTTCATGATGTTTCTAATTCCATTCACTACCACCAGAGTCTAAACTCTTGAAGGACACAGTTTAACATTTGTGTTATCTTTGTGCTTTTCACAGGGCTTAGAACAGTGCTTCAGACAGTAATCACTCTGTGTTTACAGAAATGAATACCTCCCTTTTCCCAATATCATATATACCATTTAGACAGCTCATTCTAGATAGCCATTCAGACAAAAGATAGAGAGCAAATAGTCATCATTGTCAGACTGGTCCCAGGTATATAAGCAAAGATGGAAATGGAATAGGATGATTGGGGTGATTTATTTAATGACTATAAAAGTATAGTAAGTCATCTGTTAATGTCCCCAAATAACCATATGGCAAAAAATTTTATAGATGATCAAACCTAAACTCAGAGAGATTGTCATCTGCCAAAGTACACAAAGTATACCAGTAAACAAGTTTATCTGATTAGGATTTTAGTAATTAGAGAAAATTTTTTTTTAAAAAAAGGATGATTTTGTGGCTCAGAAACAATAAAGTGAAAAAGGACACAAAGGGATTAAAGTAAGAAAATGGTGCATATGTTTTATACTTAAAAAAAATTTTTCTTGGAGTATAGTTGATTTACACTGTTGTGTTAGTTTCAAGTGTACAACAAAGTGAATCTGTTATTCATATACATATATACACTCCTCTTTAGATTCTTTTCCCATATAGGCCATTACACAGTACCGTATTGAGTAGAGTTCCCTGTGCTATACAGTAGGTCCTTATTAGTTATCTACTTTATATATAGTAGAGTGTATATGTCACTCCCAGTCTCCCAGTTTATCCCTCCTCCCCGTTACCCACTGGTAACCATAAGTGTGTTTTCTACATCTGTGACTCTATTTCTGTTTTGTAAATAAGTTCATTTGTACCCTTTAAAATTATAATTTTGGCTGCTATGTAAATAGTAAATTGTGTAGGAGAGAGGCAAAAGTAGGAGAAACAGTAAGTAAGCAGAATTCTAGATGGCCCTGTAAACATTGCCCCTGGCCATTATTACTATGATTATCTTCGTGCATGGCAAAAGAGATTTTCCATTTGTAATTGGAGTTACTAGTAAATGTTTCTTCAAATAGGGACATTATCTGGGCGAGACTAATCTGTTCACATGAGCCCTTTAAAAACAGAGAGTTTTCTCTGGTTTACCACAAAAGGGCAAGTCATAAGTATGCAAACTATGAGAAGGATTTGACTTCTCTTTGTTGGATTAAAGATAAAGGGGGGTCATGTGAAAAGTAACACAGTTGGGTTTCCAGATGTTGAGAGCAGCTTATGGCTAACATCCAGCAAGAAAACCTGGACTTCATTCCTACAACCACAAGGAACTGAATTTTCTAACCACCTAACTGAGCTTGGAAGTGTATTCTTCCCTAAAACCTTCAGGTAAGAACCGAGTTTGATCAATACCTAAGTTTCAACTTTTGTGACTCTAAGTAGAAAAAACAGTTAGCCCTACCTGTACATCTGACCTATAGAACTGTGAGCTAACAAATGGGTGTTGTTTTAGATCATAAGTTTATGGTTATTTGTCACAGCAGCAATAGAAAACAAAGCAAAAAACAAGCAGGAATACCAATTACTGTCAATTATAGTAATCATGGCCAAATATTTAGTTTGAACAAGAAACACAGCAGTAACACTGAAGATGATGTGAAAATGGTTGGGATATATTCTGGAAATAATAATTAAAAGGATTTGTTGATGAATTGAATAAGTGGAATGAGGAAAAGAGGGGAATCAATTAAGCCTCTCAAGTTTGGGCTTGGAACAACTGGATAAAAGGCAATGTATTTTATTTTTATAGAAACCACTGAGCAATGATGGATTTTGCATTGCTTTGGGGGCCTGTATATTTTAAGATAATATTTTATATATTATAAATATATAAAATACTATTATATTTAAGTAGTAATATCAAGCAATCAATTGGGTACTCTAGTCTGGATCCCAACAATGACTTGTGGCTAGACATGTAAATTTTTAGTGATCACGTTATAAAGAGTATGTAAAACTCTGGAACTGGATATGTTCACCCAGAGAGATAAGGTAAAAAGTCCAAGGCCTGTGTCATCCAATATCTAAAAATTTGGTGGAGAAAGCAGAATCATTAATTTTTATGAGAATAAAAAGGAGCTGCTAAGAAAGGTAAGTAAGGTAAAATGCAATGTCATGTAATGGACACCAGCAAATATTTCAAGATGTAAGAAGACGTAAATGAGAAATGAGAATTATACATCCTATCTGAACACAAACAAGACATTCAAAAGTAGTTTCAATAGAGTGATAGATATTGAAGGTAATTTGAAGTAGGTTGAAGAATTAATATAAATAAGTTTAGACCATTTGGTAGCTGAATACTTAAAGAAGTAATTCTGGGGAGGGTTCATGTAAACATGGTAGTAAATGAGACCCAAAGGAGAGTTTTATGAAATGTTAGTTTTCTTTGCCATATCTGCCAACATAGTTTTTTGAGTCATTATAAGAAAGAAGATTTGGAATAGAGGAATCAGTATTGGAATAAATGGTTTCAGATTTGAATTTCTGTGCTGCCATTTATCCTGTGATGTGTAGCAAATCCCTGGAATTGTCTGAGTTTCAATTTCCACAAGTATAAAATAAGTATAATAATACCCAACTCAAAAAGTTCTTGTGGGATTAAAGGAGACTGATTAACACAGAACACTGCATGTAGTAGACACTTAATGAATTGTCAATTTCATTTAGATATGTGGCACATGGTATTTCATTGAAAAAAAACCAAATTATTTGAGTCCTTATTATAACTGTTTTTTCTGCAGGAAAAAAAATATATCCTTTTTTTCGTATAAAAAGTCAAGGGAATCTAACCACAATTTTTTTAAAAAATTGATTCTAACATTGAAATTATATGCCCTCTTTGGACCCATATATACACATTCAGAAAGGAACCAAAGCTAGATAAATTTACCAAATCATTCCAAAATTCTGAGAAAGCACTTTAAATTAATATATATTATATATTTATATATATAATATATACATATATTACAAAGGCAATTTAGGAATGACAAATCTGGAATGGATGACACAAAGAAATTTTTTTCAGCAATTGAAAAGTTGGTTTAAAAACATACTCTTCTCTAGATCTACTGCTCTGAAAAAATTTATGAATAAAAATGTTTTAAAGTCCTTGGGATGGTTAGAAAATAGTTAACATGGCAGAAATAAATCCTCTGAGAGAGCACAATCATTAATTAAAACTCAAAAAGAAGACATTCCTAATATCTTAAAAATTGATTTTTTAGGATCCTTGGATTAAAGCATTTATGGTGCGTATTAAAATTTCAGTTTATCATCTATCTAGGACCTTTGAGTATTCTTATATTACAGAAATAAGCTCATGCCACAAGTTGTGGGACCAAGAAAGAGGAAAACTGGTGATGTCAACTTTGAATTATTCCAGGGACAGAATGATTTTCTCCTTTTTTCTCTAAATTTCACCATTATCTTTATCTGCATTTGTTCAGCTGACACAGATTTGCAACTGTACAAATCCTATGTGAAATGACCCTGATTTCACAAACCTGGGTAGAAGTTTATATTAAATACTACCACTGTGTTGACTGGCCAAACAGGAAAGCTTATTCTACATGTGTAGAGTGAGATTTGAAATTGAATACAGTATTTATCTCCTAGTTAAGAGAAAACTCAAAAACACTCCTTGGAAAAAAATGCTTATTTATAAACACATAACATTCGTCCTTAAACACTGGATAATATGCCATGCTTCACGTATGACATAAACATGTAAAATTTAACTGATTCCTCTGAGATCTAGATTTCAATATCAAGTCAGTGGGCTACAAGTAACTTTCAGACCTAGAGCCAGACACCTTGAGATTTCTATAGAAAGCTGCCACTTGTCATGATGGAACATTGATTAAAAACTTAATTTCTAAATGTGAAAAGAATTGAAATATTCTAAAATCAAAAGAGCTATGTGATATTACACTTGTGTAAGTAGAACAACCACTGTGTTTTCATTTCAGAAGTTTATTGCCACATTCTCCTTGAATTTCTAAGCTGCTGCCAGAGAGGGAAGGCATAAAGGGGTAGAAAAGTAGTAGTCAAAAATCTTTGATAGACCAAAATCTGCCTGTAGGTATTATTTTGGAAAATCTGGAAAAATGAAAGAAAAACTACATGAATAATGCAGTATTTGAATTTTGCTGTAACATTTATGAAGTAGGGAATGCTTTCATCATTAAATCTTTCTATTACAAACCACTTGAGTCTCTGAAATTCATCATGGCTACACTCCTAGCACATAAACTGTCCATCATAGTGGTGCCAGTCCCAGCTCTATCAAGAGATCACTGCTCTCAAATCAGTTTGGACTCATCTTAAAATGGGTGGAGATCCATTTCAGGCACTAATCTCCACTACAATAATGCAGAGAAACTTTTCATTCAGTTTTGTTGTTAGAGACAGCTTTGCTGATATATCAGTTTAAACCTCATTACCCTATGAAAACACCCAAGAACCCGAAACAAAGGATTAGCTCTATTCATTCAACAAACAGCACCAAAGTGTTGCCATGTTTCCAGCTCTGTGCTACTTGTTGAGACACAGATGAAGAAAAGAGCCCCTGTAGCAATCATCTATCCTATAAGCTTGCAAGTACATTGATTTCAGGTACTGTTTATATCTCCCAGCAAGTAGAGGGGTTAATGAATGGCATTTCCTTGTTTGACATAAATTCTCTGTTCTTCCTTTCTATACAGAAGGTTTTCACCAACTCTCTTCCCTCAAAATTTACCAATCCAAACTTGCTATCCTGTCCATACTTGTTATTGATTATATATCACTGTACTCTATTCTTTTTGCATGATTTTTTAAATTAATGTAACTTATCTTTTAAACGTTCCACATTTTAGAGGCCTGCTTTATATTGTCTGTACACAGTTTAGGTTTTGTTTTGTTTGGGTTTTTTTTTGTTTTGTTTTCTTCTGTTTTAATAGCACTAGGTGGTCAATTATTGTCTATTGAATGAATACCTGAGCCATGAGCCACAACTCAGGACATTTTTCCCCTATAGGATGTTAATCTTCAATTTTATAATACAGCCTACTGGAAAAATATATAACAATATGTAGGAGATCATTTTCTTATAGTTTATAAGTCCATAAGCTATTTAAAGACAAAGAGACATTTGTATATGGAAATCATTTACAAATTTAGAATTATTTTCCCCTTTTTTGTTTCCATATTAACATTGTGCAGAAAAAGCTAGAACTAGTATCTGGTTTAATCACATATGAATGGATGGAAATAATTTTATCACAATGATAAAGTAAAAGTTTCTACCACTTGTCAAATTTGATAGTAGCACTTATGGTATTAACTCTGAAGACTATGGATTGTTTAAATAATTATGGCTTCTAATTTTTTTTTCATGTCTTAGAGAACTTGTGTATACAATTTGCTTAGAAATCACATGTAAAAGGAATTCATTATTGTAATTTTTAAATGAATTTTAAGTAAATGGAGACTCAAAGTTATTGACACTTTATATGTTTATTAACATTCCTATTACACCAGGTTTATGTTTCATGAAGTTAAAAGGTTCACGAAAAATTTTTATTTTTGATCTAAATTTTCAAAATAATCAAGATTAACATTTATTACCTGCTTAGTCATTACTAAACATGCATTTTTAAATACACATTATTCTATTTATGTTCTAAAAGAATGCAATTTAGGGGATGAAATTAGGAAATATTTGACTAGATATTTTGGAAGATATTTTCCTTTTTTTCCCACTACATATTTTTGTTTACTGAGGAATAATTTACATACAATAAAAAGCAGTTTAAGTGCTATGGATTATAGAGTAGTTGATGTTTAACTGTGTAAGATACTGCCAAACATTTTTTCAAAGTGATCCTGCAATTTTACAATCCTACCATGAAAATATGAGAATCGGAATTGCTATACATCCTCACCAACATTTGGCATACCCAATCTTTTAATTTTACTCTTTCTAGTCAGTGTGCAGTAGGAACACATTAGCATGTTTTTCCTTGACAAATAATGATGCTGAGATATTTTGATGAGTTTATTGTCCAATCACATGTTTTCTGAAGTGACTATTCAATTGCTCTGCTCCTTTTTAATTTTGTTTTTCATTTTATTATTGAAGTACATGAATTTTTAAACATACTTTGAAACACAAGTTGTTTGGCAGATGGATAAAGTGTGAATATTTTTTCCAGGAATATTTTATACATGCCTAAGTAAATTCTTTTGGAAGTATATCCATTATCATTAGTCTTAAATCTTTGCTTTCTAGAACTTATACCTTAGAATATCTTGTACAAGTACTGCCCACTTGAAGAATCCTAATAATTTACCAAAAAGGTAACTCAAAATAATAATTGAAAAAGGTTTTTCCAGCTGGCCAGGTATGAGAGCTGAAGACCATATTTATTTGGAGGCATCTTAAGTAGTCTAGCTAATTGGAAACTGAATGCTAAGTGAACTCAGTGGGTAATTTTGAAGGATAGGTTTTCTTCCAGTTCCACAAATATGTCACTCTTTTGCATGTGAGTCTATACTAAGTTTTCCAATCCATAAACATAGAATATCTTTCCCTTTATTTAAATATTTTTTTATTTCTTTTTTCAGGGTTTTATAGTTTTCTGCAGACAGGTCTAGGATATATTTTGTTAGATATATCTACATGGTTCTTTCTTTGTTTCTTTGTTGCTATTGAGAGTGGTATTTGGAAGAGTGGGAGGGCTAAATGGATAAGGGGGTCAACAGTATAATGACAGATGGAAACTAAATTTTGGTGGTGAAAATGCTGTAGTGTATACAGAAGTTGAGATATAATGTTGTACACATGAAATTTATATAATGTTATAAATCAATGTTGCCTCAATAAAAAATTGTATTTTGAATAAAAATGTCTATTGTTTATTTATAGGAATTTTGTATATTAATCATATATATTGATGTAATTGCTCATTACTTCCAGGAATCATTCTGTAGATTTTTTGGGGAGGGGGGACTTTTTGTTTGTTTGTTTGCTTTACATAGGTAAGTCATCTGCAAATAAAATGGATGTTTTTCTTTCTTTCTTCCAATCTGAATATCTTTTTATTTATTTTTCTTGTTTTATTTCACTAACAAGGATTTCCATTAATTCAATGATGTTGAATGAGAGTAGTGAGAGAGCACAATAAATCTGTCTTAATTTGAAGAAGACATGATGAATCTGGACTACTATGTAGTACTCTAGTAAGGAAGTGTAATGTCACACCCACAGGATGATGATGAGGATATATCAAAAGGACATAAAAGTAAAGTGAAAATGCACCCAATGACCACAGCTGGACCCATTTGATAAATATAAGTAAAATAATATCAGACTCTAACCCAAAGTACAAAGTAAATGTTCATGAGTACATACTAATATAAAGGATTGAATAAATAAACAAATCTGTTATACAGAAGAATTCCAAATACTTCATGTAGATACCCTTAAGGGGATGTAGCGTATCTCCATACTTCTTAAGTGTGGGCTGCACATAATAACTTCCAAAGAGTACAGTATGTGAAAGGATGAAGAAGAATAAATGTATAGTGTTAAAACCTGACAAACACTAGCTCAGCTAAGTAATGAAGTTAACATCAATAGGAATAAGTCACTTTAACAACGTGTAGCCTTGCTATGATATGATGAGAATGGTGCTTTATCTCCATCATCTTTCTCCCCCAAACCTATAACCTATTCTAATCATGAGAAAACATCAGGGAAATTCCCATAAAGGTTCACTGTACTATAATTCCCTTATCAGTACCCCCTCAAAACTGTGAAGGTCTACACATACAAGGAAAGTCTGAGAAATTGTTACAACCAAGAAGAGCCTCAGGAGACATGACAATTAAATGTAATGTTGTATACTAGATGGAATTCTGGAAAAGTACATTACACAAATACTTAGGATATTTGAATAAAATTGATTTTAGTTAATTATAATGTATCAATATTAGCTAATTAATTCTGATAAATTTACCATACTATTTATTGTAAGTTAGTAATATGAGATATTTATGAATTCTATGTATTATCTTTGTAATTTTTCTGTAAATCTTAAATCTATTCTAAAATAAACAATCTAAAAATATAGAGATCACGGACTTTCCTGGTGGCAGAGTGTTTAAGAATCAACTTGCCAATTCAGAGGACACAGGTTTGATCCCCGGTCTGGGAAGATCCCACATGCCACTGAGCAACTAAGCTCGTGCACCACAACTACTGAACCAGCGCTCTAGAGCCCGCGCATCACAACTACTGAAGCCCACATGCCCTAGAGCCTGTGCACAGCAACTACTGAGCCCGCGTGCTGCAACTAGAGAAAGTTCACATGCAGCAATAAAGACCCAATGCAGCCAAAACAATATATACAGAGAGACCATCCATATACCTATATACAACTCTAGTAGATTTTCATATTTTGCTAAAATTTGTTCATATTTTTAATGACATAGAATATTATAGGTGCTAGGTGAATACTACTTTCTACTACCTCTAGGTTACAACTGTATAAGTTTAAAGTTTATCAAACCTATGCATGTTCATATATCAGCACATCACATCATATATATATATATGTATCAAAAACATGTTTTTTATGAATGTGACTATAGTATATGAATATTTTGAATCTTTGTATGAATGTTATTATATTGTACAAACCATAATATAGCTTGCTTTTTAAGTAAAATATGTTTGAGTTATTTATAATGTCACATATAACTATTTCATTAATTTAATTGCTTTATATTGATTATTTGTATGAATATACTATACTTATTCTTATATTTATTCTCTAGTTCGTGGGTATTTTGAAGATTTTCCAACTTTTAACCATTACAAAAAGTTGTAGGAACATATTTTTTTCTCCTTCTGCATTTTTATATGACATTTCTGAGAGTATAATTTTGTTGTGAAAAATATTTTCATTTTTAAATGTGTTAGATATTTCCAGAATGTGCTCCAGGTTGTGAACAGAGTAGAAATCTACCTTTTGTTCACATCTTCAAAAACATTTGGAGGTACCTAGGTTTTAGTCCAATGTATATAAAATATTATTTAATGTGCTTTTGTCTAATTGTTATGAATTTTCTATGTAATTAATAGCAAAATTGTATAATTTTGTTCATTTTCAAATGTGTCCATCTCTTTGCTTTTAAAAAGTTAAATATAAAATCTGAATACTACAAATCCTTTATTGGTTAAAAGATGGCAAATGTATTCTAATGTTTTACTGTATGTTTAAACAGTGTTTAAGCTATCTAGAAGGGTACAGTTGTTTCTAATTTAATATAACTGAATGTATTTACCTTATGGTCTATACTTCTTGAGTATTGTTTGAAATTTTTTTCCAACCTCAAAGTTATAAAATACTTTTTGACATTTTTATTTAAAGTTTTTACTTTTTAAAAAATTTGTATCTCAATGTGATATCTGTAATTATTTTTGTTTATGGTATGAAGTAGAGATTTAGATTTTCCATAGTGAATGTGCCAGCATTTTTATTTGAACACAGCAACTTTTCCTCACTAGCTGGTAATGCTACCTCTTATATGGAGTCCTAATCAATGTTATTGGTTTACTTGTCCCTAATTCTGCCAATACTATGATAAAACTATGAATTTTCATATTGTCTTTAGAATGATAAAAAAAAATCTTCTGATATCTCCCTCAAAATTTATTATTTATTTCAGCTACTTTTTCCATTTGCACATTAGTATCAACATACCAAATTTATTAAATTACTATTTAAAGCATTTCTAGATTTATAGATTATTGGGAAATTTGATATCTGAATGTTGGCTTTTTCCATCCATGGATATAGTATAGCCAGCTATTTCTTTGTGCAAAACTTCTTTTATGTTTTTCAATAATTATTGGTAATTTTCATTGTTTTATATATTTTGTCTTTAAGCTTTATCCCTGGGTACCTTTACAGTTTTGTTGTTTTTATAAATACAGTCTTTTCATTTCTATTATACTTTCTATTTGTTAGTACTAGGAATACCATTAATGTTTTTGTGGATCTTGATTCTAGAAAAGTTGATAATTTTTAAAAATAATTTTGATAGCTGAATTTGTTGACTCTCCTGTGTATTAACTAAGATATAACAGTATGAATAGAGATAATTTCTATTTTTTGCACCATTTCTATCTTTTAAGAATACAGTGTCTAGGACTTCCCATTACAAGAATGAATAAAATCTATGTTGTTCAGTGTAGGTTTTTGACAGATACCCTTCAGACAGTTAAGGAACTTCCTCTGCAGTAGAAATCACTTGAGTTTCTATCAATATCTTGAGCTAAGTACTGAAATGTAATAAATTCTTCATCTGCTTCTTTTAAGCTCATAATTTTTTTCTCCTTTAAACTCTATGCAGCATGACTTAATGATAGTTTTATCTGAAATTGACATTTATTTACATTCCTGGGAATAAGCATTAATTTGTTAGAATATAGTTTGCATAGGTGCATATGTGTATGCCTGTACCTGTGCACATATATGTTTATAATATTAAACTTGAGGGACTTCCCTGGTGGTGCAGTGGTTAAGAATCCACCTGCCAATGCAGGGGACACACGGGTTCAAGCCCTGGTCTGGGAAGATCCCACATACCGCAGAGCAACTAAGCCTGTGTGCCACAACTACTGAAGCCTGCACACCTAGAGCCCGTGCTCTGAAACAAAGAAGCCACCACAGTGAGAAGCCCGCACACCTCAATGAAGAATAGCTCCCACTCGCCGCAGCCCCCACACAGCAAGGAAGACCCAACACAGCCAAAAATAAAATAAATAAATTTATTAAAAATATATTAAACTTGATTTGTTAATATTTTATTTTGGATTGTTGTTTCATATGAATTCTTCATGGAAACTGGTATCAATTTTCTTTTTTCTTTTTGTTGTTCTTGTCTGGTTTTGTTATTGAGCTTATACAAGCCTAATATACTTAAACTGAATAGCTTTCCTTTTTCTAGGTTTATTGTCTGAAATTACATAAAATCAGGAACATCTGTTCCTTGAAGGTTAAGTCATCTGGGTTGACTGTGTCTTTTTTAAGTAAAAAGTCTTAAGATCAAAGATTCAATTTTTGTTCACATTCTTTTTCAGATATTCAGGTTTTCTGTTATTTTCAGTACATTTTTATAATTTCTATATTTTCTCAAGATTCTATTAATTAATTTTATTCACATTGTTAAGGAAATTGACAGAAAGTTATTCAAAATAATATCTTATTATTTTTAGAAATTCTACTGTATCTAAATTTGTATCCCTCTTTTGTTCTAAATCTTTTTGTGGTGTTTCCCCCCTAATCAGTATTGCTAAAGTAACAAATATATTGATCTTTTCTCTCCTAATGTGTTTCTATTTCATTAATCTCTACTCTTGCTATTATTATTCCCAGATTTTTACTATAGTCTTTTGTTTCGTAGGTTCCCTTAGCTCTTTTTTAGAATTTTTTAAAAATTAAATGCATTTAAATTTATAAATTTACCACTAATTACTATATTAGCTCTTTTTTTTACAAATTTTGGTGTATTAAGTTTATTTTGGTTCTACTTTATATGTATTTTGAAATTGTCAATATAGTTTCCTTTATCATCTATATAATACTGTATAATATTTAGTATGCAGTTATGTTCTTAAGCAAATTTTTGCTGTTGTTACTTATTTTTAATGTCACTGCATTGAGATATAATTGTATGAATTATTTTGACACATTTTGTAAGTGAAAATAAACTAATACAAAGTTTTTTAGTAAAATATTCTCTATTTTGGAGGGTTAGATCCTATGTAAATAGTTATTAGTTTCAAACATACTATAGTTTTTTGTTAACATTTTCTGTGTACCTACTGACTACTTTTCTTGGCTGACTTATCAATCTCTAATGGAGATGTGCTAAAATGAACTTCCCATGATTGCTGATTTAACTGCTTCTTGAAAATTTTTTACTCATGCTTTGTATATTTGAAGGCTGTTATGTTATATGATTATAAATTCATGATTTATATCTCCTTGAAGAGAGTTGTGGGTTTTTTCTTTTAATATTATGTAGTACCAAGTGTAATATTAATAATTTTACCATAAAGTACATTTTATCTGATATTAACATTGCTTTATTTGTTTTTTTAGTTGCCAATGTTTGCATGGCATATCTGCTTTCAGACCTTTATTATCACCTTTATATATTATGTTTGTTTATGTGTTCCTTATATGTAGAATATAGCTGATTTTGTATTGCTGAAGTTGTTTTTAATCCAATCTGATAACATTTTCAATAAGAAAATGTACTTTTTATATTTGTTGTGACTGTACATTTACATATACAGTCACAAAAACATGTGTTATAAATATAAAATGTTATATATGTTGTACCCCATCTTATTTTGTATATGCTTTCCATTTTATTTGTATTCTCTGTCCACCTCCCCCTTGTTATTGTTTTGTTTTAATTTGGATTGGATTGATAAATTTCTTGATATCCTTTCTCTTTCCTCTTCTGGTCTGAAGGACGCAGAGTGTGTTTCTATAAATTTAGTGGTGTGACTTACATTTTCACAAACATATTTAACTGTAAATATTACTTAACAAAACTAAGGGAACCTCATGAACTTTTCTTGAGTACTTACCACCTACTTAGTCTTCTTTCTCATTGATCTTTTTATGTACTTTATTTTATATAATTTTAAATATAAAATTATTATTATTATTTGCAGTCAATCTTAATGAAGTTAGCTATTGTACACTATCTGTGCTCTACCATGTTTTTTGTTTCTCTTCTCTCCTTCTGTTTTCAGTATATTCATTCATTCTTTTGGTTTGGGTTAGAGAGTGTTGTTGACACTCATCATATTTTTTTAACAGATTTTATATTTTAATTTATTTATATTCAATTATGTTTTAAAAACTTATCTTTACAATTCACTAACAAATACAGACACAAAATAACAACAGAAAAATAATAAATTTGAAAGTTTATAAAATTAACCCAGAATATAGGAAAAAGCAAAAATAAGAATTATGAGATGGAAACATGAGTGAAGTACACACAACATACAGTCCTAGAGACTTTAGAAATATTTGACTCTTGTTCATTTAAAAATATTTTTAAAAGTTGTTGAAGAATGTGCACATGCAAAAGAGGGACAGAGAGAGATTAAGTCACTATTTTTTGGATTCAGAAAGGGCATTAGATTCAATTACACTAACATTCTGTGCATAGTCTCTCTTGTTGTAACCCTAACTCTTCTACAAGCCACTAGAAATTTTCAGAATGTTTGCTAAATTTCAATAAATGACTATAAAATATGAGCTTAGTATCCCATAATCGGCTAAGATATCACAATCTCTAATTTTAGTAACACTCTAGTCTTTGTCTCTTCATTCCCCTACCTAAAAAATAACCCAGTCTTGTTAATAACCCAATAATTCCCTTTACATCTTCTATGCCATGTCCCTCAGTTAGTGCTTACACCCAGATGACTCACATATACATTACCCCAGCACAGACCTCTTTTCTCAGGTCCAGATCCATGCATTATCTTATATGACCACAAGGTACCTCAACTCTTATTCTTGATATCTCCCTCTACTTCACTCTATGTATCTGAATATATTGACAGCTTTCTATCTTCACCACCTTCATCCAAGTCCAAGACATTATAATAGGAACTATTGCAACACCTTCCTAACAGGCTGTCACATAGCCATTCCAAACCCCCTCTAATCTGTGAAAACAAATCTGATCATATTAGCTCTTCATAAAACCTTAAATAACACTCTTATCTTTATGTCTCTTAATATTTGCTGTCAGTGTTGAGTGGTAATTTGGATGGTATAGAATTGTTAAGTTATGTTCTCTTACCTTTTCCAGAATATTTATCTTTTACCATCTGTCTAGTGGGAAATCTGTGGTTCACCTTACTTAATTCTTTTGCATACTATCTCTTCTTCTGATCATTTTAATAATGTCTCCTTAGTAGTGATGATATGCAAATTTACTATGAAATATGTGGTTGTAAATTTATCTTTACCCCTCTTGTTTCTCAGACTGTTTCATGTATGAATTGCTGCCTTTCTTAAATTCTCCATATATTCTTTCTATACAAATATTGCTCCATTTTATTTGCTATACAAATTATATTTTCTGTACAAATATTGCTTGTGACTTTCTTTTTAATTGTAATTGGAATATCAAAGTTTATTCTTCATTGTTTAAAAATATCTTTATCACTTTGGATATTTTTTGGGGGGAAAGGGTATATCAAGTACCATCTTGAAATTCACCACTTCTCCCGCCAGTGTTCAAGCTAGAGTTTATTCCACCAGCTATGAGTCTCTGTATTATGAATTTATTGCAGTGATTTTATTTTTAAGTTCTATGTAGTTTGTTTTTTATTTAGAGTAAATGTATGTTCTAATCATTGGTTCTGTATGCTGCTTTTGTTATTATATATGCTTATAAACTTTGGAATTTTAGTTTCAAACGTGGTTTGAGTGGGATGTTTTTGGCTTGTTTGTGTTTTGTTTATTTGTTTTTCTTTCACTTCTTTGTCTAAATTTTGCAGTTGTCTCAGGCTGGATAACTGTTCTCCCAGTCCAGAAATTGGTCATATAGTGGCATTTGAAGTTTATCCTTTACAGCAAGTGTCCCCAACCCCCGGCCTTTGGACTTATCCACGACATGTTAGGAACTGGGCCACACAGCAGGAGGTGAGCAGTGGACAAGTGAGCAAAGCTTCATTTGCTGCTCCTCATCACTCCCTATCACTCACATTACCACCTGAACCATGACCCCCCATCGCTCAGGCGTTACCTACTGAAACATCCTCCTCCCCCATCCGTGGAAAAATTGTCTTCCACAAAACTGGTCCCTGGTACCAAAAAGTTTGGTCACCACTGCTCTACAGCAACCTTGGATCCCTGTTCAAATCCTCTTCACTCTAAATAATTCCAACCCTCTGGGGGAAATGGTAAACGCAGGAGAGCAATCCATGTCATTGGATTGCTGTGGTTTTCTTCCAAGCAGTGACACTAGAGTAGACTAGAGATCACATGACTTAACATTTACCACTGATTCCAATCAGTTAGTAGGGGAACAAATAGAGCAACAATATGAAATAATTCTGTATGTCTAACACATAAGTTAAAATTAGCATTTTGTGGCATATATTTTTTTTTCTTCTTGCTCTGAAACACAAATCCCTTTTTTATTCCCCTTAGAATTTCCCTCAGGGTAGAACCGGCCAGATTAAATGCATATTACTGCTTATTTGACTTACTGGCTTTTTTTTCTTATTATAGTTTTATTAATAAAAAGTTGGGTCATAGAATCAGAATAAGATATAGTATTAACTAAAATTGACCTATGAAGTTTTGATTAAAACTTAAAATTTGTCTTCACATTCTCATTATGCTTTTGACTTTCTTTAATCCTTAGGTTAAAAGAATGTAAACAATTTAATAATTCTCCTTGTCCCATTTGTTAGTGTTTGGTTGTTTTCCTTTCTGTTTGTTTTTGTTTTCTCTTTTTTGTCATGAGATATTGTTGACCAGAGCATGTATTCTGAATTTTCTACCTTAAATTTTTTCACTGCTAGTAGTTAATCTACTACTCTTTCCCCCTTATTAAGTGTAAATGACTCATATGACCAATGTTTCCTATTCAAAAATTGATATTGAGAGTATCACAAGTCCAGTTATATAACTAGTGGAATATTTGGATCAATTTTTTGTCAGGCTGTGTATTTGTTCCCTCTTTTTCTATGTTCCCAGTTGACTGAAAACTAAAACCCAAAGAGCAGCCTTTTTTTTTTTTCAGCCTCAGATCACATGCTTGGGATGCCCATCCAAATCCCTGACTTTCATGTTTTGTGTCTCAAGTCGCTTTATCATCTTTTTGTAGATTCATTAATTCTCTACTACCTACGCTTTCTTTACCCCACAAACACTGAACTCCCAGCCACCTTCTTCATTGTCTAATAGACCCTCAGCCTTATTCCAGCATCCTAGTTTGAATTTCTAATCCACAAAGCTGTGGATCTAATTGCTGAGATTTTCTCTTCCTGTCTTTGTCATTGCAATGAGTTTGAAGCTGAATGGCCGTGCAGAAGTTTGAGCCGACTTCCAAGAATTGCCAAGTACAGTTGACTATCAAAGCCTCTTATTATTATTTGCTTTTTAATTATGATTCTTTTTCAGTTCTCTAGTTTGCTATCTTTGGACATTGCTTTTATTCTATCTTTACACCAGGGCATTTTTTAACTAACTATAGATATGATATAAAGTACCCACCTTATATTATCTCCTTTTGCCTATATTTTTTTCCTTCTTCCTCACCTCTTGGCTTTGTGATTAAATGTTTAATTCAGTCACAAAGCAATATATTTACACACTATTATAATTTAAATCACATAATACACATGTATTATCCAAGGTCTTATATAATTTAATTGTGTGAAACATTTTTGCAATGCAGTTTACTTGAAATATGCTATATACAACAAAGTTATCTTATTTTGTATACAGCACAGAATTTTTTTTCTTTGAATAATGATTCTCACTATGGACTTTAGCTCATCTGGGCTCATAAATACTTACACTCATAAAAATTGTTTCTCTTTACCTGCCAGTATAAATCTGCATTTGTCTGTAAAACATTTTGCACAATGAGAATCGTATGTGTCTTTTAAGGTATTTGTCTTTGCTGCTATTGGTTTTGTAGAATAATCTTTTCTTTTTTAAGAAGGTTATTTTTCATAAGAGAGGAAAACTTTAGAAAATGAAACAAAATCTTTATGGAGCATTGTGAGTACACGTCGGAATACTCATTGACATTTAAAAATGGTGAAAAACTTAATTTTATGTTTAAAACTTTTACCATTATCTTCTAAAACCTTTTACAAATGTCAGCTCCCACTGATGTCATTTCTCACTACCTCTTTATTAAAAATCTTTTTAAAAACATCCAGATGTATATAAGCTCATAACCAAATCTACTGACAATCTAAATGAACCCATACAGTATTGTCTCTTGGAGAATTTGCATTATTAATATCTGCTATATCTTTCTACTTTTCTGAGATGCACCTGTATGCTATTGTGATCTGGTACAATTTTGTATTTTCTGCAGCACAAGACTTCCCATTTCATTTAAAATTTAAAAAAACAAAATATAAAGGATAAACTTATGTAGCTTATACTTTGTCCATCTACATTTGAAAATAATTACTTAAAAATAAACATTCAGGATAGTTAAAAATTATATATATTAATATATATTTGGTAAAGCCTATATTTAACCAATAAAACCTAATTTTAACAGACTTCTCTAAACTGATAATGGTACTTCACTAAAAAAAATACTGATAACTGTTACATGTGTTATAAATTCATGTGTCATTATTTGTCCATGTTCCTGATAAAGAAAGTGGAATCCAGAACATTGCAGAGCATACAAATTTCAGCCAAGATTTGAATGTATTGAATAGAGTTTATTCTAAAGACCATGCTGTTCCTTAATAAAATATATTTTAAATTAGGTTTTATTTTTAATAAGATATAGGGGACTTCCCTAGTGGTGCAGTGGTTGAGAGTCCGCCTGCCAATACAGGGGACACAAGTTCGAGCCCTGGTCCAGGAAGATTCCACATGCCACGGAGCAACTAAATCTGTGTGCCACAACTACTGAAGCCCACGTGTCTAGAGCCCATGCTCCACAACAAGAGAAATCACTGCAATGAGAAGTCTGTGCACTGCAACGAAGAGTAGCCCCCACTTACCACAACTAGAGAAAGCCCGTGAGCAGCAACGAAGACCCAATACAGCCCAAAATTAAATAAATAAATTTTAAAAATAATTTTTTTACATCTTTATTGGAGTATAATTGCTTTACAATGGTGTGTTAGTTTCTGCTTTATAACAAAGTGAATCAGCTATATGTATACATATATCCCCATATCTCCTGCCTCTTGCGTCTCCCTCCCACTCTCCCTATTCCACCCCTCTAGGTGGTCACAAAGCACCAAGCTGATCTCCCCTTGCTATGTGGCTGCTTCCCACTAGCTAAAATAAAATGATATAAAGATTATGTTTTATAGAAAAAAGTGGCACAGTAGTCGATACAATCTCTTTAAAATGTACCCCTACCTGCTAAAATTCTTCAGTGATTTCCAAACACATATGATAGTAAAATCCAAGCACGTCACCTGAATCATCTGTCAGTTGACTATCTGCCCTCATCTTTTCTAGTCTCTCACTATCACAGTAGTCTGAGGCCACATTGTCCAAAATATGTCAAATATCTTTCCCCCTGTATGAATCCTGTTCACTCTGCCTAGAAAGCTCTTCCCACAGATTTTCCCATCACTTGTTCATTCTCATCATTTAAATTTTTATGTCCTTATTACCTTATCAGAGAGTTTGTTCCGAATCATACTATCATCTTTGCTATTGTCACCATCCACCCCATTACTGTATTTTATTTTTATAACATTTATTATTATATGAAAATTTAATATATATTCTATTCTGAATGTGTTTGCTATATACCTTCCTCAATAAAATATAAAGCTGTAAAAGAGCGGACAGTCTGTTTGGGTCGCTGCAGTGTCCTTAAAATAATGTTTGGCCCATAGTGGTACTCAGAAAATATTTGAAGGAAATACTGGCTATTCCCAAGGAAATTACAGTTTCCTACTGGTTAGTCCTCTTGCCAACCTTGTGACTTTGGTTAAGTCTCACAGATTCTCTATCCCCAAAATTACTCTTCCGTAAAAAAAGAGAGAAGGTAAAGAAATAATGCATGTACTACTTATTTCCTAGAGTTATCATAAGAATATAATGAGATAATTTGGAGAAAATGCTTTGAGAATTGTAAAATGCTATAGATATATAAAATGCCATTGTTGTCCAGTCTTGCCGTCAACTTGCCATAGGTCCTTCAATAATTCCCAGGATTCACATCTAGATAATTTGGGGAATGTGAGTGCCATAGAGCTCCCTTGCTCTTGAAGGGCTTATAAATCTAATCATTACTCTTAAGCCTTACTTTGCTGTACCTGGCTAGTTTTATACTAAAAGCTAATGTGCAAACAGTTAGACTTAGCAATGACAGGAAAAATATGAGAAAGCTGGGGTCTGTAGAGGAGCAGCTGTGAATTTTTACATTTGATCAGTAGAACATTTATTCACCATAGAAGTATTGGTAAAATATCTAACATGTAAGTTTATAAAGCCAAGTGTATATTTAACAAGGACTCTCCCCTAAGAGGTAACTAAAGGCGCAAAAAAATTATGGTCATTTGAATATAATATATTTACCAATATTTAAAAGAGTAAAACAATAAAAGCTAACAGGAACATTCTAAATTTCATTAAGCAATTATTTCTTGGAATATACAATGATAACTCTCTTAGATTTAATTTAATAGGACTTGATCAGTTATATTCTATATAACTGTAAGTACTCATACTTTTGTAAACTTTACAAAATATCATTATTAAACTGGACAAAATAAATAACTCTTGGTCATAATAACAGTGGACATATCTTTTGCAATGCCTATTATTTCAGTATCTATGTATGACATTATAACAGGTCAATCTTAAGAAGACTGTCTAAAGGCACACTGTTTTTTTAAAGATAAAATCTTTGAGGACAAATTAAAAAAGTGAGGATCAGCGGGTGGTTTTGTTTTGTTTTTTCCTTCAAACAAGAATTTACCCTCTTACACTCGGTACATTTTGTTTAATATGACTCCTTAACTGTTTATCTTTTTTTTAAATAAATTTATTTATTTTATTTTATTATTTATTTTTAGCCACATTAGGTCTTCATCGCTGTGCATGGGCTGTCTCTAGTTGCAACGAGTGGGCGCTACTCTTTCTTGCGGTGCACAGGACTCTCATTGCAGTGGCTTCTCTTGTTGCGGAGCAAGGGCTCTAGGCACACGGGCTTCAGTAGTTGTGGCACACGGGCTCAGTAGTTGTGGTTCGTGGGCTCTAGAGCACAGGCTCAGTAGTTGCGACACATGGGCTCAGTAGTTGTGGCTCACAGGCTTAGCTGCTCCTCAGCATGTAGGATCTTCCCCGACCAGGGCTTGAACCTGTGTCCCGTGCATTGGCAGGCAGATTCTTAACCACTGTGCCACCAGGGAAGCCCTATTTATCATTTTTTATTTCTTAATTTATTTTTACCTCACACAGTGCCAAGAACTCATCCCTGTATCCAACCAGAAAAACTTGAAGAACATACTGTCAATAACTGAAAAAGAGGTTAGAGATATTTGCTTGTACTCAGTTTGGAAAAGGTAAGAAGACTCTGCTTTCCTGCTGCAGTAAAATACAGTCACATGCTCTTACCTTCTATTCAAATGTCTCCATTATACGAACAAGGTCAAGTATTAAGTAATTATTTTTCCAATTGGATGTGTTGTTTTCCAAAACTACTTCTCCCAACTAAAACTTCAGCAGTATTTTTATTCACTGTTCCACAGATGTTATGTTTTCCTGTCTCAAAAGCTATCATTATCATGCAGGATGTCTGTATCTTGCATATTAAATATTGTTTTGTTTTGTTTGTATCTACAAAATTTATTGTGAAGCAAATTTCAAACTTCTTGACAGTGGTGATTAATTTTATGTCTCAACTTGAGTGGGCTAAGGGATACCCAGATAGATGATAAAATATTATTTCTGAGAGTGTCTGTGAAGGTGTTTCTGTAAGAGATTAGCACTTGAATTGGTAGACTAAGTAAAGATCACCTTCACCAATGCTGCTGGGCACCATCCAATTCATTGAGAGTCTGAATAGAACAAAAAGACAGGGGAAGGAAGGATTTGCTCTTTGCTTGATCTGGGTCATCCATCTACCCCTGCCCTCAGGCATCAGTGCTCCTTGTTCTCAGGCCTTCAGATTCAGACTAGGATCTACACCACTGGCTCCCCTGCTTCTCAAGCCTTCAAGTTTATACCAGAACTACACCACTGGCTTTCCAGGGCCTCCAGATACAAACAGCAGATCATAGATCTTTTCAGCCTCCATATTCACATGAGCCAATCCTTCTTAATAAATCTCTCTTAGCATATCTATATCTGTATCTATATTTCTGTCCTTCTGGTTCTGTTTCTCTGGAAAACACTGACTAGTATATCATCTTTTGTGAACTTCATTTTCATTTTTTAATCAACATCTCACTATGTTTGTTTTCCAGATGTAAGATATTGATTAGTTTTCTATTTACCAAATTAAATGTTCTTAGTTCTTTCATATTAAAGGTTCAATAAAAGTTCAGTTTTCAAATGCAGTAGTATTAAACCCTTAAGCCCTTAATACATTCTATCTTTTCATACAAGTAAGGTTTCCTATGGAATGAGTGGGGTTTCAGCAAATATTCAGTTAATTCTAAGACAAAGTTCTCTTAAATAATGCTGCCCTAAGTCTAGAAAAGACTGTGGAATGTTTAGTCTTTCAAGCATTAGATCAGAGTCAGCAGAATCTAAAGAAGTGGTTGAAGTTTCATTGATGTGTCAGTCCATAAACAAAACTAACATGGGGGAAAAGAAATCACATAGCCTAACTGCTTTGCTGTGCTTTAGCATTAATGTGGCTGCATTCTCAGAGTTAGTCTCTAAATTCACATTTATGTTGCCTACTAATTTGTAAGCTAAATTAATGACTACTGAAAGGAGGCAAGAGAGAGAATACAAGAGGGAGTAGCCTTTACAAGGACCAAATACATTGAAGGTTTTACATTTCTTGGGGCAAAGGAAGTATTTGGGAAGCAAAGATGAAGTAAATTTCTTACCAAGATCCACCTGGGAGAAATTCCACAAAATGAAATGTATATCTCATGCATTATGTCTCCCTTCAGCATTGTCATTTTTTACAGTGATATATTTTTGCAATATGTTATTTTATACTAACTCTTGTACTATGTTTTTGTTTACGCTCATATATTTATATTTTACAACCTGAAACATTAATGCTAAGTGTCAAATTAAACTAATTCTAAGAAAAGAACTACAAATGAATAGGGAAATATTGGCTTCATTCCATATTTTAAAACACCCAATTTCTAATTACATTCAAGTCTTAATATATACCATCCTCCACTACTTTCAAAATCATTCTGTCATTTTTAAACTTACTTCTACACAGTAATTGATAGCTTACCTTTCTTTTCTAAGATTGAAAGACACAAAGTTAAACATAAAATGTATAAAGAAGAAAAAAACAATGTTAATATTAAGAATAATTCTGCATATTGTTTTGAACTCAGAAGTTTTGAAAGACCAAGCAGTTATGGGAATAAGCTATGACAGCTAACCAAGAGAAGAGCATTACGCCATTTAAAGATAGCTGTCTAACTGTAATTTTATTTTCCTAAGAACAATAAGGGATATGTTTGTTTTCAAAGTTATAGATACAGAGGTTTATCATCTGCTAGTATATAAAACAATTTTGAAGGTTTTTTTTAACATTTTAATTTATTGCAAGTTTGATCTCAAGATAGAATTTGAGTGTACTAATAAATAGCTAAAACTAGCATCCACCATTTAAATAATACATTTTAAACCTTTATTTTCCAGTAACTTCTAGCTGTTACTGTTTCTGTTAAGAGCTGAACTATGAATTTTCTTGTTTCATCTTTAAAAATGATATACCTTTTTATCTATGATCACTTTAAAGATAATCTGTTTTTGGTTTTACAGTAGCTTGAATATGGTATACCAAGAGGTGGTTTACTTTGTATTTGTCTTGCTTAGGGTATATAATATACCTTAAATCTTTAGGTTAAGGTATTTTCTCAGTTTTAAATAAATAAAGGGCTATCATCATTCAAATATTACTTTCATTTAATTTTTTCTCTTCAGCTTTTCTAGAACTCTAAATATACACATCTCACACATTTTCACTGTTTCGTATGTCTCTTATGCTTGTATGTTTGTATGTGTGTGTGGTTGTGTATGAGTAGTTTTTTTTAAAAAAATTTAGTATTTTTGATTCAGCCAAAGATATAGTCTACTTTCCTACACTACAATGCACTACTCCACTCTTCTGCTGTGTTAGTTCATTTACTTAATACATGAATATGTTGTTAAATCTATATACTTAGTTCTTAATTTTATTAATAAATAAAATTTCACCATTCTCAAATTTTTATTTTCTAGTTTCTTTATAATTTCCTAACCTCTGTATTTTTTAAATAAATGCATTTGTTGGAATTTAGTTCAGCCTGCATAGTCAAATTTAGGAACAAAGATAAATGGATTACATGAAAGCTCTTTTCAGACTGATTTGCTTGGAATTCTTCATCTTGCCATCTGTATGTTGATTGCATTAATCATTTTAATTTTTAAAAATATGTGCTTTATAATGGTAAATCTGTGTAATAAATGGATTGCATTTTGTTTATTTGTTCTCCTCTTGCTCTCTCTCTCTCTCTCTCTTTTAATATGCCTGGTTATTCTTGATGGAATGCCATATTCTATGTACAGAAAAGTCAAGAATCTTTGAATGATGCTAACTCTATCTTCCTTTGGAAGTTTGTTTTTCCAAAATAGGAAGAGAAAAAATTGCCTTAATTCAAACAAGTGCTGAATTTATTTGAGTCTGGGTACATTCTTTGCAATGCTTGCTTTACTTATATGTCATATGTGTCACTGCTGAGGTGTAGCCCACAAGATTTCTCAGTTGAGGGATTGGGAAGTATACTAAGACCCCTTACTTCTTGGGAGGTCCTGAATTCTAAATTGGTCTAGTCTACACCATGAGACATTAGAAAACTTGACTGGGCTTTCAGTGGCTTTTTGTTTGACTTCTTAGCTTCTTGCCTTGTGAAGCTTAAGAATTCACTAAGTGCCAAGAAGGAAAAGAGTTCAATACTTTACATAATTCATTGTAGTTCTCTTCTTTCCAGAATCATGGCCATTCATGTAATGTTCACCCGGGCATTTCAAAATTTCCATGTTGTGTAAGCCAAGCCAACAACATAGAGGAAAATTCTGGTTGATTCTTACACTCTTCCTAGATTCTCAAATGTTGGACCAACACCAAGAATCAAAAATACCCCAATGAGAAAAATGTTAAAAGAAGATGGATTCATTTCTTCATGGTTTTCTTGTCTCTGTTGTTTTGGCCTCCGAAGCCCTGGCTGCTTCAATAGTCCTCAGATGCTTTCAAAAGGTTTTTCTGACATATTACCTAGCTTTTCTAGTTTTTCCTAATGGGAGTTTCCATCTTACAATTTTATCATAGATAGAAACAAAAGTTCCTAAATTAATTTAACCTGTTATATCTTTATGTCTCAGGAGACACCTGAGGAGGATAGGAAGAGGATTAATGGTTTATGATATCTAAAATGGGTCATTCTGCATATCTCATTTAAGTTCATTTAATTTATTATCTTTAATGAAGCCCCTTTTAAGAATGACTTTCCCATTTTACATTTAAAACTAGTGACACACATTCATATTTTTCTTCTAAGAATTTATTCAGGTAGTGAGTAGCAAGTGTCATATGGCAACCATACCTTTCTGACTCGGCCCTGCCTGCCATCCACTACCTCATGATTTTAAATTTATCTACCTTAGGCAGCACGGATTCCAGCAAATTGTTCCATCTATCCATGCAGTAGAGAGTGACCTTAGAAAGATTTTTATTCTCACAGAGAGCAAAAGGGCATTCAGTATGTATTTGTAGCCCAGGGACCTTTGTTATATTAATCCTGTCTAAATACGATTTATTTTAGTTTAAAATTTGTTGTTCTTTCTCTCATTTGTTAATGAAGCAACAGTATAAAACATACCCCATTTTAATATCCTTATTACTTCTTCAATCATCTTTTTATTCTATAAAATGAAATTCTCTAAATACTGATTTTCTCACTGATTTAATTTTCTACTCATCACCATTATTGTTGCTTGGCTTCTCCATTGATATATTTAATTAAATTCTGGAAAAAACATGAATCCCACTTAATGTATTGAAAAGGCTAATATCAGATCCTAAAAAAAGCATTCCAATTTATATACTCAGAGTAGGTTAGACTTTAAAAATAAAGAGCATTTTTATAATCAATTCACTATTGACCCTAGATTTTGCTTAAAATAACATTAAAATTATTAAAAGAGCTAACAGTTAGAATAATCCTTAATATCTTATATTTCTGCAAATTTATACTACTTACATCTCATGTCCAAGTTACAAGAGGGACATAAGAATATTTGTCTCACTGTTTTGCAGTCATGCTTGAGAGGTATGATTTAAGCAAAATATAGGTTATTTTATAGAAGTCATATGATATTACTTTTTATATTAAATTTTTTAAAACTGCTCATTCTGCTTGATAAATTTACCCATTTTCTTTTATAAGGACCAGTTTATTGAGACTAGTAATTTTTGACAAATAAACATATCTTTAATTTACTTAAAATAGTTTGAAGGCCTCTAGGTGCTACGTAAATTATCTTTCAATTACATATCACAAAGTTTCCCTTTCAATTGAGTTGAAGTTTCAAATATAAGTTGAAATTGTTTTTTTGGTTTTTTTTTTTGCTTGTTTGTTTGTTTTACCTACACATTGTCATAGGATGAATGCATTATATCCAAGTAAGGGAGTATCTCATTCAGCCTGGGTCAGTGTATGGAAGTTAGGCTTCCAGCAAAAAAAACAACACAAGTCTGTACTTCCAAAAGGGAAATTCTTCTTTTTCTGCCAAAATATAGTTATGTGATCTCCTAGTCCTTTACATTATCAATCCCCCTCCCCAGCTAGCTGTAATTATAGAAGAAAAATTCAGAAAAATAGTAAAGAGGACACTGACTCACCTACCATTTACAACATTACCTGAAATCACATGTACTAGTCTTTTGAAAAATATGAAGGTTGTGTCCCAAAGTTTGAATGTTTCATTTGCACTTCTCTATTACACACAAAATGGTACTTAAAATCAATTGTCTTATATTGTCACATTTTTATTACAGACTACTTAAGCAAATAGTGGTTAGGAAAAGAAATGACTGTGATGTCCGAAATAGAAGACTAACAAGCATTTATTTATTGCTTCCTTATGCAAGATTCCACAGATTTAAAAGAAAAAAAAAAGATGAATAAGACTATCCATTTCACTGGGTACCCATGCATTAGTTATAGAAAAAGACCCAACATCACAATACAATGTGATAAGTGCTGTAATAATTATGTATAAAGTGCTATGGGAAAATCAAAAAGAGAGATCACTCTGCCTAAGAAAGGGAAGATTTCAAAGAAGATATGCTGTTTGAACTGGCATAAAAGTAAGCATAGAGGTTTTTCATGAAGTGAAGAGACAGAGGGAGTGTAGATGAGGATGAGATTGAGGACTTGGGTGAGAACTTGTTCATTGAGCAGTATCCCATCAGAAATCACCCCTGTACAATTTCTGTGGTAGCTCTGGAGAGCTAGAAAGATAACATGAATGAGTATAGTATCGTGGTCCCATCAAGCCTGCTTTGAATATTGGGCTATTGCAAACACAAAATCCATCAAAACTATTTCCTTGAACACTCATATCTCAAAGAATAGAGAATAAAAACTACAGCTAGAGGACTGACTTGAAAAATAGTTAATAAAATATCTTGGCCATTACTCTCACATTTTCACCTGGTATTTACAATCTCAGTGAAGGGGTGGAGAGTGACATGCAAGCTATTACTAGCAAAATCTAGGACACAAATCTCACTAGTGATGAACTTTTCATGGTTTATTTGTCTTTGAAATGTTGTTTAACACATTTTTGATTAATCAGGGTAGAGAACTCTCTCAATCCTTTACAGTAGAGCTCTCAGTTTACAACCAATTTATAGGTACCCCATATACCCAAGCAAAGGTTATTAAATGAATGTTAGTGAGCATATACACTATTATGGTGTTCCTCTGTGACTAGTGTCATGCATGTTTAGCTATGTCTTGAAAACATCAATTTCAGGTCATTTTTAGAAAGAAAGGCAATAAGTTGAAACATTTCCAATTTTTTTTAAAGTGTGTATTTTATAGCAGGTTAGGAGATTTCACAGCATGCTAGGTAATTAACAGCATGTGATGTAATGATGTAAGTGTCGTGCATGTGTTTACATTCTGTAATGTCAATATTCTATATAGCTGGTGCCTGGACAAAGAAACAAAATTTACAGAGTACATTTGGACTGTGTCCATAGTAGTTTTCAATTAGTTTTTGCTATTTGTCATTTTTTTCAATAAAATCATATTTTAAAATTCAATCCACTTAAGTAGTTTTACTTTAAGCACACATACATGTATATAGATGTGTGTTTTATATTTTTAATGTGTCTGTTAATATGGATATTTGTGACGAAGTAATCATGAAAAAGGATGTGACCTCTACATTCAGTATTTCCAATTTAGGGTAATGAGGGAATGAGGCTAACTGACATTATCTTCTTTGTCTCATTTCTTTTCTTTTTCTTTTTGTTTACTTAATCATTTCTGAGAAATTTCAATCTCCACTACTCTGTTTTCTCTTTTTTCATTAATTAAAAAACTTATTTGTTCCTTTGGACTCTACAACTTGGATCTTAAAATCTTCAAAGATAGGTGACGTGTGTGCACAGAGAATAAGGGTTTGTTGAATATGGGAAGTTGTGGAGAGGATATGGGTGAACTAAATATATCTATTGTCCATAACTGTACATAAGGGCCATTGTCCTTAGTGTGCCTACTTTATCTTGCTGTGTCCCATTACTAAAAGATCGATCATACTACTTTTACAATGTTTAGCTGTTTAGCAGACTGCCAGACCAGATAGTGATGACAATGTGCTTATGTTTCCCTCTAATATTTCACTTTTCAGATTCTCTTGGGAAAGAAATCTTCCAGAATACGTGTAGTCTGGCTAGTGACTCTTCCAAGTTATTACCAAAATTTTTTTTATTTCAAATTGGAACAAGACAGCCTCTTTGTGCCAAAAAAGTTTCATCTCTGCGCTTCAGCAATCTTTGAATTCCAGAAAACGGCATCCCCAAGAGATCCAGTTAATAATCGCAGTGGGAATTGTGTTGCTAAAGCCAAGTTAACCTAGAATGTGACCTAATTTTTATTATTTTCAGTCTAGGAGTGAATTAAACTAGTAGCATAACTATGAGAACTTCAACTCTTCTTAATCTTCTCAATAGCTTAGTTTCTGGGGAAAAGATCAGTCTGTTTATGGCAATCCAACTCTAAGGCATTTCTTGTATGGTTTGGGGAGGAAAGTTCTCACATATGCCAATAAATACAAAGACATATCAGGAACTTAGAAAATAGGAAATAAATTGAACTCAACAAGTACTATCAATTGGGTAGCAAAAATTCTTTGCCAACATTAATTTGGAATTATTTTCACATGGAATAGTGCAAGGAACCATAAAATGTGAACTCTCAAAGCACCAATATCCTTCAGGTATTATTTTAAAAGTTGTAAAATGCATACCATTCCCAATAAAATTAAACTAAGGTAAGATATGCATAAACACATGTATCAGTAATTTATAAATGTATGTATCCTGGTGTTTGCAATTTCTTATGAAATTGTCCACTTGTAGAATATTTATCTGCATTTTCCATATGTAAAACAATTCACTTTCCACCTATAATAAACTGAGCTTATTGCTTTTAAGCAGTAAGTAAATTATAACCTCTCAGAGAACATTATATTTTAAAATATTGTGATAAGATTAGATATTTTTCAGTGACATGTATTTTTCTCTCACAATAATTCATACTTGAGACTGACAGAATTATTGAAGAATTTTCTCTTATATAAGTTTTCTATAAAACTGATTTTGTTTTTAGTTTTATGCCTTAAATATTTGCTAAAATCCATCGCATAGTTCACAGATTTCACACAGCCTCTGCCAAGGGATAATTCACTCACATTTGTATCATTAACTGCAGTGGAAAGTCTAGCTCTTTGGCTGCCTTTAGAAGAGTTTATGAGTGTTTTATGATGTTTCCTGGTTATACTGTATTTTTACAACTGTTGCAAATAGACACAAATGTCATAAATTACTGAAAAAAGTTATCCTCGATCCCTCTGAGTTTAATGAGGAACAGTTACAGAAAAGGGAAGTTTGCAAGTGCCACTAGAGTTGGCTTGATGGATTCCACATGTATGTAGAGTGAGTTCAGATCTCTAAGTCAGATTTGTTAAACTTCTAATGCACTCTTTATCTGTTTCCCTTTTCTAATGTTATTTTAAACGTACCCTTAATTCTGGATAAGTTGACTGTTTGCTAATGAATACAGCTATTTGTTTCAAGTAAATGGTCCAAAGACAATGTATCTGTCTTTTGAGATACAACAAACAGGTACTTATGTCCTCCTCCAAATCAAATCATCCACATAATATATGTCTAGCAAGTTCCCATAACTAAAATCTTTAAAAATTATTAGCGCCTTGAGTGTTGTAATTGAGACATTGTATAAACTTAATGTTCAGTCTAAAAATTTAGTTATCATCACACAAATATTACTATAATCACATATCCATTATTAATAACAAACATTTATTTAGTGCCAAATATATGCCTAGAATGGTGCTAACTAGCATGGATTCAAGGTGGTAAAAGGTGGAAATTAAAATATAGAAGACATATTTATAGTCAACAATAAAGGGTAAATCTGAGACAATTTATGTCACTGATTAATAAAGGTAACAGTGTGATGGAGAAAAGCAGCCTAGTAAGGAAAATATCCTTGAGAAAGGAAGAATTGAAGTGTAAATTTTATCAAAATTGAATTTAAATAATTAAAAATGGGTTCAAGGTGCTATATCGAGGAAGAATACCTTTGGGTCTGCAGGTTTAGTAAATAAGGCTGAAAGAAATGTTGAAGAACAATCCATAGATTTATACCCTTTGCCAGAATATATGAAACAATAGACAATATGGATATAGTAGGAGAAACTTAAAGGAATAAGAAATCACCAAACTTTCCATTATTCAAAGAGGTTTAACTGATTATACGTTACTTAATGCCTTACTAAATCTCGTACTAAGTAGGGAAACTACTTGGTTGTAAATGTATTTCCTTTCTTTTCTTTCAAAATTCTTCATGCCCAAATTAGAACAATAATTAAAAATGAAGGCAGGGGTAGAGTGAGGTAAACTAGATAACACAAAAGTACAACTATTTGCTCTTAAGTAATTGAACATTAATTGACTGTGACATGAACATACTTTGTGGAATGCCTTAGATGAATTATCTCATATCAACTTCATACAAACCAGTAATAGAGGTCATATTATTCTCCCAGTTTCTTCAGTTATAAAATTTAACCTTAGTAATATAAATACTTGCAGAAAGTTGAGCTAATAAAGCAATGGAGAACATCTTTGAACCAATTAAATTTGACCCCGGGACCCAGGTTTTAACAAATACTCCATAATCAGATATAAGTGTAAGGCATATTTGAATTCAAGTTTACTACTAACTTTGAATCTTCCTGTATACACACACACACACACACACACACACACACACACACACGTATTAAATATTACATCTCAAATTTAAACATATATATTTTTAAGGAGATGCTTTTTGTCTCCTCTTATTGGTTACTGCACTTGATTCCACAGGAACCTAATTCTGTGTTGCTTGTGATCTTAATTATTAGCCAAAATCACACATTGAATTTAGTCTGGATTAATAGTACTCTAATATCCAAGAGAATCACATATTTAGAATAACTTTCTAAAGAAGATCATGTATTTTCTTTCAGTAAATGTTTCTAATATTTTGGTGAAGTTACCTCAACTGAACTTTTAGACTAAGTTCATTTGCTTGTTCATCCAACACCATATATAACTAGAGATTTAAAAAATTATTTATATGTACTATATATATATATATATATATATATGATAGATTTAGGGATATAACTCTTGAAAACAAATTCTTAAGGTCTGAGATGGGGTGAAACATTGAAAAGTTCATATATCTTGAAATCAATATAAGAAAACTAATTTTAAGATGTCTATTATCTTACTAGAAATTTTAATAGATATATTCCCATGAACCTCCTTTCTTTCTATTCAAGCATTTTTTATTTTCAAATACATATCCTTGTCTTCCTTTACAATGAAAAATAAGTGGATATAACTCATGCATCAACATTTCTTTTTCCAGGTTGGGTACAATAAATAAAAATAGTATTTGATTTTGGAAAAGTCAGAACTTTTAAAGAATGAAGATGAGACAAACACACATCACTGAAATTAGTCTGGGTTTTAATTTGTTCAAGGGAAACCAAAAACATGCTTTAAGGTAAATGCAGTTGATGTCTTCTTTGCTTCTATCATAACTGTGTTTTTGTTCTATTGTTGCATGTATTACCATTATCAAACTACTGTGTATTTGATTCTTGCCTATGGCAATGCAGTGGCCCCAACTAATAGAAGATGGAGCAGCATCAGGACTACATTAGGAAAGGAATGTTTTAAGGACTAGGCTGGTAACTCACTACCATATTTCCCTTTACAATTTGCTCACTCTAATTGTTAAAACATTTCCTGCTATTTCAGAAGAGCAGAGACCACAAAAGCCTACAGATGAAGCACTACCAGGTTTACACTGAAGGAAAAAATTTGTTTTGTGACCTACATTTAAAAGCATTTTAAACATGTCTTGTATGACTCCTTTCTTTCCTGTTTCTATGAGTTGTTCAGGATCGAACATCGGTACTTCTTGCAGCTCTGAAATGAGTAATTAATGAAGCATCAGTGTTTGGAAACTTTCTGAATGAAAGTCAGTGAGGTAGAACACAGACAAATGAACCTAGAGGCACAAGTGCACAAAGAAATATAGTCTGAAAAACTTCTGATCCAAAAATGGACTTGAGCTTACTGTTTTCTCCTGATTTATGGTTTTAGTCTAAAGAGTAAACACTCTATCATTGTTAAATAGTGGGATATCTATGGGACATATCACTACTAAGTAGTAGAAATGATTTTTTTAATGAGACAGTTTTAAAAAAGATTTAGGGATAAATTGTAAATGTATTGATCAAGTGTATAAAGATAAGTAGCAATTTCCCTTTCTATTATGAAAAGTTTTAAATAACTTAAAAAGTATTCCCAATATTAACAGTTTTCTAGTGGATAATTGAGATGTATTATTCTTTATTTCTGGCAACTATTCCAAGTGTCATGTTAAGACACAGCTAAATTCTTCAAATACTCTGTGAGCTCTCTTTCTCGAGAACATCTTGTACTTCTCACAACTCTCAAAATAATAGGTGATAAATGTAAATAAATCAATACACAGACACATCAAACACATTTTAATCAGTAAAATATGAATCTTAATTTCTAAATTCCTGGTATTTTTCATGTATTCAATATCAACAGAGCAATAAATATTTTTTAAGGCTTACAGTTTCATTTGGGCATAATTTCAACTTTAGTAAAGGTTTAAATCAATATCTTTTCAACATTACAATCACTGGCAGGCTGGGAGTAAGGTGGCATCTTTAGCAATTCTCATGCTAAGTTAAGATCACAGGGAATGAAGACTAGGAATATTCCTTTTAAACATTTTCCCAGATAATGTTATAAACTCTAAAATGGGTGTATTTCAGGTTTTGGCACTTTCTGCCTAAATAAGTGAACTTGGTTAAATAGCCCCACAGTTAGTGATTGTGTTGTTTGTTTTGTTTTCTTTGTTTCTATAATTCCAAGTCACCTGCTTGACCAAGGTATTCTATTCATAACGGTAATTTTCAAATCTCATTGCACGTTAAAATCATCTGGGGACTCAACCACAATGCTTTTATTTATTTTTTCTGGATACAGAAAATTTCTATTACCGCAGAACTTTCCTTTATTCCCCCTTCCCTCTCTGCCAGAGGCATCCTCTATCAGTTTTGCCAGTTCCTGAACTTCATAAAAAATTGAATTCCATTTTATACATTGATTTAGACAATACCAAGGGAAAACAATTCTTTAACCCTCATCTAAATTTTGTAGTGTTTCAAAATCAGGTATATACCTATCATGGGAACTTTTAAAATAAAAGTTGTCTGATATGCAGTCTCTATTAATTGTCATTATCTTTCTGTATATTCAAGAATTAATAATCTCTCCTTTGATAAACTGACCATAAATGTGAATTCTATCCACTTAGAAATATTTTGTAGTAAAGGAGAAAGAACTTTGTGAAAAACATTAGCTAATTCAAAACCTCTATACAATCATAATGTATTATATAGTAATACTAGAATAATCTTCTTCCCTATGTACATCATAAGGAAACAGTTACCCTCTCACTGTCTATGCAGGTGAAGATTATTCAGACTTCAAAGTCTTTAGAGTCCCTTGTTGCATGTTAAATTCATTGGACCCTTTATGTCTTGTATCCTTTATGTTACAAATTCCAACTACTAGAGAGAAAGAAAAGAACACCTAACTCCCGCCTACCTGTACAGTCTCACCTCCTGCTCCTTTCTCTTTTCCTCACTAGGCTCTAGCTCCAATAGTTTTCAGTGCCTTGAACTAACTCCATCCTTTCCTGCCCCAGGGCCTTAACACACACTAGCCTGGTTTGAGATTTCTTATCTCTGCTTTCTGAGAAACTGACATCTCATTCTTCCATTATCACCAAATATCACCAATCAAATATCATTTTACTTATTACCTCTTCAGAGAAGCCTCTCCTGACCATTCTCACCTCTGTTTTTTACCCTCTCAGCGCACCATGGATTTTAACTCATTGAACAGATAATAGTGGTAATAACGTGTAATGGAAAAGAATCTGAAAAAGAGGCTAATGACACCAAAGATCATGCTCATTTTTATGTATCTGGAACTTAACATTTTAACTGAAATATTAAGAATCTTCAAAGAAATGAAGGTTTTGCCTAAGTAAGAAAACAATTACCCTTATTTATTAATTGGAACGTGATTGCCCTAGAGTCAGAATCCCCAGAGCTCTTTTCCCATGTTCAGAGTCACTGGATCTCTGTGGAAGAAGGAATCTGCTCCTTGAAGCATTCCATGTATATTAACCCTAACATCGTGGTAATGATGGTTTCCTGATTAGTATTTATGCTTGCTATCAGGAGGCTGAGAAAACACTTTCTAATTTCTCCCTTAAAATAAAAGAACCTCTCCCTTCAGCAAGATTGAATTATCCAAGAATGCAGGAGCCTCTTTCTGTTTAATTTTGTTCTGAAGATGTCAGGTATTTCTCCATATTCCTCAGGTGCTTTATCTCACCCAACTCAATGGATCTGAATAATAGAGAAAAAGGGACTCTTGTTCTTTCAAGAAAACTGATGTAGGAAACTACACAGGGCTAAATACTATCTTAAACTTAATTTCATAATACATTCACTGCCTTCACTGTGACAGAGCAGGAAACCCATATCTTGTCCATCATTCAATTTTGCTGATTTGCCCATGTGCTATGATATCTCTACAGCAGGACCAGCAGAATCAGGGAGCAACTAAAAGAAGATGTTCTCTGTAAATATTGCTCATTTCTCTTTCCCTGTGTTAATAAGAGGCAATCAAGTTCTACGATGCACTAAATTAGAAGTAGAAGGTGGAGACTTTGGCTATAAGAGCCAAGTAGAAGGTGGAACCAAAGTCTATAAAAGGTAATTTTGCATAATTCCTCATAAATTAGAAGAGAAACATACTTGAGCCTTTTTAATCAATGAGAAGACTGTTCTTTCAATGACTATGTTGTGGTTCTTAGCCTAGTAGTACTACAGCCAACGGTGGTGTGACTTCTGCTATTTTAGTCATAAAATACCTATGCAAACTCCAGATGTTCCTTATGAAGCCAGTTGCTAATGAGGCAAGAGAGGATTCATTCCATGCCCATTTTCTACTTTGGTGCTGAAATGTGAGTTCATCCATCGTCTAGATCCCACCCATAAGCCAACATGCACCTGCAAAAGTCTTCAATTCGGGGGCTTTTAAATCACAAACAGACACTCTGATTCAGGCTTTCATATTAAAAATTCCATAGCAGGGAAAAAAAAACACTCCAAAAACTCAGAGCTCTAATTCCTTAATGAATTATGTACATGGTGTGAGATATACAGACGGACATAAATTGATTTCCTGTTCCAAATACTGGAGAGCATATTGCAATGTGGACCAAGTTCATTTCAGGGTAGTGTTTCAGTTGCACTTGTGAGTAAAGCAAAATGTTATCAAGATTTGCTTTACCTGAGGAAACTGGGAATTCCAAACTACTCATAAAACATCACTGACAATGCTAAAGCTCAAGATGAAAATATAGTCTACTTTCTTCAAGTTAACTCTATGGTCTTTGGAGACATAATGTATGTGAATAGACTGCCATAGACTGAGGCCCATTTTGCACAGATTGTGCAAAGTCTTCCTTCTCCTTTATAGAGGTATGCCCCCTGCAATCGCCAAGTTTCATTTTAGACTCCCAATGAACCAGAAACCCAAAGCTAAAGTCATCTACAGTCACCAGCTTTCTTATGATTTTCACCTAAAGTCATAAATCTTTTCTTTATATCCTTTGGGAAGGAGTGAGTTCTCCTGAAAACTTGGACCAAGTTCACCTGACACTTCTCAGGAGCCCCATTTAGCGTTTACATAGAGGAAAAAAAAAGTCAAATCAAATAATTTTTATCAGTTTTAGATTTCATTTAAAAAACACAGGCACATGTGCAATATCCCAAGTCACTTATTTTAATAGTAATCTGGAAGACAGAAATGGCATCAGTTTAGACTGACAGTACAAACCTGAGAAACACACAGAAGATTCAAATCAATCTCCCTAACCCTAGGTTATCTCTGAAAATAAGGCCAAAGGAAGTTTAACAGTAGAAGTTGATAGTATGTGTGAGCACCCAGAAGTTATGTCATTATTATTCACTGATGTAAATGCTCTAAAAACTGATATTTTCAGTCCATATAAGCACAAAAACAGTTAATGTCATGCTTGCTGGCTGCTATCAAAGGCAGGGTACCATGCCTTTTAGACAAGTGAAAGCACGCAGGCATAATAAGTGTTGGGACTTGGGCAGGAACCTACAGTAGAGGGCCCTAAAAGCAAGCATTGTTCCAGAAAAGTTCTGGATTTCCTTCCTGGAGAGGTATCATCATTGTTCTCACTTTAAGTCCCCTCCTGACTCTACTGCAAACTCATAACATTGATAGATAAGATGTAAAAATATGGAGTTGAAAAGTCATAGTCCTCTTTACCACCTAAATCGGTAGAAGTCAGGATAGTTTTGGGGAAGAAACTATGTTTAGTAATGAGGCAGGAAAATTAAGGGAGCTTAGAGAATGCTAGTAATACTCTTTCTTCATTAGGTTAGTAGTCATATGGGTGTATCCTCTTTGAGATGATTTATCAATGTGTAAATTGGTTAAATGTACCCTAATATGTCTGTCATGCTTAAAAAAAATATGTCTGTCATGCTTAAAAAAAAGTTTACTTAAATATGTATTATTGCACTGTGTTCTGAAAGATAACTACTTGGAAAAGTAACAAAAAACAGTGGGCAGTGTTGAGTCTGCAGGCCTGTTAGAGTCTAAATGTGGAATCCCAGAGAATAGGACATGAATTAGACAGTGATGGAGTAAGAAATGAAAAGTACTCTGTAAAAATAAAGACCCTGCCTAGAGTCATGCTCATTGCATAAAACTTAGGAATAGGAAAGGTTAAAAAAGTGATTGCTTGCTTCTGGATCCACAACCCATTTAAAATTTCATACCTAGAGAGGCAAGAAGAGAAAGAGAGAGCCTGACAACCAGGTCCTGCATTATTTACTATCTCATAGATTGAATATGACATATTTCAAATAACACCAATGTACAGGAGCCATAACCTACCAATATAAGACCTGGATCTGAATTCAGAACTTCAGCTGGGAGTAACTAAAAATTTTAGACAGAGTAGTATGGTAATATACTGAGGTAAACAAAATTAACCTTTATACCAAGCAAACAACCAACAACTAACTCAGAGCAGATATGGATTAAAAGCAAATAAACAAATAAATTTACAACATTCTCCTCTTAATGAAACATTAGACAAAGGGAAGAGATGTATTGCTTACAAATGAGCGATAATTAAACAATCCCAGAATTCTCTGGCAGCCCAGTTGTTAGGACTGCGTGCTTCCACTGCAGGGGCCACAGGTTCGATCCCTGGTCAGGGAATTAAGATTCCACACGCTGTGCAGTGTGGCCAAAAAAAAAAAAAAAAAAATGAACAAGCCCTCTTCTTACCAGAAACAATACTGGCAGAAGTTAAAGAGCATCTTTTCAAAGTGTTTATAAAAATTACTCTCACAGAGTGTATACTACAAACGTGTAGGTAATTTTTAAATTGTACCTACATATTAAGAGATTTTTTTTTCTATTTGGACAAACATTGCTGAAAATCTAATAAAAGACTACTTAAGCAAGGACCGACTGAATCTTAAGAAAAAGAAATGAAGAGCAAAAAATAAATGAGTGTTTAGAAACTGGTAAAATATGTTATCTTCTTTTAATTAAATATCAATGTAAGCTAGAAACTAGAATCAACTAATTTTTACTTAATAAAAAGGTTGAAATAAAGTTTCTAGAGGCCATTAAAAAGAAAAATGATACACAAAATTTTCATAAATAAGCTACATATGAATCTTATTCTGTTGTAGGGAAGGACAGGTAGACGGAATAACTTTAAACTTTGTTGGAAAAAATGTGTCCCTTTACTCAACAAATATTTACCAAGGACTATTCTAAGTTCTAGGGGTTTGCTTGGATTCTGGAGAAATAGGAGGCCACTCTGAGTGAAGCAGAATGGGTGATAGCAGTGAGTGGTGAAGGTAGTTATGGGATGTAGCAGGGAGCCATACTCTGTAGGGAGTTCTGTATGGTAAAGAGATTGGGACATGCTTTCAGTTCTTTGCTATAATGAAGAGTCTAACTCCATGTTTTTGTTGTTTGACTGCTGAGAGCTTTTAAGGCTTACCCTGCTCTTCCTCTTCTGCCTGGCATCTGGGAAAGCTGATAAAAAGAAAACCCTTGCTCCTTCCTTTGGTTCCAGCAGGAGACTCAAACTACAGAAGCCCGTATCTGCACACAGACATTCTCACCCAGGCTCTACTGCCTAACCATAATAAAATCCCCAAGCCAGTCTTTTTTCTGCTCTTTCAAGACATTTCAGACTCCCCTGGGAGTAGTACTGCTCTTCCCAGAAAACCACCTTAAGTGAGTAGTAAACTTTTTCAGACCCTCTTGGTGTGTGTGGCACCATGAGCATTTACATCTGAACCAAATACTGAGTAACCATAACAGATGGTAAGGCTTTGGACTGTTTGAGTAGGTGTAAACATTATCAGACTTACATTTTTAAAAAATCACTTATTTTCTCTGTGTAAAATACACTAAGGAAGGCAGAGGATACAACAGGAAAACTAGTACAGGTTACTGCAATTGTCTAGACCCAATTCTCCCCAATCTTTTCCGCTCCAGGAAGCCCACATAGAAATTAAGAATGTCTGTGTGGTACACTAGGAAAACAAGAGGCTGTTCAATGCCAGAAACTGTTCCCAGTTTCTCTAATTCTTTCAGACCTCACTGCATTTCAGAGAAGTTGTTATCTTGGAACCCTAGAAACATATTAGGTAACAATGTTGGGAAAACTGGTATGAAATGATGATGGCTCAGACTCAAGTGGCAGGAGAAGTGGTGAGAAGAGGTCATTTTAAAGGTAAAGCTACTGGATTTGGTTGTATGTTGGAAATGAGAAAAAGTGAGAAATAATGATAATCCCAAGGATTTGGGGCATGAGCAAACCGAAGAATGGAATTACCATTTACTGAGGTGGGGAGAAGTTAGGAGGAGCTGGTTTAATGGCCCCCAAAATAAAAGGTTATATTTTATATGTAATAAGTATGTTTATCAAAAATGTTTTAACAAACACTAACAGCAATAATTCAAGACCGTTGTCTTCATTTTGCCTTAATTTCTCCTTAAAAAGTTAAAACTAAATGGTAAAGAGTTGTATATTCTTTTTTGTGTGTGTGTGGTAGGCAATAATACCAACAAGATATTTTATCTGAAGATGTCTTTTATTTCCCTGTCGTTCTTAAAGGACATTATTTCTGGATATAGAAATTACAGCTGACAACTCTTTTCCTTCTGTACTTCAAAAACGTGGAGGCATTTCCTTCTGGCCTCAAGGTTTCAGATATTAAATCTGCTGTCCTTTGAGCTGGTGTTTCTTTGCCTATTGTGCTGGTTATCTCTGGCTGCTTTCAAGACTTTTCCTTTGTCTTTAGTTCCAGAAATTTAATTACGATGCATCTTGGCCTGGGTTACTCTGGCTTTACCCTATTTAGCATTCACTGAGCTTCTTGAATCTGCAGGTTTGTGTTTTGGCAAATGTGGGAAGGTTTTAGCCATTATTTCATTGAATACTTTTTCAGTTCTACTCTCTCCACCCTCTCCTTTTGACCAAAAATACAAATGTGATCTCTTTTGTTATTGTTCTACTTGATCATGAGCATCTGTTGACTTTTTTCAGGCTACTTCTGCCAAATGTTCAGATTGCACAAATTCTGTTTATTTGTCCTCAAGTTAATTAACTTCATCCTCTTATCATCACTGAAGCCCATCAGTGAATTTTATTAATTTATTTGTTTTTGTGATTTGTTTTTCAGTTATATATGTTTTATAATTTTTTACTTACTTGCTGAGATTTTCTATTTTTTGTTTAAGAGAATTTAAGTTGCTTGTTGAAACATTTTATGATGGCTGTTTTCAAATACTTGTCAGATAATTCTAACATCTAATTTGTCTTGCTATTGCTACCTGTTAATATCTTCTCTTGTTCATGTTGTGATTTTCCTAGTTCTGGATATAATAAATGTTTTCTCAATTATACTCTGAACATTTTAAATATGATAGTATAAGACTCCAGAGTCTATGTATTTTTTTATTGACGTATAATTGATTTACAATGTTAATTTCAGGTGTACAGCACAGTGATTCAGTTATACATATATATTTTCTTCACATTCTTTCCCTTATAGGTTATTACAAAATATTGAAAATATTGAGTACAGTTCCCTGTGCTATACAGTAGGTCCTTGGTGGTTATCTATTTTATATATAGTAGTGTGTATATGTTAATCTCAACCTCCTAATTTATCTCTCTGCACCCACCAACTATTTTTTTTTTTTTTGGTGAAGCAGGATGTTTCCCTGTGGACAGCTAGTGTAAAGGCCAGGAGTGCATGTTTAGCTTCCCACTGTGCCCCCCTCACCAGTCCCACCAATCCCAACAAAAGACTCACACTGCCTCATTGCATACAGATGCAGATTATGTGAAAATTCCCTTCCCCCTCAGCTCTGCTAACACCTCCCAGAGAAAGTGGGGCAACAATTTGCAACTCCTCCTTGCATTCAGGTTGAGGTGTAAGCTCAGATTTACACTGGGCCTCTAACACCACGGACAGAGTAAGTGAAGAGCAAATTCTCATTGTTTCGTTGTTGCTGGATTGAAGTGGAAGTTCAACATTTTACTGGGTCCCATTGACACCAGAGGTAGAGTAAGACAGAATAGAATGAAAGGGAGATGTGGAGTCACCACTATGTTCACCTGGGACTACCTCATTCCACCTTTCCACCTCGTTGATACTGGGTTGGGTGACAGATCAGCTCTCCACTGGACCAAGCTAACCCTAGGCAAAGGGACAGCAGAGAGTGTCAACTAGCCCAGATGGCACCTCCTAATCCCGCTCGTTGATGTTGGGTGGCTGTGGGGGCTCAGTTCCCTGCTGAAACCACCTGTTTATTCTTACGCCAGTTTCACAATTAATAACAGTGTGACTGAATAATAAAAATACATAAAATTTAAAAACTGATATTTCAACCTCACTATAACTTTTGTGTTTCTTGTTATTTTCCAGATCTTCTCTACATACGTTTGTATTTTATAGAGTTGCAATAATAACACATGCTATTTTCATGCTTTTTCTGCTTATATTTATATTTTCCAGGTTTCTAAAGTCTTCATGATTTTCATTCTACTGCACACACAGTATTGTATAATGAGACATGAGTTTTTTGAAAGATTGGAAAATTGCTTAGAAATCAATTTAATAATTAAATGTACAATCAGTTTTGTACCAAAGTAGCTGTTCATTAATGACTGTACTAGTTTTCTGCTAATAACTGTATTAGTTTCTTATGGCTGCCATAACAATTTAAGACACATTTATTGGCTTAAAACAGTGCAAATTTTATAGTTTTGTAGGTCAGAAATCTGTATGGATCTCACTAGGCTAAAATCAACTTGTTGTCCAGACTATGTTCCAATCTGGAGGCTCAAGGAGATCATCCCTCTACTTGACTTTTCCAGGTTCGTGAGGCTGCCCCTCTTCCTTGGCTCATGGTTCCCTTCCATCTTCAAAGCCAGCAATTGCTTTCAAATCTTTCTGACATTCTGTCATTCTTACACTGACTCTTCTGCCTCCCTCTTCCATATTAAAATCCTTGTGATCACATTGTGACCACCCAGATACTCCATGATAATCTCCCTACTTTGATGTCATCTGATTAGCAAATTTAATTCCATCTGCAACCTTATTTCTCCTTTGCCACGGAACCTAACACACTAACAGATACTGGGATTAGTTGTGGACATCTTTGGAAGACCATTATTCTGTCTACACCCATGACAATTCAATTTAGGTTTGCATTTTAATTAACTGAATCATGATATTCACTATTCACAAGAAGTAACTTGAGGTTTATAAGTCTACTACATATAATTTGTCCTTTCAACACCAATTATGAGCAAAGGTTATAAAATTAAGATTGATTCTAAGTAAATGTGGCTTTTAGAGTATAGATTAGATGTTAAATCATCCTTAAATCTTGAAGAGAGTGGGAACATTCATTTCAGAAGTCTTGGATCTTTTAGTACATTCCTAAAAGAAATTTGTCAGGACTGGAGCATCAGCTACAGTCAGATTTGCCCCATTTTCTAAGGTAAAGCTATGGAGGAAAGAGTTTAAATTTTAACACTAGAAAGATCAGTACCAAGAATATAGAATAACATAATCTACGTTTACAAAAGTGATGTAAAAGAGTCAGATTGCTTATAGTCACACATTCAATAAGTAACAATGGGAGAGAAAAGCCAATAATCAGCTTTGCTGAACTCTAATCCATGGCCACTCCTCTTCATCATAACATCTATTGAAAAAATGTGGTTTTGATTATTTATTTCAATTAAATTTATTTATCATTAAAGACACATGACAAAAAATACCATCACATCAATAGGAACATTTTTTAAAATAAGAAATTGTGTAAAAAAAAAGGAAAGGTAAAATTAATAACAATATTTTGAATGGAGATAATTCTATATATTTCTATATATTTTCATAAACTAAAATTACTCTCTGCTAGCTTCCATTTTACACTCTCTGTATGGTTATAAACAGTCACACTATCAGTGAGTAAATATAGAAGACAAGTCTTCCAATAAAAATATACAATATATATTATACCAAGTTAAAATGGCACGTATATATTAAGTAAGCAGTAGAGTTGAATATGTATATAATCAGCCTACTTCATAGGGCTTTTATAACTAAATCTTGGAAATATACTTATCACTGAACATGTAAGAAATCTATACTCTTAATTTCATCATCAAAGGAAAAGTGTTTGCAACTTTTGTACTATAGGAATTGAAATATCCATTAAATATATTATAGTAATTTCCTAGTAAGATCTCTTCTTCACTTTAATTCAGGTCACAATGACCAATTAATACAGAAACCGAGAGCTCTTGATTGAGGTCCTGAGTTATCCAGCTGTAACTTGTGATATGACATGTCTTTGGAATCAATAGCAGTAAACTAGTATTTACTAGACATATAATCCAGTTATAAATGACAGGGGGGGAAAGAATGGTCTCTTTATATTTTTTCTCCTAACAGGAAAATCATCAAAATGATTCAGAAATCTCAAAATGATCCTGCCATAACCATCTTGACTACACAAATTAGCCATTAGTAAATAGTCTGTTTTTGAACACATTGTACAAAACCTTGAATTCTTTTCAAGATAATAGCAAAATATGAGTTCAAATATGGGATTATCCATAGTATCTTACTGAACTCTTTGATAGAGAGCTAAAAGATTTTCTTAACAGGACTATATCAGAAATTTTTAGCCTTGAAAAAAACCTTTGAACTATAATCTCTGAATGCTTGCACAAACAAGTTTATGATGAAATGTTGGAGAAATATAAGAAATATGTATTAGCGCTAGAAATATAAGAGATACTTATTACTGTGTTTTGTTTTTGTTTGGTTTTTTTGTTTTTTTATCACTAAACCAAGGTTGGCTATTTTAGGATATTGGTTATACCAATTCTTTCTTTCTTTTTTTTCTTTAATGTATTTATTTATTTGTTTGGCTGCATTGGGTCTTCGTTGCTGCACACAGGCTTTTTCTAGTTGCGGTGAGCAGGGGCTACTCTTCATTGTGGCGTGCGGGCTTCTCACTGTGTTGGCTTCTCTTGTTGTGGAGCACGGGCTCTAGGTATGCAGGCTTCACTAGTTGTGGTACACAGGCTCAGTAGTTGTGGCTCCTGGGTTCTAGAGCGCAGACTCAGTAGTTGTGGCACACAGGCTTAGTTGCTCTGCGGCATGTGGGATCTTCCCAGGGCTTGAACCCGTGTGCCCTGCATTGGCAGGCGGATTCTTAATCACTGTACCACCAGGGAAGTCCTATACCAATTCTTTGTGCCAAGAATTTTTGTGGCATGATACATGTGCCAGCCAAGTAGCTGCTCACATCAAGTATAGTGTAAGATATAGAGAATGAAACTGTATTATTATTTTAAAATACCCAGACACAATTCAAAAATATGCAGTAAACGCTATTTAAAAACAAGACAAAAAAGTCTGAACAATAAAGTAACCAAATAATTTATCATTAAAACTGGCATAATTTGAAATAAACTACTAATTAGATCAGGATAACAGACATAAACTGGGATTGTCCAAGGCAGTTCAAGAGGTGTGGTCATGCTACTGATCAAGAATATAACAACTGTGGAATACAGAGCTTAGAAGCCTTTTCATACAAACCTGGATTCAAGAGCTGGCTGTGCCACATACTAACTCTGTTTTAACTAGGACATATTTTAAGACTTTAAATACTAGTGTCATATGTAAAATGGAACCATAATAATAGCTATCTCTCAGGTTTATTGTGAGGAGTAAATATAGTAAGGTGTTTAAAGAAGTTAGCAGGGCTACTGGCACCAACTGAGTGCTCAGAAAAGGGCAGTTATTTGTATGTTCCGATACTCAGAAGTTGTTAAAAAATAGAACAAGTGTCAAGAGATGAGACAAGTAACCTAGAAAAGATTTTGAGAAATACCTCCCAGCATCATGAAAATACCTATCCCATTGAAATGTTAGAAATTCTAACTTTAAGCATTTACTCATTTCAGCTACACCTTCCTCCTTTTAAACGTGTGTAATTCTGGAAGGAAAACACTTTTTAAGCACTTCATAGGTCTTTGTTCTCATGTATTAAAAATTAATTATTACATAAAACAACAGATAATATTTTGTTTAGAGCTCTCATTTCCAGAATATTTTTGCATATATTATCACAGATGAATGTTTGCACATTAAAAATTACTAGCATTACCTTTACTTTCCAGATGAGGAAACAAAATAAAATATTCAAGCCTAGAGAGTGAAAGGTAGTACTAGACTTAAATGCAAGTTTGCATTTCCAATATTAGCAGGACTAACTTTGAAACTGAGGGGAGCCCTATGGAGCTCCGAGGCATGGAGGCCTTTTTGTCCCCCATTTCTTATAGGCAAGACTCCAGCCTCCATGACCTTCCCTGAGTTCCAAAGGGCAGATTCAAACAGTTGCTAATCAAGGGAGGAGTAGCCAAGAAACCATCTGAGGCAAGATTAAAGGGACCAGAGAAGCTCATCAAGATTAGGAGACTCAGACCATCTGAGACCCTGCACACGCCCTCATCTTGCCAGCAACCATACCCTTGGGAAGTATTGTCATAAAACTCCTCATCAAATCCTCCTGGTTGGGAACACATAGTTTTTGGAGGCAGGGGCCTGCTGTGTCCCCCTTTGCCTGGCAAAGTAATGAAACTATCCTTTGCTACTTCACCCAAAACTCTGTCTCTGAGATATGATTTGGCACCAGTCACTTTGGGCGCCAAAATTGATGCTGAAAGCTCAGCTTCTCTGTACACTGGTGCCCAATTATATCTCAGAGACAGAGTTTTGGGTGAAGTAGAAAAGGATAGCTTTATTACTTTGCCAGGCAAAAGGGGGACACAGCAAGCTAATGCCCTCAAAACCGTGTGTCCCAGCTTGGAGAAGATAGTGGGAAGTTTTATAGTAATTGTTCAAAGAGCGCTTGATCAGCTTGTGGACCTTCCTCTGATGGGTTGGTGGTGATGTAAGTAGGAGTCATCATCATCAACTTTCAGGTCCAGCTGGTCTGGGGTTTACATGCTTGTGGGCAGCATGCCATCATTAATCATTAACTTCTCCCACCTGGAGGGGTTTTCAGTATCTCAGGATAGCAATAGCTCAAAGATATTCCTCTGTGTATCCATTGATGGGGAAACAGGACCTTTCCCCAAGGCTGCTCTTGACTGTTTCTCCCTGGTCTTGCATCCCCTCCCTTTCCTAATTAACAACTGCTTGAATCTGCCCATTGGAACTCAGGGAAGGTCATGGAGGCTGAATGAAGGCTGTTTCCTGTAATCAAAGAAATGGGGTACACAGAAAGTCTTTGTGCCCCGGAGCCCCACAGGGCCCTGCTCAGTATCAGCTTAAGAACTTGTTTTCAGAGTGCAAAGACTGGAAGAGACTGGCTTGTTAGAAAAAAAAAAGCCTTAAAAAGCTATATCTGGTAACCACATAACTATTGCTGGCGGATGGCACTGGGCAACAAATAGAAGAAAAACAGGGGAGGGAAGAACATAAACAGGGAGGTGGGTTCAAAATGATAGATGGAAGATATAATGGACAACTCTTTTGTGCCATTTCAAATATTTTGGTCCCACCTCTTGCATTATCCAATACTGCAGTTACCAGTTTTGTGCAAGATTTGTGCAGTGTGACAGCTCCTTATTTCCTACCCTGGGGCTTCTCTGCAGCCATATCATGGGACTCCCACTGAAACCCCCTCAGCCTTTATACATGTGTACCTCAAAAGTTCAGGGAAGTTCAAACTAATGGGTCTATCATTCACACATTTCAGAAGAAATTGTCTATTTCTTTGAGGGCAAAGATCTGAGAAGCATTTCATAAAGCTATTCCAAAGATCACAATGGATGGAGAACTGGTTGGCTTTTCTTCTTTCTCTGTTTGACTGGTTTTTTTTGGTTTGTTTTTTTGTGGTACGTGGGCCTCTCACTGTTGTGGCCTCTCCCGTTGCAGAGCACAGGCTCTGGACGCGCAGGCTCAGCGGCCATGGCTCACGGGCCCAGCCGCTCCGCGGCATATGGGATCCTCCCGGACCGGGGCACGAACCCGTGTCCCCTGCATCGGCAGGCAGACTCTCAACAACTGTGCCACCAGGGAAGCCTCTCTGTTTGACTCTTTTTGTCCTTCACTTCTGTTTCAAGGGACTAGGGCATAGCACAGTCCAGCAGGAAAATGTGGTCTCTGCTCTGGCAGGAAATTGTTCACATACTGAAGAAATTATAGGACAAAAAATAGGTACCAAAAAGAAACAAGGAAAAATGTGGATGGGTCTTGTATGTATTGGCCCAATGGGCCCAAGTATAAGAGCGATTTATTGACCTAGAAGCACTTGGAAACTGTCTTTGATGGGATGGCTTTCTGCACTTTGCATGTAACAACTGTCTGTAGTAATGTTGCTCAAAGGGTCATCTACAGACTGGTAATATGTTTCACCCAGGAGGATATTAGAAATAAAACTTTTAAGTCCCGTTAGATGTACTGAATCAGAATCTGTATTTATCAAGACCCCAAATAAGTTGTATCATATTTCAGTTTAAGAAACACTAATCTATAGTAACTAAAGCCGAGATAGCTTAAAAGAGTACGGAGGGAGGAGCCAGAAAGCTCAAGGAAATAAAAATGACTCCCTTGGGAGGAAACAGAGAATTCTCTTTGTTAAAGCAGTTAGAAATATATGGGTAAAGGGAGTACTGGCACCTTTAAGATTCTTGGTGGAGGCAATCTTCTTCATGCCAAGGTTAAATACAGGAGATATACCTATTGACTGGACTCCCTATTTTCAATGGGAGATGATAGACTCTGGAATGGCAGAGGCCAGGTGGCAGGACTCCTTGGGCAGGGACAAGGTGGATTAATGACCATAATGGATCACAGAGGCCAAATGGTAATTAGCTTGCTATAACCTGCAGCGATTTGTAAGGATGATTAATAGATCCCAGTGTTTTGAAGAATGAGAAAGATAGAAAGCTAAATAGGTATTACTTAACTTGAATAACTAAGGAAAAAGAAATGAGAGCTAGTGAGCAGAAAGTGGACACCAATGATCATGGTGAAAAAGAGCAACCCCTGGACCAATGTTTAAAAGTAATTTCCTCTGCCTCATAGCCCATTGACCTATGGGGAAGCCGAGCTGCTGGAGGAAAGCCTTTGCAGTGTGTTGAATGAAAGTGAGATATCCAAACTCTTTGAACACTGTTGGACATGGTATCTGAGTTGACATTGATACCAAGGGACTGAGAGTACCATCATGATTTTCTAGATGGAATGAGGGTTTAAGGAGTATAAGTGGTAAATGGAGTCTGACTCAAGTCCATTATACAGTGGGTCTAATATATTCATGGACTAACGCTGTGGCTATTTTCTAGTACCTAAGTATATAATTGGTATAGTTATGCCTAGTAGTTTGAAGAAGTATTTCATTGAGTCCCCGAACTGTGGAGTAAGACATTTTTGGCAGAAAGCATCACGTGGAGGACCCTGAAACAGGTTCCTCCAGCCCCTTGGCAAGATAATAAACCAGAAACCAAACTATCTCCCAGAGGACTTATAAGATTAACACCACCATCTAAGTTTTATAAGATATAGAGGTATAGACCCCTATCAGACTCCCATTCAAACCCCAAAACTGTGTGTGGTGAGGTGAATTTACAACATTTCTTCAATGTGCAACTGGGAAATTTGGGGGAATTAACACCAGTGAGGCCACACTTAACCAAGGGGAGATGAAGCTGCTCAGTAAATGCTCCCCTTTCTTTATCTCACTGGATGGTACATTAGTATCTCATGCATGTGGTGTCAAACAAAATCCCTCCTGAGAACTGGCTGGAAAGAACCGGATATAGGGGAGTAGGCTGAGCCAATGGTATGATCAGAGTTTATCAGAGAGTGTTTTTGCTTGATGTCAGTTGGTTCTCAGGAGGAACCATTAAGAAGAGGTTGTTTTGGGCTTCCCTGGTGGCACAGTGGTTGAGAGTCTGCCTGCTGATGCAGGGGACATGGGTTCGTGCCCTGGTCCGGGGGTATCCCACATGCCTCAGAGCGCTAGGCCCATGAGCCATGGCCACTGAGCCTGCGCATCCGGAGCCTGTGCTCCGCAATGGGAGAGGCCACAACAGTGAGAGGCCCATGTACCACAAAAAAAAATAAAAATAAAATAAAAATAAAGAAGAGGTTGTTTCCAATGCTCAAGAGTGAATCAAAGTTCAGGGGCCTGAGGGGAGAAGAGAAACCCAGTTATAGTTTAATCAAGTTAGTGGGCACTTTATCCAAATTTGTGAGTAGGGACAAACAGTCCAGCTGATTATTTTTGACACAAAGAATGGGAATTTGAATGGTCTATACCTGGCCTTTTCATAGATAAGTCTCATGTAGGTCATATGGGGAAGAATTGTTCTTCGTAGTAAGCCCTTTTCAAAAACACAAAAATTTGGAGGAGACTTCTCGACCATTGCTATTTACCAGGAGTACTGGATTCAAAGTTCAACATTGCCAGTGGTCAACTCAGAAAACACAACTTTCAGTTGTCTTTCCTTCTCCCTCTTTTTTGTAACTCCACGGAATCACTTTTTCAGGCTTTGCTTTTTGATAAAACAGCAAAGGCAACTCCTATATTTAGCCTAAATTAAGGGTCAATGTTATAACAGGAACAGTGATGCTAGCTTAGTATTCAAGAGAAATGGCTTGCTCTAAAATACTACTTGATATGAAAGAAAGCTTTATTAATATAGAAATACCAATGCCCAGAGACTATAAAGATCTGTATTTAACTATTTATCCGTTATCTGAACTTAGAAAAAAAAATACTTAAACTCCCCATATTTCAACTTATCAGCTAATGAAACATAGGCAACAATACTTGGATCACAGATTATCGTGAGGATCAAATGTTGTAAAGTATAGAAAAGTTTCTGGAATTCTTCTTGTAAAATTAATTATTAGTTCCTGAATATGTTTCTCTCTTTCAATTGTTTAACATAGATTTTTTGCAACCGAAGATGTGGTAAAATAAGGTAAAGACTGAAAAGGGAAAAAGAAAGAAAAGAAAGGAAAGAAAGGGAAGGAGGGAGAAGGGAGAGAGACAGAGAATGAGAGAAAGAGAAAGAATGAAAGGAAGAAAGGAAATTAATGAATGAAATAGCACACTGTCAGTGAGCTAGCAACTAATAGTGCCTGACATGTAATAGGTGCAAACTACATATATTAAGCACTAGAAAGAGAGAAACCATGTCTTGCTTAAACAGTCTTAGAACTAAACTCATTGTGTCCCCTCAGAGATACTTCACCATCTGTGAAGTGCCTGTCTCCAGAGTCCTAACTCTGCAGGGTCCCTTCTCTGAGCTCCCGAGGTACCAGTTAGGCAGCTCCCCTCTTTAGAGGTTTGTCTCAGTTCTGAGAAATCCCTCCTTGATGCTTCTAGATTTTCATATCTTCACCTTATTCTCTTGCATCCCATCACTACTCTAGTGAGGGAGGCAGGAGTGGAGAGATGTGTTGCTTCCTGCAAGTACTATCTGCATTATCCCAATTTTCCTTTTTTTGTGTGTTTTGTTTTGTTTTTTCATGTCACCAAGATGTTTTAATGAATGTCTTATCTTAGATTCTCTCTGTTGAAATACATAGTACAATTCCTATTTTTCTGACTGAACCTTAACTTATACCCTAACTCATCAGCCTAAAGTATCTTTACCTGAGAGGGTGGCAATAGTTGCTTCAATGCCTTTCAAGCCACTGGTCTCTCTCCTTTCCCAACAAGTCTCCAGAGGCTGCCACTGATCTCTTGGAAATGCATTTCTATCCATATTACTCAATGTCTTTAATGCCTTCTGTGGAACATCAAGGCCATGTCAATGTTTCTTTGCCTTCTTTTAGCATATAACTCTAACTTGGACTCAGCAATTTTTATTTTCTGTGAAGGGCCACATTGTAAATATTTGATGCTTTGATGACCATGTGAGTAGTCCATCTCAACTACTTACCTCTGCTTTTATAATAAGAAAGCAGCCGTAGACACTACTAAAAGAATGGGTGAGGCACATTCCAATAAAAACTGGTGGCAGGCTGGATTTGGCCAGCGCAGTGTAGTCATCTGACCCCTGCTCTAACAAAAGTGTAAAAGAATATTCAGTTCCTTTAACATGCTATTCTACTTCATACTTCTGGTTTTATTCACAGACCTAATCCTCTAAAATAAATAATTATAATAAATAAAATATTCTTTTTTTTCCATTTGTTTGGCTGGTGAACCAAACATCTTTTAGAAAATCATCAAAGACCCATTTAAAGAATTACCTCTGAAATGAATGCTTGTTACCATACATTTTATGGGAGGGGTCTTCATCAGTATGTTTTTTATTCTCCAGTTTTACCTTGTAATTACCTCTTTTAATGCATATAATAATTTATTGGCTATATGCATATCACTTCCCTTTTCAGGGATGTAAGTTCCTTTAGGGAACTTAAATTCAGCTTTTACCATGGGCTTTTGGAAACTGTTTTGTTTGTGGAAGGATTGAATGTATACATGAATGAATAAAATATGCATCATGCCTTTCCGGAAGCGTGTTCTTCCTGCTTTGCATTTTTGGAGGAAAAGTTGTTTCCACTTGAGACTCAGGCAACAAAAGACAAAAACAAAAATACTTACCTGTGATTACCTCTTTTTTTTGCTAGATAATCTTTACTAAATTTTGAAGCTGCAGGGTGCCTCATTAAGACAGACAACCAATTTATCACCAAGATTTTGAGAGAAGAAATAATGAAGATAATCTGAAAGCATTTTCTTTTTAATACAGACTTGCTATTTCAAAATAAAGAGCTGATTAAAAAAGGGACCCTTAAAACCGATGGAGGGCTTCCCTGGTGGCGCAGTGGTTGAGAGTCCGCCTGCCAATGCAGGGGACGCGGGTTCGTGCCCAGGTCCGGGAAGATCCCTCATGCCGCGGAGCAGCTGGGCCCGTGAGCCATGGCCACTGAGCCTGTGCATCAGGAGCCTGTGCTCCGCAACAGGAGAGGCCACAGCAGTGCAAGGCCCGTGTACCGCAAAACAACAACAAAAAACAAAACAACAACAAAAAAAACAATGGAGACGATACGGTAACATATTATCTTCATCACATTAAGATCCCAACTTTAAGGCTATCTTTTTAAAAGGAAAATGCTGCCAATAGGATGTTACCCTTTATTAATAGTGTTTTCTGCCTGCATCCAATAATTCCATCATAAGTTTCTCTACTTTATTCCTATGTTGCCAAAAATTTCTGTGACTATATTTACTCATTGATTTGGGGACAGTAAATAGTGTCATCACTAACAAATTAAAAACAAAACTAAACTGAAACTAAGATCACCTTATGCCATTAGCATAGTTTATAATACCCAATCTTGCATTTTCTTTAGTGATGAAATAGCTCATATTTTCCTTTGGCCTTTTCTCTGCCAGATGTATCAACCTCAAATATCATGCTGGTGCTTTTCACTGCAGTTAGGTCATAGCTGTCATTAGCAAAGAAATCCTGGGGAAAAAGTAAAACATATCAGGGGAAAACTAAAAAAGTAACCAAAAACTCTGTCAAAATATTCAGGTTTGTAACAGGTAGTAGTTCTTATGAAAACAGATTCCAGGATCGAAAAAAAAAAAAAGTCAAACACTGAATGACTAGTCTGAATATTGCAAAGTGAACCAAAAAGCCACAGATGTTTCCAGGTTTATGTCTGAAAATCTGGAAAGGTGAATGATTTATATATTTTCATTTTTATGATGGGGAGAGTGAATTGTTCTGTAACTAACAAGTCATGAGATGTTGGAACATATGTTGAAAAGCTCAGTGACTTGAATGCTGAAATTGGCTACTCTGCTTTGTCTTCACAGCTAAACATATTTTATTTCTAGTTCAGAGATTTCTGCTGCTTTAATACAATTTTTATTATTTTTTGGAGAAAATGGAGAGCTGACAGATAACTTTGACTACTTTAAGCATAGAGGAGAAATTTAGCAATTGTTCTTAGTTGAAAAGATTAGGCATGCAGAAAAAATTGTCAATAATATATTATTAAAAATATGTTTTTGGAAAATCTATATAAAGTACTTCTAAGGAAAGGCAAATAGAATACAATGAAGATTCTTCACATTTTCCTCTTTTTTGTATCCATAGTCTACAATCTTAATAAAATTCTTAAACTCACATTCCTGACAATTGCTATATCAGAATATTATTTTAATGTATTCATTGTGAATCATGTTATTGACAAATAAGTATTGTTGAACTTTATAATCATTAAAATGATTAATATTCCTTTGAATTTGTTTCAAAAGGTGCTTCTATTAATTTAATACATTCATCTAAATTTTAGAATTGCTTTTTCCTACTTTTCTTTTTCATAGTTTTCCTTCCTTGTCTCTTTCCCTCAGACCCAAGATACAACAAAATGGGTCCACTACTTACACGATCACTGCACAGTTCTTTCAGACACACCTGAAAATGTATCATTTATAAGACAGCCTTTGAAATGAGTAATAACCCTAACCTTAACATTCGGCTTAATATTTACAGAAGAAATTCATGAGCAAATATACAGTAGTTATTTGGTATGGTTAATTTTACAGAAGCTTAATGTTCTCAGTAGGGGATATGCAAATATGCAGAAATCTACCAGGAGTCTGTCTTCAGTCTCTCCTCACTAAATGCTATTCCTAATTTTAAATACAATGTATTAAATTCCCACTTGTCCTAGTGAGAGTCCAGTTATGAGATATAAATCACACTAGTTATTTTAACAGAAGAAATTAATATAAATAATTTGCAGACTAGATATAAAGCTGTTAACTAGGTAACTCAAAGGGCAAATCAAAAGCATGAAGGTATCAGGGAAGTAGCAATTGCAGTAAGAAGTTCCCTACTTGGACCTAAAATTCCAAATGCTTCATAAATGGAAAATTGTCAACAATCTTTAGCTCACTTTGTAATGGTTCTACCCTTTCTAAAAGGTAGCTTATCCAGAGATCTCTAACATCTTTAGATATAAATATATATTAAATTTATTCAGATTTTTTCTAGTGGATGTAGCAGAGGCATTAGCCTACTATGATCTATTACAGTCTAGAAATGGAAGTCTCTGAAATATATTTTATTAAATTGACAATGTTACTTAATATGCTTAGGCTAAGTCAGTTATAATTACTTTAACATTGTTGTAGTACTTATCAAGTGAAATCACACTTTTAGGCAATTTTGAATACTCCGACCTAGCTTTCCATATATGGAACTAGGTTTTCTTTTAAAAACCATATTTTTCAAAACAGATATTTGGTAGAATAGATATGTCCATGTATAAGATTCTAGATATAGATACTAGATCAATAGATAGATCTCTGATATACATTTATATATTAACTAACAATGTTATTATAGTAAAATAAGATATGGATTTTAAACTATTCCTGTATAGACTACTGTGCTGTGAACCAGATTTCAAACATTACTTTTCAACAACAAACAACACATTTTATAAGGTATAAAACTGACAGTAGAAATATATTATCATATATAAAAACTCATTAAATTCTGTGATCTTGACTCAAAAACATCAAACATTAAGAACTATGTAAAACTGTTGATTCATCTGTGATATGATAGGATATCGTATATCACTTTGAGGAAAGTGTTTTTTTTTTTTCCTCTGAAACTCTCCTAATTTTGTCTCTTAGCATACAGCAAGTATATTTACCAAAATAGTTTGATATTTGTATATTAAATATGTTTCTGGTCACATATACCTATATTAACTCTCTGTTTTTCATTCCATACATTTTTTCTAGTCTCCAAAACAATGTATATAACTGACAAAAATATACCTGTATTTCGATATCTCAAAGGCATGTAAAATGCAGCAATTTCAAAATCATACTCTCTCCTTTAGCTTGATCTACTTAAAATACTCCATTTTTCACAGGATAAAGGCAGAAATTCATAGTATGTCATATAATGCCTCTGTCAGCTGATTCTTGATGATCTTCCCCCGCCTCATCACCCATCACCCATTCTTTTGTGTTATCCACACTGACAGTTTTTCAAGTGTACCTTATTATGGCTGACTCAAAGGCTCTGCACTTTCTAGTTCATCTGTCTGGATTGTCACCATGCCCACACACACACCATTTCCCTAGTTCATCATGTTTCCATAGAGATGCTTTTCTGTCTCCAAAGGATAGGGCCTGTCTCTTTGTTAAGTGCTAATTTGATATAGCCAGGTACACATTGCATTTTATAAAAATAGTTTTTTGATTTTTTAAACCTTCATCTGTTTCCTCTATTAAGCTGAACTTTTTTGTGAAAGTAGGTACACTATTTTTGTTTTGCTGTTATTGTTATTTTTTTTTTTACCATTGTCTAGAACAATGCCTGACACATCATAGACACTCAATGGACATTTGTTGAAGGAAGGAACAAAGGGAGGGAGAGAGGGAGGGAGGGAAGAATGGATTAATGAATTACCAATGAACTTTTTTATTACTGAAAAACATCCCAAATTTGGAATCGGATTAAAATAATTTCAAACTCAGCCTCCAATATGAAGAAACTGTAACTTGAAATGTTGTGTCATATTTTTTTTTTATCTATATATAATGAGTAAAGTGCAATGTTCCAATGAACACTAAATGAAATAGTATATGTAAAGAATGGATGGCAAGCCATATTCTAGTTAGACATTCTGAAAAAAAGTAAAATTCCTCTCCCCTTAAATAACAATAAAATAACTAAATTTGTGTTAGTTTTCTGAATGTTTCACAATGTCCAAATGTTTGCCATCTGTAACACAAATACTTTTTATTAAAGAACTGTTTTGTTCAGATAAAATTCACATAACCTCACAATTTTCCTATTTAAAGTGTACAACTCCATGGTTTTTAGTGTATTCAGAGTTGTTCAACCATCACCACAATCAGTTTTAGAACATTCTCATTACCCGCCCTCCCCACAAAAAAAATACTCATTAGCAGTCACTCCCTGTCTCCTCTCTACCCACCTTTTGCAAGCCACTAATCTACTCTCTATCACTATAGATCTGCCTACTTGGACATTTCAAACAAATGCAACCATACCACATATGGTCTTTTGTGACTAGCTTTTTCCACTTAGCATAATGTTTTTTAAAGTTTATCCATGTTGTAGCAAGTGCCAATATTTCATTTCTTTTTATTGCCAAATAATATTTTATTGTATGAGAATGTAAAATGATGCAGCTGCTTTGGAAAACAGTCTAGTACTTCCTCAAAAGTTTAAACATAGAGTAACTATTTGACTCAGCAATTCCACTCCTAGGTATATACCCAAGAGAAATAAAAACATGTATCCACAAAAAAACTTGAACATGAATGTTCACAGCAGCATATTTATAATAGAAAAAAATTAGAAACATCCCAAATGTCCATCAACTGATGAATGGATAAAAAATATGGTATATTCATACAAATACTTCTGATATATATTCATAGTTTTGCCATCAAATTTCCTAACATGTTGTAAATCTTAAAAATTTGGAAATATGATTTGATCTACAAATGTAAATCTCATTTTTAAAATCCCAATAAGGAAATGAACTGTTTCAAGGTGGATTACATTAATGTAACATACTTGAAGTTTCTTAAAATATGTGTCATTAAAGGAAAAACAATATAACATTTAATAATTACAACATATTTATATATTGTTATAGACTAAATGTTTGTGTCCCCTCAAAATTCATGTTGGAACTTAATACCCAATGTGATGACATTTGAAGGTGGAACCTTTGGAAGGTGATTAGGTCATGAGGGTGGAGCCCTCAAAAATGGGATTAGCACCCTTGCAAAAGAAATCTCAAAGACTCCCGCTTCACCATAGGAGCACACAGAAAGAAGATGGCAGTCTATGAATCAGTGAGCCAGCCCTCAGCAGACACTGAATGTGCCAGTACCTTGATTTTGGACTTCTTATCCTCTAGAACTGTGAAAAATAAGTTTCTGTTGTTAATAAGCTAATCAGTCTTTGGTATTCTGTTATATCATCCCAAATAGACTGAGATATATATTTCTCCAAGATACATAAATGAATTTTAACTATTTACCTTCACATGCACATATATGTCTGCTTCTACACAGGTCATACAACTACATTTTCTGTAAACAAAACTTATATCAGTAAGAACTGTACTTAGATATTGATCATAGATATCATTTGCTGATGAGTAAAAACATCTTTTATAAATACTTTCTCATATATATCTTTTAAAAATATTTATCAATAAAATATTTTAAAATATGAGGTAATTCTTCTTATAGTTTATATATACATATATAAGTATAGATATACTTATAGAAAGGTAGATATCAAAATTAATATCTATTTATATATTTCCTCTTCTAGGGCAGCCCTGCTTAAGACAAAATGTACTTAGAATGTTGCGATTTCTCTCTATAAAGTAGATTATGTATATTGTTATTAAAACTTTGGTCCATCACACTATAAAGATCATGTTAGATTGAATAAAGAAATTTTACAATTTTTTTAGAGATTTTTCATAGCAAGTTATTTATATGAAAAGAGCAATTATAAAATCAGTCCTTAAAAAGCTAAAATATGCTTCCTAAGAATATCCAATTCCACCTTCACATTTAATCTAATTAGTACGTTTAGATTTTTTTGTCTGATTTTGAATGCAGTGTCCTATATTAGCAGAATGTTCTCTTTTGTAATAATCATGGTCAGGCGACAAAATTGCTATGCTGTTAATGAATGGCAAATGGGACTGTCAAGGATCCCAATAAAACTTCTTTTTCCTTTTCCCTATAAAACTGATCAAATAATTGGTGTACCAGAATGAACTATGTGAAGATGTGTGTATATTCAGGTGCTCAGAGACCCATAAATAGTCACTGCTCTGTAATCATAACTGAAGCACTAAGAGTCTATGGAGACTGACTGGGGCATTGTATAACTGGTAAAGTAGGGTATATATTTCCTCACTTGGACTCCTGAAGTCTGTTCAATACATCTGCAGAAAACTTTTTACTATCTCATCCATATCACCATTCTTTTCTTTTTATTTTCTATAGACATATTTAAGAATATTATGGAAATTAGAAAAAATAATAATAAAAAATACTTTCCCTCCTTTTTGTTTCTATATCATCTTTGTCTCTATGTAGGTATACTTTATATTACTTAAGATATCAGTGGATGTATTATTTAGAATTACAGTTATTTGTGTAGAAGATGTCTGTCCATTTCCCCATGGATCCTGTTGCCATTTTCATGCACACTGGGTCCCTATCTACTTTTAGTACCAATGGTAACAACTGTGTATCTCTTTGTTAGAAGACTGGCCTCAAACTTTCAGAGTACATATTTCCTGAATGTATGTAAATATGGAAAAGCTTTTATATTACATCCCTTCCACAAGCATTCCTTAACAAGTATCTGATTAAGGTGGGGATATAAATACCCAGCTCTATTGCCCTTAATCAGGATCACCTGGACATATGATCTACACTTTTCTCCAGAGTTCCCCTCCAGGGTTGAGCCAAAGTTACCCACCATGTGTCTTTGTGGGATATCACATACTTTGCTGACCTTCTTGGTTTTATTTTCCTACTTTCTTCCCAGGTTTTCCTGTGAACTCTTCTTAACAAATCACTCCCAAATCTTGCTTTTAGAAATTGCTTCTGAGGAAACTAATCTAAAATAAGGCCATGAGTAACAACAACAACAAAAACTATGTAAAACAACTTTTAGTGGAGGTGGTTCACAAAAGGTTTCTGGATCAGAATTTGTCAACAGTGGAAACTAAGGCAGATTTTAGTGGAACCTAAGGCAGACGGAGTGAAGCAGCCACCATTACTCTCAACATCACAATAGTCAAATGTGATGATGAACAAATTTAAAGATGTCTGGTAAGTTGCTGCCTGATAGCAATCTCCTCTGCTCCTCTTCTAGCTCTTATTTCTAACTACCAGCCCAGTTGACCACAGCAAACCTAGGAACACCTCCAGGAGCTGGACTGTAAACTGTAGAAGTGGTAGCTACAGAAGGTCAGTGGCTTCCTATAGACCTTCCCATGGGTTTCCCTTTTCCACTTTGGTACCTGAGAGAGGCTGGCTTCTCTGACTGACTTCTTAGTGTCTCCTTCTCTGATCCATTGGTTCTTTCTACCTTCACTTCTGCAAATCTCACAATTGTGCCAGATCTAATTGTTCCTTGGGTTCTTTATCTATAATATTCATTGTGACTTATACATAGTGACAAACACTTAATGGTCAACACATAAATATTTGATGAATATGTGGATGGTTATTTCACTGAAAGAGATCATTTACTAAGTGACTGGGAAATTATATCTCTCAAATATTAAGTTTTTCACTGATAAAATTAAGTTCAGCCATAAGCTGTGAAGTTATTTCACTAAACTTATGGATCCTTATGATGTTTAGAATTCAAAGCAATTATTTTGTGAATTTATAAAAGAAACAAAAGGAAGACATAGGAATAGAATATCCACATCCCCAGCTGATACTTTAAAATTGATCAAGTGCTAAATGTACCAACCATTGCCTGTTTAATTGGAGCATAGATAAATGTGTTCAAAGAAAACATGATTCAGTATCTCTGCAAATAAACTGGACCATATTGAACTTTCTTTTTTCTTGATAACAAAATAAAGACATTTCTAAATAAGCATCAGGAAACATTAAGTAAGTAATTTATGGTCAAAAATGTGAAATTTTATACATTGCATCTCAAAACTAAGCCTTGAAAAATAGCAGTGTTTAGGTGCTGCATGTGTGCAGAAAGATGCATAGTATCACTTGTTTTATTCAACACTACAATGAAGAAATTTAATAGGAGTCACTAGGAATTATGTCAGTTAAGTAGCGATGTTGTTTAACCATGGGAAAGGGAAAATAAATAATGAGACTTGAATTCTAAGATTTATTACATATGTAAGAAACCATTCAATGCAATAAAAACTCATGAAAATTAATATTTTCAAGCTAAATTATTACAGAAAATTATTTATATGTCACTTGTTAATGCTGCTCTCATTATTCACTCTCAAGGTGTTGAATAAATTTTAGCAGAAGCATGAATGTTATCTTCAATTCAAGTTAGGCTTTATTCTGCTATTTCAAAAACTATTCCAAACTGACAATTTTTTCTCCTACTCCGCTCTTCCCCCAATAATGTTATTTCTATTTTTGGTGGGGGAGGAAAATGAACTATGATGTGATTACATTATAAAATATAAGTAATCTATAGGAAGTAAGGATTACTTGAGTTAAGCAATGTTTAATAACATTTTTCACACTAAGTAAATTATGGAAAATGCCAGCTCTAGTATCTATTAGCTGCATGATCCTACCTCCATTTCTCCTTTCTGAGATGTGTTTCCATAGCTGTAAAAAGAGAGAAGCTAACCACCAAGTCTACTTTATGGAATACACTTGAAGTTCAGTAGAATTAATGAATGTACAAATGTGCATTGTAAACCTTAAGATAGTGCATGGCTGAAAAAACAAACAAAAAATACTGTGAATTACATAGAGTATGTATTTTAATTAGGTCTTCTTTGAAGCACATCTCAAAATTACTTTTATAGCAACATCGAGACTGGTGTTTGACCAAACAGTTGCTTAACCATGGCCCAGTTGACATATAAGATCAGCCATCAGAGTAAGCCTTAAATGAACAGAAGATATTTGCCACAGTATGAAAAGGTATGTATATTATTAACTTGAAGAATCTATTCAAAAATAAAAGCTTTCTCACACAGAAAAGGAAAATTCAAATGGTCATTCAACATAAGGAAACGTACGTGTCGCCAATGTTGCAGGCTAATAAAAACATAAATACAAACAAAAAACCAAAATTCTTATTTAAAAATGATAGACATATTTTGATAACAGTTTGGTGGCTTCTTAAAAAACTAAACATACTCTTACCACATGATCCAGCATTTGCGCACCTTGGTATTTACCCAAAGGAGTCAAAAACTTATGTCTATACAAAAACCTACACAGTGATATTTATGGCAGCTTTATTCATAATTGCCAACATTTGCAAGCAATCAAGATGTCCTTCAGTAGGTGAATGGATAAATAAACCGTGGCACATCCGACAATGGAATACTCAGCACTAAATAGAAGTGTGCTATCTATTCATGTAAAGATGTGGACGGACTTTAAATAAATAAGTATTACTAAGTGAAAAAAGCCAATCTGAAAAGGCACATACTGTGTGAGTCTGACTATAAGAACTTCTGGAAAAAGCAAAATTAAGGAGGCAGTAAAAACACAATCAGTGGTTGCCAGGGTTGGAGTAGGGGGAAGGGTGAATACGGCAGAGCATAGAAGAGTGTTAAGACAATAAAAATACTCTCTGTATAAAACTAGAATTATGGACGGATGTCATTACACATTTGTCCAAACCCATAGAATGTATGAAACTGAGAGTGAACTCTTATGTAAACTATGGACTTTGGGCGATTAAGGTGTGTCAGTGTAGGTTCATCTATTGCAACAAAAATACCTCTCTGGTAGTGGGTGTTGATAGACAGGGACAATATGGGAAATCTCTGTACCTTTGTCTTAATTTTGCTATGAACCTAAAACTACTCTAAAAAATCTTTAAAAAAGTGACAGATATTGTCCTTTGTAAAAAGTGTACTGCAGGAATTAAGATGGGTGAAACTGTCACCCAGGGGTTAGGGAACATCAACCAGTCTATTTATATCTCAAAATTAGATATTTTTTGTAATGCATGGGTATTATCTATGATCCCTTCCATGAATGGTCTTGTGATCAATGAAGTGGAGAGACCTCAGGATAACCCAACTGGCAGAGCAGACTTCTGGACACTTAGGGGAGAAGTTGGAAACTGTAGCAAAGTTAAATTTTTGAGAAATTTTAAAAGACAATATGGAGCTATTTGGAGCCTGTGGGGTTCTGCTGGGAACAAGACTTCTAAAATGACAAATATGTCTGAAAGGCTGTGGTCCAAGGCCATTTTTGCCGGCTATAAGCAGGGTCTCTGGAACCAGAGGAAGCACACAGCTCTTCTTAAAACTGAAGGTATTTATACTAGAGATGAAACTGACTTCTATCTAGGCAAGAGATACGCTTATGTGTACAAAGAATAGCACAGTAACTCCTGGTGGAAAACCTAACAAAACCAGAATAATCTGGGGAAAGGTAATTCACGCTCATGTAAACAGTGGCATGGTTTGTGCAAACTTCTGAAGCAACCTTCCTGCTAAGTCCATTGGACACAGAATCTGCGTGATGCTGTACCCTTCAAGGATTTAAACTTATTGAAAAGTACATAAATAAAAGTGTAGTTTGGTAAAAAAAAACAAAGAGGCAATTTGGAAATATTACTACTCACATATATTTTAAAAAGTTCACAATATCTATCCAATGAAAACATATAGAATTTATAAAGAACTCAGGCTGATTTTTCATGATATGAAAACAGTAAGAATCAATTTGTCAATTGACACTTTAATTTTTAGAATATGGGACAAGTAATACTGTCTCCTATATAAAGGCATCCACACTCTTGAACACTAGCACTCAAATAAATATAAATTTAAATTACATTTCCTTAAGAAATTAGGAAAATACAAGTTTCTAAACTACATTATTTGCATTAGTCCTCACATTTTGCATTTTAAACTTAAAAGGCTAAGATGTGAGAGGGAGTTTCTTTCATAGTGCTGTTAGAACTCTACTAAGGAAGAAATGGAGGAAGGAAAAAGGGAAATTGAATTTGACCTTGAGATTTTTCATATTTTTCAAAGTAAAGGATATATTTATGAAATTTGTGAAATTACTCTAAAGCTTTTCTCGCTTTTGGAATTAAAATATAATTTGTGTCACATGTGTCATTTCTTTATCAGCAAATTTGGAACTTATTATCTCTACTCTTAAAGATTTAGTATTAAAAGAAGATTCATGTCTGAAAACTGTGGCTACTGTTTTATGTATTAAATGTGCCAGTATCAGAACTGGAGAGTGAAGTAAATGGAAAACGCCAGTTTCTAGCCAGGAAATTAAAATAAAAGAAGAAAAAAAGTAGCACCAGCATGTAAACCCTTAAATCAGTGCTGTCGGGAATGTGACAGAACACTTTACTCTCTCCTTGGGGCTTTGGTTTGCAGATGCATTTGTGTCAGAAGGTTTCACTTAAGGAAAGAAGTGAAGCTGGAGCACAAATCAAAAAACAAAGGGTTCAGTTTAACAGCTAGAGTTTGAATGAATGAGAAAAGTTCTGGTCTACCTTTCATTAGATTCATCACTTAGTTATGATTTCTCTTTATCTGAGGGGTCATGTTTAACCCTCTGGACATTTTTAAACTATATTCTTTAAAATATAACTAAAAAATCCTGTTTCAATCATGATGAAAAAAAATATATTTCTCCAGAATCCACTTAATGCGGTTAAGCACAATCTCCCGTTAAAAGTTCCAAAATCAAAATTTAATGAAATTGACATACTTTTAGAGATATCTTCCAAATCACTTTGCCTTTATCATATCAGAAAGACATTTACCTCCACATATTATGTGTGTATATTATATATATATATATATATATATATATATATGCATGTATATGTATATAAAATTCAAGACCAACAAGCTATAGGGTTTAAGGGGGATTTGAAATTTTTAGAACTTAAGGTAGTCACGAAACCTTGCTAGAAACTCAAAATAGTGAATATAGTTTATGATCACAGTGAAACACACTACAATTCACTTAAAATGGAAGGAATTCCAATGCTCTGCCACAGAGGGAACAGAATTCAATACACACAAAAAAACACATCCAAACTATCTCACATTTAATAACAAGAAGTCAGTTTTGAAATGTTTCACTGTGGTAGTTTTGACCCCTTGGCCACAAGTTTCTCCATTTCTGTATTCATAACTTACTTTCCTTCACAATTTCTACACTCATCTTCCTTTTTTCTTCGCTTGCCAGGTACCATTATCTTTTTCCCCTACATTCCTAACATCTTTGTTCTGAAGATTGGTTTCTTGTTTACTTTGCCTAGGCTACACATTCCAGCGAAAAGTATCAAAATGTAGTGGCAAACACACTCTAAAAAAATTCTATTTATAAAGGGATATTTTTATTCTCTTATCTTTCTCTTTTATTTTAACATGTTTTTCTTCTTATTTTACTGGGTCATAGAATTTAAAATACATAGGATATTTGCCCAAGAGATATTTGTTGGGCAATCATATATCTATAATCATATTTTGTGGATATATATATATATATCAACAAAATTCCTTTGACAGAGGAGAGGATTTGAGAAAGTATGAGTACATGAAGTAAATCTTTTTCTTTGAAAAGGCTCCCACTTTAATTTACAAAATTATCTCCTCCTTCTGGGTTAGATAAATAAATCTCATGCTCAAAATATTTTTTTAAAAAAGTCAGTTTCATATATTTAAAAACTATCACTGGCTTTAGCCTATGAAAATAATGAAAAATTCTATCTCTTTATCTAGAGAAGTATTTATTCAACATTCCAACATTTGCCAAAAAAAAAAAAAAAAAACTTCTGGAAAAGCTTTGTGAGGGATACAGAAGGAAGATCTACTACATATGTGATGGGTGTCTATTTCAGCAAATCATAGTCTTTGCCTAGTGGGAAATTGTATTAGTGCATTCAAGCTGCTACAACAAAAATACTACAGAATGTGTGACTTATAAACAGCAAGAATTTATTGCTCACAATTCTGGAGGTTGGAGGTCCAAGATCAAGGTGCCAGCATGGTTAAGTTGTGGTAAAGGTCTTCTTCCAGGTACAGACTGTTGACTTCTCACTGTGTCTTCATATGGTAGAAGAGGCCAGGGGGGTGGGTGGGTCTGTAGGATTCTTTTATAAAGACACTAATCCCATTCATGAGGGCTTCACCCTCATAACTTAAGCACCTGCCAAAGCCCTTACCTCCTAATACCATTGCATTGAGCATTAGGATTTCAGTATATGAATTTTGGGAGAAACACAAACATTCAGACCATAACATTCCACCCCAGTCATACAAAATTCATATCCTTCTCACATATCACCAACTCAAAAGTTTATGTCCAAAGTTTCATCTAAATATCATCTAAATCAGATACAGATGAGACTCCAGCTGTGAACCTGTGAAATCTAATATGTCGTGTGCTTCTGAAATACAATGCTGGGACAGGCATATTTTTCATTATATTTCTCCAAAAGGGAGAAATATAAATGAAAAATAAATAATAGGTCCCAAGAAAGTCCAAAATCCTAAGGCCCACAGGTCAGGCAATCCTGCATTCTGGACACACAGAGGTAGGGATCCCCCTTTCAAAATATACTGGGTTGGCTCATAGCCCCCATGGATTTGTTGGGCACAGCACACTCCATGGCTTTCATGTGTTGGAGTTCAATGCCTGTGACTCTCTTGGGTTGGAATCTCATACCAGTGGCTCTGCGGATATGAGGTCTTGGGGGCACACTCACCCCAATGGTTCCACTGAGCATTATCCTAGTGGACACTCTCTGCAGTCACCCCACCTGAGTTCATCACCCCATGGTTCTGGGCAGCTCCACATTTGAAATCTAGATGGAGGTGTAGAAGAAACATCCACACTCATGATAGGTATTTATTTCAGCAAATCATAGTCTTTGCCTAGTGGGAAACATACTAAGAACAGTTCCTCATTTCAAGGCATTTAAAATATGGTTTGAGAGAAGAGATAGCAAAGTGAAAAATTTTTAATTATAAGTTAAATGTAACATCAATATAACAATGAAATAATTGTTCTAATGGTGTGCATAATTAATATTAAAAAATTGTCCAGAAAATGATTGCTGTGGAAATTCAAAAGAGAGCAAGAACCTTGGTCTGAGAACATTAGAGAAATTTCTGAGAGTAGGTAGATTTAAGTTGGGTGACAAAGAGTAGGTCAGATTTGAACAAAGGCTAAATGTTCAGAGAGAAAAAAGATTAGCAATAATAAAGTATTCCACTAGCAACTTGATTGCCTGAAATAGAATTAACAGAGTTGACTTGGGGACAGAGAAAGAGATGATGATTTTAAAAATAAATACTAACTGAAGTTAAATTTTGCTTGCAGCATACTCATGGTGTGGAAAATCTTTTGCATTTTTCTGTGACTTCTGTACATCCAACTTAATATGATTAATTAATGGCTAATGCCTTTCTTTTATTGAAGACTTAAAATTGAAGAAAGGTATTAAAAGGAAGAAAAAACAACATGTGGATAGAAGAGGATAACAACTTTATATAGATAACTGTATTAGTTATCTAATAACAGCTTTGTTTATTATGACCATCTATATAAAATCCTAGTCTCATGTAAAATCATATTAATTTAAATAAAATTTTTATAAGCAGTCTTAGCTCATGATTCACATAAAAATATTGGATTCCCATATACCAGTAATTACCAACTAGAAAATGTAAAATTTTTAAAAATCCTACTCCCAATAGCACAAGAGCATAATGTTACTAGAAATACAAATAACCATACTGTAAATTCTTGGCAAAAAATTATAAAATATTATTAAAGGATAAAAAAGAGATGTGAATAAATGAAGAGATATAACATGATAATGAGCTGTAAAAGTGCCTTTTCTACCGGAATTAATCTATAAGTTCAAAACAATTGCAATAAAAAGAACACATTATTTTTCTTGGGACTCAGCAAGACATTCCTCAAATTCATATAAAAATGCAAAGTGCCAAAAGTAGTCAAGATAATGTTGAGAAAGAATAAGCAACAGTTTTGGGGTTCATATGTATCAAGACTCAAACTAATGAACATTGTAATTAAGGCAGTGCAGTTCTGGCACTTGAGACCAACGGAGTAATGGGGTCCATATTAGAGTTGGAAATAGATTCATACAGACGTGCACCTTGATATGACAAAGGTACTATTGCAAATACCTGTGGAATTAATGAATTATTTAATATATTGGTGTCCCCCTTTCATAACAAACAAAATAAGTTCTAGAGTAGGACTTTTCCAGGTGGAAAATTCCAATACAAAGTAGTTATTTTCTTCTCTCTTCTAGAAAAGCACTCCGCACCAAGGAGAAAAAGAAAAGAAACATACACACACACACACACACACACACACACACACACACACACACATATTGCATCTTTGAGAAAATTAGAAAATACAAAAATATAGAAAGTACCTATCGGTATGTAGAAAGGGGCTACTGGGCAGGGTCATGGAAGGAAGAGAGTAGAGAACACACCCATTACAGAATTCAGGGTTGGCAAAGTATACTTTTCTATAGGTCCAGAAAAAGGGGTATAGCCTGATGGTCAAAAACAAAACTCCTGTCTTTGACCTTCTTTATAATGAATGCATGATGCAGGAGCTGGCATTAGGAATTTCCCAGGTCAACTGTGGTTTCAAGAAACATTTTCTACAGCATATTTTACAAGGTTGTTCCAAGATACCATGCTCTATATTAGCAATTCTTACCCAGGTCTCACAACCCACTGATGTGCCATGTAATGGTGTGGTAAATTACAGTGATTTGTTACTAAAACATAAAAAATTCCAAATTCCGTATCTTTTCTTAAATAAAGATGAATCGAGATTATTTCTAGTTATATTTCTCTCTCACTGGATATTGACCTGGCTTCAGCCGGTACACTTCGTGTAAGTTTTGTCAGTCTTGTGTGTTCAGAGCAGAACAAATGGATTGAAAATCAATGCCCAGGGTTAGTTCTCCTTTTATGTTAAACTTATTAATGTCAGATGTGTTGTTACAGACCTGCATTTTGACAATGTTCTACACCAGAATATACCAAAATATATAAGTGGACTGTAATCTTTTTTTTTCTCTAAGAACCTACCTTGGAGGAGAGAACTTCTGAGAACGCTGGGAAGCTTCCCTTGTGCTCAGATGCTTTTTGTTCAGACATCTGCTGGCCAGAGGTTCAGCAGGGAAGCGGAGGATGTGTGTTTCTAGTATATTGCAAGAACATCCAACAGGACCAAAAATAAAAATTACTGAAGAAAGAATTTTTTCCTCTTCTTCTTTTATTTCCATGTTCATGGCCTCATGGCATTGCCCCTTGGGAGAAGAGAGGCAACAGTAGAAAACCTACCAGGCAAAGACTCATTTCTACAAAATATTTCCCTGTCAACACCTTAATTTCAGCAGAGACTGTTCCTGCTCCTCAAATTAGTACCAGAGTTTGTAAGACAAACCTAATAGTGGTACACAAGGGCTACACACCTGAAAGGAAACCTTTGTCTTTTCTCAAAAAAAAAAAAGGAATCAGGAATATTTTTATTACATCTCACAGAGTTCCTTTGACTGGTTTATTGCTCACTTTTTTTCCATTGCTCCATAAAGGGTGAGAGAGAATGCTGAGTGGTGAAGGCTGGGGGAAGCATTAATCTTTTATATACATTCTAAGTTGTTGCTTTATCTGACAAAATGTTTCCTTCTGGGGAGGAGAGTGTTTGCATATTTCCAGATCTCCATTTTTTTTTTTTTGCGGTACGCCGGCCTCTCACTGTTGTGGCCTCTCCCATTGTGAAGCACAGGCTCATGATGTGCAGGCTCAGCGGCCATGGCTCACGGGCCCAGCCGCTCCGCGGCATATGGGATCCTCCCGGACCGGGGCACGAACCCGTGTCCTCTGCATCATCAGGCGGACTCTCAACCACTGCACCACCAGGGAAGCCTTCTTTTTTGTCTTTAATGAGGAAAGCACTAATGGATCACAGAACATTCTCTGTCTACTTGTAACTTTGTTTGCTTGTTTCTTTTTTCTGCACTTGGTCTTGTTTTATGATCTGATGTTGTATGAAGAGCTTTTGATTTCATAAAGTACTACCATTAGGAATCAACATAGCGGTGCCATGTTCTTCTTAAAAAATAGAATATATACCTTTTAAAAAAGAAGATTCCTACTGACTATCAATGAAGCATACTTTTTTCCTAGACTTTTCCATTTATATATTTATCCCATAGATAATATTGATCAGTTACTATATGATAGGCCATAAACTGCAATATGTGAGAAGACATTTTTGCTATTTAAGTGCTTAATACCTTGGCAATGAGGGAAATAAAAATGTATATCCCTGTAAAGTCAAAATGATAAGTGTGAAATAGGTGATAAAAATGAGAAGGGATAATGGTGAAGATTCAGATTTCAGAAGATGACATTTCATCTGGGTGGATGTGGTTAAAGGATACCAACTGCTTGAGGATATAATGAATTTTTGTAAGAGAAATTGATAAAAATCAAGTTGATAAAAATTGGTAGAAATCTGGAAACAAGTTCAAAATTAAATCATTTATAGCAAAATATTAGCAATAATACTTAAGAACACTCTAAATAATACATTATGTCCCTAGCATACTTTATTTTATTTTTTTCAATTTTTTATTTTTGGCTGCTTTGGGTCTTTGTTGCTGCGTTCGAGCTTTCTCTAGTTGCAGTGAGAGGGGGCCACTCTTTGCTGCAGTGCACGGGCCTCTCGCTGCGGTGATCTCTCCTGTGGCAGAGCATGGGCTCTAGGCACTTGGACTTCTGCAGTTGTGGCACTCGGGCTCAGTAGTTGTGGCTCACGGGCTTGAGTGCAGGCTCAGCAGCTGTGGTGCATGGGCTTAGTTGCTCCGCAGCATGTGGGATCTTCCCAGACGAGGGCTTGAGCCCCTGTCCCCTGCATTGGCAGGCAGATTCTTAACCACTGTGCCACCAGGGAAGCCCTGTCCCATACTTTATAGCTTATAAAAGATTTTTAGTTTCTTTTATCTCTAAGTGTTCAGAGACCATGGGCAGCACTGCTAAAGCCTTTCTTCTCATCCTCCATCCACCATAGAGATGTGGGAAAGACACTTATTCAGTTTCTCTGGCAACTAGGAATGACTGTGGGACCCAATTCTCACCCATGAGAGATGAACTCAAGTCTGCTGGTATGAAAGAGAAGAGAAAACATTGCTTTTCCTGATAAAAAGAGACAGGTACAACTGCATCTTGCCTTACTTTCTTTTTTTTCCCCCTCAGATGTGAACACAATGCTTGATGCTAAAGTAGTCACCCTATAAGAATGAGAGAAAATGCAAGAGAATATTAGAGCCCCCAAGCCTGGCAGAGACAAGCTTCCGAACCAATGGGAGCAGCAGACTGTTTGTAGGTGAGCAAATTGATTTCAATTATTATAAGTTATATTCTGTATTTCAGAGGAATAAATCTCATTTGGTGAGTGTGTGTTGGGAGAGGGAGAGGATTTTGCCCCCAAAGGACATTTGGCAATATCTGGAGACATGTGTGGTTGTTATAACTAAGAAGTACTGGCATCTGGTGGGTAGAGTCCAACAATGCTGGTAAACATCCCACACAGCCCTCACAGCCAAGGACCATCAGACCCCAAAGTTCAGTAGTTCCAAGGTGGAGAAACTTTGATTTAAAAAGTTATCTGAAACCAATACTGTGGTTTGAATGTCTGTGCCCACCCTGTCCCTTGCAAAAAAAAGTTCATGTGTTAAAATCCTAACCCCACACATGATGGTATTAGGAGGTGGGGACTGGTGTCTATAGAAACCCCACAGAGATCCCTTTGTTTTCCACTATGTGAGGACAGAGCAAGAAGGCCCTATCTATGAACAAGGGAGACTTTATCAACCACCACACTGCATCTGCTAGCACCTTGATTTCAAACATCCCAGCCTCCAGAATGTGTGAGAAATAAGTTTCGTTGTTTATGAGCCACCCAGTCTGTGGTATTTTGTTACAGCAGCCTGAATCGACTCAGATGGCCAGTTAGCCAAACATCCCCAATTGATAATCAGAGCAATTCTTCATTTTACTCACAAAGAATGGCCGGTATGTTTTCACGTTGGCCTGTACTTACTAAACCATGATCCGATCAGTCCTTTCTATTACACTTTTCCATAGCTGTACTATTTCTATTTAACACCTGCTGCTTGTAACATTCAGGGTTATAAAAGTTTGTAATTCTCTGTTTGTGTCGACTTACTTGACAGCATGAATACTCCAGCTGCCCTGGGCTGTGAGCACCCACTGCAGTGTTCAACCTGCCCTAAGCAGTAGTCCCAAGAAACTTACTGAATGAATGAAGGTTTGGGTTCTGAATTCCTAGGAATTAAAAAAAAAAAAAAATATATATATATATATATATGTATTCTTGATGTGGCTTAAACATAAAAATACACTTATTGGATTTTGATAAGAGAAATGATTATCCTCTGTTGTGTAGTTCATGGAATTATGAGTGAATTTTGTTCCCCCTGAACTTAAACAAAGTTAAACTTTTCCATAATAATGGCTGAGTCAAAATACTATACTGTTTTTTCTTATTCTTCTATTGTTGAAAGTAACTACATATAATAAAAGAAACAATTCTTGTCAGATGATGCTTTTATACAGTAACTCTAAAAACAATCAAGATTTTAAATATATTTTTTCACCCAGATTATAATAATGACTTTTTAGTTTGCACATTTTAGAAACATTTTACACTATAGTTAATAATCTGTACACTAGGTACTTTCTTAGAATATTTTTACAAAACTAAGCATTCAAGAAATGGGTGAAAATAGGAATTTTGTATATCAATTAATCAGATTGAAAATTAGTTGAAACATGGAGATTAATATTCACTCATTTTTAAAATAAAAGTATAAATATATTACATAAGTATATTTATATAAATATAGTGGTTATTTTATCAGAGTATAATGTAATAGTAAATGATATAGAATTATAATATATTATAGTAATAAAAATTAGTTGCTTTTTGGAGCACTTACTTTGTGGCTGGTACTTTCTAAGCACTCTGCTGGGTTATATTGTTTAATCCTCACAACAGCCTTCAGATTAATACTTCGAATATGCCCAATTTTCAGATGAAGAAATATTAATGAAACTCACCTAAGACAATATAGGTAGTTAGTGATAGAGTCAGTATATATACTCTCTTTACAACTAAAATATTATGTGACAAAATATATGAAACATAAAAAGCAGAAATAATCTGCTCGTAATCAGGTGAGAAGAGTTGGCCCCAGGTACATGTGGCTTCTGGTTTGCTTCCCCAAGCCAAAATCATCTGCAATTTGAGTGCCATTTTTCCTGATAAAATGTATTATTATTGCATATATATATATATGTATATATATATACCAATAGCCACATGTTACAGTTTATTTATATATTACTAAGTATATATAATAAATACAAGCACTTTTGCATTTACTCATTTTAATAATGTGAATGCTACACCTTTGACTCTGAAAAAACATATCAAAATGGTAAGAATTTTGAACTTGGATTCACCATGTCTGCATATGAATTTTGACTCTGTCATTCACTGGCTAGCTGAGGCTATGAGACTATGTCACCTTCCTGAGACTGCTTATCTATAAAATGTGGCAATTGACCCCCTCCTAAATTATTTGTGTTATTTGCAGGTGAAGACCCTAGTACATTGTCAGAGACGTAGTTGCTAATCAATAAATGGCCATTATTTTATTACCCTTTCAGTCAGTTAATAAATATTAATACATATTAACGTTTGGTTTCAGCATGGCATTTATGTTACCTTTACTATATTTTACTTATTTCAAAATTTTACTACATAATAGCTCTTATTCATGAGGTTATGCATTTAATTACATGACCCATCATTTACCCAACGCACATGTCAGAAGTATTAGTGCACTTATAGAAGTATTTACCAAATTCTCAGCTCATCTGCAGTTGACTATTTTGACTTTGAAAGAGAAAATGTAAGCTGCTTGGATGTTTACATTACTGATATTTACTATTATAATTCTTATGTTTACTAAAATAAGATGGTCCTTTTCCAAAAGATATTTAGATCTTTCAAACTGCATTCTATGTAGTACAGATTTTCTAAATGTTTTGGATGAGAAAATCATATAAAACCAAAATGTGTAATAATCTTTACAATTAATTATTTTGAGATAGGAATTTATTGCATGAAATAATCTTATAAAGTTGGCTATACCTTATTTACTCTAAAATGTGGACTACAAGGTAATTATGTTAGGTAAATATAACAGCTCATTTAGTTTAAATATGTGACTAATGAGACAAACTCACAGGTTTAATTGCATTAAAGGTCAATCAGCTTTGCTTTGCTCCATGGAAACAGATTTCACTCCAAACTCTAGCTACCCTCATCACAAATGAATGAAAATAATCATAAGAAATTGCAAGACACTGAAGAATTTGAACAAAGTTCATCATCACAACTAGGTAAAGTCTTCTGAATGGCAAGTCAATAATACCATTAAAATAATACACAAAACTTACAGTTTTTAAAAACATAGAAATAACTTTAAAGTTTTATTTTTTTTAAACTAGGGTGCTCATAAAAGATTTACTTTCTAGTATGATTCCATAAATAGATATGCAGCTTTTTATTACACATGTTTGAAATGTGAGCGACTGTGCCTAGCATTCAAAGTCCACTCTGAACTGAAACTCTATATTTCAAAGTCTTCTCTCCCATTCTTCCTATTATGTCTCCTTCATGACCATCCGTGAACATGTCATACTTGTTTTGGCTTTATTCTTTATTTGACCCTCTTGTTTTGTCACTTTCCTTCCCTATCACAGCTCATAGTCTTTACTTTTTAATACATAGCTAATAAAAATATCTGTGAAAAACATATATGCAATGGCACTATACTTTAAAAAACACCATTAGATAAATTAAAGTAAGTTGCTCCTCAGAATAACCCAATGCATAAGTAACATGGTTAGACGGAACTGATTTAAAGAATGAAGAAATTAAAATACAATAATGCTAATTGATTTTGTCACACTGAAAGTTATTAACAGGATCTTTAAGATCACCATGATTCTATTTCTGTGCCTTCTCCCAAACGTCACACTCAACTACTGAATGGTCTTTACACCTGGGACTTCTTAAATCTCTCATGTTGTACAAGAACTCTGCTTCTTACCTTTCAAGTTCTCTATGGTCTTCATGTGATTTCCCTTGGAAATAGATGTAAAGAGGATCCTCTTGAGCATTGTCTATTGGATCCTTATATAAGGTACAACCAGGAAAAGGCCTTGACCTATCTCTAGTTTGTTTCTTCTACTATCAAGAATTCTCATGTATGCCAAGTAGTTGTTCTTTTACTCATAGACCAACACTTCTCATACAGTACATTATTTCCAAGTTCAGTAAGATTTTATCCCGCTATAGCTATTTTACTGAATTCTGAACTTTCTCTTCAATCAAATTGTTCACGTTAAAGCAGACAGCACACCATACTTAGACGTTTTTTCACTGATCCTTTCATATGAACCCATTATAATATGTTTCAGTACAGCTTTAGAAAAATAAAGTTAGTTAGATAAATCTGGTAAATAGCAATCCTTCTGTAAGTGAGTAAAAATAAAGAAGAATGTAAAATTAAGTTATAATACAATTTAAGAAGTAAAGTTTTTTTCACTCATTCCAAATGTAGCATGTAAACAAAGTGTTATAAAATTTAAAAAGGAGGATATCATGTCCACAGACAACAATTTTAGGAAAGAGAACCTACTGTAATTTCAGGGAAAAATATAAATACTTTCTTTTGGATAGAGGATGTGTGTGTGTGTGTGTGTGTGAGAGAGAGAGAGAGAGAGAGAGAGAGAGAGAGACACAGAGAAAGACAGAGAGAAGGACTTAATTATCATATTACAAAGCAAACAGGCACTACAAAGCAAGTAGGTACTATGTATTTTTGAAAAAATAAAAATTTAGAGGAAAATGAGAGGTTTCTCTGAGTATCATATTAAATTAATGTTAACTTTACATTTCAAGAAATTACTACTATTAGTAGTCATAGCACATTTTTCTGAAAAAAATCAAAGATGTTAAATTTCCATGGAGAAGTGGAGAGTAAGCACAAATTTCACCTTTTCTACCAGAAACGGGGAAATGCTGAAGAAAGGTAAAAGCAAGTAAGTTCAAGTTTTAAGTCAACTGTATTGTATCAAATTATACTGTCATTAGTATTATGTATCAATTATGATAAATACAAACTTTAATAACGTCTATTAAATTGTAAGTCATTTGAAAAGTCATCATCATGCTTTGATCAATTTATAGGTATGGACAAAATAGGGCAGGATTTCCCAGATTAAAAATAGCTGTTCTGCAGGAAAAGTTAAAACATGTGTTGTGCTATTCTTTCACCTATTAATCAACAGCACAAAATAGACATGTGAAAACTCAATACCTATAAATTGATGTCTATCTCAAAAACTAAACTAATTACATATATTATGGGTCATTTTATTTATTTTTTACTATGTTAACATAAAATTTTAGGCTTTAAGTAAAAAGTACTGAGATTTCATGGTATGTAATTTTCCCACTTGCCAGTGCAGGACTCATTTTAAATTAATAGTTTGAAAAATCTATTTTCATGTTGACTTTTTAGTTCTCTTAGCATTCAGTGACTTACTACTCAAATCCTGCTTTCTAGAAAACTGCTTTCTAAGGAAATAAGATCCATTAACCAAAATATATAACCATTCACAAATATGCAAGAAGCATCTAATAAAAGTGGCTCTGTGCTATGTTTTTCCTATTTCCCCATTATTTTCATTTAAGAAACAGAAAAGAAACAGTAGCATATTTTATTTATTTGGCTAAAATTTCTAAAGTTATTCATAAAAATATTCTAAAGATAAAACTCTCCTGACAACTTTAACAACAAAACAAGTTGACTAGAACAATAGAATATAGAATTAAAATAAACAAGAAACTCATTAGGTAAATGTATACATACTGTGCAAAAGTTTGTCCAAATATTTACTTCAAATGATGTCTCTCTCCATTAGATATTTGTCTGTCTTTGTAGAGTGGAGGTTCAACTTAATTCAGCAAATATTGAGTACCTATTATTTACCAAACAGAGGCTCAATTTTATGGAGGCTATAAAGAGTATACAACTCTATTCCTGTAATTACTGAACTGAAAATATATATGGATACAACACTGGCTCACATGCAACAATTAGACAAGTATATAATTAAGTCTTTTTTCTTAATTTATTAAAAATAACTAATGTTTATACAGGTAAGATCAATATTGTGTGTTATCAGAATAAAATAAATCAGAGTTTGTTGGCAGGTTAAGAAGTTGTATGGAAAGGTTGGAAAGAAATTGAGTTTTAAAACAGTGTAATAACTATTTTATTTATTTATTTATTTTTAACATCTTTATTGGTATATAATTGCTTAGAATGGTGTGTTAGTTTCTGCTGTATAACAAAGTGATTCAGCTATACATATACATACATCCCATATCTTCTCCCTCTTGCATCTCCCTCCCACCCTTCTATCCCACCCCTCTAGGTGGTCACAAAGCATGGAGCTGATCTCCCTGTGCTATGTGGCTGCTTCCCACTAGCTATCTATTTTACATTTGGTAGTGTATATATGTCCATGCCACTCTCCAGTTCGTCCCAGCTTACACTTCCCCCTCCCCATGTCCTCAAGTCCATTCTCTATGTCTGCGTCTTTATTCCTGTCCTGCCCCTAGGTTCTTCAGAACCTTTTTCTTTTTTTTTAAGATTCTATATATATGTGTTAACATACAGTATTGTTTCTTCTTTTTCTGACTTACTTCACTCTGTATGACAGTCTCTAGGTCCATCCACCTCACTACAAATAATTCAATTTCATTTCTTTTTATGGCTGAGTAATATTCCATTGTATATATGTTCCACATCTTCTTTATCCATTTATCTGTCGACGGACACTTAGGTTGCTTCCATGTCCTGGCTATTGTAAATAGAGTGGCAATAAACATTATGGTACGTCACTGTTTTTGAATTATGGTCTTCTCAGAGTATATGCCCAGGAGTGGGATTGCTGGGTCGTATGGTAGTTCTATTTTTAGCTTTTTGAGGAACCTCCATACTGTTCTCCATAGTGGCTGTATCAATTTACATTCCCACCAACAGGGCAAGAGGGTTCCCTTTTCTCCACACCCTCTCCAGCATTTACCGTTTGCAGATTTTTTGATGATGGCCATTCTGATCAGTGTGAGGTGATACCTCATTGTAGTTTTGATTTGCATTTCTCTAATAATTAGTGATGTCGAGCATCCTTTCTTGTATTTGTTGGCAATCTGTATATCTTCTTTGGAGAAATGTCTATTTAGGTCTTCTATCCATTTTGGGATTGGGTTGTTTGTTTTTTGATATTGAACTGCATGAGCTGTTTGTATATTTTGGAGATTAATCCTTTGTTGATTACTTTGCAATTATTTTCTACCATTTTGAAGGTTGTCTTTTCATCTTTTTTATGGTTTCCTTTGCTGTGCAAAAGCTTTGAAGTTTCATTAGGTCCCATTCATTTTTTTTTTTTTGCTTTTATTTCCATTTCTCAAGGAAGTAGGTCAAAAAGGATCTTGCTGTGATTTATGTCATAGAGTGTTCTACTAGGTTTTCCTCTAAGAGTTTTATAGTGTCTGGCCTTACATTTAGGTCTTGAATCCATTTTGAGTTTATTTTTGTGTACAGTGTTAGGGAGTGTTCTAATTTCATTCTTTTACATGTAGCTGTCCAGTTTTCCCAGCACCACTTACTGAACAGGCTGTCTTTTCTCCATTGTATATTCCTGCCTCTTTTATCAAAGATAAAGTGACTATATGTGCATGGGTTTATCTCTGGGCTTTCTATCCTGTTCCATGATCTCTCTCTCTCTATATATATATATCTTTGTGCCAGTACCATACTGTCTTGATTACTTTATCTTTGTAGTATAGTCTGAAGTCAGGGAGCCTGAATCCTCCAGCTCTGTTTTTCTTTCTCAAGATTGCTTTGTCTGTTTGGCATCTTTTGTGTTTACAAAGAAATTCTGAAAATTTTTGTTCTAATTCTGTGAAAAATGACATTGGTAGTTTTATAGGGATTGCATTGAATCTTTAGATTTCTTTGGGTAGTATAGTTATTTTCACAATGTTGATTCTCCCAATCCAAGAACATGGTAATTCTCTCCATCTGTTTGTATCACCTTTAATTTCTTTCATCAGTGTCTTATAGTTTTGTGCATACAGGTCTTTTGTCTCCTTAGGTAGGTTTATTCCTAAGTATTTTATTCTTTTTGTTGCAGTGGTAACTGGGAGTGTTTCCTTAATTTCTTTTTCATATTTTTCATCATTAGTGTGTAGGAATGCAAGAGATTGCTGTGCATTAATTTTGTATCCTGCTACTTGACCAAATTCATTGATTAGCTCTAGTAGTTTTCAGGTAGCATCTTTAGGATTCTTTATGTATAGTTTCATGTCATTTGCAAACAGTGACAGCTTTACTTCTTCTTTTCTGATTTGAATTACTTTTATTTCTTTTTCTTCTCTGATTGATCTGGCTAAAACTTCCAGAATTATGTTGAATAATAGTGGAGAGAGTGGACAACCTTGTCTTCTTCCTGATCTTAAAGGAAATGGTTTCAGTTTTTCACCATTGAGAACAAAGTTTGCTGTGGGTTTTTCATTTATGGCCTTTATTATGTTAAGGTAAGTTCCCTCTATGCCTACTTTCTAGAGGGTTTTTATCAAAAATGGGTGTTGGGCTTCCCTGGTGGCTCAGTGTTTGAGAGTCTGCCTGCCGATGCAGGGGACACGGGTTCATGCCCCGGTCCGGGAAGATCCCACATGCCGCGGAGTGGCTAGGCCCGTGAGCCATGGCCACTGGGCCTGCGCGTCCAAGGCCTGTGCTCCACAACGGGAGAGGCCACAACAGTGAGAGGCCCGTGTACTGCAAAAAAATAAATAAATAAATTTTAAAAATGGGTGTTGACTTTTTTTTTTTTAACATCTTTATTGGGGTATAATTGCTTTACAATGGTGTATTAGTTTCTGCTTTATAACAAAGTGAATCAGTCATACATAAACATATGTTCCCATATGTCTTCCCTGTTGCGTCTCCCTCCCTCCCACCCTCCCTATCCCACCCCTCCAGGCTGTCACAAAGCACCGAGCCAATATCCCAGTGCCATGCGGCTGCTTCCCACTAGCTATCTACCTTACTGCGTTTGTTAGTGTGTATATGCCCATGACTCTCTCTCGCCCTGTCACAGCTCACCCTTCCCCCTCCCCATAACCTCAAGTCCGTTCTCTAGGAGGTCTGCGTCTTTATTCCTGCTTTACCCCTAGGTTCTTCATGACATTTTTTTTCTTAAATTCCATATATATGTGTTAGCATACGGTATTTGTCTTTTTCTTTCTGACTTACTTCACTCTGTATGACAGACTCTAGATCTATCCACCTCATTACAAATAGCTCAATTTCGTTTCTTTTTATGGCTGAGTAATATTCCATTGTATATATGTGCCACATCTTCTTTATCCATTCATCCGATGACGGGCACGTAGGTTGTTTCCATCTCTGGGCTATTGTAAATAGAGCTGCAATGAACATTTTGGTACATGACTCTTTTTGAATTTTGGTTTTCTCAGGGTATATGCCCAGTAGTGGGATTGCTGGGTCATATGGTAGTTCTATTTGTAGTTTTTTTAAGGAACCTCCATACTGTTCTCCATAGTGGCTGAACCAATTCACATTCCCACCAGCAGTGCAAGAGTGTTCCCTTTTCTCCACACCCTCTCCAGCATTTATTGTTTCTAGATTTTTTGATGATGGCCATTCTGACTGGTGTGAGATGATATCTCATTGTAGTTTTGATTTGCATTTCTCTAATGATTAATGATGTTGAGCATTCTTTCATGTGTTTGTTGGCAGTCTGTATATCTTCTTTGGAGAAATGTCTATTTAGGTCTTCTGCCCATTTTTGGATTGGGTTGTTTGTTTTCTTGTTATTGAGCTGCATGAGCTGCTTGTAAATTTTGGAGATTAATCCTTTGTCGGTTGCTTCATTTGCAAATATTTTCTCCCATTCTGAGGGTTGTCTTTTGGTCTTGTTTATGGTTTCCCTTGCTGTGCAAAAGCTTTTAAGTTTCATTAGGTCCCATTTGTTTTTTGTTTTTATTTCCATTACTCTAGGAGGTGGGTCAGAAAGGATCTTGCTTTGATTTATGTCATAGAGTGTTCTGCCTATGTTTTCCTCTAAGAGTTTGATAGTTTCTGGCCTTACATTTAGGTCTTTAATCCATTTTGAGCTTATTTTTGTGTATGGTGTTAGGGAGTGATCTAATCTCATACTTTTACATGTACCTGTCCAGTTTTCCCAGCACCACTTATTGAAGAGGCTGTCCTTTCTCCATTGTACATTACTGCCACCTTTATCAAAGATAAGGTGTCCATATGTGCATGGGTTTATCTCTGGGCTTTCTATCCTGTTCCATTGATCTATCTTTCTGTTTTTGTGCCAGTACCATACCGTCTTGATGACTGTAGCTTTGTAGTATAGTCTGAAGTCAGGGAGCCTGATTCCTCCAGTTCCTTCTTTCGTTCTCAAGATTGCTTTGGCTATTCGGGGTCTTTTGTGTTTCCATACAAATTGTGAAATTTTTTGTTCTAGTTCTGTGAAAAATGCCAGTGGTAGTTTGATAGGGATTGCATTGAATCTATAGATTGCTTTGGGTAGTAGAGTCATTTTCACAATGTTGATTCTTCCAATCCAAGAACATGGTATATCTCTCCATCTATTTGTATCATCTTTAATTTCTTTCATCAGTGTCTTATAATTTTCTGCATACACGTCTTTTGTCTCCTTAGGTAGGTTTATTCCTAGATATTTTATTCTTTTTGTTGCAATGGTAAATGGGAGTGTTTTCTTGATTTCACTTTCAGATTTTTCATCATTAGTATATAGGAATGCCAGAGATTTCTGTGCATTAATTTTGTATCCTGCCACTTTACCAAATTCATTGATTAGCTCTAGTAGTTTTCTGGTAGCATCTTTAGGGTTCTCTATGTATAGGATCATGTCATCTGCAAACAGTGACAGCTTTACTTCTTCTTTTCCAATTTGGATTCCTCTTATTTCCTTTTCTCCTCTGATTGCTGTGGCTAAAACTTCCAAAACAATGTTGAATAATAGTGGTGAGAGTGGGCAACCTTGTCTTGTTCCTGATCTTAGTGGAAATGCTTTCAGTTTTTCCCCATTGAGGATGATGTTTGCTGTGGGCTTGTCATATATGGCCTTTATTATGTTGAGGAAAGTTCCCTCTATGCCTACTTTCTGCAGGGTTTTTATCATAAATGGGTGTTGAATTTTGTCAAAAGCTTTCTCTGCATCTATTGAGATGATCATATGGTTTTTCTCCTTCAATTTGTTAATATGGTTTATCACATTGATAGATTTGCGTATATTGAAGAATCCTTGCATTCCTGGAATAAACCCCACTTGATCATGGTGTATGATCCTTTTAATGTGCTGTTGGATTCTGTTTGCTAGTATTTTGTTGAGGATTTTTGCATCTATGTTCATCAGTGATATTGGCCTGTAGTTTTCTTTCTTTGTGACATCCTTGTCTGGTTTTGGTATCAAGGTGATGGTGGCCTCGTAGAAGGAGTTAGGGAGTGGTCCTCCCTCTGCTATATTTTGGAAGAGTTTGAGAAGGATAGGTGTTAGCTCTTCTCTAAATGTTTGATAGAATTCGCCTGTGAAGCCATCTGGTCCTGGGCTTTTCTTTGTTGGAAGATTTTTAATCACAGTTTCAATTTCAGTGCTTGTGACTGGTCTGTTCATATTTTCTATTTCTTCCTGATTCAGTCTTGGCAGGTTGTGCATTTCTAAGAATTTGTCCATTTCTTCCAGATTGTCCATTTTATTGGCATAGAGTTGCTTGTAGTAATCTCTCATGATCTCTTTTATCTCTGCAGTGTCAGTTGTTACCTCTCCTTTTTCATTTCTAATTCTATTGATTTGAGTCTTCTCCCTTTTTTTCTTGATGAGTCTGGCTAGTGGTTTATCTATTTTGTTTATCTTCTCAAAGAACCAGCTTTTAGTTTTATTGATCTTTGCTATTGTTTCCTTCATTTCTTTTTCATTTATTTCTGATCTGATTTTTATGATTTCTTTCCTTCTGCTAGCTTTGGGGTTTTTTTGTTCTTCTTTATCTAATTGCTTGAGGTGCAAGGTTAGGTTGTTTATTCGAGATGTTTCCTGCTTCTTAAGGTGGGCTTGTATTGCTATAAACTTCCCCCTTAGAACTGCTTTTGCTGCATCCCACAGGTTTTGGGTCGTTGTGTCTCCATTGTCATTTGTTTCTAGGTATTTTTTGATTTCCTCTTTGATTTCTTCAGTGATCTCTTCATTATTAAGTAGTGTATTGTTTAGCCTCCATGTGTTTGTATTTTTTACAGATCTTTTCCTGTAATTGATATCTAGTCTCATGGCGTTGTGGTCAGAAAAGATACTTGATACAATTTCAATTTTCTTAAATTTACCAAGGCTTGATTTGTGACCCAAGATATGATCTATCCTGGAGAATGTTCCATGAGCACTTGAGAAAAATGTGTATTCTGTTGTTTTTGGATGGAGTGTCCTATAAATATCAATTAAGTCCATCTTGTTTAATGTATCATTTAAAGCTTGTGTTTCCTTATTTATTTTCATTTTGGATGATCTGTCCATGGGTGAAAGTGGGGTGTTTAAGTCCCCTACTATGAATGTGTTACTGTCGATTTCCCCTTTTATGGCTGTTAGTATTTGCCTTATGTATTGAGGTGCTCCTATGTTGGGTGCATAAATATTTACAATTGTTATATCTTCTTCTTGGATCGATCCCTTGATCATTATGTAGTGTCCTTCTTTGTCTCTTTTAATAGTCCTTATTTTAAAGTCTATTTTGTCTGATATAAGAATTGCTACTCCAGCTTTCTTTTGGCTTCCATTTGCATGGAATATCTTTTTCCATCCCCTTACTTTCAGTCTGTATGTGTCTCTAGGTCTGAAGTGGGTCTCTTGTAGACAGCATATATAAGGGTCTTGTTTTTGTATCCATTCAGCTAATCTGTGTCTTTTGGTGGGAGCATTTAGTCCATTTACATTTAAGGTAATTATCGATATGTATATTCCTATTCCCATTTTCTAAATTGTTTTGGGTTCGTTATAATAGGTCTTTTCCTTCTCTTGTGTTTCTTGCCTAGAGAAGATCCTTTAGCATTTGTTGTAAAGCTGGTTTGGTGGTGCTGAACTCTCTCAGCCTTTGCTTGTCTGTAAAGGTTTTAATTTCTCCATCAAATCTGAATGAGATCCTTGCTGGGTAGAGTAGTCTTGGCTGCATGTTTTTCTCCTTCATCACTTTCAGTATGTCCTGCCACTCCCTTCTGGCTTGTAGGGTTTCTGCTGAGAGATCAGCTGTTAACCTTATGGGGAATCCCTTATGTGTTATTTGTTGTTTTTCCCTTGCTGCTTTTAATATGCTTTCTTTGTATTTAATTTTTGACAGTTTGATTAATATGTGTCTTGGCGTATTTCTCCTTGTATTTATCTTGTATGGGACTCTCTGTGCTTCCTGGACTTGATTAACTATTTCCTTTCCCATATTAGGGAAGTTTTCAACTATAATCTCTTCAAATATTTTCTCAGTCCCTTTCTTTTTCTCTTCTTCTTCTGAAACCCCTATAATTCGAATGTTGGTGCGCTTAATGTTGTCCCAGAGGTCTCTGAGACTGTCCTCAGTTCTTTTCATTCTTTTTTCTTTATTCTGCTCTGCAGTAGTTATTTCCACTATTTTATCTTCCAGGTCACTTATCCGTTCTTCTGCCTCAGTTATTCTGCTATTGATCCCATCTAGAGTACTTTTAATTTCATTTATTGTGTTGTTCATCGTTGCTTGTTTCATCTTTAGTTCTTCTAGGTCCTTGTTAACTGATTCTTGCATTTTGTCCAATCTATTGTCCATTCTATCTCCAAGATTTCGGATCAACCTTACTATCATTATTCTGAATTCTCTTTCAGGTAGACTGCCTATTTCCTCTTCATTTGTTAGGTCTGGTGCATTTTTATCTTGCTCCTTTGTCTGCTGTGTGTTTTTCTGTCTTCTCATTTTGCTTATCTTACTGTGTTTGGGGTCTCCTTTTTGCAGGCTGCAGGTTTGTAGTTCCTCCAGTTTTTGATGTCTGTCTCCAGTGGCTAAGGTTGGTTCAGTGGGTTGTGTAGGCTTCCTGGTGGAGGGTACTAGTGCCTGTGTTCTGGTGTATGAGGCTGGATCTTGTCTCTCTAGTGGGCAGGTTCACGTCTGGTGGTGTGTTTGGGGGTGTCTGTGGCCTTATTATGATTTTAGGCAGCCTCTCTGCTAATGGGTGGGGTTGTGTTCCTGTTTTGCTAGTTGTTTGGCATAGGTTTTCCAGCACTGTGGCTTACTGGTCGTTGAGTGAAGATGGGTGCTGGTGTTAAGATGGAGGTCTCTGGGAGATTTTCGCCGTTTGATATTATGTGGAGCTGGGAGGTCTCTTGTTGATCAGTGTCCTGAAGTTGGCTGTCCTACCTCAGAGGCAGAGCCCTGCCTCCTGGCTGGAGCACCAAAAGCTTTTCATCCACAGGCTCAGGATAAAAGGGAGAAAAAGTAGAGGGAATTAGTAGAAGTATGAGGAAAGGAAGAAGGAAAGGAGGGTAGGAAGGAAGGAAGAAAGAAAGAAAGAAGCAAAGAAGGAAAGAAGGCAAGAAGGAAAGAAAGGAGGGAGGGAGGGAGGAAGGAAGGAAGGAGGGAAAGAAGGAAAAAAGACAGAAAGAAAGAAGATAGAGTAAAAATAAAATAAAGTATAATAAAGTTATTGAATTAAAAAATTCTTATTTAGAAGAAAAAAAAGGGACGGATAGAACCTTAGGACAAATGTTGGAAGCAAAGCTATACAGACAAAATCTTACACAGAAGCATACACATACACCCTCACTAAAAGAGGTAAATGGGGAAAAATCATAAATCTTCCTGTCAGAGACCACCTCCTCAATTTGGGATGATTCGTTGTCTAAAGGAGGGAAGGAAGGACGGAAAGAAAGAAAGAACGAAGGTAAAGTATAATAACGTTATTAAAATTAATTATTAAGAAAAAAAATTTAAAAAAAACATGGATGGATAGAACCCTAGGACAAATGGTGGAAGCAAGACTATACAGACAAGATCTCACACAGAAGCATACACATACACATTCACAAAAAGAGGAAAGGGGAAAAAATCATAGATCTTGCTTCTAAAGTCCACTTCCTTAATTTGGGATGATTGGTTGTCTATTCAGGTATTCCACAGATGCAGGGTATATCAAGTTGATTGTGGAGCTTTAATCCGTTGCTTCTGAGGCTGCTGGGAGAGATTTCCCTTTCTCTTCTTTGTTCTCACAGCTCCCAGGGCTAAGCTTTGGATTTGGCCCTGCCACTGCGTGTAGATCCCTGGAGGGCGTCTGTTTTTTGCTCAGACAGGATGGGGTTAAAAGAGCCGCTGATTGGGGGCTCTGGCGCACTCAGGCCAGCGGGGACGGAGGGGCACAGAGTGCGGGGCGGGCCTGCGGTGGCAAAGGCCGGCGCGACTTTGCACCAGCCTGAGGCACGCTGTGCGCTCTCCCGGGGAAGTTGTCCCTGGATCCCGGCTGCACAGGCTCCGCGGAAGAGGGGTGTGGAGAGTGACCTGTGCTCGCACACAGGCCCCTCGGTGGCGGCAGCAGCAGCCTTAACGTCTCCCGCCCGCCTCTGGGGTCCGCGCTTTTAGCCGCGGCTCGCGCCCGTCTCTGGATTCCGCGCTTTCAGCCGCGGCTCGCGCCCGTCTCTGGGGTTCGCGCTTTTAGCCGCGGCTCGCGCCCGTCTCTGGAGTTCCTTTAAGCAGCGTTCTTAAACCCCTCTCCTCACGCCCCAGGAAACAAAGAGGGAAGGAAAAGTCTCCTGCCTCTTCCGCAGGTGCAGGCTTTTCCCCGGACTCCCTCCCGGCTAGCTGTGGTGCACTAACCCCTTCAGGCTATGTTCAAGCCGCCAACCCCAGTCCTCTCCCTGCGCTCTGGCCTCAGCTCGCAGCCGCGCCCGCCCCGGCGGGTGAGCAGACAAGCCTCTCGGGCTGGTGAGTGCCGGTCGGCACCGATCCTCTGTGCGGGAATCTCCCCGCTTTGCCCTCCGCACCCGTTGCTGTGCTCTCCTCCGCAGCTTCGAAGTTCCCCCCTCCGCCTCCCGCAGTCTCCGCCCGCGAAGGGGCTTCCTAGAGTGTGGAAACTTTTCCTCCTTCACAGCTCCCTCCCACTGGTGCAGGTGCCGTCCCTATTCTTTTGTCTCTGTTTTTTCTTTTGCCCTACCCAGGTACGTGGGGAGTTTCTTGCCTTTTGGGAGGTCTGAGGTCTTCTGCCAGCCTTCAGTAGGTGTTCTGTAGGAGTTGTTCCACGTGTAGATGTATTTCTGGTGTATCTGTGGGGAGGAAGGTGATCTCCGCGTCTTACTCTTCCGCCATCTTCCGCCTTCCCTCCGGTGTTGACTTTTTTTGAAAGCTTTTTCTGCATCTATTGAGATTATCATATGGTTTTTCTCCTTCAATTTGTTAATAAGGTTTATCACATTGATTGATTTGTGTATATTGAAGAATCCTTGAATTCCTGGCATAAACCCAACTTGATCATGGTGTATGTCTCTTGTAATGTGCTGTTGGATTCTGTTTTCTAAGATTTTGTTGAGGATTTTTGCATCTATGTTCATCAGTGATATTGTCCTGTAATAGTCTTTTTGGTGGCATCTTTGTCTGATTTTGGTATCAGGGTGATGGTGGCCTCATAGAATGATTTTGGGAGTGTTCCTCCCTCTGCTGTATTTTAGAAGAGCTTGAGAAGATAGGTGTTAGCTCTTCTCTAACTGTTTGACAGTATTTGCCTGTAAAGCCATCTGGTCCTGGGTTTTTGTTTGTTGGAGGATTTTTAATCACAGTTTCAGTTTCAGTGCTTGTGATTGGTCTCTTTATATTTTCTATTTCTTCCTGATTCAGTCTCAGAAAGTTGCACTTTTGTAAGAATTTGAGTATTTCTTCCAGGGTTCCATTATATTGGCATACAGTTGCTTGTAGTAATCTCTCATTATCCTTTGTATTTCTTCAGGGTCATTTGTTACTTCTCCTTTTTTCATTTCTAATCCTACTGATTTGAGTCTTCATTCTTTTCTCTTCGTGAGTCTGACTAATGGTTTATCAATTTTGTTTACCTTCTCAAAGAACCAGTTTTTAGTTTTGTTGATCTTTGCTATTGTTTCCTTCATTTCATTTTCATTTATTTCTGCTCTGATCTTTATGATTTCTTTCCTTCTGCTAACTTTAGGGTTTATTTCTTCATCTTTCTCTAATAGCTTAAGGTGTAAGTTTAGGTTGTTTATTTGAGATGTTTCTTGTTTCTTGAGGTAGTATTGTGATGCTATAAACTTCCCTCTTAGAACAGCTTTTGCTTCATTCCATAGGTTTGGGTGCTCATGTTGTCATTGTCATTTTTTTGTAGGTATTTTTTTTCCTCTTTGATCTCTTCAGTGATATCTTGGTTACTTAGTAGTGTATTGTTTAACCTCCATGTGCTTGTATTTTTTACAGATTTTTTTTCCTGCAATTGATATCTAGTCTCATAGTGCTGTGGTCAGAAAAGATACTTGATACAATTTTAATTTTCTTAAATTTACCAAGGCTTGATTTGTGACCCAAGATATGATCTATCCTGGAGAATGTTTCATGAGCACCTGAGAAGAAAGTGTAATCTGCTGTTTTTGGATGGAATATCCTATAAATACAACTTAAGTCCATTTTGTTTAACATATCATTTAAAGCTTGCATTTCCTTATTTATTTTCATTTTGGATGATCTGTCCATTGGTGAAATTGGGGTGTTAAAGTCCCCTACCATGATTGTTTTACTGTTGATTTCTCCTTTTATGGCTGTTAGCATTTGCCTTATGTATTGAGGTGCTCCTATATTGGGTTCATAAATAGTTACAATAGTTATATCTTCTTCTTGGATTGATCCCTTGATCATTATGTAATGTCTTTCTTTGTCTCTTGTAATAGTCTTTATTTTAAAGTCTATTTTGTCTGATATGAGAATTTCTACTCCAGCTTACTTTTGATTTCCATTTGCATGGACTATCCTTTTCCACCCCCTCACTTTCAGTCTGTCTGTGTCCCTAGGTCTGAAGTGGGTCTCTTGTAGACAGCATATGTATGGGTCTTGCTTTTGTATCCATTCAGCCAGTCTCTGTCCTTTGCTTGGAGCATTTAATCCATTTACATTTAAGATATTTATTGATATGTATGTTCCTATTACCATTTTCTTAATTGTTTTGGGTTTGTTATTTTAAGTATTTTCTTTGTCTTGTGTTTCCTGCCTAGAGAAATTCCTTTAGCATTTGTTGTAGAGCTGGTTTGGTGGTGCTGAATTCTCTTAACTTTTGCTTCTCTTTAAAGGTTTTAATTTCTCTGTCAAGTCTGAATGAGATCCTTACTTGTAGAGTAATCTTGATTGTAGGTTTTTCCCTTTCATCACTTTAAGCTTGCAGAGTTTCTGCTGAGATATCAGCTGTTAACATCATGGGGATTCCCTTGTATTTATTTGTTGCTTTCCCTTGCTGCTTTTAATCTTTTTTCTTTGTATTATTTTTTGATTGTTTGATTAATATGTGCCTTGGCATGTTTCTCCTTAGATTTATCCTGTATGGGACTCTCTGTGCTTCCTGGACTTGATTGACTATTTCCCTCCCCATATTAGGGAAGTTTTCAACTATAATCTCTTCAAATATTTTCTGTCTCTTTTTTTTATCTCTTCTTCTTCTGGGACCCCTATAATTCGAATTTTGGTGTGTTTAATGTTGTCTCAGATATCTGTGAGACTGTCTTTAATTCTTTTCATTCTTTTTTCTTTATTCTGTTCTGAAGTTGTTATTTCCACTATTTTATCTTCCAGGTCACTTATCCGTTCTTCTGCCTCAGTTATTCTGCTACTGATTCCTTCTAGAGAACTTTTATTTATATATTGTGTTGTTCATCATTGTTTGTTTGTTCTTTTGTTCTTCTAGGTCCTTGTTCAAAGTTTCTTGCATTTTCTCCATTCTATTTCCAAGATTTTGGATCATCTTTACTATCATTACTCTGAATTCTTTTTGAGGTAGACTGCCTATTTTTTCTTCATTTGGTGCATTTTTACCTTGCTCCTTCATCTGCTGTGTATAGCTCTCTCTCATTTTGCTTAACTTACTGTGTTTGGGGTCTCCATTTCACAGGCTACATGTTTGTAGTTCCCATTGTTTTTGGTGTCTGTTCCCAGTGGGTAAGTTTGGTTCCATGGGTTGTGTAGGCTTCCTGGTAGGGAGGGACTGGTGTCTGTGTTCTGCTGGATGTTGCTGGATCTTGTCTTTCTGGTGTGCAGGACCACATCCAGCGGTGTTGATTGGGGTGCCTGTGAACTTATTATGATTTTATGCAGCCTCTCTGCTAATAGGTGAGGTGTTTTTCCTGTCTTGCTAGTTGTTTGGCATGGGGTGTCCAGCACTGTAGCTTGGTGGTCGTTGAGTGGAGGTGGGTCTTAGTGTTGAGATAGAGATCTCTGGGAGAGCTTTTGTCATTTGATATTACATGGGGTCGGGAGGTCTCTGGTGGACCAATGTCCTAAACTTAGCTCTCCCACTTCAGAGACTCAGGCCTGACACTGGACCACAGCACCAAGACCTTGTAAGCCACATGGCTCTGAAGAAAAGGGAGAAAAACAAAGGAAGAAAGAAAGAAAGAAAAAATAGTAATAAAATAAAGTAATGTTATTAAAATAGAAAAAAAATTAAAAAGTAATGAAAAAAAAAAGGAGAGAAAGAAAGAAGAGAGCAACCGAACCAAAAAAGAAATCCATCAATGATAACAAATGCTAAAAAGTATACTAAAAAAAAAACAAAAAATGGACAGTCAGAACCCTGGGACAAATTGCAGAAGCCAAGCTATGTAGACAAAATCACACAAGGAAGTATACACATACACATTCACAAAAAGAGAAAAAGGAAAAAATATATATATATATATATAAAATAAATAAATAAAAAAGCAAGAGAGCAACCAAATCAATAAACAAATCTACCAATGATAATAAGCTCTAAATACTAAACAAGATAAACATAAAACCAGAAAAAAATTAGATCCAGAAAGCAAACCTCAAGTCTACAGTTGCTCCCAATGTCCACTGCCTCAATTTTGGGATGATTTGCTGTCTTTTCAGGTATTCCACAGACGCAGGGTACATCAAGTTGATTGTGGAGATTTAATCTGATGCTTCTGAGGCTGCTGGGAGAAATTTCCTTTTCTCTTCTTTGTTTGCACAACTCTCGGGATTTAGCTCTTGATTTGGCCCTGCCTCTGCCTGTAGGTCGCCAGAGGGCGTCTGTTCCCCACCCAGACAAGACGGGGTTAAAAAGTGGCCGATTAAGGGGGTCTGGCTCACTCAGGGGGGAGGGAAGGGTATGGAATGTGGGGCTGGCCTCTGGCGGCAGCGGCTGGCGTGACGTTGCAACAGACTGAGGTGCGCCGTGTGTTCTCCTGGGGAAGCTGTCCCTGGATCACGGGACCCTGGCAGTGGCCGGCTGCACAGGCTCCCGAGAGGGGAGGTTTTGATAGTGACCTGTGCTTGCACACAGGCTTCTTGGTGGCTGCAGCAGCAGCCTTAGTGTTTCATGCCCGTCTCTGGGGCCTGCACTGATAGCTGTGGCTTGCGCCTGTCTCTGGAGCTTGTTTAGATGGTGCTCTGAATCCCATCTCCTTGTGCACCCTGAAACAATGGTCTCTTGCCTCTTAGGCAGGTCCAGAGTTTTTCCCACACTCGCTCCTGACTAGCTGTGGCGCACTAGCCCCCTTCAGGCTATGGTCACGCAGCCAACCCCAGTCCTCTCCCTGGGGTCTGACTTCCGAAGCCGGAGCCTCAGCTCCCAGCCTCCACCCACCCCAGCGGGTGAGCAGACAAGCCTCTCAGGCTGGTGAGTGCTGGTTGGCAGTGATCCTCTGTGTAGGAATTTCTCCACTTTCCTCTCCGCACACCTGTTGCTGCTCTCTCCTCCATGGCTCTGAAGCTTCTTCCCCCGCCCACCCCCCGTCTCCGCCAGTGAAGGGGCTTCCTAGTGTATGTTAACTTCTCCTTCACAGCTCCCTCCTCAAGGTGCAGGTCCTGTCCCTATTCTTTTGTCTCTGTTTTTCCTTTTTTTTCCCCCCTATCCATGTACGTGGTGAGTATCCTGCCTTTTGGGAAGTCTGAGGTCTTCTGCCAGCATTCAGTAGGTGTTCTGCAGGAGTTGTTCCACATGTAGATGTATTTCTGATGTATTTGTGGGGAGGAAGGTGATCTCCACGTCTTACTCCTCTGCCATCTTGAAGGCACCCATAAAGTATTTTAAAATGTTATATTAATATTAGAAATGCTGTACTAAAAATATACAAGAAGTTTTGCAAAAATGAAAAAATGTTCATCTCTTCTTGAATACTTGGCAAGTACCTTGGATTAGAAATTGTTGCAGACCAGGAAGTTAAGGTTGATGAATGTGAATTTCTAAAGCAGTTTGAAAAATGCCAAGGTGGGAGGGAAAACTAGTTACAGCTCCATCTAAAGATCATGGTAGTGAAGATGGTCTTTTCTCATAAAATCTGTCAAGAGGGAGAGTTCCTTCCATATCTATGTTTAAGAAGCATCTCACACATTTATCTGAAACCTACATCTTAATCCCTAGTTCTGACCAAAATCCATTTTTTCTGAAGACTTTCTCATTATAGTAATTGGGCCAACTACCCATCCAGCTGACACAGACTAAGACCCATCTTTATTAAATTCTCCTTTTTTCTCATCTATAACATCTAATCCATAAGAAGTTCTATTGTTTATTATTCCAAAATATTTTTGAAATATTTCTTCTTTCCTAGCTATTCTCTGCAGCTAGCCTAATCCAAGTAACCATAATCTTTTGCTTTTTCTGCTGCAATAGCTATTCAATGCTCTATCCAAATTCAAAAATGTAATCCCACAGAAGCCAGAGTTAGATTTTTGAATCCTAAATCATTGCACACTACTCTCACTTTAAAAAACCTTCAAATAACTTCTCTTTTTAAAATAAAGTCCAATTCCTTACCATGGCCAACAGGATCAATCTCAACTCTACACAATGATTTTCTGACCTCATCTCTATCCCACACCTTCTGGTTCACTAATACCCCCCAAAACCTACATGCATGAGATTATTTTCTTTTTATTTTATTGCACCAAGTCCTTTCCCATTCATAGACTTCACACATTTTTTTTTCTCTATGTGCAATTCTTTTACCCCAGCTCTTCAAAAGTTAGCTCAATTATATATGGCTTTGTTATATTATAGTAGGTGGGCTTATTTGGGAAATTATATGGATGGAAAGAAAACTGTGCTTGAGTTGGTAGCCAAAATCTGTGTTTTAGGCATTTGTACAATTGTTTCCATAATTAAACATTGGGTAGTCAACTATACAAATAGAAACATGTCTCTGTGATAAGGAGTTTAAAAATTAGAATGATATTAAAGTCAGGTGATGGTCTATATCATAAGCTTCTCAGGAGCATAGAGAACCATGTAACATAAATATTCAATATATAAATATATAACCTCCCAGTATTATGTACACATATATATTTGACCTCACTGGAGTGGTGTTAAGCTCCAGTCTGGTTTATATGTTTCCATAAAGTGGCAGAGAGTTCAATAGTGCTTATTTGTTTGACATCCTAAGCATTGTAAAATTATCTAATCAAATTTTCTGAGAAAGTAATCAATGTGTTCCCACATCAATTCCTGTGCTCAAGGGTAAGTATTTATTCTTTATCATGCCTTATAAAATTAACTTTACCTTAAGATGAGACTAAATAGTTTGGTATATAAGTGGTTTCTAAATGTGCCTGATAACTTTTGTTTATTTGACATCTACCATAAAACAACTGCTAAATGCCCTTGTAATTTAAATCTTGACAACAAGTACAGAATTACTTTAAATATCATTCACTGAATAAAATGGATAGATACAACAGCAATTTACATGATTATGTAAAACATAGCATAATTGATTTGCAAAACAGCTCTATTGATGAACCTCTTAGTTCAGATTAGATAATATTAAACAACATAATTTTCCTCAGTGAACTCATTACAATAGATTGAATTTATAAACCATCCAGTGATGCCTATTAAGAAATCAGAAGATTTGGCTTTTCAAGCCTGATCATGTTCAAGCATAAAAGTGTGTTTACCTTCTAACTGGTGAAACATTATGCAATTTCATGAGCTCAGAATAGAATTAGAAATAAATGTTGCTTCTTTAAATGGAAGGCAGCATTTCCTCATTCATGAAAACCAAAAGAAGGAAACAACAATATGTTACCTTTAAGTTAACTCTCTGAACATGGATTACAAAAAGTTCAATATTTGCTACCATTTGTACTTTATTTTATATATCTCCCAGTGTATTTTATATCATATTTACAAAATCAGAATTTTTGTATGGCGTAGACTCTGTAGCAACCATATCTTGCTTAAAATCATATCCTGCTACATAACTTTAAAAATCCTCTGTCCATAAGATTTCTTGATTGTGATATGTGGAAAATAATAACACAAATGATATTTGATTTTTGTTAATATATGTAAGAGTTTAAAATAATGTCTGAGATATAATAAACACTCAACAAAGTTTACTGTTATTGTTTACTACCCTAGTCCTAGTCAATATAATCTCATGCTGACATTAAGATTTTGGTAGAACTTTAGATTTCATTTTATAGATGTGTTAACCAAGGCATAAAGAGTTTAGCTAACTTGACCATGGTCATTTGTCTAGTAATTTTTAGAGAAATTATTCAAAAAGGAGAATTTCAACTATAAAGTGTCATCTGCCAATTTAGTGTGATAGTAAATAAAACAAACGTCTATTAATGTAGTGTAGTGTAGACCAAAATTGTACACGAGTGTAAAAAAGGTTAATAGAAAAGGTGACACTTAAGTTAGAACAAAGGATAGTGAGGAATTTTCCAAGAAGACCAAATGAGGACAAGTAAAGGATTGCTAGATGAAAGAACTGTGGCCTTAAAGTCTATGGACTGAAGATGCTGGGGTAGATAGAGGTCAAATTATAAAGAGCCTTACAAGCCATATTCAAATCTAAGGACTTTTTACCTATGTCTAATTAACTTAATTATAAATTGTGGTTTGTATACTTGTTATTTTGAATCACTTAGGCCTCATGGCTCAACTAGAATGGAAGTTTATTGGAGGTCAGGACATACTTCCTTCTGTATCTTTCACAGGAATTAACACAGTGTCCAACAGTGTAATAATAAAATTCTTCTCATTTACTTATTTTTGATTATTTATTCTGTTTAAAAAGAAAAACAAAAACAGACAACAGGGCTAAAACAGAGTCCCTTATGCTAAACCCAAAATGGAGTCACCAAACAAAGGTTTAACTTAATCATACTTTTGGCTCTCCTAGAAATGGAATCTTAAACCAATCAAAATTTTCCTGATCAGCACTAGTTAGGTAATCTGCCTGGTAGACCCCTGACATCCCCTAAAGGAAAGTAAGTTTGCAATAACCAACCTGCTTTTTTGCCTAGAATAACTTGTTCCCACTCCCTTATGCCTATAAATGAAAAAGGCTTTCATTTTGTATAGCTCTTCAGAGTTCCTTTCTATCTGGTAGATTGGATACTGCCCTATTTAAATTGGGTTTTGCTCAAATAAATTCTTAAAATTTCTAATACCCCTCAGTTTATCTTTTAACAGTTTTGGCATCAGAAAAAAGAGCTGAAGGATACCACTGATGGTCCCCATGACCAATGAGCAACCAGACATAGGTACCCATTAAGCCCTTGATCTTGATGCTTTCTCTCTGCCTCTGGAGGTCGTGGGTAAGTCCCTCCTCAGATCCTAGCTCTGAAGTTTTTGCATTGTGAGCTTTCAGACTTTATTTGAGCATTTCTTTTCGAGACAGGGTCCAGAGACCAGCCAGAGTCAGCCTAATTTAAAAACTGGGCTGGGTCCAGATCTAATGGAGTCTGGCTTGGAAACTGGACTAGATCCATCTTAAACTGGAGTGGTCCAGTGTGAGGCTTTGGGTGAATAAAATTTTCTTTTAAGGCTGAACAAGCAGGATAACCTTAACAAAGACAATTCTTGTATTACAGTGGCCACAATAGAGAACTTTTAATCTAGATAAGCTTATCCATTTATGAGATGCCCTAGAGAAAAGGGAGTATCAGCCAAGCGCTCACTGTAATGATAGAAGGAAAATTCTTTTTCCTTCTCCACCATTTCTGGTGACCAAGATGAGACCCATCGGGACACCACACTCTCTCCAGCACCTGTAGACAGGTTCCTGGGAGAACTGACAGAAACTGGGAAAAGGTGTGAATCCTTACCAAAGTCAGTGCTCCCAGATCTTTATCTGCAATGCTTGGTCAAGGGAGAAGTAAAATTTCACATTATCCCTTCTTTTCCAAATTCAGATTAACAGTCAGAAAAAATTTGTAAGAATTAAATCTTTAAATAGTGACTTGGGAATTTCCTTTCTCCCCCAAGGACACCTATTACCTTCTTGTTTGTGTATTTTTGTCCTGAGAACTTGGATTGGCAACCACCAAGTTGGGGACCCCAAAATATGGCCAGACAGAAATGTAGGTTGCACTCTATTTACAGCTAGGGTTCCTACAAACTGTTGCGAGCTCTCAGGGGGAATTTTTTAAGTCGTTTTTTCTTTTGATGTGAAAAGAAAATCTAAGCAGAGTCGGTATTACTAAGAGAGCTCTCTCAAATGGAGCCGGAAATCTACTGAGGAAATGTGACTTATGCACATCTCAGTCTGGATGGAGTCTGATCTTTTGACTACCTATTGTCCTAACAAAGGCGTACAGAACATCTGCCAGAAAATCAAGATATTTATTGAACCTTTACCCTAAAATAACTCGTTACTCCTTAAGGCCAAATATTTCCTGACTTGTGTCAGAGCCAATCACAATTCTTGCCAGGCAACTTTTAACAAACTTGTGGCTTTTGTCTTAATAAGTCCTTGACACTATCTCTTCCCCAGAATACTTTTTCTGGTTTTACCCAAATCTGTGTCTCCCAAATTGCAATTCTTTAGACCCCAAATAAACTCTTTTTTTATTTGCTGCCTACTGTATGTGTGTGTGTATATATATATATATATATATATATATATATATATATATATATATATATTAGTTTACATTGGTTATCTTTGGAAGTGGTCTGAATCTTGGAAAGGTAGTATTTTTTGCACCCTCTTTGGGGATGCCTCTTGAGGTCACAGGGTTGTCCACTACTGGTTGTCCAGGAATATTTACTGGTCATCCAGGAATACTTACTGAAACTTGACGAGATATTCAAAATATATATTTTAAGTATCTCTATGGTCAAAAGTTGGCCAGATTATAAGCTGATATTCAGGGTCTGATAGAAACTGTTTTAGGCCTTCTCCACACAACTAAAATGAAATTATATACCCAAAGGGAAAGAAAAATATTCTGAAGATTTTGTGGAGGAATCTATTCAAACATTCCAAAGGCACACAGCTCTAAATGTACAATGTAGGAATATTTTGATTTCCATCTTAGCTGAAGATCTTCTCCCTGATATATACAGAAGCAAATTAAAGAAAGTGTAGTTGGAAGGTGTATCAGCCTCCCCATCATTCAGGTTGTAGCCCAATTATTTGAAGAATTAAAACAACTGTACCTGTCTTACAATTCAAGTCTTAACAAGCACAGAAATGTGGCCCTAGAAACAATTCAAATTCCATCTACCTTTTTACAAATCCCCAAACCTCCCTTATTTATCTCGGAAGACATACAGATATTGTAAAAGACCTGGACTTAGGAGAAAAAAGTCCATCTTGGCGGAACTTGTTTACTTTCTCTATGCCTTTTGAGATAGAAGTATTCCCCTGATCTTCTCTGGGAACCAAGGCAATTCTTATCAGAAGGAGAGAAAAAAAAAGAGGCTATTTTGAAAACTAGGTCTATGAAAAATCTTAAAATCTTTTTCACAAATATTAGTAAAAAGGTTTAACTGTCTGAGCAGATAAATTTCACTTATTCCATCTGCCAGAAACACAATTTGGATCGAACTGTTCTTCTATAAAATAGTGATTTTTGCATTATTGCACCTGTCTCATGGCTAAAATTTTAAAATAAAAGCTCTAAGATCTCTGTTTGTGTCTGTCTGTATGTTTATATTATGTATATGTATGTATTTTATAGGTGTGTGATTTTTCTTCTCTGGATGGCATTTTCAAAATTAATTTGTAAAGAGCTCTATTTAATTGTCTTAAAGTCAAGCTTGATTTATATAAATCAAGTATACTTTCAGAAGTACAGAAACTAACTCAAATGTTTTTCAAGGTCACGTGAGCTAGGATAATCTTTGGTAAATAAAAGCTAGTTTCAGTTTGTTTGTTTACTTAAAACAAACATGTCTTTAGAGTTATCAACCTTAAATATACTATTCTTTTCTACCTACATTTACTGAAAGCCTAATAAGCTCATGTTCTCTCTGTTACAGACGGAATTTGTCGGTAAGAAAGATAACTTAGGCTGATGGTTAGGTGTTTAATGTCTCATGAAATTTTCATGACTAACTTAAATATCATTGTAAAAAACAAGTAAATTAAATAGATGTAAGATAAAAGATTATAAATAATCTTTTCAGTAATAATTATGCTTTATGGTATGTCTACTTAAAAATAGTTTCCAAAATAATTTTGGTATCTCGAAATTTTAGTTACACTGAGATAAATTATCTAATGGATATGCCTTGAATACCTAGATCATTTCCAACAGATAAAATACTAAAACATTAATTACTGAACACAGAGTTATCCACCTTCAGTTTCCTTTTACAGAGAAACTAAAGATATTTGGGTCTATTAATAAAAATGTTTTGTGCCACATTGGAAATTTTACTGTGAAGAAGAATATACTTCTAGAAATTACAAGATGTATTTATAAATTTGCCAATCCATAGAATACTGTCCACAATTGCTCACTTCTTAGTTTTTACTAGAAAGTAAGGATTCTACGGGATAAAATTCCAATCAATATATGTAATTAAAACTACTTAGGCATAATAAGAGTAAAAGGAAAAAAGCTGTGTATGAAAAGTAGGTAAGGAAAGTAAAATGATTGATTGTTCCAGAATGAGAAAGAAAAAAAATAAATAAAAGTCTTTCATTGTGTACAACTCCTCAGGTCTCCTTTCTATCTGCTAGATTGGATGCTGCCCCATTCAAATTGATTTTTACTCAAATAAACTCTTAAAATTTTAATATGCTTCAGTTTAACTTTTAACAACTCTCTTTTTCTGTCTCTGTGTTTTTCTCTTTCTCTGTCTCTCTTTCAACTAGTTTACAAAGATTTTTATGTGTTTTACCTGCACTATTTTATTTAATACTTTCCCATGGAACAGGGATTATCATCTTAACTCTACACATGGGGAAACTGGCATTATGGAAGTTTGTGTAACTTGCCTGACCTTGTACAACTAGGAATTCACTGAATTGGTTCAAATAATAAACTGATATTTGAATGTAGGCATTTGCATTGAAAGGTCATGCTCTGGCAAGCCTCCTGACCTGAAGTAGTTGCATACTACCATATATTTAAAGGGTAAAAAGCATATAGCTAGTCAGCAAAGATTTAATCAATTTGTAGGTTATCATTCTCTAATAAAAAAAAATCTAGTACAATAAAGTCAAAGTTTTCTTGATTAGTAAACTCTAAAATTAGGATACATTAGATTAACTCAGAGAACCTAATTACAAAAAGTTAGGTGGCACCTGATGAAAAAAAATGCCTATATTTGGGTATATTTTCATGCGCTATATTTATAAGCAGCAGCATAGCATAGTAGCTAAGAGCATACTTTTGAGCTAGGCTACCTTCGTTCAAATTAAGTCAGCATTTATTAGCTCTATTACCAGAAAAACTTATTTAATATTTCCTGCCTGAGTGTCCTCATGTATAAGTGAGGTATAAAATAGTATCCACTTAACAGACCTGTTTTAAGGTTGAGTTTATGGACAGAACTATGAAAGTGTTTGTTGTGATGATGATGATGACGGAGCTCACATATATATTCTGGATCATCTAACTTCTTGTGTGTGTATTTTAGCCAATATTGATCCAACTTTCACAGTAAGAAAATGGATATAATGAGTTTCTATGAGAATGAGTATCTATGGATTATTAGCTATGAAATGATGTGGTGCACATTGTTCTAAGCACAGGGAAAGATACTTCTTAGAGGGGAGGGTGGAATCGGAGAGAAAAGAGATAAAATAGATAACCAGAGTTCCAGATTAGTCATTTCTTGACAAGGTTTTGGCCAATACAACATATCAGGAGCTGGAGAACAGAATTAAAGACATCACAACTGAAGAGTGCTGACTCTCTCCAAGTTGAATATAAACATTCTTGCTTCAGAAGTTTATAAATCCATATTTTCAAGTTTTGCTGAGTTCAAAACATTCTATAATTTTCATTTTGTATGTGTTTAAGTCCTTGGTAATGTAGAAATATTCTACTTGATATCCAGATATTTGGTACTTTATAATTATATTTTTTTAATTGTTGTCTATCTTAAATTCATGTTAGTAAGATAATATACTCGCTTCATTTCCTAGCATATTTTAATTTTTGTTAATATTCCATGTGCCCTTAAAATGAATTAGTATGCTTCAGTTGTTGGTACTATGTTACAGATATAAAAATCTGATCATAATTGTCATTCACAATGGAACTTTTCTTTATCCTTACAGATTTGTTGTGTGTTTGCTTATTCTGCCTGTGACTAAGAAAAATAGGTTAAAATCTTCCAATATCATTGTGAATTTGAATAGTTCCTCTTTTGGCTTCTGCCCATTTGGTTTATATATTTTGACATTATGTTATTAGGTACATACAGATTTAAAATTTTACATATGTTGGTCAATAACCCTTATATCATTTTCAGATATATCTCTTCATCTTACTAGTGTTACCTTAAATTCTATTTGTCTGATAATAGTATAGCCACATGAGTTTTCTTTTGGTTAACATTGTTCAGTTCCTTTGCTTTTTTATTTTTCTTCTGTGTCTTCATATTTAAAGCAAGTTGTAAGCAGAATTGTTTTTTTGTTTTATTCCCTTTCAAACTCAGTTTGACAATATTTGCTTTTAATTAATTATTTAAAACAAATTTTTGTAATTATTGACATATTTGGGCTTAAGTGTAACATCTAACTTTCCCTCATGTTGCAAAGCTTAGCTTATTACATATTTATATATCTTTTCATTTATCATTCTAGTCATCAATTTATTTCATTTTGTAGGCATATCAAAGATTGTTGTATAGTACTGTGCACTTCAACCCTAAATACTTAAATACCTGTATATCATTTTTTATTACCTTTATATCTTAATTCTTGTCTACTTATTTGTAAAACAATTTCTTCTTATGACTTGCTAGTTTCATATCTTTTATTATTACTTTTATGGTTCTTATAGAGATTACAATCTAAAATTTTGATGTATAAAACTTACATAAGTTAGGACTTCTGCAATTTTCTCATGACTCAGTGACCTTAGAGAACCTTAACTCAGCATATCTATTCCTTCTCTGTTTGCTACCTTAATCATTTAATTTTATTTGATACACATTTTAAACACAATAAAACAATTAAAATGATTTTATATCTAGATTTGCCTATACACTTACCTTTTATGTTGCTCCTTATTCCTTCCTGTTTCTTCATGCTTCTACCTGCAGTTATTCTTCTGATAAAGAACATTCTTTAGTATTTCCTTTATTAAAATTATATTGCACATGAGTCATCTTAGCATTTTAAAAAATCTTAAAATGTTTTTATTTCAATATTTTTCTTTTGGGTAAAATCTTAATTTTACCAGTGATGGATTTGGCTCATGTATACATTCATTTAACCACCACCTCGATCAAGATATAGAGCACTTCCAGCACCTCCGAAGGTCCCTCTTGCTTCTTTCAGGCCATCACCACATCCATAGGCAACAATTTTCTCATTTATATTATCATGTATTACTTTTGCCCATTCTTGATCTTCATAATAATGGTATCATAGAGTATATAGTTTTTTGGTCCAATTTCTCTCACTTAATGTTTTTATAATTCCTTCCTGCTGCTATATGTATTGGATACATATGGATATAGATATAAATATAGAGGTAAACGTAAGAGTGAACAATCATTCCTTTTGTGGTATTAGTTTCTTTTAATCTATCCCCAACATTTTATCATTAATATTTTAAACATATATAAAATTGTACAGTGAATAGACATATTTCAATAGCTAAAACTATATAATTATTAACATTTTGTAGAATTTGTTGTATTGTATACATATCCTTCTCTCTAGCCACCTATAAATATGCCTTATTAAGTTTCAGAAATCTGCATATCCCACTTCAAAATTCTCAGGAGTCGTATTATTAATCAGAATTTAATATTTGTTTAAAGTTCTTTTTTCAGGTAAATCTTACATACTGTAAAATACACAAATTTAAAGTATACTAAATTAATGAATTTTAATTGCTAATGAATACCACAATTTGCTTATCTATTTTTGTATTGGTGGATAGTTGAGTTGTTTCTAGTTTAAGATTATTGTATGTAATATTATTATGAAGATTACTGTACAAATCTCTCTGTGGAAAGCTCTGTTATTTCCTCTTGGAGAAGTGCCTGGAATTGGAATTGCTGGTTTAGAATATATGTATGTTAAAATTTATTTTAAAAAACAGCAAGGTTGTGTAGACCCACAACCTAATAACTAAACCTTTTCAACTCTCTCTCCTGCATGAGCACATGTATAAACACACACCACATATGCCTAAACAGATACAGATTTTATAATGCACTGCTATCAGCAAAACTCTCAAATGGAATGCTATAATCCATCACAATATTCCTTCTTTCCTGGAACTCAGCATCATTTTCACACTCTGAAAAACTTTAAATTTTATTTTAGGTCCCCTATTATCATGCTTTATACCCTGATCCCCTGTTTTCCCCTAGAGTAGAATAATACTACCTTTTGAAAAGTAAACTACCCTATTTGATATTTGTACATTTCTTAGAAGTATGATGCTTTGATCTTTCATCATTTAAACATATTGATTTTTCTAATGATTTCCTGTCATCTTCCATCTCAGTTTCTAAACCACTCTTTCCTCCCTTATGATTTTCATTCTTACATGTGATTAATAAGTCCATTTTTAAAGATATGGAGAAAAGAGCTCTTCTCAGTAGGCTTATTTTCTTTCAACCTTGAGTGTATTATTACCTTGAGTGCTTCAGAGATAGTACATTAATAATTTACTTCAGAAAAGTCTACATCCAAGAGGATTTGAGGTGGCCTAACAAACAAATATAAAGCAAAACAGAATAATTAAAAATAAAAACAGATCTTAGACAATCAACAAGGTACATAAGATATAAGTATTATCAGCAGGGTGGCTCTTAGTTTACTAAATGTCTCCTGGAAATTAAAGCAGGATTGGGAAACATACAGGGTAACATAACTAGCTAACAAAACCCCAAAATTTGTCTCTTCATGTATGTAAGACAGCCTTGTTCATGGCACAAGAGTTTACTGTGCTGATATTTGTTATTGTTGGATGAATTGCCAGTTTCATGCTTGAGATCCCAGAGAAAAGGAGGATGATGTTCTTACTCAGTTATCAAGGGCCTTCAATCAGATATTACTCTTTGTCCTAAAGAAAATCAGCTCATGTGTGGGCAACACAGTTTTACATATAGTGTTAATAGTCTTCTTATAAAATATGTTAGATGGTTTTCAGTCACATGGAAGATACCTAAATTCTTGGACATTTGCCATGGAACAAGAAACTTAATTTGAAAACATTCATGAAACATACAAGGAACTGAAATCCTCATTGCCTTTTGGATCTTGATATAGGTCCTCTTGTTGTTAATCTAAGAACATCTTGAAGGACCTGCCAGGACGTTTAAGCTGCCATAATCACTCCCAAAGAATTGAATGTTCTGACATAGGAGGGGGCATTTGAGCATGGTAAAGTATTTACTAAGTAATCTTTCTTCATGATAGAGTTGTACATAGTCATAATGTCATGAACTGCTGATCCTGAGAAAAGCAATCAAAGGATTCATCTATTTCTTAAGATTACTCCTAGTCACAGGTTTTATATTATGTACATAAAAATAAGGAACACAGGGCTTCCCTGGTGGTGCAGTGGTTGAGAGTCCGCCTGCCGATGCAGGGGACACGGGTTCGTGCCCCGGTCCGGGAAGATCCCACATGCTGCGGAGCGGCTGGGCCCGTGAGCCATGGCCGCTGAGCCTGTGCGTCCGGAGCCTGCGCTCCGCAATGGGAGAGGCCACAGCAGTAAGAGGCCCGCCTACCGCAAAAAAAAAATAAAATAAAATAAGGAACAAAGTGTTTGTAAGTCTCAAAAATTGGACAGTTTGCACAGCAAAGAATATTATGAATAAAATATATTAAGTTCTCTCTAAATTTCAGACACAATTATCACCAGTTGAAAAAAGAAAGATAATTTAGCTAATCAAGCTAAATTTTTAGATCCTGGCATGACAGAACTTCTGTGGGGGAAAAGGCACTTACTACAATTCTTTAGTAACACAATTAGGGATAAATAATTTTAAATAAATCAATATTTGCAAAAAACCCTGAAATATCAATGAAAGCTCACCAAAGTAAAAGGTATTCAATATGGCTTATACATTACCTCCTTTTTTCTTTTTCTTTTTCTTTCCATTACCTGGCTCATAGCAGGGTCTAACAAATGTTAGCTCCTTCTCATTCCCCATTTACTTTCAATTCAGCGCAAAAAGTTTGAGCACAGAACATTTTTCCCCCAAAATATTGAAAATATAAAATTTCTTTATATATTCTCTATATATAGCATCTCAAATAGGCCTCTTCTGAATCTGCACTGTTAAATGAGGCCTAATCTTCACTGCCCATTTCCTGCATCCCCTTAGGTAATGGATTCAGTAAATGTCTAAACAGGGACAACAACCTATGTACATTCAGGACTTTGCCTTAAGATAATCTGATTTAAAACTCGGTTTGTAAGAAATTATATCACCTGTAAAAGGGAGCAAATACAGAATAAAGACAAAAATTCTTTATTCATGTTTAGTTTCCTATAAAGGATTTTATACTAATGGGATCCTTCAACAAAAAAATAAGAGAGGCAGGGGTAATTTAAATGAGAATGGAGTTTCTAATAGTCCAAAGTGGTTTCCTGATGGCAATTTAATATAAATTTCTACAACAAGACATTTCAGAATTATGTTTCTGGAAGATGAATCCAAGTTCTGGTAAAATTAAAACATTACCTAATTACTCCTTGAGAATGTCCTGAATTATAAATGTCAGTTTTGTAGAACTGGGTGGAAGAGTGAAAATACATGCTTTATATGCCTGAATATTATATTTTAACATGTTCTCAAATTAATAGTATGTCTCAGAAGAGTTTGTTTAATATTCTTAAAAGTATTAACTCATAACTGCATAAATATCAACGTTAAACATATTCATTATAATAAAATCAGAGGTATGAAATAACAGGGGGTTAATTACTAAAATGGTTACTGTTATACACCTTTTTTTTTTTTTTTCTTTTGTGGTACGCAGGCCTCTCACTGTTGTGGCCTCTCCCGTTGCGGAGCACAGGCTCCGGACGCACAGGCTCAGCGGCCATGGCTCACGGGCCCAGCCGCTCCGCGGCATGTGGGATCTTCCCGGACCGGGGCACGAACCCGTGTCCCCTGCATCGGCAGGCGGACTCTCAACCACTGCGCCACCAGGGAAGCCCTGTTATACACCTTTTAACAAGATATTTTAAAATCGGAGATACCACCATAATTGGAGGAATAATATAATGTCGGCTCTCTCAACCTTTTTCTATTCATAAACTTCATTGTCTGTAGTTGCTAATTCCTAAGTCATGAAATAAAGATATCAAACTGAGGAGTCTGTGATTCTGAACACATCAACCTTCCTACCTCTCCTTCTTGAAATAAGAACTTTTCGTACTGTCATTGCTTGAGTTATCTAAGTATTTTCTTAAGTTTCCATTTTACTTACTCTGAGAATATCATATTGACAACTCAACTACATGGCAATTTAGGAAAGAAAAAACAGTGCAGGAAAAATTACCATGACTTGCAACATATATAATTGCAAGATACTGTGTATTTATATCACTGTAAAATACCATGTGCATTAAAATGAATCTGACAATTTACTATATTCTCTTTTCACTTGATATTGTCATTTCTATCTAATCAACCAAAAATGATTTTACTGTAGTACTATCCACTCTGAGAGCTAAGGAATAATTTTCAGAAACTCAAAGTACCTTGGCTATACATCTTCATTATTTGTGACTTAGAAGCATATTGATATTCTCACAACTTCTATGGATTTGCTCTTGTTAGCAATTGCTGCAGACACCTTGTAATCAATACAAATAAAACCATCATGATTTCAAATAAAATTGGTCTTATAATTGCTAATTTGTGTCATTTCTGCAATGATACACATACACAAATATGCTACTTGTATAAGAATATGAATAAACAATTGTATATGCATACAGATATATTAATTTATACATTTACATGTGTATTTTTTTATTGGAGTAAATTGCTTTACAATGTTGTGTTAGTTTCTGCTGTACAATGAAATGAGTCAGCTATATGTATACCTATATCCCCTTCCTCTAGGACCTCCCTCCCAAATCCCATCCCATCCATCTAGGTCATCACAGAGAATGAAGCTGAGCTCCCTGTGCTATACTGCAGGTTCCCACTAGCTATCTATTTTACATATGGTAGTGTATTGATGTTAAACATAATTTCTAGTGCTATAATTTCAGTTTCTTGCAAACAACTCTCCCCTTCCCCCCATGTCCATATGTCTGTTCTCTATGTTTACATCTCTATTCCTTCTCTACAAATAGGTTCATCAGTTCTATTTTTGTAGATTCCACATATATGCATTAATACATGATTTTTGTTTCTCTCTTTCTGTCTTACTTCACTCTGTATAACAGACCCTAGGTCGATCCACATCTCTACAAATGACCTAATTTTGTTTCATTTTATGGCTGAGTAATATTCCATTGTATATGTGTACCACATCTTCTTTATCCATTCATCTATTGTTGGAAATTTACATTTCCATGTTCTGGCTATTGTAAATAGAGCTGCAATGAACATTGGGGTACATTTGTCTTTTTGAATTATGTTTTTCTCAGCATATATGCCCAGTAGTGAGATTGCTGGGTCTTATGGTAGCTCTAGTTTTAGTTTTAAAGGAACCTCCATACTGTCCTCCATAGTGGCTGTATCAATTTACATTCCCACCAACAGGGCAAGAGGGTTCCCTTTTCTCCACACCCTCTCCAGCATTTATGTTTGTAGATTTTGATGATGGCCATTCTGACCAGTGTGAGGTGATACCTTATAGTAGTTTTGATTTACATTTCTCTAATAATTAGTGATGTTGAGCATCTTTTCATGTGCCTCTTGGCTATCTGTATGTCTTCTTTGGTAAAATGTCTATTTAGTCTTCTGCCCATTTTTTAATTGGGTTGTTTGTTTTTTTTTGATATTGAGCTGCATGAGCTGTTTGTATATTTTGGAGATTAATCCTTTGTCCTTTGATTTGTTTGCAAATATTTTCTCCCATTCTGAGGGTTATCTTTTCATCTTGTTTATGGTTTCTATGCTGTGCAAAAGATTTTAAGTTTCATTAGGTCCAATTCATTTATTTTTGGTTTTATTTTCATTACTCTAAGAGGTAGGTCAAAAAAGATCTTGCTGTGGTTTATGTGAAAGACTGTTTTTCCTTTGTTTTTCCTATGTTTTCCCTTAAGAGTTTTATAGTGTCTGGCCTTACACTTAGGTCTTTAACCAATTTGGAGTTTATTTTTCTGTATAGTGTTATGGAGTGTTCTAATTTCCTTCTTTTATATGTAGCTGCCCAGTTTTCCCAGCACCAGTTTTTGAAGAGGCTGTCTTTTCTCCATTGTATGCTCTTACTGCTTTTGTCATAAATTAGGTCACCACATGTGTGTGGGTTTACCTCTGGGCTTTCTATCCTGTACCTTTGATCTATATTTCTGTTTTTGTGCCAATATTGATTACTATAGATTTGTAGTATAGTTTGAAGTTGGGAAGCCTGATTCCACCAGCTCCATTTTTCTTTCTCAATATTGCTTTAGCAATTCAGGGTCTTTTGTGTTTCCATACAAATTGTAAAATTTTTTGTTCTAAATCTGTGAAGAATGCCGTTGATAGTTTGATAGTGATTGCATTGAATCTGTAAATTGCCTTGGGTAGTATAGTCATTTTCACAATGTTGATTCTTCCAATCCAAGAACATGGTATATTTCTCCACCTGTTTATGTCAACTATGATTTCTTTCATCAGTGTTTTATAGTTTTCTGAGTACAGGTCTTTTGCCTCCTTAGGTAGGTTTTTTCCTAGGTATTAATAACTGACTATATAAACACATGTAATTAAAAAATAAATGATGGTATAAACATTTACATATGAACTTATATACAAAAGTAAAACTTTTTAAACCAATCAGATGAGGTGGCAAGAAAAAGAGTGACACCTACTGATATACACAACAATAATGCTATTCCTACTACTATTATTTTATCAAAAAAATAATCAATGAATAAATAGTATCAACTCAATACATAACTTTTTTTTTTTTTTTTTTTTTTTGCGGTATGTGGGTCTCTCACTGTTGAGGCCTCTCCCACTGCAGAGCACAGGCTCCGGATGTGCAGGCTCAATGGCCATGGCTCATGGGCCCAGCCGCTCCGCAGCATGTGGGATCCTACTGGACCAGGGCATGAACCCGTGTCCCCTGCATCGGCAGGTGGAACCTCAACCACTGCGCCACCAGGGAAGCCCTATAAAGCATTTTTAATGAACTCTTTATATGGTTAGACATGAATGTAATCAGTTTTCTAAGAATCAATCATTTAAATGTTAAAAATGTATCCATTAAACTGAAAAATTAAATAATTGACTGGTCATATTGATATAGAGTTAATACACTCAAAATTTCTCCTTACTTAAAAACATTTGTTTAGGGGTTTCCCTGATGGCGCAGTGGTTGAGAGTCCGACTGCCGATGCGGGGGACACGGATTCGTGCCCCCGTCCAGGAAGATCCCACATACCACGGAGCGGCTAGGCCCATGAGCCATGGCCGCTGGGCCTGCGTGTCCAGAGCCTGTGCTCCGCAATGGGAGAGGCCACAACAGTGAGAGGCCTGTGTACAGCAAAAAAAAAAAAAAAAAAAAAAAAAATTTGTTTAATAAATGAACAGATTAGTAGACAAAAGATTTGCCTTAGATACAAATGGTTTACTTATAGAAAAATTAATTTTCTTTAAAACTTCAGGAAACTAAATTAATTATGTTATTTTTTATTTTCAGCATTATTTACTAACATCTACACATAGGTAATTGATTTGTCATTATTCTTTTCCTATTTTTCTTTTTTCTATTTTTTTAACATCTTTATTGGAGTATAATTGCTTTACATTGTTGTGTTAGTTTCTGCTGTATAAAAAAGTGAGTCAACTATACATATGCATATATCCTCATATCCCCTCTCTCTTGCATCTCCCTCCCATCCTCCCTGTCCCACCCATCTAGGTGGTCACAAAGCACCGAGCTGATCTCCCTGTGCTATGCGGCTGCTTCCCACTAGCTATCTATTTTACATTTGGTAGTGCATATATATCAATGACAGTCTCTCATTTCATGCCAGCTTACCCTTCCCCCTGCCCATGTCCTCAAGTCCATTCTCTATGATTGCATCTTTATTCCTGTCCTACCCCTAGCTTCTTCACTTTTCTTTTTTTTTTTAGCTTCTGTACATATGTATTAGCATATAGTATTTGTTTTTCACTTTCTGTCTTACTTCACTCCATATGACAGACTCTAGGTCCAACCACCTCACTACAAATAACTCAATTTCATTTCTTTTTATGGCTGAGTAATAGTCCATTGTATATATGTGCAGCAACTGCTTTATCCATTCATCTGTTGATGGACACTTAGTTTGCTTCTATGTCCTGGCTATTGTAAATAGTGCTGCAGTGAACATTGTGGTGCATGACTCTTTTGAATTATGGTTTTCTCAGTGTATATGCCCAGGAGTGGGATTGCTGGGTTGTATGGTAGTTCTATTTTTAGTTTTTTAAGGAATCTCCATATTGTTCTCCATAGTGACTGTATCAATTTATATTCCCACCAACAGGGCAAGAGGGCTCCCTTTTCTCCACACCCTCTCCAGCATTTATGTTTGTAGATTTTTTTTTTTAATTTTATTTATTTATTTATTTATGGCTGTGTTGGGTCTTCGTTTCTGTGTGAGGGCTTTCTCTAGTTGCGGCAAGTGGGGGCCACTCTTCATCGCGGTGCACGGGTCTCTCACTATCGTGGCCTCTCTTGTTGTGGAGCACAGGCTCCAGACGTGCAGGCTCAGTAATTGTGGCTCACGGGCCTAGTTGCTCCGCGGCATGTGGGATCTTCCCAGACCGGGGCACGAACCCGTGTCCCCTGCATTAGCAGGCAGATTCTCAACCGCTGCGCCACCAGGGAAGCCCCTGTAGATTTTTTGATGATGGCCATTCTGACCAGTGTGAGGTGATACCTCATTGTAGTTTTGATTTGCATTTCTATAATGATTAGTAATGTTGAACATCCTTTCATGTGTTGTTAGCATTCTGTATATCTTCTTTGGAGAAATGTTTATTTATCTTCTGCCCATTTTTGGATTGAGTTGTTTGTTTATTTCATATTGAGCTGCTTGAGCTGCTTGTATATTTTGGAGATTAATCCTTTGTCAGTTGCTTCATTTGCAAATATTTTATCCCATTATAAGTGTTGTGTTTTCATCTTGTTTATGGTTTCTATGCTGTGCAAAAGCTTTTATGTTTCATTAGGTCCCATTTGTTTATTTTTCTTTTTATATGCATTTCTCTAGGAGGTGGGTCAAATAGGATCTTACTGTGATTTATGTCATAGAGTGTTCTGCCTATGTTTTCCTTTAAGAGTTTTATAGTGCCTGGCCTTACATTAGGTCTTTAATCCATTTGGAGTTTATTGTGTATGGTGTTATGGAGTGTTTTAATTTCATTATTTTACATGCAGTTGTCCATTTTTCCCAGCACCACTTATTGAAGAGACTGTCTTTTCTCCATTGTGTATCCTTGCTTCTTTTGTCATACATTAGTTGACTATAGGTGAGTGGGTTTATCTCTGGGCTTTCTATCCTGTTCCATTGACTCTATATTTCTGTTTTTATGCCAGTATCATATTGTCTTGATTACTGTAGCTTCGTAGCATAGTCTGAAGTCAGGGAGCCTGATTCCTCCAGCTCCGTTTTTCTTTCTCAAGATTGCTTTGGCTATTCGGTGTCTTTTGTACTTCCATACAAATTGTGAAATTTTTTGTTCTAGTTCTGTGAAAAATGACATTGGTAGTTTGATAGGGATTGCATCTGTAGCTTGCTTTGGGTTGTATAGTCACTTTGACAATGTTGATTCTTCCAATACAAGAACATGGTATATCTCTCCGTCTGTTTGTATCATCTTTAGTTTCTTTCACCAGTGTCTTATAGTTTTCTGCATACAGGTCTTTTGTCTCCTTAGGTAGGTTTATTCCTAGGTACTTTATTTATGTTTTTTTTAAGAATATGTTGGGGGTAGGAGTTTATTAATTAATTTATTCATTTTTGCTGTGTTGGGTCTTCATTTCTGTGAGAGGGTTTTCTCTAGTTGTGGCAAGTGGAGGCCACTCTTCACCACGGTGCGTGGGCCTCTCACTATCGCGGCCTCTCTTGTTGCGGAGCATAGGATCCAGACGCACAGGCTTAGTAGTTGTGGCTCACGGGCCCTGTTGCTCCACGGCATGTGGGATCCTACCAGACCATGGCTCGAACCCGTGTCCCCTGCATTAGCAGGCAGATTCTCAATCACTGCACCACCAGGAAAGCCCCACTTTATTATTTTTGTTGCAATGGTAAATGGGAATATTTCCTTAATTTCTCTTTCAGATTTTTCATTATTAGTGTATAGGAATGCAAGAGGATTCTGTACATTAATTTTGCATCCTGCTACTTTACCAAATTCATTTATTAGCTCTAGTAGTTTTCTGGTAGCATCTTTAGGATTCTGTATGTATAGTATCATGTCATCTGCAAACAGTGACAGTTTTGCTTCTTATTTTCCAAATTGGATTCCTTTAATTTCTTTTTCTTCTCTGATTGCTTTGGCTAAAACTTCCAAAACTATGTGGAATAATAATGGTGAGAGTGGGCAACTTGCTCTTGTTCCTGATCTTAGTGGAAATGGTTTCATTTTTTCATGATTGAGAATGATGTTGGCTGTGGGTTTGTCATATATGGTCTTTATTATGTTAAAGTAATTTTCCTTATGCCTACTTTCTAGTGGGTTTTTATCATAAATGGGTGTTGAATTTTATTGAAATCTTTTTCTGCAGCTAAAGAGATTTTCATATGCTTTTTCTCCTTCAATTTGTTAATATGGTGTATCACATTGATTTCTTTGTATATATTGAAAAATCCTTGCATTCCTGAGATAAACCCCACTTGATCATGGTGTATGATCCTTTTAATGTGCTGTTGGATTCTGTTTGCTAGTATTTTGTTGAGGATTTTTGCATCTATGTTCATCAGTGATATTGGTCTGTAGTTTTCTTTCTTTATGACATCTTTGTCTGGTTTTGGTATCAGGGTGATGGTGGCCTTGTAGAATGTGTTTGGGAGTGTTCCTCCCTCTGCTATATTTTGGAAGAGTTTGAGAAGGATAGGTGTTAGTTCTTCTCTATATGTTTGATAAAATTCACCTGTGAAGCCATCTGGTCCTGGGCTTTTGTGTGTTGGAAGAGTTTTAATCACAATTTCGATTTCAGTGCTTGTGATTGGTCTGTTTGTATTTTCTATTTCTTCCTGGTTCAGTCTCATAAGGTTGTGCTTTTCTAAGAATTTGTCCTTTTCTTCCAGGTTGTCCATTATATTGGCATATAGTTGCTTGTAGTAATCTCTCATGATCCTTTGTATTTCTTCAGGGTCAATTGCTACTTCTCATTTTTTATGGCTTATTCTGTTGATTTGAGTCTTTCCCCTTTTTTTCTTGATGAGTCTTGCTAATGGTTTATCAATTTTGTTTATCTTCTCAAACAACCACCTTTTAGTTTTATTGATCTTTCCTATTGTTTCCTTCATTTCTTTATCATTTATTTCTGATGTGAGCTTTATGATTTATTTCCTTCTGTTAACTTTGGTGTTTTTTTTGTTCTTCTTTCTCTAATTGCTTTAGGTGTAAGGTTAGGTTGTTTAATTGAGGTTTTTCTTGTTTCTTGGGGTAGGATTTTATTGCTATTAACTTCCCTCTTAGAACTGCTTTTGCTGCATCCCATAGGTTTTGGGTCATCGTGTTCTCATTGTCATTTGTTTCCAGATATTTTTTGATTTCCTCTTTGATTTCTTCAGTGATCTCTTGGTTATTTAGTAGTGTATTGTTTAGCCTCCATGTGTTTGTATATTTTACAGGTTTTTTTTCCTGTAATTGATATCTAGTATCATAGGGTTGTATGCAGAAAAGATACTTGGTATGATTTCAATTTTCTTAAATTTACCAAGGCTTGATTTCTGACCCAAGATATGATCTATCCTGGAGAGTACATTGAGAAGCATGCGCACTTGAGAAGAAAGTACATTCTGTTGTTTTTGGATGGAATGTTCTATAAATATTAATTAAGTCCATCTTGTTTAATGTGTCATTTAAGCTGTGTTTCCTTGTTTTTTTCATTTTGGATGATCTGCGCATTGGTGAAAGTAGGGTGTTAAAGTCCCCTACTATTATTATTATTGTTTAATTTATTTATTTAATTTATTTATTTTAGGCTGTGTTGGGTCTTCGTTTCTGCACACAGGTTTTCTCTCTAGTTATGGCGAGTGGGGCTACTGGTCATTGAGTTGCACAGGCTTCTCATTGCTGTGACTTCTCGTTGTGGAGTGGGAGCTCTAGGCACATGGGCTTTATTAGTTGTGGCACACAGGTTCAGTAGTTGTGGCTGAGGGCTCTAGAGTGCAGGCTCAGTAGTTGTGGCTCATGGGTTTACTTGGTCCATGGCATGTGGGACCAGGGGTCGAACCCATGTCCCCTTCATTCACAGGTGGATTCTTAATCACTGCACCACCAGGGAAGCCCCCCTACTATTATTGTATTACTGTTGACTTCCCCTTTTATGGTTCTTAGCATTTGCCTTATGTATTGAGGTGCTCCTATGTTGGGTGCATAAATATTTACAATTTTTATATCTTCTTAGAATGATCCCTTGATCATTATATAGTGTCCTCTTTGTCTCTTATAATAGTCTTTATTTAAAGTCTATTTTGTCTGGTATGAGTATTGCTACTCCAGCTTTCTTTTGATTTCCATTTGCAAGGAATACCTTTTTCCATCTCCTCACTTTCAGTCTGTATGTGTCGCTAAGTCTGAAGTGGGTCACTTGTAGACAGCATATATACAGGTCTTGTTTTTGTATCCATTCAGCCAGTCTATGTCTTTTGGTTGGAGCACTTAAGCCATTTACATTTAAGGTAATTATTGATATGTATGTTCCTATTACCATTTTCTTAATTGTTTTGGGTTTGTTATTGTAGGTCTTTTCTTTTTCTTGTGTTTCCTGCCTAGAGAAGTTCCTTCAATATTTGTTTTGAAGCTGGTTTGGTGGTGCTGAATTCTCTGAGCTTTTACTTGTCTGTAAAGTTTTAATTTCTCCATCGAACTGAATGAGATCCTAGCTGGGTAGAGTAATCTTTGTTGTAGGTTTTTCCCTTTCATCACTTTAAATATGTCCTGCCATTCCCTTCTGGCTTGCAGAGTTTCTGCTGAAAGATCAGCTGCTAACCTTATGGGGATTCCCTTGTATGTTATTTGTTGCTTTTCCCTCACTGCTTTTAATCTTTGTTCTTTGCATTTAATTTTTTTTTTTTTTTTGCAGTACACGGGCCTCTCATTGTTGTGGCCTCTCCCATCGTGGGGCACAGGCTCCGGACACGCAGGCTCAGTGGCCATGGCTCACGGGCCTAGCCACTCTGCAGCATGTGGGATCTTCCCACCGGGGCACGAACCCGTATCCCCTGCGTCGGCAGGCGGACTCTCAACCACTGAGCCACCAGGGAAGCCCTGTATTTAATTTTTGATAGTTTGATTAAGATGTGTCTTGGTGTGTTTCTCCTTGGTTTTATCCTGTATGGGGACTCTCTGCACTTCTTGGACCTGATTGACTATTTCCTTTCCCATATTAGGGAAGTTTTCAACTATAATCTCTTCAAATATATTCTCAGTCCCTTTTTTTTCCTCTCTTCTTCTTCTGAGACCCCTATAATTTGAATGTTCATACATTTAATATTGTCCGAGAGGTCTCTGAGACTGCCTTCAATTCTTTTCATTCTTTATTCTGCTCTGTGGTAGTTATTACCACTATTTATCTTCCAGGTCACTTATTCATTCTTCTATCTCAGTTAGTCTGCTACTAATTCCTTCTAGAGAATCTTTAGTTTCATTTATTGCATTGTTCATCATTGTTTGTTTGCTCTTTAGTCCTTCTAGGTCCTTGTTAATTGTTTGTTGTATTTTCTCCATTTTATTTCCAAGTTTTTGGATCATCTTTACTATCATTACTCTGAATTCTTTTTCAGGTAGACTGCCTATTTCCTCTTCATTTGTTTGTTCTGGTGAGTTTTTACTTTGCTCCTTCATCTTTTGTGTATTTCTCTGTCTTCTCATTTTGCTTAACTTACTGTGTTTGCGGTCTCCTTTTCGCAGGCTTCTGGTTCGTAGTTCCCATTGTTTTTATTGTCTGCCCCCAGTTGGTAAGGTTGGTTCAGTGGGTTGTGTAAGCTTCCTGGTCAAGGTATTGGTGCCTGTGTTCTTGTGGATGAGGCTGGATCTTGTCTTTCTGGTGTGCAGGACCATATCTCGTAGTTTGTTTAGTGGTGTCTGTGAACTTATTATGATTTTAGGTAGCTTCTCTGCTAATGGGTGGGTTTGTGTTCATGTTTTGCAATTTTTTTGTCATGGGTTGTTCAGCACTGGACCTTGCTGTTCATTGAGTGGAGCTGGGTCTTAACGTTGAAATGGAGATCTCTGTGAGAGTTCTCATCAATTGATATTATCTGGGGCCAGGAGGTCTCTGGTGGTCCAATGTCTTGAACTCAGCTCTCCCACTCAGAGGCTCAGGCCTGACACCCGGCTGGAGAACCAACACTCTGTCAGCTGAAAATTGTGCTCCTGCTATTTTGCTGGCTGGTCCTTTTCTGTCCTTTTTCCTGTCTTCTTTATCTCCATGACCTTCTGGGCAAGGGGGAGAGCAACACTACTTAAGTGTGAGGAGCTCCAAGGTGCTGGCTCTGCTAGCCATGCTGCTGCTCGTTGTCATTATTCTTGATCTGGTACAGGGGCCATCAACCCATGGCCTGGGACTTAAGAAAATCACCTTTTGTCCTCTCAAATTTAATACGCACAATTTAACATGTATTTTCTATCTCATTTTTCCCAGTGAAGTCATAATCAAATTTTCATAGTAAATAGAGCAACACACATAGATTAAACATTACCTTCTACATTGTCTTCATATAAATAGATGAGCAACAACCTAATACTGTCTTCCTCAATTAACATCCCCTTTTCCTGTTATTGAAGCATCATTTAATTGTGCCTACAATGCCATAAATATATCTTAGAAAATACAGACCTTCAAGAATAGTTAAAAAAAAAAATCTTAACATCCTTGTATCTATCCATCCATCTATATGTGTATATCACCACAATTGCCCACATTTCCTATTTCAAGTATGAGGATTGGTCATAAGTGACTATGTTGAAAATATTTTCATGTCCTTTAAGATATATCAGAATTAAAAGTTTCTCTCCCTCAATTATTTATAAGTATTTTTTAAATGAATAAATAAATGAATACATGATTTAAAATTCAGAAGAATGTTACCTGTTAGATTTCAAGCTCCATGGGATAAGAAACATTTCTCTCATGCATTGAATAGCACAATGACATCACTTGATAGGATTTCTGGTATAAATAAAGTAAGGAATTAACTAGGTTTAGCATTTTTAATCTACCTACTATTCAGTATGTCTATAAATTAATGAGACTACATTTAAAAAACAAGTAGAAAATTATGCTTCTAAATATACAGTAGTAAAATCCCCAATACCTAATATAATTCCCTAAAAGAAATATTGACATATAATAAATGCTTAACAAATGAGAAATAGTTTGTTGAATCTAACTATTTCCTCCTCTGTTTACACATTTATCTCACTGATAACATTTTTTCCAAAATATTTTATCACTTCTCTTTGGAATTATTTTTAGAGTTATATTATTTATTTAATTATGTGACTACTTACAGAACACTAGTATAGTTTACTACCAATGGATAGCTATCCATCTGTCTACCACTATCTAGCTAGTTAGCTATATATAAACCTATCTAGCTATCTATAAATCTATCATCTACTACCAATGGATATCTATCCATCTGTCTACCACTATCTAGCTAGCTAGCTAGCTATAAATCTATCTATAAATCTAGCTATCTATAAATCTATCATTTATCTATGCATCTATGTCTATAATGTTATGAGAAATGCTTATCCGGAAATTTATTTTTTGTGTCTATTATTTAGTATTGTGTCATAATGGTATATATTACATGAATTGCCCCCATTTCAGATTGGAATAATAGCATCAGTTGAGATACATTTGTATGGCAGGGTAAATATAAATAACAGAAAAGAGAAGTATGAACAGAAACATTTAAACCTACATATGCATATATATATATATATATATATACAATGTTGCTTATCATTCTGTACTTCACAAAATTGTTTCTGATGTCTCACATAGATAATTAAGCCAATAGAATATATCATGTTTTATATATAGACACATTAAACATTCAAAATAAATATTTCATTATATAAATTAAAAAAATAATGTTACTACATCAGGAAGTATTTAATTGATAGATATCTAAAATTATTGGAGAGTTTTGGGTATTTAAGGGGAAAAACTATTAGGACTTTAAATACTAATGACTACTTGTTTCAACACCAGAACAATATTTAATATTCTATTTACCTTTCTAAATTAGAGAAGAGTGACAGAGAAAAATACAGTGATATTTACAAATCCTTTAAAAAAGGTCATGTTTACTGAGATTTGTTAGTTATATTTTTGTGATTTATTACAGCAATATAGACTTGAAAAAATTCAAAATCTGAAGCTTCTTTAGGATCACGGTAAGTACCCCCTTTCCTGATCATCATCTAACTTTGCCCCTCATTAATATCAAATGGATTGAAGTTCACTTTTATTTTTCACCAGAAGATTTTATTCATCAAAAGTTGATTATTTTGTAACTGTTTTATCTTTATAATAGAAAATTAAATTTATCTCTGTACTCAAAAGAAAAAGAAATTGATTCAAAGGATCCTAATTTTCAATAATTTTACCTATTGAATGTAATCATTGAAAAGGTCATTAAATCAAAAGTAATCATTGAAAAGGTAACTAAACTCAATGTCCATTTAAAGCAAAGTCACATGGCCTGTTTCGAATACATTGCCCACTTCGGCTACAAGGACCTTGAATAAAAATCTTTATGCCTGAGAGAGAAGTCTGAGGAAAATTAACCATGGGCTAATCCATTGAACAACACGATTTCAAGGATAAATTGCATCAGTTAACTGAGAATCCAATAAATCATATTTGCTGGAATCAGATTATATATTGGATGGACTCATATACAGATTCACTATTTATATAAAAACTAGAAACAAAAAATATTGGTAAACTTAGTTTACACTGCTGATGTGACATCATATAGAAGTTAATAGTAATTTTCCAGCAAGGAACAAGTGAGTATGGTCTCTGTTCTACCTTTGTGAAATATGTTCCTGGGTGAGCCACTCTTTGTCATTCTTTCCTTAGTGTGTTTTAATGACTTTAGCCTCTCTTAAAATTTACAATTAGCATAATGATTTCTTTACTAGTTCTTCTCGCTACTGTTTACATATCCTTATTAAATAAAGTTTCCTTTTTTTTACAGCTGTTTTTAACCAAAACTTTTATCATTAGAATTTTGTTTCACCTAGAGGTAACAAATTTTCTCTGAAAGCAGTTCTACATGCTCTCTCTTTCTCTGACTTCTGTAATCTGTTGAGATTACCTGCTATGAATCTGTGACTATTTCTCAATGTTCTTTTTGCTCTGTCATTGAATTCATTTTCTTTCAATTTTGGGCATCTGCAATTTTTTTGTTCACTTGTTTCATAGCCTGTACTATTCCTGACATTAATTCTAGGTACAATGGGTAGAGTTATTTATTTCATTTTTGAAGATTAATTATTTTGACAGAAATAACACACTTTACAGTATAGTTAGACTGGATAAAACCAAAATATTTATTTCAATAATTTAACAAATATAAATGGCATGATTTTTACTCATTCAGTCTTCATAGCAAGCCTGTGAGATATATGCAATTATTATCCTTTTTTTTTTCAGATGAGATAACTGAAGCTCAGAGAGCTTGCATGAATTGCTCAAGATAACACAGCTAGAAAGTAGAAGAACTGAGATTTGATCCCAGGAATGTAAAATTCATGCTCTTAAGCACTATGCAATGCATGCCCTCTCAGTTAAATAAATAACTCATCTTAAGGAGAAACTTCATAGAGCAAATTTACCATTCATAAATACTTGTTAATGATGTTACAGCACTATTTTATCAGAAATATTTGCCATCAACAATATAAGTGGAAATTATTCCTTTGTTATTGTGTGTTCAATGACATAAATAATAAAAATATAATAATAATAATATATAACAAACTTAGAGGCTAAAACAACACACATTTATTTTTTCATGTTCTCCATGGGTCAAAGTGCAGGCACATTTTTTTTAACATCTTTATTGGGGTATAATTGCTTTACAATGGTGTGTTAGATTCTGCCTGATAACAAATTGAATCTGTTATACATATACATATGTTCCCAAATCTCTTCCCTCTTGCATCTCCCTCCCTCCCACCCTCCCTGCAGTCACAAAGCACCGAGCCGATATCCCTGTGCCATGCGGCTGCTTCCCACTAGCTATCTACCTTACGTTTGTTAGTGTGTATATGTCCATGACTCTCTCTCGCCCTGTCACAGCTCACCCTTCCCCCTCCCCATATCCTCAAGTCCGTTCTCCAGTAGGTCTGTGTCTTTATTCCTGTCTTACCCCAGGTTCTTCATGACATTTTTTTTTCTTCTTAAATTCCATATATATGTGTTAGCATATGGTATTTGTCTTTTTCTTTCTGACTTACTTCACTCTGTATGACAGACTCTAGGTCTATCCACCTTATTACAAATAGCTCAATTTTATTTCTTTTTATGGCTGAGTAATATTCCATTGTATGTATGTCCCACATCTTCTTTATCCATTCATCCGATGATGGAGTGCAGGCACAATTTATCTGGCTCCTCTGCTCAGGGTCTCACAAAGCTGCAATCAATGTGTTAGCTGGGCTATGTGCTCATCTAGATGCTAAAATTGAGAACTGCTTTGTAGTTCTCTCAGGTTGCTGGCAAAATCCAACCTCTTGCAATTATTGAATTGAGGTCTCCACATTTTTGCTAACTGCCAGGTCCTCTATGGACCTTCCATTCCTTGCCATGTGACCCTTTCAATAGGAAGTTTACAACATGTATGTTTGCTCCATAAAATAATCATGGGGGTGATTTCCCATCACCTTTGCTGTATAAAATAACCTAATCAAAAGTGTGACATTCTTTTGCCTTTGCCATATTCTACTGGTTAGAATCAACTCACTGGTCCCACCTTGTAGTCAAGAAAAGATTTCACAAATTCCTGGGTACCAGAAGGTGGGAAAACATTGTGGCATTCCACTGCCTGCTACAATCATTATGACCATTTTAAATACTGATACCAAATAATTCTATACCTTGGTTTGAATTAAGATGAAGAATTTGGGGGATAGTAACCCCCTTTCATGATACCTTTTCAATCTGAGTGACTAGCTGCAAACTTTTTAACATTCTTTGGAGAGGCCAACATCATAACTTTTGTATATTAGTGTATATCATTGGTACAGGATTGATCAGATTTCCTAAGTCTTACAGCCCTAATTTTCAAGTACCCACTCATCAATTTATCCAATGAGGAGAACATTTCCTCCTGAAACGCTGTTCCTCTGTCAGTCTTCCAAGTGACAGAGCTAAAGGGAATAGCAATTACAGTTACTTCATAGCATACTGGAAACAAGAAACTGTAAGCAGAATATATTTCAACTTTGATTGCTTTATTGATGGTTGCTCAGTGATCGACCTACACGCAATTGATCTGGGCAACCCCACAGTACTCAGTCTATGCATTTAATTGAGATTTTAGTGAATAAAACCTAATGTATTGAGCATGATTTAAGGGGAAAAAAAAGGATCCTTCTTGAACCTGTCCCCTATTAAATTTGAACGGTTCATGATGCTACTTAAGTTACTTTTCATGCCACTCACTTTTAACTATGCCTCTACCCATAGGGCTATGATAGCTTCAGATTTAAATTCCAGCTGTATATTTTTTTTCTATTTATAACAGCTTAAGAAACTCTTACAAGTCTAGGATTAAGAGAGTTTGAAAGTAGCTATTGAGATACTACAATTAAAAATTAGGTAAAAAAAATATTTTCTGTGTGGAAAGACACACATGGCAAAATAACAAGAAACTATATATATTAAATAAATTATATTTCTTTGACAAGGAAATGAGTACAGGTACATAAGAATATGGAATTCAGAGCAGTTAAAAAATATGAATATGATTCTTTGTTGCATCTTTTGCAAGGATGAAGACTGTTCTCAGGATTAAGACTGTCCACATTCCAGATGATGTCTACATCACTCTGAAGGGATGCACAATTCCAGAGGCATCTTGTGGAAGGACTTCAATCACATCAATGTAGAACTCAGTCTCCTTGGAAAGAAAAAGAAGAGGCTCCAGGCTACAAAGGGTGGGGAAATAGAAAGCAACTCGTTTCCGTCTGTACTATCTGTAGTCATGTACAGAACATGACCAAGGGTGTCGGTCTATTCTAAGATGAGGTCTGTGCATGCTAATTTCACCATCAATGTCGTTCTTCAGAAGAATGGGTATCTTGCTGAAATCCAAAATTTCTTTGGCAAAGAATACATCTACTGGACTTGGATGAAGCAGGAGCTGCTTGTTCGGTATCTCATGCCCAAAAAGATGAGTTGATTTTTTTTTTTTTTAGGATGAGTTAATTCTTGAAGGAAACAACACTGAACTTCTATTAAATTTAACTGCTTTGATTCAGCAAACCCCAACAGTTAAAAGAAAAGATATCAGATAAAATTTGGATGGTATCTACATTGCTGAAAACGGAACAATTCAGCAGGGTTATAAATAAAATCTAAGTTTTCCAGCTACAGAAACAGCAAGATGCCAGATAATTCCTCAGACTTATTTGTAATATTTTAAAGATGCAAGAAAAGCCATGTATTGAAAAAAATACTAATGTGTTTATGCTATAATCATACATTTAATGCTTAATATATTATTAAACACAGCCTGAGGCAAAAGTTCTGCTCTAAAGATTAGAAAGGCCATTTCAGGGAGCAAAAATATCCAGTGACTAAGCTGGCTTTGTGCAATTACATGTTCAATCATCAGTTGGCATAACATTTTATTTATTTATTTACTTATTTTTAACATCTTTATTGGAGTATAATTGCTTTACAATGGTGTGTTAGTTTCTGCTTTATAACAAAGTGAATCAGTTATACATACACATATGTTACCATATCTCTTCCCTCTTGCATCTCCCTCCCTCTCACCCTCCCTATCCCACCCCTCTAGGTAGTCACAAAGCACTGAGCTGATCTCCCTGTGCTATGCGGCTGCTTCCCACTAGCTATCTATTTTACATGGCATAACATTTTAAAAAATGTGATACTACTTCAAGTGTGTGACAGAGACTGCTTGATAATGATTCATACAGAGATGGATTTTTTTTTTTTTTACAGGATGCTTAGGGCCTAAAATTTACTGCTTGTTCTTTAGTCTGGGGACTTCAGCCTGTGGTCTCAGTGGTATCCTTAATGATAAAGACAAAGAAAAATCACATCAATATACTTTGTGTTTCACAAAGAGTTTACTTATTAGATCTTCAAAATGAGTCTAGAAAGGCATTTATTTACTGTCTATTTAAAAAAATAAATTCGGGGCACCCAGAATTTGAAGATATAACCCAGTTTCCATGAATCCAGACACGATATTTTTTAAGAGAACATAAAAATTAAAATGGTTATCACCCAACAGATTTCAAGAATCACATCTCAATATTGTGTTAAGACATGTGGCACCATAATTTTGGAATTCTAGACATTTTGGAATCCTAAAAATTGAGTTAAAATTATGGTTTCACTGTTTATCAGATCTGGCAAATTAGGATTGTTTCTTGGCGTTTCTGTGTCTTAAATGCATCTTCTGCCAAATGAAAAATAGAATATATATATAATACAATATAGATGTACTTATTAAGATAGAGTATTTATACAATTCATATGGTTGTTCCAATTTGAAAACAAAAAATAGTTGCTCAAAAACAATTTCAACACAAGTGAGTTAATAAATAGAACTCCCATTAATTGTAATCCACTGTAACACGGAAAGGTACACTTCTAGAATGTTGTGCTTGGATTATAGCATTATTAAAACCAGATCATATCACTTTGATATCTAGAAAATTTATCCTACAAACTGTATTGCACTTAGCTGAGGACAATATTCATGCCTTTTGATTGCTTTACTCCCAGTAAGATCTACCATGATGTTCTACTTATGGTGATTTAGAGAATGACGTCTGTGTGGTAACTCTATTTTTAACTATTTGAGGAACTACCAAATGGTTTTCAACAAAGGTAGCATCTTTTTACATTCCTACCAGCAATATATAAGTGTTTCAATTTCTCCACGTCTTCACCAACACTTGTTATCTTCTGTTTATTGATTATAGCTATTTTAGTAGATGTGAATTGCATTTCCTAATGGTTAATGACTTCAAGCATTGTTTCATGTGCCTATTGACCATCCATATATAGATATAGATATAGATGAAATGTCTTTTCAAATACTTTGTCAATTTTTAAATTAGATTATTTTATCTTTTTATGGTTGAATTCTAAAGATTCTTACGCATCCCAGACATTAATTTCTTATCAAATATATGATTTATGTATACGTTTTTTTGTATTCTATAGTTTGTCATTTCACTTTCCTGATACTGCCCTTTGATATATAAAAGTTTTTGACTTTGATAAGTTCAATTTATCTATTTTTTCTATTTTTGCTTGTACTTTTGCTGTCACATCTAAGAAACCGTTGGCTATTTCAAAGTCACGAAGATTTACACCTATATTTTCTCCTATGAGTTTTATAGTTTTTTTTAAACTATTTTACTTTAAGTTAATTTGTACATTCTGCATGAAATAGGGATCCAAATTCATTCTTTTATATGTGGATTTCTGATGATTCTAGCACCATTTGTTGAAAAGGCTTTCCTTCCCTGCCTTGAATGTTCTTGGCACTCTTTTCTTAAATAAAGTCAATAAATATGTATTTATTTCTACATTCCCAATTCAATTCTATTGTTCTGTGTGCCCATACTTATGCTAATACCACATGTCTTAATTATCAAGGCTATGTGGTAAATTTTTAAGTACTCTGAGTTCTCTCTATTCTTTTTTTTGAAGGTTGTTTTGGCTATTCTGGCAAACTTACTAATCCATATGAATTTTAGAATAAGCATGTCTATTTAAAAAGAAGTCATTGGCATTTTTTAAAATAAATTTGTTTACTTATTGGTTGCATTGTGTCTTTGTTGCTATGCACGCGCTTTTCTCTAGTTGCGGTGAGTGGGGGCTACTCTTTGTTGTAGTGCAGTGGCTTCTCCTGTTGTGGAGCATGGGCTCTAGGCACCTGGGCTTCAGTAGTTGTGGCATGTGGGCTCAGGAGTTGTGGCTCACAGGCTCTAGATAGAAGGCTCAGTAGTTTTGTGGTGCACGGGCTTAGTTGCTCCACAGCATTTGGAATCTTCCTGGACCAGGGCTCGAACCCATGTCCCCTGCCTTCGCAGGCAGATTCTTAACATCTGTGTCACCAGGGAAGTCCCTCATTGGTATTTTGATAGGGATTATGTTGAATCTATACATCAGTTTGGAGAGTATTTCCATCTTAACTGAATTAAGTCTTCCAATCCATGAACACAGATGTCATTCTATTTATTTAGGTTTTCTTTAATTTATTTCAACAAATTTCTGTATGTATCATTGCATACATCTTGAACTTTGGATAAATTCATTCCTAAGCATTTTATCTTTGATAATAATTTTATTCAAGCTGTTTTCTTGATTCCACTTTCAGTTGTTCATTGTGAGTGTATAAAATACTGTGCATCTTTGTATACTGATCTTATAGCCTGGAATCTGGCTGTCTTCATTTATTGTCTCTAACTGTATGGTGTGTGTGTGTGTTTGTATGTGTGTGTGTGTTTCTTAGCATTTTCTCTATAAGATTATGACATCTGTGAAAAGAGATAATTTATTTCTTCCTTTTCCATCTGGATGCCTTTTATTTCATTTTCTTCCCTAATTGCCTTGGCTAGAAACACCAATACAATGTTGAATAGAAATAACAAGAGCAGGCATCCTTGTGTTGTTCTTGATCTTAGGGAGAAAGTTTTCACTCTTTCATCATTAAGTGTAATGTCAGCTGTGGATTTATCATTGGTGAATTTGACTGTGTAGCAGAACTAAACCTCTATTCCTAGTTTGCTGAGTGTTTTTATGATGAAAGGATGTTAGTCTTGTCAAATGAGTTTTCTGTATCTATTGAGATGGTTAAGTTTCTTCAATTGTTTTTGTTCTTTATTTTATTAATACAGTTTATTACATTAATTTTTGTATATTATACCAACCTTATATTTCTGGAATAAATCCCATTTGGATACGCTATATAATCCTTTTAATATGCAGCTGGATTCAATCTGCTAGTATTTTGTCAAAAAGTTTTGCATCTATATGCATAAGTGATATTGTGCTGTAGCTTCTTTTCTTCTAATGTCTTTGCCAGGTTTTGATATCACGGTAACACTGGCCTCATAGGATGAGTAAGGAATTCTCTCGTCTTCTATTTTTTAAGAGTTTGTGAAGAATTGATGCAAATTCTTCTTTAAATATTTAATAGAATTCACAAACAAAGCCATTTCTACTTGAACATTTTTGGGGGAATTCTATTTTTTTAGTTTTTATTTTTTGTAAATGCAAGCTCTTTACTTGTTAGGAGCCTATTCAGATTTTCTATTTCTTCTTGTGTCAGTTTTGGTAGTTTGTGTCTTTCTAGGAATTTGTCCATTTTAATAAGGTTATCTAATTTGTTGGCATATTACTGTTCATTGTTCACCTAAATTCTTTTTTTTTTTAATTTGTACATTGGGTAGTAACATCCCCTCTTATATTTTTTTTATTTTAGTAATTTAAAAATTTTTTATTTGATCAGTCTAGATATAGTTGGCCAGTTTTGTTGATCTTTACAAAGAAACAACTTTTGACTTTATTGATATTTTCTGCTGTCTATTGACCTGTCTTCTTGTCTATTGCTTGTTGATCACCATACTGCATTTTTCATTATAGTTGTATTTTTGATACTTTCTTTTAGTTCTTCAGACATGGTTTCCTTTAGCTCCTTAACCACATTTTAAATAGTTGATTAAAGTCTTTGTCTAACAATTTCAACATGACTACCTCAGGGAGAGTTTCTATTTATTCTCTCCTATCTCCAATGTTGTTTTCATCACTGCTTATTGTAGTTGCTGTCTTTCCTAACTTTTCAGGACTGATTCTGTAAACTATGTATTCCTTGTCATTTGTGGCCACTGAGGTTTCTCCTTGGTTATCTTAGTGGTTAGAGATTTCCTTAAATTTCTGAAATTAATAAATCTCTCCATTTTATTGAGATGTCTGTGTGCATGCCATGGCATGCTTTTATCACTCTGTCTTGGCCTTTAATTTCTGCTTATGCAGAGTTTCAAGATCATTTGTAAGTGAGATATTAGGGCCTTCTCAAGTATTTCCTAGGCATCTACACAGGTCCATAAATATGCATGGCATTCTAGACCCCCAGCAATACATCAGAGCTTATCAAAGGCTTTATGATATCTTATATAGACTAAACTGTGTTCCTCCACAATTCACATGTTGAAGCCCTACCCTCCTATATGATTATATCCAGAGATAGGCTCTTTGGAAAGTAAAGTTAAATCAGGTCATAAGGGTGGGGTCCTAATTTGGTAAGAATGTGGGCTTCTAAGAAAAATAAGAGAGAGAAATAAAGATCTCTCTCGCTCTCTCTCTTTGCCATATGAGGACATAGTGAGAAAGTGGCTTTCTGCAAGCCAGGAAGAGCACTCTCAATGGAAACCAACCATGCTGGCACCTGAATCTTAAACTTCAAGCCTCTAGAACTGTGAGGAAAAAAACAAAAATTTATTTTGTTTAAGATACCTAGTCTATGTTATTTTATTAGGGTAACAACTTATTCTGCAGCTTTTCCTTTTAAGCTTTTTTGAGCAGTCTATTATTTGGCCCAAATTTTATCCTTTACCTGCAGAAACTGAAACATTAAAATACTTACCTATAATTATTTTTTTAAAAAATGAACTCAGAAGAAACTTTAGTACTGCATGAGTTTGAGTCATGTTTAAAAAGACAGACTTTTCAAGTGGAGTATTTCCAGGGAATGGACAAATAATAATTTCATTTTTGTTTCAGAATGAGGTTTTGAAAAAGCTGGAGCTTTGTGCTTTTCCTTTTCGTACTTCTTTTTAGTTGACTTGTTATTTTACAAGTCTATTCCTGGGCTGGATAGAAGGGAACAGAGCTAGAGCAAGTTAAAATACTATAAAGCTCACTGTTAATATCAACATTCAGCAGTTTTTAAAATAAGTGTTGCTGCAAGCATTTGGTTAATTTTCATAGTTTTGAAAAAGTTAATTCTGACAGTTTTTGACAGATTTTTTCATTGTTTTTTTCTTTTTTCTTTTTTTTTTTTTTACAGCAGGTCCTTGTTATCTATTTTAAATGCAGCAGTGTGTACATATCAATCCCAAACTCCCAATCTATCCCTCCCCACCACCTTTCCCTCCTGTTACCATAAATTCATTCTCTAAGTCTGTGAGTCTCTTTCTGTTTTGTAAATAAGTTCATTTGTATCATTTTTTTTGGTTCTGCATATAAGCAATATCATATGATATTTGTCTTTTTCTGTCTGACTTACTTCACTTAGTATGAAAATCTCCAAGTCCATCCATGTTGCTGCAAATGGCATTATTTTATTCTTTTTAATGGCTTTGTATTCCATTGTATATATGTACCACATCTTCTTTATCCATTCATCTGTCAATGGACATTTAGATTGCTTCCATGTCTTGGCTATTGTAAATAGTGCTGCAATGAACATTGGGGTGCATGTATCCTTTTGAACCATGTTTTTCTCTGGATATATGCCCAGGAGTAGTATTGCTCGATCATATGGTAGCTCTATTCTTAGTTTTTTTTAAAAGAACTTCCATACTGTTCTCCATAGTGGTTGTTCCAATTTACATTCCCAGCATCAGTGTGGAGGGTTCTTTTCTCCACACCCTTTCCAGCATTTATTGTTTGTACATTTTTGATGATGGCCATTCTGACTTGTGTGAGGTGATATCTCATCGTAGTTTTGATTTGCATTTCTCTAATAATTAGCGATGTTTGAGCATCTTTTCATATGCCTCTTGGTCATTTATATGTCTTCTTTGGAAAAATGTTTATTTAAATCCTCCACCCATTTTTTTGATTGGATTGTTTGTTTTTTGGTTATTGAGCCACATGAATTCTTGTAAATTTTGGGGACTAATCCCTTGTCAGTCACATCTTTTGCAAATATTTTCTATGGTTCTGTGGGTTGTTTTATTGTTTTGTTTGTGGTTTCCTTTGCTGTACAAAAGCTTTTGAGTTTAATTAGGTCCCATTTCTTTATTTTTGTTTTTATTTCCATTACTCTGGGAGAATTGAAAAAGATATTGCTGTGATTTATGTTAAAGAGTGTTCTGCCTATGTTTTCCTCTAAGAGTTTTATAGTATCCCATCTTACATTTAGGTCTTTAATCCATTCTGAGTTTATTTTTGTGTATGGTATTAAAGAATGCTCTTGTTTCTTTTTTTTTTTTTTTCAGTATGCGGGTCTCTCATTGTTGTGGCCTCTCCTGTTGCAGAGCACAGGCTCTGAATGCGCAGGCTCAACAGCCATGGCTCACAGGCCTAGCTGCTTTGCGGCAAGTGGGATCCTCCCAGACCAGGGCATGAACCCATGTCCCCTGCATCGGCAGGAGAACTCTCAACCACTGTGCCACCAGGGAAGCCCCCTTGTTTCATTTTTTTACATGTAGCTGCCCAGTTTTCCCAGCACCATTTATTGAAGAGACTGTCTTTTCTCCATTGTATAATCTTGCCTCCTTTGTCATAGATTAATTGACCATAGTTTAAGGAGGGTCAAATTTTCAGAGGTCCTTATATCACCATTTTTGCTTATGAAATTCTGTTATTTATTTTTAATGTGTTCCTAATATTTCAAGATCTAGAATTCTAGCTTCTCCATAAAATTTGGAAATCTAACAGTACTGTGCCTATAATATCAGAAGGTTAAGGAAAGTATGGTGATAACTGAGCTGTGCTTTTTATTTTATTACATTTATTCTTTGTTAACTGTATCTCTCCAGCCCTCCTTTTGTTATTCAGCTGGTCCCTGTCAGTTCTGAACAATCACCATAAATTATTGCTGGAATACATTAAGTGATATTATATTGTAATAAGTAATATTATAATGAACTCACTTTTCTAGGACAAAAATCAAAATTTTCAAAAAATGACAATTCTCCCTTTTGAATATTATTAGGGAATGTAAAAACATATATATTTAGAAGTATATGTAAATTTGTCTAAAATTAAAGGATAGTTTTTTTAAAATCCCTTTTCTCTCTTTTTTTACCATCTGGCTCTCATGCAGGTCTGTAATCTAAATTCAAACAACCTGTTTCTTTTGAAAAATCTTAACCAAATAATTTAATTTAAAATGATCCTAGATTTGTAGTGCCTCCAGATAGTCAAATGATAGCAAAAAATCCTTTCCAGAGTAACTCTACTTTAACATATGCTCACCATATTTCTACAGATTCTCTAAAGAATATGACCTCATAGTCAAAAATCACAAATCAGCTAAGGAAATGAAGCAAATGATTTACAGCTAATAAAATAAACTTGATATCAAAATTTGATATTAAAATGCTTATATTTTAATTATCAAGCATGGCTATAAAGCAATAAGTTAAATATATTTATAAAAATAAGAAATGTGTGAATATCTAAATAAGAAATATATATGCATATTTAAAAATAAAAAAGAAAAGAAATTTGATTATAAAGTCTTAAAGTGGAAATATAAATATATATCCACACATGCATTTACATATGTATGTATATATAATTGTTGAAATTATCAAAGGATAAGTAAGCAGCAGATTAGAAACAGAAAAAGTATTAATTAGAGTAAAAGGATTAATGAAATGTTTTTTAGATTTAAAGAATGTAACAGATTTCAGGATGGAAAGATACAAAACATGATAGGAGCTGAAGACACATGCATGTTCAAAAGAATAGAAAAAATGTAAATTAAATCAGAGTTCTGAAAAATAAAAGCAATGAAGAAACAATATTGAAAGAACTATTAGCCAAGAAATTTCCAGAATTGTTGAGCAACACTAATTCTTAGACCTAGCCAACTAAGCAAATAAATAAAAAAGAATTCCTAATTATAATTCCAATAAGGGTAAATATAATAAATCCATACCTAGGCACAATATAGTTAAACCACAGAACACTAATTACAAATAAATTGTCTGTGAAGCATCTAGAAAACACACACACAACACACACAGTTGACCTACAAATTTAAACAAGACTTCAGAGGAAATTTTCTGCTTTACAACTAATTTTACATCATTCCTTTTATTCTAATAAAATATCCATAATACATGTTTCCTGTGAATTATTTTTTGTAATCTTTTTCAATAAATCCAGTTAATCAGGATCAGCATACATCTATTTAGTGACAAAATATTCATAAGACTGCATTAGATTCCATTTATATATGGAATAAATGAAGATATTTTCTATGAAGATTTTATAATCCAATAAGGACAAAAGATGACCAAAATATATTGATAAACATCTTAAGTTGTATGCTTTGTTTATAAAGCCTCAGAAATTGACTGCATAAATTTAACAAAAATAGAATTTATCAGAATGTTTAAGGAGAAATTATACAATGTAAGAGAAAGTTGAAGAACCATTTAATGGATAAGACCCATGTTGATTTCAGGAATCAAGGTAGGTTTATTGTATTGGTTTTCTATGGCTGGCTGCTGTAACAAATTACTACAAACACATTGGCTTAAAAAAACACTAATGTATTATCGTACAGTTCTGTGATTTTGAGAGTCTAAAATGGGACTCACTGAGCTAAAATCCTTAGGTCAGCAGGGCTCCATTCCCTTCCAAGGCTCTGGGGGAGAATTCTTTCCCTTACATTTTCAACTTTAAGAGGCTACATATGCTCCTTAACTTAGACCTCTTCCTCCATCTTCAAAGCCAGCAACCTCAGATTCCTTTCCACACTCTCACTCTCCAGATCTTCCCTCTTCATCCTTCCTCTGCCACCTTTTTTTTTTTTTCGGTACGCGGGTCTCTCACTGTTGTGGCCTACTCCCTTTGCAGAGCACAGGCTCCAGACGCGTAGGCTCAGCGGCCAAGGCTCACGGACCCAGCCGCTCCGCGCACGTGGGATCTTCCCAGACCGGCGTCCCCCCTACATCAGCAGGTGGACTCCCAACCACTGTGCCACCAGGGAAGCCCCTTCCTCTGCCACCTTTAAAGACACTTGTGATTACATCGGGCCCACCTGGTTAACTTTTCACAGGTTCTGAAGATTAGGACATGAATATCTTTTGTTTTGGGGGAGCAGGAGGGGTGTTTATGCTACCTGCCACACTTAACAGTATTGTCAGCTATTTACTGGAATGAGTTAGCTCTTTATTTTTCTGTCTCTCCACTAAAGATTCAAAATTTTAGAAGAGAAAGTACCAATAGCCCAGATTGGGTCATTACATCCAGTATTTGGGTATAGCATGGAGTCATCATTCCCATCAGTTCTGTGCTAAATGAGAGAACTCCTCGAAAGTATATTGAGGGTCTGCTACCAGAGGAGCCAGAGGAACGAATGCAAGAAGCCATGGAATAACAAATGTCCAATATAATTAGTAAAAAGAAATCACACTGGCAAACACAGCACATGGAAACATATAACATAGTCAGTAGTATTGATACTTATTTTCCAAGACATGTTCCTCAGTATGTTAGGAGATCCATGACTGCATATAAAGAAGAAAAATATAATTGTTTCATCATCATAGAATTCTGAACTACTATAAGTATATCCTTTTCTTTGATATTTATTAAATAAACCAACAAACTAGAGCATTGTAAAATTTATATTAAAATAACTTGAACACAGTTTTTCCTAACCTATTTGAGTAAGGAAACTTTTGTTTCCAGATTTCTTTCTTAATTCCAATGAAAGACCCAAGAGCATACATGTTTTGGGAAAGAATTCCTTAGAGCAACTTTGAGTGCTGCTGAATGATAAAACATCAACCTATTGGTAGTACAAGAAAACTCTGAAAATTAATATTGTACATTTAAAGTAAAACACTTTCTCCAAGCTATTTCAGCTGAGGTGAGAAAATGTAGTATCATGAAGGAATGGAATAGTTTCACTGAAAATATGGCCTATAAGCAAAACTGATTATGCTACTTAATTTAGTATTATTTATAAGGTATTTTTTCTTTTACATAACTACATAAGAGCAAATGTCACCCTATTTAATTGATGCTAAACATACCTTTTAAGGTTCTTAGTTCTGAGTTCTCAGTGAGATATATATATATCATTAAGATTCCCTCATCCTCATTCTGGCCATAAAATATATAAATTCTAACAGTGAAATGTAGTTATACTGTATCCTTTTACATTAACAAAACTTTCCTTAACATTGATTTAATTTGCATTTGTTGGATGTCTGATTTACTTTTTAGCCTTTGGAAATAGATGTAGCAGGGAGGAAGTTGGAAGGCAAGTTCAAGTGGCATGAGATGGTAATTTCAGTCCATTTCATTAATCTACATTGCCTCCTACTGTTTAGTAAGGTGAAGACAATATAAGGTTTTCAATTCTTCTTTTTTTTTTTTTTTTTTTTTTGCGGTACGTGGGTCTCTCACTGTTGTGGCCTCTCCCGTTGCAGAACACAGGCTCAGCGTCCACGGCTCACGGGCCCAGCCGCTCCGCAGCATGTGGGATCTTCCCCCAGACCGGGGCACGAACCCGTGTCCCCTGCATCGGCAGGCGGACTCTCAACCACTGCGCCACCAGGGAAGCCCTCAACTCCTCTTTTGACATTAGTTTGTCAAGTATTTATGGTGTACAAGCTATGCATAAGACATTATGTTTTTTTTATGTTATGGATACACTAATAACATACAGTCTCAGCAATGAAGTAGGTTAGACCCTCAAGGGACAGATAGAAGAGTGAAGAGACAATTTTAAAACAAAACATAAAAGAGATAAAAAGTGTTATGAAGTTTCAATAGCAAAAGCAGAATTTTCTTTGTTGGGGATTGTGGTGCTTAAGACAAATTTTTTGAAGGAAGTGTTCAGTGAGTTGGAGTTTAACCAGTAAGAAGCTCAGAGTGTAGGAATTTTTTTTTTTTTTAAAACTTCAAGTTTGACTTGCTAGTGGATAAAGAGCAAAGAAAAAGAAAAACAATATGGATGTTGAGGGAAAAGTTGTAGTCCATGTAGCAGGAATATCAGATGCATGAAAGCTTGAGAGTAAAGGCTGTAAAAGCTGGTTAACTTCACGGAATCCTGAACTTTCAGTGTGCAGCTGACAAGTTGTTAAAGAATAGGGAAGTATTGAGGATCATTGAACAGAGAAGTGGCATAATCAGTAGTATGCTTTTGAAAGATTAACCTGGGACTTTGGTGGGAGGGCAGGTGAACAATGGAAGGAAGTAGAAGAAAGTCAAACTAGAACTTATCTAGTCAAGAGATCATCTGACCTAGAATGTTATAATGATGAGAAAATAAAACTAATGGAAGCTGAGAGAGGTACAGTTGAGAGTAACTGAATAAATAGAATAAACAAGGGACTGGATTTGATAAGGCAAGAGAGAAGAGATAATGGGGCTGCCTAGGAGTGACAGCAAAGTTTTGAGCTAAAGAATTGGGAAACTGATATTCTTTCATTAAAGTAGGGAAATTCGGAAATGTTGATGGTTTATTGGGGAAGCAGATGACTGTTTTGGATATGTTGAGATAATTGTTTTATTGTGTTTAAAATGTATATCAAATAAAATTAAATGATTAAGGTAGCAAACAGAGAAGGAATAGATATGCTGAGTTAAGGTTCTCTAAGGTCACTGAGTCATGAGAAAATTGCAGAAGTCCTAACTTATGTAAGTTTTATACATCAAAATTTTAGATTGTAATCTCTATAAGAACCATAAAAATAATAATAAAAGATATGAAACTAGCAAGTCATAAGAAAAAATTGTTTTACAAATAAGTAGACAAGAATTAAGATATAAAGGTAATAAAAAATGATATACAGGCATGTAAGTATTTAGGGTTGAAGTGCACGGTAGTATACAACAATCTTTGATATGCCTACATGAAATAAATTGATGACTAGAATGATAAATGAAAAGATATATAAATATGTAATAAGCTAAGCTTTGCAACATGAGAGAAAGTTAGATGCTACACTTAAGCCCAAATATGTCATAATTACAAAAATTTGTTTTAAATAATTAATTAAAAGCAAATATTGTCAAACTGAGTTTGAAAGGGAATAAAACAAAAAAACAATTCTGCTTACAACTTGCTTTAAATATGAAGACACAGAAGAAAAATAAAAAAGCAAAGGAACTGAACAATGTTAACCAAAAGAAAACTCATGTGGCTATACTATTATCAGACAAATAGAATTTAAGGTAACACTACTAAGATGAAGAGATATATCTGAACATGATATAAGGGTTATTGACCAACATATGTAAAATTTTAAATCTGTATGTACCTAATAACATAATGTCAAAATATATAAATCAAATGGGCAGAAACCAAAAGGGGAACTATTCAAATTCACAATGATATTGGAAGATTTTAACCTATTTTTACTGCCAAATATATTCTCATGAGATATAATAGGCACAGTGATTTCTGATTTGCAAGTGTCTTGACAATGGAGGCATGAAGTTTACAGAGCTTAAGAAGGAACTCCCCTCTTTCAGCCATGACACTGCACCTTACAGTGCCAAGATTTCTTTTTCTGTTTCCTTTTTTTTTTCAATAAAATAGCTATGTTCAGGTAAATTGATCTTCCTTTGGCTTTGCTAAAGGACTAGGCCTGGCAAAGAAGTGTTTTTTTCTTTATTAAAAACATCTACCAGCTGCATAGCACAGGGAGATCAGCTCGGCTTTGTGACCACCTAGAGGGGTGGGATAGGGAGGGTGGGAGGGAGACATAAGAGGGAGGGGATTGGGGATATATGTATACATATAGCTGATTCACTTTGTTATACAGCAGAAACTAACAACATTATAAAGCAATTGTACTCCAATAAAGATGTAAAACAATAAAAATTAAAAAATAAAAACACCTGCCAGACTTAAGTCCACTGCTGGTGGTTGAGCAAGGTAGTCATTATAATAGTCAATGTTTAGTCATTTGTGTTAGATGACATTTGCATTTTGATTTCTGTGCACCCAGATATGTTAGGTAAGTGTTCATGCATGAATAAGATGAAAAGGGAAATCCTTACAGAATAAGAGTCATAGAAAGTACGTTTCTCCTTTCTGTCTATGAAAAGCATGGGCTGAAATATGCTGGCACAACAGCAAAAGATAATCAGAAAGAATATTCCTTGCTAAGTAACAAGGCGCATGGGCTTAGTTGCTCTGCGGCATGTGGGATCTTCCCGGACCAGAGTTTGAACCCATGTCCCTTGCAATGGCAGGCAGATTCTTAACCACTGTACCACCAGAGAAGTCCCAACAAACTATTTCTTATTTTTCCATCTCAAGTCCTCTCATATCCTGTGTCTAGAAGTCCTTTAACTCACCATGATCTACAATCCATTGATCTAATTTTATTTTCACTGTACCTCACCTCCTTAAATATCCTCTTTTTCATTATCTAACTTAAATTCCATTGCCAGACATTAAAATCTCTTTCTTGTACACACTCTTGTCTCTTTTGTCCCCTCATGTTTTGTTATTTTCCATTGACAAAAACACAACTAGTTAAATCTAACTCTTTGCCCAATCCTTGTATATATCCATGTAACTGAATGTGGTTGAGAAAAACACACAAGCACAATTTGTGGCCCCTGTATTCATAACCACAGACCTCAACCTCCAGTGCTTCCTTAATGCTACCAGTCACTCAAAATATATTCCTGTAGTTATTTTGCTCTCCTAACTCTCCTAGAAAAGTTTTTTTTTCTTTCCTTAAACTATAAAGTGCATATAACAACAAGGACCTACTGCATAGCACAGGAACTGTATTCAATACCTTGTAAGAAATATAATGGAAAAGAATCTGAAATATATATAACTGAATCACTTTGTTGTGCACCTGAAGCTAACACAAAATTGTAAATCAACTATACTTCAATAAAAAAGGATAAATAGAATAAAATGCAAACAAATCACCTGGGAATCTTAGTAAAGTCCAGATTTTGATTCAGTAAACTTGAGGAGGAACATGAAATTCTGCATTTCTAACTCCCAGTAATGCTGATACTGCTTTTTCTTAGACCATACCGTTAGAAAGAGGTTCTAGAAGACTATTTCCTGCGTTCTTCTCTCTCCTAAACCCCAAGTCTCCTTCCCATCCTTACTTTCAGTTAATGATCCTGCTTCTCCCTTCACTGAAGCAATCAAAAGATAAAGTTGACAGTCTCACCACCATACTTTCCTACGTAACAGCCTCCCTATCTTTACAGTTTGATTTGACATCAGTCAACTATGTGTGATCCTAATGCAGGCCAATATCTTCTGTGGAGCAGAGATACCACTTCCTCTTGTCTGTTAAAGGACATTTTTTCCTCAGAACTTGCCTCCTCTTTTTCCTACATTGTTGAGTTTTCATGTTCTTCTGTTGTGTTAAGTGTAGGTACAGATAAGAAGTATCTGGCAATTCTCACTTAAGCCCACTCCAAACTTTTGCCACCATCACACCACTGAAACTGCTTCTGTCAAATTACCAATAAAGGCCATGTAACTAAATCCAGTGATCAATGTTAGTCAATATATTGCTTGAACAGTCTTTGTATTTGACAAATTTTATCAGTCTTTTCACTCAGTTCCCAGGATATTTGTTTCATCTTGTTTTGTTTTCTTGTCTCATTGGGCACTCAATTTCTTTTTTAAATTCCTAATCTTCTCCTTGACCACTTAATATTGACTGTGAGGTCTTAATCCTTTGTTCTCTCCTTTCTCCTCTTCCCTCCTCTGTGATCCCCTCACCTTTCTTTTTCTTCTATTCCTTTGTATTCTCTATTTTATCTACATTCATATTCATATAATTTCATGACTTTAAGTTTAATCTACATTTCTAACTGTATATCTCCAACTCACAACTTGCTCTTGAATTGCAGGTCCTTGTAACTGCCTCTGGTTATCTCCAAATAAAGATCTAACAAATATCTCAACCTAACATTTTCAAAGAAAAACTCTTGAACTTCCCACTCTGCCAAATTTGCTTGATCTCCAGTTTTATACACCTTATTCAACAGCAAATCCATCCTTGTAGATACCTTTTGGTCATGCTGAATTGCTCACACCCTAATCCAATCTGTCAGTAATTTTGTTGGATTAATGTCCAAGATTTATCTAGAAGCTGAGCACTTCTTACCACATCTACCAAAGCCAACCTTTGGTCTAAGTCACCATCTTTTCTCAAATTGACTACTGAAATAGCCTCCGAATGTGTCTCTTTCTACCTGCAAGCCAGAAATATCTTTTAAACAAGAAAGTCCAATTCTCTGCTCAAAACTCTACAATAGCTCTCAATCTTCATTTAAAGTGAAAGCCAGAGATTTTACAATAACCTACATGTTTCTACTTGATCTCCCTATCCCTCTTATATGAAACTCTGATAAATCTCATTTCCTACAATCCACCCTCTGTCTCCCCTGACACCCCAGCCAGCTATTCAGCCACACTTCTCTCTCTTGCCCCTGCTCCAACACATTAGGCATGTTCCTAGGAGCATTAGGACCCTGTACTCATTTTCCTGTACCTGGAAAGCTCTGTCTTAGATTGAAACATTGTTCAGTCCCACTACTTCCTTTAAGTCTTTTCAAGTAAGCCTGATCTCTTTACTTAATAATAAAAACTTTCCTCCCATACCTCCACCCCTCACCCCTTCCCTTTTCCTCATATTGCTAGAGTTTTGTTGTTTTGTTGTTGTTTTGATTACACCAATTATCATCTTCTATACCATAAAATTTATTTCTTTATTACAGTTAATTTTTATTGTCAAACTAAAACTTAAGCTCCATGGTTCTAAGTTACTTTGCTTTTTTACTGCTGATATAACCCAGGTGTATAAAACAGTGTCTAGAAGATAGCAGAACTCAACAAATATTACTTAATTGAATGTTGAAGAAAGAATTATGTAGGGGAATAATAGGATGCCGTGTTAGATTATAACAGGGAAAGAATTCCTAGACATTTGATCTGTCAATGCTTATTGCATTACCTGAAATGTCAGTTTCTTTTTCCCCTGCCAACACATGGAAAACATTTTGAAAATTGATTTCTGCATTCCTTGCATAAATACTGCAGTTCCAGCATTTCACAAATCTTTGAATCCTGTTTTAGAGCTCCAACTAGCATAGCTGTTAATTTCTTGGTATTTACCTGTTCATTTACAAATCAAAGTAATAATTTAACTTAAAACATAGGAGAATAACCTCTTCAGACACTTAACGATGCCAAAGGCAGGTTACTGCCTTTTTAACACCATCACAACATACAATACAAATGGAATTACGAGGAGACCACTTTCCATTCAATTACCAGTGCACCTATTGCTTGGTCTTTGAAGCAGCACTTTGCATTTTTAAAAGGTCTGTTTAGTTAAGTAACATAATTTATTTAAGAAGGTTTTAAAAATACACATGGCATCTATCTTTTCAGAAGGTAGAGCATTGCATGTAACCGCAATTATAAACAAATCAACCAATTAAATTCCTACAACTGAAACAAAAGCAACTTACTTGTAAGAATTCATCAGAAAATTCATTTGCATAGGCTTCACTGAAGAGGGAGAGCCATTCTGCCCAAAATAAAGTGCACTGTCTGCTTTCAAGCATTTAACACATTAATATCTCCAAAAAATTTACAAATTTGTGGTCCAAGTTCCAAACAGATATTCACAGTTGAGGACCTGCCGGCAAACTTAGGTGTTTTGAGATTGTTTATGAGGCAGCACTTCAAGTTTGGAAAGATCACATTGGCCTTTATAGCATGCTGTGTGTGCAAATAGGTTTCTTGTTCAAGCTTCTGCAACAAACTATGGCAAAGCTGCCTGCAAAGTTGTTTCTAATAAGACAGCTTAAATGTGTTGCCACATAGGTATTTCTGATCTAACTTTACAAGCTTTCTAAAAGATGTTGCATAAAGAATCAAATAATCTGCCAGCAGTTGAGATGCAACCTCAGGAAATGTCAAAGGCAAATTTCAGCCTAATGTTCTGGTGAAACAGGGACATAACCAGAGAAGTGAAATCCATGTGTGTTGTTTCAAAGGATCCTCTCATAGCCTGGTTCTGTGCTTAAGGGAGAGACAAGTGACCAGAATCCCTGGGGTTTTCTCTTTAGTGTGAGTGTCTGCCTTGTCAGTATTCTTCCAGGGACAATGACAGGTTTGTGAGTAGAACCTGTATCATAAAACTCAACCAGGGTTCTTAGCCACAGGAAATCCCCTGATGAAAGCTGAGCCAGAGGCAAACACTCACACAGGCTTTCCCCTCTCTCACAACACTAACAATTTTCCAGAAGATATTAAATTAAAACAACATTAAGTAGGGGAAAAAAAGTGACAGAATTGTCTGATCCACACACGACGTGCTCCAAAGCAGGACAGGACAGACTCAGTTACTGTGTTTTACTGATAGTGGAAAAATAAGGATTGGGGGTGGATGGTGGATGATAAACATTCTTCAGCTATTTTTTTCCACATCTTCATGAAGGCTATTTGACCACATGATTGGGGAGCTCCAGAAGACACCCCAGTAACTACACTAGCTAAATTCCGGAGTGGCTAGCTAAATTCAGTGTGTCGTGTCCAAAGAATATCTGGGTCTTGAATGGCAATTACCTAATGCCCATGATGATAAACTTATAGAGGAAGTCTTGGTGTAACTGCAAGATGTTATTTTCTTAAACTTTTAATTAAGTAAAATGAAGTTACTGTTAACTGACAACAGTGACACATATATTCCTTTGACAAGCAGCTGTTAACTGCAAAGACGAAAGGATTACTGAAGAAAAAAGCAATTTTCTAATCATCTTAAAGAAGACACATCATCCTTGAAACAACTTCCAAACATGAATTCTCATTCAAAATCAAATTTCTGTTTTACTACGATAACGGCTTATTTTGAAGAATTAGACACCATCGTTACGTGCATGGTCATTTCTTCCCTGACCTGAGATTTATTCTTGTCTTTCTTCCAAGCTTACCCTGCCATTATCTGGCTTTGGACTCGACTCTGTGTGTTTATAATTGTATATAAAATAATATTATGCTTCTATACATACGATATAATACCTAGTATTATACATTACCAATTTTTTCCTTAAATGTTGATCAGAGCTTGCCACGGATGCAGAAGGCCTTGTTTCCATCTAGACAAGGGATTTGCCAGGTGGGTTGCTTTTGAAAAGTCATTTAAACTTCCAAAACATCAGAGTTTTTGTCTGTAAAATAAAGGGAATGGGAAAGGTGAGATCTCACATTGATTCTTAACAGAATATCTTGTTATTCTGTGATCATGCCTAGTCTAAAGTTCCCTAAGAGAACAGGGTAGTTATTTGAAGATGAGTATTTGAAGATTTATACAGATCTGAGTCACCACATCATTGCTTTATGCCTAGATAGTACTAAATGATAGTGATAGTCACCACATCATTGTATTACACCTAGAGAGTATTAAACTTTTTTTTCACTAATGCTTTCTTATAACAACTCTGAATGGAACATAGGAGAATCATTACGATTATGGGTTTTGTTTATTTTTTAGTGAGAAAAACAAAATGCAAAGTTAAGAATTTTCAATCTCCCATCAAGTGTTCCATGCATACACTCTGTTTCAAATATGTAAGCAACAACCCATTTTCCCTAAAAATAAGTACAAATAGCCTCTAGGATCATCATGTATCATTTTTGAAATATACAGGATATTTTCGCATCTTGGATGCACTATAAAGTGCAGTTCACTGCCTCACCATATAGAAGCAAAATAGTTATTTTTTGTTTTAATGTACAAAAAAAACCCCTGTGAATCATAAAGGATGTGGGATTTTGTCATAAAAAAATGCCAGGTATTTGTTTAACATATATATGTGTTATGTTAGGTCAATATATACATTTGAATGAGGTATGTTATGCTGCAGTAATAAACATCAAAATCTCAGTGGTTTTTGCATGAGTCCATCAGTGGAGGCTACACATTGTTCTCCAACATCTTTACTCAGAGACCCATGATGTTGGTGTAGCTTCAATATAGATTATACCTAGAATCATGAGAGAATAATGAGGGTATGGAAAAGTATACATCGGCCTTTAAATTTCTGCCAAGAAGTGATAAGCACTCTTCTGCTCACATCTTATTAACCTAAACAAGTCATATAACTATGCTTGAGTTCCACAGAGTTGTGTTATGTATTCAACCTGCAGGGAAAGATAAAAATACGTATGTAAGGTAAAGAGAAAGACAACCTGCCATAGCTATTTTCCAGAGTAAGTTGATATATTTAAAGAGATGGTAAAGATTACTGAGGTAACTAGTTATTATATACAATTTAAACAATAGAGGTGTCAAATTATAAAACCAGATGTCAAACAAAAAAATTAAGGAAATTCAAAAATCTGCTTCTCAACAAAAATATTGAGAACACTGGCAAAATTGTTCAAAATCAACCTTTTAAAAACTCTGGAAATCAACCAAAATCTTGTAACAATCCAAGAAGAGTATATTTGAGAAAACTGGCTAAATCTCAATGAAAAGAGCAAGTTTTGGGACATTTTAACTTGCCACAAATCTTTCCATACTTCCCCTCAATGTATTTTTGGTATCCTTGAAAATTAACAGGCTTGCAATTACAGTATCTATAAAACCCAGCAGCCTAGCAGCTCAGCAGTCACTACAGGAAACAGACTAGGGTTGGAGCACCTCAGAAGTCCCATGTGCAAGGGAGAATCATTATTTGACAAGGCAGGAAGGTCTCTGAAAAGCTCTCCTCTCGAGGTTGTCTGTACTGACATGACTCAGTGTAAGTTCTCAGCATAAAGACTAATATTCAAGGCATTTTTCAAAAATAATCATTGGCAGTTCTTAATATCACAGAAATCCGAAGTAGCAACATCAGTTTGAGATAATAAGGGACTCACCAAAAATCTTAAAAGGGCAAATTGGGGAAAAATGTGTCCATGGTGGACTTTGAAAAACTCTAATATATTTCTTAAAATGTAAAGGTCACACACATATGCAGGACTGTGTACCTGCCCAGAAAATACATAAGAAGGCCCTAATGTCTCACCTTTAGCTGTTTTTGAACAAAACGTGAAGGCTAAGGAAGAGTTGCAAACTGCCTGGTCTGTCCTCAGCAAGATTCAATGTATTTAAGGATATTTCTGTCTAACAAAAGCTAACCGCTAAGATAACTCAGCAAAAATTTCAGTGGCTGCATCTGAAAAATAATGCAGACTATATAAATATAGTCCAAACAAACAGACAAAAAACAATGGCATATCAATAAAAACAATCTATGAAGAGGTGGGTAAATCTGATCTTTAGAGATGCCACAGTATATTATTCAAAATGTCTGTTTTCATTAAAAAATTATGAGACACACAAAGAAGCAGAAAAGTATGGCCCATACATGGGAAAAGATACTGTTAATAGAAACTATCCCTGCAGAAGTTCAGATATTGAACTTAAGACAGACTTTAAATCAGCTATTATAAATATGTTAAAAGAACTAAAGAAAACTATGTCTAAAAAACCAAAAATCAGTATGAGAATAAAGTCTCACAAAATAGAGAATAACCATGAACCAATAGCAATTATAAAAAAAAAGAAACAACTAGAAATTCTGGAAATGAAAGCTACAATAAATTAAGTGAATAACTGATTAAAGGATTTGAAGCAAATTTTAACTGGCAGAAGAAAGAATCAGTGAACTTGAAGATATGTCAATTGAGATTTTCTAGTCTGAGAAATACAAAGACAAAAAAAATAAAGGAAAACTGTACAGAGGCTCCAGCCACAGAGCCTCTCATGGTCTCTCCACACCCCTGCCACTTTGGTTTAGCTGGATATATGGTGACCTAATTTAGAGCATACAAACCTGGGCATCCATTGAATATGTGTGGGGCAGCAGGAGAGTAAGCTTCAAGCAGTGAGAGGCGAGCAGAAGCAAAGGGTGTGGCTTCCAGGTCAAATCTTTGTAAAGGAAGTGGTTTCTGACTTTAAGTGCTTTGAAGGAAATAACTCTGTTGCCCTTCTAAGTAACTGTAGAACAGGCAATGTGTAGGCGAGATGGCATTGATCTCTTGTTCAGTAGAACACCTCAGAGAAGGCAAGTTCAAGGTAGAAGGAACCTGGACCTTTTTGTAATTGCATCAGCTGATCAACCTGCATTCTACCCACCTACTTCTGTATTCCTAAGTCAGAGAAAAAATGATCTAATTGAATTGATCCACTCAATTTTTTGGTCTTCTTTATTAACTATACCCCAAACTAGTAAAATTTTTTGTCTTGGGGTTTATCCATACTCTAATGAATAGTTTGTTCAAAATTAACTCAATAAAAAATTAGACTTGTTTTACTCATCAAGGAATCTCTTGTTTTATTTCCCAAGCAATCTCCTTTTTAATTCTTTTAAAATCTTTTAAAAATTAAGCATCTAACTTTGCTATGAAATCATGTCTACTCAATCTATTTTCTGCAAATGTACCTTGATAACTATGTTGTATTTTCAAGTTTTGTTAGTTTTCTTTTGGAAATTCGGATTAGCATTTCTTTCCAATGGGTTTTCTCTCATTAAATTTGGCAACTTTAAATATATTTTCAAATCATATTGGTATTAATTCTTCAGGGAAGAATTCTTCAGGGAAGCTCAGTGAACTTTCTCTACCAGCATTTTTGACTTACTTTCAAAAAGTTAATTTTCTCTGCTACAAGATATAGCTTAACTAAAAATATATAGAATATATTCAGATAGATCAGAAAATAAATTTATATCATGCCTCTACAAGTATAGGAAATATCACTTCATTTTAATTTCAAATCCCTTTATCATATCAAAATTAATTCAAATATGCTATTTATAGCATATACAAGTGTTTATATAATATTGTATTGCATAATATTATATGTGAATATTATAAGAATATGTTGTTACATATATAGTGTATATATTTATTTTAATATTCAACAAGATAATCTTATTTTTAATTGTACTCTTTTATCAAAAGAAGGGAGAGATAAAACTATGCAGATTAGAGAAGTCGATAGAATTTAAACCAAGCCATTGAAGATCTGGAGTGAATAATGGATCCTATTGCAAATATAAAAGCACTGAAAACATTTTACCAATACAACTTTTATTCATATGTTTGTTTTAATTTTTCTATTCCTAGCATTCTTGCAATATTTTCATAGCATCAGTTTTATAAACACTAATTTTGATCTATGGATAGAAAGTACCTATATTGCTTCAAAATGTTGACCTTTCTTATATGTCTCTTCAGGGTGCCACTTTTGAGCTCTCATTCACATTGAATTTGGGTTATTATACACTAAAGCATTTTTAAGATATTACAGTCTTCATACTGACTTGTTATTTAAATAATATATTAGGAAAACTTGTCAATGCTAAATGTCTTTTCAGACTGTGAAATGTGAGTTCTCTAGGGTTAAAATAAAAATATGAAATTAAATTAAAATTTAACTTTATACACAGAAGAGTAACTTTTCACTCAAAACCAATTTCACGAGTAATTTTTTTCTCAAAGCATGTCTCTATCTTTGATTAAAATGATCCACAATGTGATTAGAAGCTGGTCATTAACATGGACATTTAATGATAGCTTTATGATTGACTGCAGCATGATTCTGCCAACTCTTCCCCTGAGCAAAGTCATAGGAGTATCATGAATCAAGGACAAAGAAAGAATTCCACTCTGCAGATACTTTATGAAACTTTTTAAATTGCTGATTAACTAAAAATGACCCTTAATGGTTGGTTTGTTTGCATTAAACTATCCATTCTTTAGTTTCTGGCCAATCCAAAATTGTCAGAATATGACTGTATATTGTGGAAAGTCATCAAACTTCCTCATCCTTCATATTAAAGAGATAATTTACCTTTTCAGAGAATAAGACCTGTAGGTGAAAATTTGTATCAGATTTTTCAGTCTATAGAGACATTTCCTTCTTTCTTCTTAGAGATGTTACCAAGGTGGGGAGAAAACTGAGTTATATAGACAAATAATTTAACAAAATTCCTCATACTAGTTCCTGTTTTCCTTTCTTATTGACTCAAAATAAATACTGGAATATTAAATTCTCTCAGCATTATTAATTATTTGCTTAAACCTAGCTTAACACTGCATTTCCCAAACAACTGAGTGTAGAATCCCTATCCTCTTTGATCCTTAACATCTTTATTAATATTCTCAAAACAGTGTATCTGTATGCCCTTTAGAAAAGTATTTGCTAGTAGTTAAATGAATGTATAGAAGAATACTAAGTGTACCATAGATTCTACTTAGTGCTACTCAATCTCTCTCTCTCTGTATACAGAGAACACGCTTTCTTTTTTTTTCTTTTTTTTTTTTTTTTGCGGTACGCGGGCCTCTAACTGTTGTGGCCTCTCCCGTTGCGGAACACAGGCTCAGCGGCCATGGCTCACGGGTCCAGCAGCTCCGCGGCATGTGGGATCTTCCCGGACCGGGGCACGATCCCGTGTCCCTTGCATCGGCAGACGGACTCTCAACCACTGCGCCACCAGGGAAGCCCCATGTTTTTTTTTAAACTAGACTTATTATGGTGATCATTTCACAATACATATAAATATCAAATCATTATGATATACAACTGAAACGAATATAATGTTGCATGTCAATTATACCTCAGTTAAAAATAGCTTCAAACAGAAAAAAAATAAGATTTGACAAAATATTTGCTTCAGTTTTGAGCAATAGGCTGAATTGTGTTTTTGTCAACTTGGTTACACTAGGCATTAAATTTCACAAAATACCCTTTCCTATGTGATTCGAGGTTAGAGTTGGTCAAAATGAAGTTGTACAAGATTTGGGAGTCAAGATGAAGCAGTTGCCATAACACCCTGAAAGGTCATCTTTGTTCAGAGGTGTTGAGAAATATCTCCACTGAGAATTTGGTGGGTTCCAGTGTGTCCTCGCCCATCCTATTAGCTTTAATTCCAGCCTTCCTTGTCAACTGTTAATTCTGATGATCTGCGGCAAAACCAGGTCTTTACATAGTTGTGTGACATTGGCCACAAACATAAATGAGTATTAGTCTCCCTCAGCTACAGATGGAGGTAATAAAGCCCTATTTTCCTCAAATTTTGCTTCCAAGAAATAAATAAATAACCTAATTCATATTTCCAAATTGCTAGCGCCATGATATTAAATGCATAAAAGAATACATGCATTCTACTTACAGGTGATGAAGCTGGTTTCTCCAATCCTAATTTGTCCCTAAAAGAAGAATGGCATGTGAGAGATCAGCACTAATCTCTATGCTCCATGACTATATACTTATTTCTGAAACCAAAAATGAATTTCTATGTTATCCAGATCAAAACAGAACCTCCCAAGGGACAGACTAGCCTCATCATTAAATTATTTTAACCTTTTTTTGTTTTGTTTCCAATTGTCAACACCAACCATGTCTGATTATATTTTTCCTGCTTATGAAAGTTGAAAAATTGTATTTATAACATATATTAATATGTAATATTATATTCATATGTGATATTATGTAATATATCACATATGAACATAATTCTATTAATATATAATATATAAAATATAAATACACATAGAACTCATTTGGATTTTAAAATAATTTCTTGATTTTGAAATCTCTGTATATGGTCTAAAAAATTTACCAGAATTGTTTTATTTTATTATTTTTTTAAATTAATTTTTATTAGAGTATAGTTGATTGACAACATTTTGTTAATTTCTGCTGTGCAGCAAAGTGAATTAGTTATACATATACATATATCCACTACCAGAATTGTTTTAGTGCATAGGTAATATCCTACTGAGAAACAAATTGTTCGTTACATATGTCATTTTTCATTAAGTTTAGGATTAGATTAAACCAGGCTGTCCCTGATTTTTTCATGAAAAGATTTTAGACAACCAAAAGGAGTCTGTTAGCCTTACTATCAATTACTAATGGAAGATACTGGAAAAGTTGAAAAGGAAGTGGAACATATATATGTCATTTAACCTCCTAATGATGCAAAAGAATATTTCTGCAGATAATTAAGAAAGTCATCATGATAGATCTTTTTCAGTTGGAATAGAAATAATCGTCTAAAGTACTAAACTTCTTCATAGAAATTTAATAATTACATTATTTTATTCAGAAGTATTTTAACCAGTTTTGACGTTTAACATTATAAGCACAAATAATTTATATCCTAATTTTGTTTTATGTGAATAATAGGTGTTTCTCTAAGGAAATTTTTGGTTTCAAGTATCACAAACCACCTCAAGACCTTAACTGTAAAGGAGTTGGAGTTAAAAACAAACAAACAAACAAATAAAACAAACAAAAAAAACATACACAAATGTCTCCTAACACAGAAGACCATGAATTAAATCTGAAATTCGTAAGAAAATGAATCCAGAAATCATAATATCTTCATGGACCACAGCCATTATACTCAATCTCTCACTTAAAATCATTTTAAGAATAACATATTGCCATAAGCAACAAGGTTTTATTTTAGAAATGGATCATGAAGAAGGAAAAAATAATTATTTGAATGGGAGAAAGGGGGATAAATTGAAGTCAATGCGTGGAGGACAGTCTGGAAGAACCTTGACATTTTTGTCTAAGAATCTGATGTTCTAGCTCCAAGACTGAACATGGTGCCTTGAGTTTGTATGATTTCATAGTACTTAAAGTATTTTTATGTGAATGTAATGATTCTGGTTAAAAAATGAGAACTTTGGTTAAAAAATGAGAACTTTGGTTAAAAAATGTACTTTGAGTAGAGAAAAACTTAACTTTTGCCAGCACAGAGCAGATATCCTGACCCTAAGACAGACTTTAACTGAGTCCTACTGCTTCAACCTGAGTTACTCATCCACTAGTAGGAGATTTAGATAATATACAAAATGATCTGGACCAATTTTAATTTTTAAAAATTACATCTAAATCTATTTGGAAATATGTGATAGGGGAGTAGACGCTTTAGTTTGATTGTAATTAGAGCCATCACATGAAGTTTTCTTTACCCTTTCTAAAATCAATTTTCAGTGGGACTCTTCCCACATTAAATTTTTATTATGACTGATAAAGATTATATAAAATTATATATATATATATATATCATCCTGTACCCCTCTTACAAAAGAGCTTAATCAAACTTAGATTCCATTCAAATAAGTAAAAATTAGTGAGACCTCATTTGTCTCTGGAAAATACTGACCCCTGAAGTTTCATAGGCCAATTCATTCTTACCCTCAGACTTTTTTAAAGAGCTAATATCATTGGGTCTTTAAAATCAAATCACTGTTATATATGATTTCTTTTCCATCCATTTACAAATGTCATTTTAAATTCATTTTTAGATTGCACTTAATTGGGAATAAAACTCAGACCATGACTATCACAAGTGGCACATTCATTTTAAAGTTCACTTATAGAAGATTTGTTTTTAATCACAGTGATTTTTCTTTTTAATCTCCATTTACATTAGGGCTGGGAGAAATATTGAGGCCATCTAACTTTATTGATTAAGATGATGTGAACAACTAACTGACTTTCATTAATTATCTAAACTGCCTACCCAGTACCCAGAGATATGGGGATTTAATTATGGTGTTTCATTGTACAAAATACCTCAATCATCTATGGTGTCTACATTATTACAGATGCATATTAGGATGGTATCCTAAAACTGTAATGACCCTTGTCATATATTTGTTGCAGATGCTTTTAATGTTGGGGTGAAGAACAGCTTTTAAATATGTGAATGAATAATGTGGGTGGAATGCCATAAAATGGGATAGTTTAATTAAAGCACAAGTCCAAACTACCCTAGTCCTGTGCAGTAAGATCCGTTGATGGCTTCCAAGCGCTCCTAAAATAAAGGTGAAATCCTTGATTGCCCAACTTAAAATGACCAATAGCTCTACACTCTTTCCAGCTCACCTGTCTCATCTTATACTACTTTCCACATTACTTTGAAGATTTCAGCCATAAGAGTTCTTTCAGTTCTGAGTTTCTCCAAGCTCTTAACCAACATAAATTATTCACAAATACATTTTCCCTTTGACAGAGGTACTTCCCTCTTCTTGCGTATTCCATCACAACTTCCCTTTAGTTTGGATAACTCTTATGTCTACTGCATAGCAGTTAACTCCTAGTCATACTTCCTCAGATTATACTAGATGGCTTCCCTTATATGCTTCTATATCACCAGCAAATGATCCCATGACAACAACATCTTAACAGAGACATGGAATTGGATTTTTCTAAATTTTGATTATCAATCTTCTGGAAGTCATTTTTATAGACTTTTATAGAAGTCATTTTTATAGATGAGTGTATACCTTTCTATTTCTGATATAACTAATTACCACAAACCCAGTGTCTTAAAACAACACAGATTCATTAGCTCTAGAAGTCATAAGTTTGAAATGAATCTGACAAGGCTAAAGTCAAGGTGTCAGCATAACGTCTTTCCTACTGGAAACTATAAAAGAGAATCTATTACTTGTCTTTTCCAGCTTCTAGAGGCTGCCTGCATCAGTTGGCTTGTGGTTGTAGCATTCCAAACTGCTTTTCTCCTTACATCACCTTCCCTGACTCTAGCTCTTCCTGTCTTTCTCTTATAAAAATCTTAGTGATTACATTAGGCCCACCAGGATAATACAATATAATCTTCCAATCTCAAGATCTTTAACTTAATCACCTCTGCAAAATCCATTTCGCCATGTGAAAGAACAGATTCACATGTCACAGGGATTAGAACCTAACAGACCTCTTTGGAGGAGGTGGTACATTATTCTACCTAACACAATGAGACTATTTTAAAAGAAGTGATCATTTTGTGTTTTGCAGAAATTAGCAAAATTCATTTCATTGACTCTTTTAACACTCCTTCCTGAATCTTCACTACATGCAAGGAAATATAGGAAAATTGATGTGTCAATGACAAAACAACACTAGAATCTCAAGACAACTACGTAGTAAGATAATAATTTTCTAATGTATATAGCATTTCCTGAAAATTATGGGTACAAATAATATATAACTCAGTTTTTACACTAATGAAATTTAATCTATATATTTCAGCTTTATTCTAAGTAATGTTAAGTATAATAAACAATCAATTACGAGTTAAATGAACTCAATCTATTCCATATTATTCTCTTTAATTCACTCTACAGAGGATTTAATCCCTGGGAACTACCTAACATCACAAGTTTGTATCTTTCCACATTACCCTGCTTGTTTCTGAAATTTCATCATCTCTTTATGCTGAATACTGAAATTTATTCATCCTGTTCTGGCTCCTCAGTTTTGTGGGCCAGGATTCTTTGTATCTGCAAACTTTCAGTGTTATATCCACACCTATTTGGGAAACACACATAGAGGCATAATAAGTTAACAAACAATTGAAACTAGTGAAAATGAGAAAATTGTGACAAAGATTTTAGAAAAAGACGGTTTCTCCACAGCTATGCAGTCTTTCTAAAATAGTTGTTTGTGTTTTAATAGTGACGGCTTTCACATTTATCTTAGCAGAAGGATATTTTCTTAAGATCATATTTTACGTGAGAGCCAAAGGTATGAAACAGATAGGAATGAAACCATTTTGCTGTTTCTCCCTAGAATTTCTGGGGCTCAGAGTAGCAAATTAACCATCAAACTTCATTCCCTCCCCCAACATACATACTGGATAAAAGAGATTTCAGGATAAACAAGCACCTGCTTGAATTCCAGCTTTGTAGTTTGATAGCCAGCCATTGACCCTGGAGAACATTACCTAATTCCACTCAGCTTCAATTTTATCATCTAAAATGATGTAATTCATCTAACTTTACAGAATTATTTTTAGGGTTAAATGAGATAATGTAAGTAGTGCACCAAACCTGTGCCTGACATGTAAAAATATCTTTTTCCTCACCAAATTCTTCTGAAAAATAGTTCTTTTCTGTTTTTTGGCCATTTCTATCATTTAGCAATTTTTGGAGTGATAAAGAACAAACAAATATTATTTTGGTACCCCATGTTTCATAGGAAGAAAACTAAAGATGAGGATTCCTGATGAAAATATTTTATAAATATGAGCACCAAACCAAAAGTACATGTATATTACTTTTATATTAAAATGTATAGGTCAATACAGCACATTTTAGAAGCTAGAAACTCTCCACAATGAATAGCCTCTGAGTTGTTTTTCAATAGGATTTGCTTATACGTTAAGATGAACAAGAAGTTAAACTGCCACTAAAGCACAGAGAAGCCTGTCTTTGTTTGCAGCCTGCTTCTTCTGCCAATCTCCAAAAGAAAAAAGCATGGGTATCAATTGCTGTTGGTGTCACAAGACAGGGAGTTCTGTTTTGGGAAGAGGAATAAAGAACAAACTCCTTCTCTAATTGAATGAGTCAGCCCACTTTGATTCAGGACCCTCTTGTCAATGAGCAGACATATAATATATTTTATGCTCAAAGATTGAAAAAGTAGAATAAAAATAAATAAATAAATAATAAATATTTAGGCCCAAGATACAAAGAAAGTGAAAAAAAGAAATGTACATTTTGTTTGAATGAACTGACTGTATCCAAATATTTTTTTTAATTTCAAATTATAGAGGATAAAGATATCTCCTTAAAATTTGGCCTCCGAGTAGGCAGTGGTGATAGAGCTGTCAATAACCTTGCTTATTTACATAACATAGTGTAGCATCATCTTTGAATTTTAAAACATCTGGGTTTTAAACCTGTATATTTCCCCATACCCAAGTTCTCATAATTAAAAGAAAGCACAAGCTTAGGCAGTTTTATTTCACTCTATCTTTTGTTGCTAAATTACACACTAATAAGTATATCTGATGTAGTAACATTAAACCACTTTTTTGGTAACAAAATGCAGTCCCTTGAGGAATAGTTCTACTAGGTTTCACAATCAGTTACTATAAGTAATTTTTTCTTGTTATGTTATTTTAAATGCCTAATTTTATAAAATAATGAACATGTAAAATAGTTCCTGTTTACTTCATTTTCATTTCATTGCAGTTTTTACAAAATTAACTGAGGTTCACCCTGTACATCTTCCCATTCTCACCATGGACATAATTGTGAAGCAAAAGATTTGGCAGGATGGGAGTAAGAGCTGAATGGCTTAGGCATTCAAGGTGATTTTGAGGGACCATGTCTCCAAAACAACTGAGGGATGAATGAGCTGAAAAGGGAGAAAACTTTGAGTTGTTTATGAACGCTGTGATGAAATTTCAGTAAAAATTATAAATTGTAAAATATGTGTCTCATCTCCTTATTAAAATAGCCATGACTTATTGATGAGCTAGGTACTTGATCTGATTGATTGTTGTGATGTGTAGAACAGTGGTATTCTGCTTTAAAATGAGTGAATATTACAACAACAGTGTTCCTGAGAAGTTCTGCTACTCTCAAATTCTGCTATTCAAAGTAACAAGCTAGATGCACTTTGCTGCACAATAGAAACTAACACAACATTGTAAAGCAACTATACTCCAATAAAAGGTAAAAAAAGAAAGAAAGAAAGAAAGAAAAATAACAAAGCAACAAGCTAATACCTAACTGTACAGTGTGAAGATTTTCTAATTTTCCGTAGTTTGTTTTTTGTTTTTTTTATCCTGTACTATCGGAGTCAGTAAAGTGGTTGGGAGAAGATTAAAATATATTAAGAAAAAATTATGTTAACAGAATTCTTAGACCCTGTACACGTTATAAAAACAAGGAGTGTTTCCCACAAACAAAAACAAACAAACAAAAGCTAAAAACTAACAGTGCCTTAAACAAGTAAATACTTTATTCAACCATTTAAGAATTCTAGTGACAGTAACCCAGGGTTAGTTCAAAGGTTCAAAGATGTTAATTAGGAAAGAGATTTTTTTACATTTTTTTATCTTTGAGCTCCATTATCTCTAGCACATGGCTTTCATCCTCCTCTTTGCAAGATGATTTTCACCTCCAGGCATTGTTTCCACATTCTGGGCAGAAATAAGGGCAAAAATTCCAAGTGATATGCCAACTGAACCTTTTTCATAAATGAAATATTCCCAGAAGCCTTCCCAAGAGGCTTTGGCTTACATTTTACTAGGCAGAATTCATAACATGTCCACAATCTAGATGCTAAAGAATCTGGAAAGGTGAGAGACTTGACTTTTCAGGCTCTATAGAAGAAAAGAGAGCTTAAGTAATGGCTTATATGAAACCAATCCTTAGGATAAGTCACCAATAACATCACATTAATACTAAAAATAGGACTATATGGTAGTACTATTACATTAATTTACAGATTATAAGACTGAAAATCAGAGAAGTTAAGGAAAGTTCTCAAATTCATCAGCTTGAATAGCAGAGCTAAGAATCAAGCCCAAGTTTGTCCTATACCAAAAATGAAAGCTTGTATGTACTTTTAGACAATACATAAATAACATTTTATTAGAATATAAATAAGGCATGTGAGTTTAATCAAATCTATGCTATAAACACTATATTAAATGGATATACTAAAATTGTTCTTGCATTTCTCACACCCACATACAGAGAGAGAGAGAGAGAGAGAGAGAATCTACATAGATATCACTTATTATTTTGTAACAAAGCAGGTGCAAGTTTTTGAACACACATATTTCAGAATACATATGGTAATATTGAAAAAAGGGAGTGAAGTTTATTTTCAGTTTCACCAGGTGGTCAGCCTTTCATGTTTGCCCTAATTTAAGTCTAGAAGACAGATTATTGCAGAAAAGATAATGGTCTGATTGAAAACTCATGTCTGAGTCTTAAGATAGAAAATTTCTCATTAAATTCTGTCAACTAGACAAAGTGACATTTTAGGTATATTAACTTTCTCTGTAAAGCTTTTCAAACCACTTAGACTCTTTGCCAATTGAAAACATCCTCTCTTAAGCTTCAAAAAATGGTGATGAACTTCAAAACCAAAAATGTAACACATCCAAAATGGCCTATAATTTCTCTATGGCATCTATAAGGAGAAAAGCAGATTTTTTTGAATTATAAAATAGGTTAAAACATTATGATTGTTTCACTTTCCCATGATTTATTTTACAAAAATAATGTATCAAAAATGTTGCATTATACATGAAGCATTTTTATAAATTCATCTTAAAATCCTGTGTAGACAGCATTTTCCCCTAAAATATTTAGCATACATATGCAAAAATCATTGAATAAGAAATGCATTTCTTATGACCATATAAAATATTTCCTGAGGAGGTGGACCTAGACAGCAGAATAGGACGGCACTGAACTCACCTCCTGCCACGAGCACATGAAAATTACAACTGTTACAGAGCAGCTACCTATGATAATGACCTGAGGATAAGCAGAAAAGATTTTCCACAACTAAAGACATAAAGAAGGAATCACAACAAGATAGGTAGAGGGCCAGAGGTGTGATAAATTCAGGACCCACACCTCCAGGTTGGTGACCCACAAACAGGTAGAATATCACCACCATAGAAGCTCTACCCAAGGAGCAAGGAGTCAGAGACCCATAGTAGAGTCTCCAACCTGGGAGTCCTGCACTAGAAAGACAAGCCACTGTTTGAAAAACAGTGGGTCTTATGTTGGGGAGAGCCAGAGGGCTAAAGGAAACAAGGACTCTGCTCTTAAGGTGCAAAGTCTCATACTCTCCAAATCTAAGTACAAAGGCAGTAGTTTGAAAGGAGCCTGGGTCAGACTCACTTGCTGGTCTTGGAAAGCCTCCTGGGGATGGAGAGGCTGGCAACAGCCTTTTTGGGGAGCTTGTTCTACCACGATAACATTGGCACTGGCAAGCACTGTTTTGGAATCCTAGCTCTAGCCTGTTAGTGCCAGAGATCTGACCCTGCTCAACAGCAGACTGCACCACACCCCAGCCTCCCCAGCCCTGGAGAAAACTGTTTGAGGACCCAGTCCCACTTTCCAGTGGGCCCCCAGCCATCATAGGGAGACAAGGCCTTGCAGCCAATGGTTCAGTGGCTACCCTGCCTACCAATGCACCTCAGTAGTTGGCCCACCACAAAAGAAGGACATGTGCAGACTACATGGTGAATAGCTCTAGGGCATATAGCGCTGGTGACCAGAGGGGAACATGCTACTGGGCCTCATAATGATCTCCTGAAAATATGAACTTGTTTATACCAATACTTAAAGTCACTCATAAATTTTATTTTTCTCCAGGACAAAATTTTAAATCCCTCTCCTGGGATATACATATTTTCTGATCTTACCTCTTTCATATTCACCTGCTTCTCAATTTCTGTTTTATGTGAATTTATAGATAAATAGATTTTCACATTCAAATTTGTATATATTTCCATGTCACCAACCAATTTTACCATGTTTATTATGATTTATTTTACTGTCATTTCTGAAGTTTATAGAATACCCTTTCATCAGAGTCACACATCCAGGAGAGCTAAACGTTGAAAACTCCTAATCACACTCTTTCTTGGCAATAGTTTTCAATCTGTATAGAAATCAATCTCCATTTTACTACAATTGCTATAATATAATCATATAATAACAATTAGGATATTCTATACATACACACTCACAAAAACATGTACACATATAGACACTATTCAAAAAGTATAATCTTCATTATCATTTTCCTCTTCTGTCAAATTTTAATGATAAATTTTTACCATTAGATAGAATTTACCATTTTTTAAACATTTCAAATTTATTTGGTTCATTTTATCTACATTCTTTAAAGTAGGACTCTTTGAGGTCATATGTACTATTTGTAATCCTATTATATTTCCTTCTTTTGAAATACCACCTACTGTTGATTTTTTCTTGGTAATAACTCCTCTTTTTCTTTACTGGACAGATTTTATGTATATTTTTCTTACCAAGCCAATTTTTTCTTAAAAATGTTTCTTCCAGGTTATTGATTCTTTTTCCAAATACATTCTTATTAGCTTACTTACTTGTCCTTCAGATAAGCTATAAATCATAAATATATTTCCTGTTCCTTATTACTACCTAATTATCTTTTGTTTAATTTCTTTCTACTCCAAAATCTAGCTGGATAGAAGGATATGATGAGTATGTATTCTTTCAAAGTTATTAAAGTATTTCCATATATATTTCATATTTCTTCAGTACTATCTAGTTGTTTTAGAAAAAAGTGAAATAAGCCTGCCATTGTATAGCTATTAGCAAAAGCTTTATAGCATTCTGAATATATAATTTAACAAGGCAATTCTTTCAGGTAAATAGGTTATGCTTTCAATAAATTCTTTATGTATTTGTATGAGGTATATCACCTAATACCACTATGTATAAATCCACTTAAATATATTGTTTTCTTGCTTTAAGAGGTTCTGTAAGTGGAAGACACAATGCTGAATTTGAAAGGCTTTTCGTGCTTTAATATGCAGAGTTTTCACATACTATTTTCTCAAAATTTTATATTAGAATAACTTGCCATTGGCAAAGTTCAATTAAAGACTAATAAGGTAATAACTAGAAATCCAGAGGCCCCAGTCACAAAATTGCTTAAAACCTGAGGGATAATTACACTATCAAAGGAATAAATAAAGATAATGTTAGCATTTAAAATATCCTTCAAAGAAGTAATAAAGTGTTGTTTCTGCCTATAATCTCTGAATCCATTACTTCTAAGAAATATTCCCATCAACATCACAGACCCATTGTTATCTGAGGCTCACCAATTTAACATACTTTTTAAATTGAATTTGTTATGCCCTTCAGATAGTTCTCATCATGGTGACATGCACAATTAGGAGGAAACCTGACAGAGAGACAGAGAAAGAGGGAGAGAGAGAGGGAGAGAGGGAGTTGACCACCACTTTAAAGCTCCTACTGACTTTGCCTAAAGAAAAGAGAAAAATGCCTTTATCATATACAAGCTCCATGTTAATTGTGTCAATTTTTGCTACCAAGATAAAAGTAAAGCTCATTCTTAGCACCACCAATTTTTCAATATTTATCTTTTTATTTTTCTCAAATTACTTATCCTCCAGTGACCTGGAAATCAAAATTTCAAATAACCTTACCATTTAAAAATAATTCACCAAAAAAAAAATAATAATTCACCAATGTTTGCATTAATCTACATAATACAATATTGATCTATTTTTAAAATATATCCTGTGCCTCAACCAAAGCAGACACTAAAACAAGCAAGCTAGACATAGTGCAGGATTCAAACATACTTACACACAGAACAGTTTTTCTTTTCTGTACTCTCTTTAATGGATCTCTATTCACTTTTAGGGAACATTCTTTTATTTATTGCCTAGATGTTAAGGAATTCATCATTGGCCTGAAACTATTTCTTTGTTTACTGATTGATTTCTATTTGAGTTTGCTTAATGCAAAAGTAATATCTCAACTTATTTAAGAGGAGATTTACAGTACTTCATCAATTCAAAGACACAATTTTCCCTACATCTTAACATCTCTGTAATTGGTATATGTCTTACAATTGATGGCATTGCTATAATTTCATTGGCTATGATTTAGGATTTTGCTTGTATTTTTTTTCTTTCTTTTGTTTATTCTTAGTGATACATAGAATAATGGTGTATCCTGTAATTAATAGCATCTCATATTTGATGAATCATGGTGTTTAATCCAAAAAATATAATGTTGGAATAATTTTATTTTATGTATCAGAGGAAGAAAATCATATATGGGCTGACAAGATGGTCAAGATCTTCCTGACCACACACTTTCTACCTCTGCTGTCAAAAATACTGGGTCACCTTTAGCCTCCAATGTAGCCAAATATAAAAAATAAGATACTGCCATATAGGTGATTTACAGAAGTATTCAACACACTGCCAAGCAGAAATGGCTCTCCTCAAGGTTAATTAAGATGAACATCTTGCCAGTTCTCTGCTCTTGATTCACTCAACTTCATAGCAGAATTTATCAGAGTTGACCACATAATTCTTGAAATATTCTCTACATATAGCTTATATAATGAAAGTATACAACATACTCCTGGTATTCTTCTTATATTAACACTCTCTCTTTCTCAGCCTCCTTTGAAGAATAAAGTTGAGTTTTGCAGTCCCTAATTAATTGATTGCTCTTAACTTTCTTCTATGTACTACCTATATTGTCTATATGCCTTACCTAGATGATCCTTAATAAGACTTACAAATCTGTATTTGTACAGTTGGTATAACTTCCTTATAAAAAAGCATAGGAAAATGTTGTAGAATTGTTAAGCTACAAGGAAAACCTTAGTAAATTTCTGAAAAATATGCATATGTTTACACAAAAATATCCCTATTAAATAAACATTTAAGAAGATGAGTATTTGGTTCTTGGATGTATACAGAGCAGAAGCATCATCTTTTCCTTCTTCCAGAGTTTTCATTTAGATGACAGAAAATGTTAAAAGGGTGAAAGAATAACAGCATTAGCAGATAAGGAAGTAGTGGGTCATAAAAATTGAGAACAACCCAGAAAAATAGACAGCTAGTAAAAGAACCAATAAATCCACTGCAAAAGTCTCCAGGAAAAAGAACAATTCTTTACAAGCTGGTTTAGGAGAAGACAAAATCTTAATGTGAATTTTTTTTTTAAATTGGAATAGGCCAGTATGTCTCAGGTAATTAATTATTGTACTACGATTAGAACAGTGAGGGTGGTTGGCCTCTTAAATAATTGGCAATACCAAGTGCTGACAAAGATGTGGAGCAACAGGAATTCTCATTCACTGCTGATGAATATGCAAAATGCTATAGACATTTTGGCAGATACTTTGGCAGTTTCTTTAAAAAGTAAATATAATTTTGCCATGTAATCCAACAACACTCCTCTCTACTTGTCCAACTGACTTTAAATCATACGGCCACACAAAAACCCACACTCAAGTGTTTATAGTAGTTTTATAATCATCAAGAGCAAGAAGCAATCAAAATATCCTTCAAATAAGTCAATGGATTAACAAACTGTGGTACATCTATACAATGATATGCCATTTTGCAACTAAAATAAATAAGCTATCAATCCATGAAAAGACATGGAGTAACTTTAAATACATGTTACCAAGTGAAAGAAGTAAGTTTGAAAGTTCTACATATTGTATGATTCCAATTGTATGACATTCTGGAAAAGGTAAAGCTATAGAGACAATAAAATGTTCAGTAGTTGCCAGAAGTTTGGGCAGAGTGGGGAGGGTTGAAGAAAGGAAGCACAAGGAATTATTTTAGGATGATAAAACCATTATTTGTGCTATTGTAGTTGCACACACATGAATGATGCATGTATCAAAGCCCTTTGACCTTTTACAGCATAAACAGTAAACTATAATTTATGCAAATTTTAAAAAATCGTTTAGGAAGCTTAGGGAAACCTTAGATTCAATGATGAATGTGGCAAAACACTCTCAGTCTCAAAGATAATATTTAATTAGGTTAATGTTATTTTTTTTTAATGAGACTTTTCTGTGATAGTTTGAAGAATAGCATAATATTATGAAACTAGAAAATACTTGGAAGTCAAATATGTCTGCTTTGAGTTCTACCTATGTTTCTTTATATTTGAAAGACCTTAAAGCAAATTTTAATCTGTGAATATCAATTTCCTAATCTAAAAATACCAGTAATTTTCTTCTAATCAAACATATACAATTACGTTTATAGTATCTGACCTATATTACCATAAATGGTAACCATTAGTCTTAATACAGATATTAATCACTCATACATTAATCCATTTAACATATATAATTGAAGTGGATTCTATGCCATGTTTCCTACTGAACCTGTGCACATAATGTCAATCAAAGACTGATAGGAACCCTGTCCTGATGAAATTTACAGTGTGGAAAATAATACTAATAAACTACTTTTGAGTTCTTGTCATGTTCTAGGAAATGTTCTAAATATTCTTTCCATATCCCCATGGGAAGATATTACAATTATCTCTACTTTATAGAAAAGGCACCAGAGGCATAGCTTAGCTTGACCACATGGTGCTTTGTTCCATAATCCAAGATATTAACCAGATCCAGCAATCCCACTCCTGGGGATATATCTAGAGAAAAACATTGTTTGAAAGGATACATGCACCCCAATGTTCATTGCAGCTCTGTTTACAATAGCCAGGACATGGAAGCAACCTAAACGTCTGCATCTTTTCATACGCTTATTTGGCCATTTGTATATCTTCTTTGGAATAATGTTTATTCAAGTTGTCTGCCCATTTTTTAATTGGGTTGTTCATTTTTTGTGGGTGTGGAGTTGTAGGAGTTCCTTACATATTCTGGATATTAACCCCTTATTTATAGATATAAATGCTATTGATTTTGGATATTGATTTTATTGCCTGCTATAAATTGTATGCTGATTTGTAGATTTTGCTAATTTCTGTAGAACAATTTCTCCTACTTGACCAATTTTAAACTTTCAATGGTTAATACACTGGCTTGCAAAATCCCTGAATTTTTAACAATCTGCATTAAAAGCCAGTCTAAGCTGGCTCCAGCATTATGCTGCCTGCTACTTTAATAAATTATTTGTTTGTTTGTAGCGGTTTTTCAATTGATTCTTTTGGAATTTCTACATGTATAATTATATCCTCTGCAAGTAGAGATAACTTTAGCTTTTCCACTTCATACAGTTTTAATCATTTCCTACTGTCTTATTGTATTAGCTAATAGATCCTACAAACTGTTATATGTTCCTGGAGAGCATGGCTATCCCTACCTTGCTGATGATTTTAGTAGAGAAGCTTCTAGTATTTCCATTGAATAAGCAAACTTCTGCTCTTGAGTTTGTGTGGATGTTTTTGTTTATGTGTGTGCCTGTGTGTGTGTATGAGTGTGTCAATGATATATCTAACAACTGCTATTTTACTGAAAGTTTTTAACATAAATTAAGTTCACTTTGCTTTTTGTATAACGACTTTTCTGCTTCTATACTGAATCTATGAGTAATCATATTTTTTCCTAAGTTCTATTAATAGGCTAGACTGCATTCATAAATATCTTAGTAATGAAATACCATTTTATTTCTAAAATAAAAACTCTTTGGTAAAGACTTTCTCCTTGACATTCTATTTTAGTATGCTGTTGTAACTATTACCTATTATATAATTTAAAATGTTTACAAAATATTTATAAATGTGATTGGTGTATACATATCTTTTGGGTGGGTATATCAGGCTTTGAAACTTTATAGAATTTTGATTTATTAGTATAGATTTTGAAATTGCCAGCTAGATGGCAAATCTAACTTAATTTGATTGTTAAAAGAAAATTGATTGTTGAAATTCATATTTAAATAGTAAAAATCCATTACATAGAAATATTATATTACATGGAATGAGAACTGTATGTGATTATATTCTACATTTGCTTATGGATATCAGTTACAGGGCTTAGGTTATTTCTATTTTACATGTGAGAAAAATGGATAAATGAAGGGTTCGGTTGTTTAAATTAGCAGCAATAATGTCCAACAAATGTTCTCTTTTTTTTTTTAATGTACATATATATTCATTATGCCATTATTTTTTTTTATTCAAACAGAAAGTCACAAAAATTATAATCCTCATCAGTTCACTCAGTCCCATGTAATTAATTTTTTTTTCATCTTCATCTTTTGTTAGCACTTTTATGAATTCATCAGTTTTCCATTAGAGTTCTGAAAATGCTTATTCATTCAGTTCAGCAGTATAATCAGTTACCAGAAACCTGTACTTGTCAGTCTTTTCCATGAATTGCTTGAAGACAAAATCCTTTTATAGGAACATTTTTGCAAAAGCATCAGAGTACACCCAGAACTGTCTGTAAATGACAAAAGACTTAAAAATGACCACAGTTAAAGATTTGATGAAAGTTCATAATAATGCAATTGACAAGGAAATTTAGTTATTTCTGAGATATACATTTTAAAATAATAACTAGAATTATGACTTATAACATTATACCAGAACATATAAGATTTTTAGGAATTTCATATAATGTCTGAAACATTTATATTAGCATATTTCTATACAAATAACCCAAAGAAAGTTTAGTATTAGTTGTTTCTTTTTAATTTTTTAAATTTTATATTTTTTTATACACCAGGTTCTTATTAGTCATCAATTTTATACACATCAGTGTATACATGTCAATCCCAATCACCCAATTCATCATGCTACCATCGTCACCCCCCCCCACGGCTTTCCCTCCTTGGTGTCCATATATTTGTTCTCTACATCTGTGTCTCAACTTCTGTCCTGCAAACCGTTTCATCTGTACCATTTTTCTAGGTTCCACATACATGCGTTAATATACGATATTTGTTTTTCTCTCTCTGACTTACTTCATTCTGTATGACAGTCTCTACATCCATTCACGTCTCAAAAAATGACCCAATTTCATTCCTTTTTATGGCTGAGTAATATTCCATTGTATATATGTACCACATCTTCTTTATCCATTCATCTGTTGATGGGCATTTAGGTTGCTTCCATAACCTGGCTATTGTAAATAGTGCTGCAATGAACATTGGAGTGCATGCATCTTTTTGAATTATGGCTTTCTCTGGGTATATGCCCAGTAGTGGGATTGCTGGATCATATGGTAATTCTATTGTTAGTTTATGAAGGAACCTCAATACTGTTCTCCATAGTGGCTGTATCAATTTACATTCCCACCAACAGTACAAGGGGGTTCCCTTTTCTCCACACCTTCTCCAGCATTTGTTGTTTGTAGATTTTCTGATGTTGCTCATTCTAACTGGTGTGAGGTGATACCTCATTGTAGTTTTGATTTGCATTTCTCTAATAATTAGTGATGTTGAGCAGTTTTTCATGTGTTTCTTGGCCATCTGTATGTCTTCTTTGGAGAAATGTCTATTTAGGTCTTCTGCCCAATTTTAGATTGGGTTGTTTATTTCTTTAATATTGAGCTGCATGAGCTGTTTATATATTTTAGAGATTAATCCTTTGTCCGTTGATTCATTTGCAAATACTTTCTCCCATTCTGAGGGCTGTCTTTTCATCTTGTTTATGGTTACCATTGCTGTGCAAAAACTTTGAAGTTTCATTAGATCTCATTTGTTTATTTTTGTTATTTCCATTACTCTAGGAGGTGGATCAAAAAAGATTTTGCCGTGATTTATGTCAAAGAGTGTTCTTCCTATGTTTTCCTCTAAGAGTTTTATAGTGTCTGGTCTTACATTTAGGTCTCTAATACATTTTGAGTTTATTTTTGTGTATGGTGTTAAGGAGTGTTCTAATTTCATTCTTTTACATGTAGCTGTCCAGTTTTCCCAGCACCACTTATTGAAGAGGCTGTCTCTTCTCCATTGTATATTCTTGCCTCCATTATCAAAGATAAGATGACCATATGTGTGCGGGTTTATCTCTGGGCTTTCTATCTTCTTCCATTGATCTATGTTTCTGTTTTTGTGTCAGTACCATATTGTCTTGATTACTGTAGCTTTGTAGTATAGTCCGAAGTCAGGGAGTCTGAGTCCTCCAGCTCTGTTTTTTACCATCAAGACTGCTTTGGCTATTTGGGGTCTTTTTTGTCTCTATACAAATTTTAAGATTTTTTGTTCTAGTTCCATAAAAATTTCCTTTGGTCATTTGATAGGGATTGCATTGCATCTGTAGATTGCTTTGGGTAGTATAGTCATTTTCACAATACTGATTCTTCCAATCCAAGAACATGGTATATCTCTCCATCTGTTGGTATCATCTTTAATTTCTTTCATCAGTATCTTATAGGTTTCTGCATACAGGTCTTTTATCTCCATAGGTAGGTTTATTCCTAGGTATTTTATTATTTTTGTGCAGTGGTAACTGGGAGTGTTTCCTTAATTTCTCTTTCAGATTTTTCATCATTAGTGTATAGGAATGCGAGAGATTTCTATGCATTAATTTTGTATCCTGCAACTTTGCCAAATTCATTGATTAGCTCTAGTAGTTTTCTGGTGGTATTTTTAGGATTCTCTATGTATAGTATCATATCATCCACAAACAGTGACAGTTTTACTTCTTCTTTTCCAATTTGTATTCCTTTTATTTCTTTTTCTTCTTCCTCTCTGATTGCCATGGGTAGGACTTCCAAAACTATGTTGAATAATAGTGGTGAGAGTGGACATCCTTGTCTCATTCCTGATTATTAAAGAGATTGGATCAACTGAGTATAAAAAGAAGGTTTAACAATCTTTATCTTAAATGCTTAGACTCTTCATGTAAAACTGGCTTGATCAGAAATAGATAAGAACGATATTTTTGGTTTTTACTGCCAAATATATTCTCATGAGATATAACGGGCACAGTGATTTCTGATTTGCAAGTGTCTTGACAATGGAGGCATGAAGTTTACAGAGCTTAAGAAGGAACTCCCCTCTTTCAGCCATGACACTGCACCTTACAGTGCCAAGATTTCTTTTTCTGTTTCCTTTTTTTTTTCAATAAAATAGCTATGTTCAGGTAAATTGATCTTCCTTTGGCTTTGCTAAAGGACTAGGCCTGGCTAAGAAGTGTTTTTTTCTTTATTAAAAACATCTACCAGCTGCATAGCACAGGGAGATCAGCTCGGCTTTGTGATCACCTAGAGGGGTGGGATAGGGAGGGTGGGAGGGAGACGCAAGAGGGAGGGGATATGGGGATATATGTATACATATAGCTGATTCACTTTGTTATACAGCAGAAACTAACAACATTATAAAGCAATTATACTCCAATAAAGATGTAAAACAATAAAAATTAAAAAATAAAAACACCTGCCAGACTTAAGTCCACTGCTGGTGGTTGAGCAAGGTAGTCATTATAATAGTCAATGTTTAGTCATTTGTGTTAGATGACATTTGCATTTTGATTTCTGTGCACCCAGATATGTTAGGTAAGTGTTCATGCATGAATAAGATGAAAAGGGAAATCCTTACAGAATAAGAGTCATAGAAAGTACGTTTCTCCTTTCTGTCTATGAAAAGCATGGGCTGAAATATGCTGGCACAACAGCAAAAGATAATCAGAAAGAATAATCCTTGCTAAGTAACAAGGCTTATAACTAATTGAAACATTTAATATAATAAATGTATACCACTGAAAATCGTAGGCTCATTTCATTTGGCAAAATATACTGACTGTTAATATATAGCACATTGCAGGCAAAAAGATTATCTAGAGAACTCATCAACATGCATTGGGGAGAAAAAATGAAACAAGGAAGAAGCAAATTTTATATGCCAACCTCTGTTCTTCTAAGCATAACCCACAGGTTTCAGAATTTAAGATTCTACTTGCCAACTTTCTCCTGAAGGGAGCAAAGAAAGCATGATATTATACAGTCAGAATTTTGTCCCTTCTGTTATATTCTATGCTCATGGAATGATATCTATTGTCTCTATCCCAGTAATAATATATAGGATAAGCAACACTCTCCTCTCACCAAAATAAATATTCTACATGTACTGTTTTGTGTATAATATACCCCCTTTCCTTTTAGACATTACAACCATACTCTGTCAATCCCTGCTGATATCCTGGTATCTTTCAGAATATTTAATACTATTAAAGAAGCAGTTGTGTCCCCAGGTTGTTCCACATTTTGTTCAAAGAGTGGATTTTAAGAGCTGAGGGATTTTTTTTTTTTACAGCCAAAGAACTTTATCTGAGTTTCCTTCATTTACTTAGAAAAGTATAATTGTCAATGGCTACTGATAGGAAGAGTAATTCAGTACCTGTAGACAAAGGCTAAAGTAGGAAAATCTGAGTCCTAGACTCATATTTCAATAGTATTGGCAACAATGAAAAATGTAAATTAACTTAGATTCTCCATGTTCTTTTACCCTCCATTTAAAAAAAAATTCAATATCTTGAGGTGACGAACATGGAATTTGTTAAAGGAAAAAAAATGTAGGAAGAGGAAAAAGAGAATGGTGCATGAGGTACCAAGAGAAATGGTGCATGAGGTACCAAGAGAAAGAGGTACATGAGGAAGAATAATGACAAGAAAATCATATTTATATAACACTTTATGCAATGTTTTGCACTAAATTCTATGTACTAAGCTATCCATAATCAACTTCAAAATTCATAGCTTCATTCATGTACCCTTAGAGCTATTGTAAGGATTATTTTGGATTATTGTGAGGACTAACATTATCACCATTTTCCAGATGAGAAGCCTGTGGTTTAGACAGGATATGTGACTTGTCCACTGTTGTATTTATAAGAGGATTCAAAATGAGATCTGGCTGCAGAGTGTATAGGAGTAACCACTATTATGGACTTCCTCTCCTTTTAGAAATGCTAAACCAAGAAGCTGATCTAATTTGGGTTCCAATGAAAATCTAAGCTTCTTTTATAAAATTCATTTTGTACTAGATAGAATAATACATTCAATTCTAATCTCTTCAGGTCAGAAATCAGGATGGACAACTTACAGGGAGAGCTGAGCATAAATGTATTCAGAAAATGAGCTCCTTATTTCCCCCTGCAGAAGCCTCCTTAGGCTCTCTTCCTGTATCTCTGGTCTGCAGAGCAAACCAGGGCAAATCAGGAAGCAGATTAACTGCATACACATTTAAACTAATCAATTTGTTCCAAATGTATTGCAGTCACTTTAACAAGTAAAGCTAAACTGAATGTTGCAATAAAAAGGAGGAATAAAGAGAACTGAATATATAAGGCACAATCATCAGTTTTAAACAAAAAGAAACCTCAAAATCAATGAAGCATGCTCCTTCCTTTCTTCACAAACAGCCCCAACAAGGGAGGGGAGCTAGCATTACCTCTGAAGACTATTATGGTTCATAAAATATAATTTAAAAAAGGAAATTTCTACTTTCAAAAAAATGTCTTAAGCCAGTCTTACAGATTTATTATATAATGGCTTCTTCTCTTCTCCTCTGCCCTAACATCTGGATTTGGGAGTCAGTCAACACACTAACTTTAAGTAGGGAATGGAAGATTAGAAGACCCTTCTTCTCCATTAGAATAAATAATTCTCGCTTGCCACATGAGAATAAAGTTCCTTCAACCAGCAAAGAGAGAATAATGCTCCAAACCGCACAATGACATTGCTTTCTTTCTTTCCCTTTAGGAACAATAGTCTTTTCACCCATACTTCATCCTACTTCTGCCAGACCCTGTCTTTCCCAGGAGTTTCGTTTGTCTGGATTTTTCTCTCTTAGGACACCCTTTATCAGCTCCAGCTGAACAAAGTAAGCTTTTTTCTTTACTTCACAAAGAGTTTTCAGAATAGAGAAACTTTAATTACAACCCTTTAGAGAGTCAACTGAGTTATTTAGAATTGTTGCCTGAATCCTCTGATTTTACCCAACCTTGTCTTTGGGGCTAGTGAACTGTAGAGGAAAAAAGCAGGTGATTTTAAAACAAATCAATCGTTATAAAAATCTCTCCCGTACCATTAAAAAGCTGGTGGTCATAGGTGAAGCATATCACCTACCCTCATTAAAAAAATGGAGATCATAATTCCTGTGATATAGGGGTATTAGGAGATAACATACGGGATGCATCCAGTATGATCTTGGCACATATTGGGAGAATATTTTGGAATTTTTGGAAAGAAACTTTGAAACTTTGGGGATTATACAGGTGTTTAGGTGTTGTGGAAAAGAAGAGAGGTGAGGAGTAAGGGAGATGTACTGGTCTTCACAAGAAGAAAATATGGCAAGCTGTGGTGACAGTGAGATTAGCTCAGGATTCAGAGTATGTTGATGACTGGGGGAAGAATTTGTAGGCCCTCTCCCCTCCCACAAAAATACCCCTGTTATCAAGTACCTCGAACAATAAATCAGCCTTTACTACCTCTCTTGTTACTTCAACCCCTCAGAAAAATCCTGAGATGAAGGATAAACATGAAGTAGGACTCTTTTCTTCCACAGCCTCAAGCAAGGCACATCATAGTTCACTTTTCTAGAACTCATGGCTTTGTACCCAGTGAAGGAAGACACCTTAGCATCTGTTTCCTGAGGTTCTTTTGGAAATGAAAGGTGAAGTTAGGAGGACTAGATGTCCCAATATGACTCAAGCACATGGTGATATAGATTTGGGTCAGTATCAGTGTCAGGTGGCCTCTTCTGATAGGTGGCCTGCAACCCTTGGCTAAATATACATTTTGTGAAAGGGAGATACATCATTCCATTACCTTCTATTCATATTTTTGAGAGAAGTATGCACATAAGACACAACATCACAAATTGATGGTAGTAAAAGTGGTGGTAGTAACAAGGAAAATAATAATTTTAATAATAGCAAAGTAAATAATCATTGTTAAGTAATTACTAGGAAACATCTCTGGGATGATTATGTTAAAAGCATTATTTTATATAAAATTTATATAATTTTTATAAAATTTTTATTAAAAGTATGTAAGTTTTGGTATACTTATTTTACAGATGAGATGACCAAGGCTTATATCAATTAAGTGTTATGCCCAGATCCACACAACTACTTAAACTACTTAATGGCATAGCTGAGACTCCAGAAAAGGGGCAATTTGTTCAATATGGTCCCAAGAGGTTGGACAGAAACCAGATTTTAGAAACTAACACCCTAAACACTGCAACGATGCAAAAGGGTTGGGACTATGTTCTCAGTGGATTCAGGTATTTTCTTTGATATGTGTTGTTGTGTGCATGTATTTCCTATATTTTGGGCAACATGCAGTCACAGTAATCCTAAAATGTAGATATCATCAATTCCAATTTACTGATAAACTATCTGAGGCTTAGAGAGATTACATCATTTCTTTAAGATCACTTCCATTATAAGCATAAAAAATGAAATTCAAATTAAATCCAAGTCTCCTGGGGTTTCACCATACTTCATTTCTTCTATGGTTGATGGTAAATTTACTTGGTAAAAGATGATTTATATTTAAATATATTTTATATTACCTGAGAAAATGTATATCAATTACTATTTTTGGTGTATTTCATTTCATTTAGTCATTAGGTGTAATAGCCAAGCAAAGCTGTGAATGTGAAAGCTCTTGACAAAGTTGCCATGGACACTTTGGTGGAAATGTGAAAGGCTTCTGCAGTTCACCCTTGTGAAGGTAATAGTATAGTGGTGTGATGATAAATGCTTAGCCCACTGGGTCTCTGGAAAGGCGGAAGCTCTGATATAAGGAGTGTACCAATTTTCATGGTATAAATGCTCTCACCATGACCAATTTCAAGCTGTCAACATAATGGCACTCAAGAAGGAGTCAAAAAGAAAAGTACACAGTGCACTCAGAAACTGTTGCAAGCCAGACCAGCACACTATTGAAGGCGCTGCCACAAAAACCACCCTTTAATCTGAGCATAAACGACGTAATGAACTGAAATGTTGCTACCTGAGAGTCAACACCAAGCAAATATTGCTGCAAAAAGAAAAAGCCAAATTTTATTCCATGGATATCTTGGATATTGCACAGTATTGACTTTTAATTTTTTTTGTATTTTGCCCCTCTGCACGGCATGTGGGATCTTAGCTCCCCTACGAGGGATTGAACCCATGCCCCCTGCAGTGAAAGCATGGAATCCTAACCACTGTACTAACAGGGAAGTCCCTGGACAGTATTGACTTTACGTCACATCCAATGTAGTTCAGATTTTGAACCTTTCAACTTCACATTGTTCCTTCCATGGCCACATTTCTAACATATTTTATAATTTCCTTTTCTATAAATTCAAGAAATGGTACCAGTGCTAAACTGGACTTCTTGCAGAAAGGTGAATCACATTCATCAAAAGTGACAGGCGATATTGAGCAGATAAACTTATTCCTTTCTTTCATTGCCCCAATAAATCATTCATTTATGGAAAAAGACTTTAAGGACACCTTAATAATTTCACTTCCACAACTCCACTAGTATCAAATCCTCAGCATGGAAGGTGTTAAGAGGAAATTTTGATAAATAACATCTCCAAAAACAAGGAATGCTTTTAAACCAACCACAAGAACACTTGAATGGGGTAGGTATCACTTGGCTTCAGACAAACTGCTCAGAATCTACTGAGGAACCTAATCATTCTGGATTATTGAACCATCATGGGAGAAAAATTAGCTTCCATGACATCATTTTGAGATTTTGTTCAATATATATTTATTAGCTTCAGTCTTTTGCAAGGTCCGTAGGTGATGTAAGAGGAATAAAAAGAAAATCATAGTTACCTTGATTAGGTACAGGCTAATATGAGAAATATTTAAATACAAGAACTAAATATACCCGTACTTGTGGATTTTATTGTGACTGCTCAAATTGCCAAATTTGTTGAGTGTACTTAAATAAATCTGCCATGTCCTAATAAGTGTAGGATGGACAAATGGATAAACTAGCACCTAAAGTTTAAAAAAATATATTTAAATTGTGAATGTATAAAGAGATAAGTGATAAATATAGAACAAAACATAAAAATTGCCTATTAGAGAATAGTGCTTCTGGAGATTAGTCTTGAAGATCAAAGAACTGCTTTCATAATTAAACATGGTAGAGTTGTAAAGTGTACTTGTTAAATTCTTTCATAGATTACACATTTATCGTAGATCATTCCAGTTATGATCTGTATATTATATGAAGACTCTATAGAGGATGATAGCCAAGGAAAGCTACCTACTCTAACATGGATCAACAATGCTTAAGAACATGCTTTACATTCTAACCAACATAGAGTATTTTCAATCTTCTTATTTATTGCCTCTCTACTTGTATGTCACTGTAGTTTAAATGTGACTTCCTGGATGATTAATGAGGTTGTACATTTTCAAGTATTTATGTCCATTTGAATATACTCATTTGTGAAGTTCCTGTTCAAGTCTTTAGGTAAGTTTTTTATTGGGGTTTCTTTCTTTTCTTTATTACTTTATAAGATTTTTTTATATATTCTGGAAACAAATCTTTACTCCTTTGTCAGTTGTATGTACTACAAACTTCCTACTCTATGGCTGGCCTTTTCACTCCCCTTCAAGGTATAGTGTATTTTGATAAACAGTCTCTTAATTTCCATATAATGTTTGTCAAATTTTTCTTTATAATTAGGGGATTTTTTCTGCATCCTGTTTAACATATGTAATCTTTGTATACTCTACTGCAATGAAGATATTCTCTGTATTATCCTCTGAAATATTTATTTATTTTACATTTTACATTAAAATCTAAAGCCCATCTGAAGTTAACTACTGTTTATACAGTGAGTGGATCAAAATCTCCTTTCTTCTGTCCAATTGATGAAAAGCAATTTGCTGAAATGACTGTGATTTTCTCACTTTTCTATTGTGCCACCTTTGCCATTAATAAAGTACCTATATATGTTTGGGCCTATTTTAAACTCTATTCTGTTTTCTTGGGTGATTTTGTATACCAATTACACACTATTTTAATTTCAGTGGCTTTCAAACAAGTGTTCATATCTGGAAGTCTTACTCCTATTTTAGTCTTTCGACAAGATTGCATTGGCTATGTTTGGCCCTTTGACTGCTTATATAAATTTTAATTCATATTAAACTTCATATTCATAAAGCTTGTAATTTTTGAGAAAAAAATTCTGTTGGGATTTTTCTTGAGATTTGAGTAAATTTACAGGTGATTTGGAGATAATTGTCTTCTTTCCGTACTGTCTTCCATTTCATGAATATTTAATTTTATTTAGATTATATTGATTCCCCCTCAATAATGTCTTATAATTACTCTGTATAGGTTTATCCCTTGTTTTGTTACATTTTTCCTTAGGTATTTGGTTCATTTGAGTAATTTGATCAGTTCGTATGTATTGAGGATTTAAATATTAAAAGCATTTAAGTTTTTTTTTTTTTTAAACATCTTTACTGGAGTATAATTGCTTTACAATGTTGTGTTAGTTTTGGCTATATAACAAAGTGAATCAGCTATATGTATACATATATCCCCATTTCCCCTGCCTCTTGTGTCTCCCTCCCACCCTCCCTATCCCACCACTCTAGGTGGTCACAAAGCACCGAGCTGATCTCCCCATGCAATGCAGCTGCTTCCCATTAGCTATCTATGTTACATTTAGTAGTGTATATATGTCAATGCTACTTTCTCACTTCATCCCAATTTACCCTTCCTCCTTCCTGTGCCCTCAAGTGCATTCTCTATGTCTGTGTCTTTATTCCTGTCTTGGCCCTAGGTTCATCAGATCCATATATTTTTTTTTTTTTTAGATTCCATATATGTGTGTTAGCATATGGTATTTGATTTTCTCTTTCTAACTTGCTTCTCTCTGTATGACAGACTCTAGGTCCATCCATCTCACTACAAATAACTCAATTTCATTTCATTTTATGGCCGAGTAATATTCCATTGTATATATTGCCACATCATTTTTATCCATTCATCTGTCGATGGATAATTAGGTTATTTCCATGTCCTGGCTATTGTAAATAGTGCTGCAATAAACATTGTGGTACATGACACTTTTTGAATTATGGTTTTCTCAGGGTATATGCCCAGGAGTGGGATTGCTGGGTTGTATGGTAGTTCTATTTTTAGTTTTTTAAGGAATCTCCATATTGTTCTCCATAGTGGCTGTATCAATTTACATTCCCACCAACAGTGCAAAGGCTTCCCTTTTCTCCACATCCTCTCTAGCATTTATTGTATGTAGATTTTTTGATGATGGCCATTCTGACCGGTGTGAGGTGAAACCTCATTGTAGTTTTGATTTGCATTTCTCTAATGATGAATTATGCTGAGCAACTTTTCATGTGTTTGTTGGAAATCTGTATACCTTCATTGGAAAATGTCTATTTAGGTCTTCCACCCACTTTTGGATTGGGTTGTTTGTTCTATTAATATTGAGCTGCTTGAACTGCTTGTATATTTTGGAGATTAATCCTTTCTCAGTTGCTTCATTTGCAAATATTTTCTCCCATTCTGAGTGTTGTCTTTTCATCTTGTTTATGGTTTCCCTTCCAGTGCAAAAGCTCTTAAGTTTCATTAGGTCCCATTTGTTTATTTTTGTTTTTATTTCCATTTCTCTACGAGGTGGGTCAAAAAGGATCTTGCTGAGATTTATGTTGTAGAATGTTCTGCCTATGTTTTCCTCTAAGAGTTTTATAGAGTCTAGCCTTATATTTAGGTTTTTAAACTATTTGGAGTTTACTTTTGTGTATGGTGTTAGGGAGTGTTCTAATTTCATTCTTTTACATGTAGCTGCCCAGTTTTCCCAGCACCACTTACTGAAGAGGCTGTCTCTTCTCCATTGTATATTCTTGCCTCCTTTATCAAAGATAAGGTGACCATATGTGCATGAGTTTATCTCTGGGCTTTCTGTCCTGTTCCATTGATCTATATTTCTGTTTTGGGGCCAGTACCATACTGTCTTGATTACTGTAGCTTTGTAGTAGTCTGAAGTCAGGGAGCCAGATTCCTCCAGCTCCGTTTTTCTTTCTCAAGTTTGCTTTGGCTACTCAGGGTCTTTTGTGTTTCCATACAAATTGTGAAATTTTTTGTTCTAGTTCTGTGAAAAATGCCATTGTTAGTTTGATAGGGATTGCACTGAATCTGTAGATTGCCTTGGGTAGTATAGTCAGTTTCACAATGTTGATTCTTCCAATCCAAGAACATGTTAAACTCTACATCTGTTTGTGTCATCTTTAATTTCTTTCATCAGTGACTTATAGTTTTCTGCATACAGTCCTTTTGTCTCCTTAAGTAGGTTTATTCCTAGGTATTTTATTCCATTTGTTGCAATGGTAAATGGGAGTGTTTCTTTAATTTCTCTTTCAGATTTTTCATCATTAGTGTATAGGAATGCAAGAGATTTCTATACATTAATTTTGTATCCTGCTACTTTGCCAATTCATTGATTAGCTCTAGTAGTTTTCTGGTAGCATCTTTAGGATTCTCTATGTGTAGTATCATGTCATCTGCAAACAGTGACAGATTTACTTCTTCTTTTCCAATTTGGATTCCTATTATTTCTTTTTCTTCTCTGATTGCTGTGGCTAAAACTTCCAAAACTATGCTGAATAATAATGGTGAGAATGGATAACCTTGTCTTGTTCCTGATGTTAAAGGAAATGGTTTCAGTTTTCACCATTGAGAACAATGTTGGCTGTGGGTTTGTCATATATGGCCTTTATTATGTTGAGGTAGGTTCCCTCTATGCCTAACTTCTGAAGAGTTTTTATCATAAATGAGTGTTGAATTTGTCGAAAGCTTTTTCTGCATCTATTGAGATGAACATATGGTTTTTCTCCTTCAATTTGTTATACGGTTTATCACATTGATTGACTTGTGTATATTGAAGAATACTTGCATTCCTTAGATAAACCCCACTTGATCCTGGTGTATGATCCTTTTAATATGTTGTTGGATTCTGTTTGTTAGTATTTTGTTGAGGATATTTGCATCTATGTTCATCAGTCATATTGGCCTATAGTGTTCTTTTTTGTGACATCCATGGTCTGGTTTTGGTTTCAGGGTGATGGTGGCCTCGTAGAATGAGTTTGGGAGTGTTCCTTCCTCATATATTTTGGAAGAGTTTGAGAAGGATAGGTGTTAGCTCTTCTCTAAATGTTTGATAGAATTTGCCTGTGAAGCCAACTGGTCATGGGCTTTTGTTTGTTGGAAGATTTTTCATCACAGTTTCAATTTCAGTGCTTGTGATTGGTCTGTTTATATTTTCTATTTCTTCCTGGTTCAATATCAGAAGGTTTTGCTTTTCTAAGAATTTGTCCATTTCTTCCAGGTTGTCCATTTTATTGGCATACAGTTGTGTGTAGTAATCTCTCTTGATCCTTTGTATTTCTGCAGAGTCAGTTGTTATTTCTCCTTCTTCATTTCTAATTCTGTTGATTTGTGTCTTCTCCCTGTTTTTCTTGATGAGTCTGGCTAATGGTTTATCAGTTTTGTTTATCTTCTCAAAGAACCAACTTTTAGTTTGATTGATCTTTGCTATTGTTTCTTTTATTTCTTTTTCATTTATTTCTGATCTGAATTTATGATTTCTTTCTGTCTACTAACTTTTGGAGGTTTTTTGTTCTTCTTTCTGTAATTTATTTAGATGTAAGTTTAAGTTGCTTATGTGAGATTTTTATTTTTTCTTGAGGTAGGATTGTATTCCTATAAACTTCCCTCTTAGAACTCCTTTTACTGTATCCCATAGGTTTTGGGTTGTCAGGTTTTCAGTGTCATTTTTTTCTAGGTATTTTTTGATTTCCTCTTTGATTTCTTCAGTGATATCTTGGTTTTTAGTAGCATACTGCTTAGCCTCTTTGTGTTTGTATTTTTTACAGTTTTTTTTCTTTCCTGTAACTGATATCTAGTCTCATAGCATTGTGGTTGGAAAAGATACTTAATATGATTTCAGTTTTCTTAAATTTACCAAGGCTTAACTTGTGACCCAAGATATTGTCTATTCTGTAGAATGTTCCATGAGCACTTGAGAAGAATATGTATTCTGTGGATTTTGGGTGGAAAGTCCTATAAATATCAATTAAGTTCATCTTGTTTAAGGTGTCATTTAAAGCTTGTGTTCCCTTATTTATTTTCATTTAGGATGATCTGTCCATTGGTGAAAGTGGGGTGTTATAGTCCCCTGCTATTCTTGTGTTACTGTCAATTTCCCCTTTTATGGCTGTTAACATTTGCCTTATGTGTTGAGGTGCTCCTATGTTGGAGCTCCTATTTACAATTGTTATATCTTCTTCTTGGACTGATCCCTTGATCTTTATGTAGTGTCATTCTTTGTCTCTTGTGGTAGTCTTTATTTTAAAGTCTATTTTGTCTGATGTGAGAATTGCTATTCCAGCTTTCTTTTGATTTCCATTTGCATGGAATATTTTTTCCTTCCCCCCACTTTCAATCTGTATGTGTCCCTAAGTCTGAAGTGGGTATTGTAGACTGTATATATACAGGTTTTGTTTTTGTATCCATTCAGCCAGTCTATGTCTTTTGACTGGAGCAGTTAATCCATTTACATTTAAGGTAATAATCGATATGTATGTTCCTATTACCATTTTCTTAATTGTTTTGGGTTTGTTATTGTAGGTCTTTTCCTTATCTTGTGTTTCCTGCCTAGAGAAATTCCTTTAGTATTTGTTGTAAGGCTGGTTTGGTGGTGCTGAATTCTCTTAGTTTTGCTTGTCTGTAAAGTTTATAATTTCTCTGTCAAATCTGAATGAGGTCCTTGCTGGGTAGAGTAATCTTGGTTGTAGGTTTTTCCTTTTCAGCACTTTAAATATGTCCTGCCACTCCCTTCTGGCTTGCAAAGTTTCTGATGAAAGATCAGCTGTTAACCTTGTGGGGATTCCCTTGTATGTTATTTATTGCTTTTACTTTGCTGCTTTTAATAATTTTTCTTTGTATTTAATTTTTGATAGTTTGATTAGTATGTGCCTGCTTCTCCTTTGATTTATCCTGTATGGGTCTCTCTGTGCTTCCTGGACTTCATTGACTATTTCCTTTCCCATATTAGGGAAGTTTTCAGCTATAATCTCTTCAAATATTTTCTCAGTCCCTTTCTTTTTCTGTTCTTTCTGGAACCTCTATAATTCGAATGTTGGTGGCTTGTGTAGGCTTCCTGGTGGAGGGGACTGGTGCCTGTGTTCTGGTGGATGCAACTGGATCTTGTTTTTCGGGTGAGCAGGACCACGTCCGGTGGTGTTTAATGGTGTGTCCATGAACTTACTATGCTTTTAGGCAGCCTCTCTTCTAATGAGTTTGATTGTGTTCCTGTCTTGCTAGTTGTTTGTCATGTGGTGTCCAACACTGAAGCTTGCTGGTCGTTGAGTGGAGCTAGGTCTTTGTATTGAGATAGAGATCTCTGGGAGAGGTCTCACCAATTGATATTATGTGGGGCCAGGAGGTTGCTGGTGGTCCAGTGTCCTGAACTCAGCTCTCCCACCTCAGAGGCTCAGGCTTAACACCTGGTGGGATCACCAATACTCTGTCAACCACATGGCTCAGAAGAAAAGGGGGAAAAAATAGAATGAAACAAACAAACAAACAAAATAAAATACAATAATTAAAGTAATTAAAATAAAAAATTATTAAAATAGAAACAGGAATAAAAAAGAAAGAAGAGAGCAAATAAACCAATAAACAAATCCACCAATGATAACAAACACAAAAACTATACTATGATAAACATAAAAGTCAGAAACAAGTTAGTCGCATACAGCAAACCCCAAGTCTACTGTTGCTCCCCAAATCCACCACCTCTATTTTGGGATGATTTGTTGTCTGTCTATTTAGGTACTCCACAAATGCAGGGTATAGCAAGTTGATCGTGGAGATTTAATCTGCTGCTCCTGAGGTTGTAAGGAGAAATTTCCCTTACTCTTCTTTGTTTGCACAGCTCCTGGGGTTCAGCTATGGTTTTGGCCTCGCCTCTGCATGTAGGTCACACTCTCGTGTCTGTTCTTTGACCAGACAGGTGGGAGTTAAAGGAGTGGCTGATTAGGGGGGTCTAGCTCACTCAGGCCAAGGGGAGGGAGGGGCATGGAATGTGGGGTGAGCCTGCAGACGCAGAGACCCAGCGTGACATTGCAAGAGCCCCAGGTGCCCTGTTTGTTCTCCTGGGGAAGTTGTCCCTGGATCACAGGATCCTGGTAGTGGCGGGATGCACAGGCTCCCAGGAGGGGAGGTGTGGATAGTGACCTGTGCTTGCACACAGGGTTCTTGGTGGCTAGAGCAGCAGTGTTAGCTTTTCATGCCTGTCTCTGTTGTCTGCACCTTTTTCTGTAGCTCATTTAGGCAGTGTTCTGAATCTCCTTTCCTTGCACACCCCGAAACAATGGTCTCTTGACTCTTAGACAGTTCCAGACTTTTTCCCAGCCTCCCTCCTTGTTAGCTGTGGCACACTAGCACCCTTCAGGCAGTGTTCACGCAGCCAACCCCAGTCCTCTCCCTGGGGTCTCAACTCTGAAACACGAGCCTCAGCTCCCAGCCTTCACCTGGGCAGGTGAGCAAACAAGCCTCTCGGGCTGGTGAGTGCTGTTTGGCACTGTTCATCTCTGTGGGAACCTCTCAGCTTTGCCCTCTGCACCCCTGTTGCTGTGCTCTCCTCCATGGCTCCGAAGCTTCCCTGCTGTTCACCCCTCATTTCCACCAGTGAAGTGGCTCTCTAGTGTGTGGAAACATTTCCTCCTTCACAGCTCCCTCCCAGAGGTGCAGGTCCCATCACTATTCTTTTGTCTCTGTTTTTCCTTTTTCCTTTTGCCCTACACAGGTACGTGGGGAGTTTCTTGCCTTTTGGGAACTCTGAGGTCTTCTGCCAGTGTTCAGTATGTCTTCTGTAGGAGTTGTTCCACATGTAGATGTATTTTTGATGTATTTGTGGGGCGGAAGATGATCTCCACATCTTACTCCTCTGTCACCTTGAAGGTTCTATCCCTAAAGTGATTTCTTATACATGACAAAAATCACAAACTGTAAATTAAAATAGAAAACATAAAAAAATTAAAAGAAATTCCATTTATAAAAGTCACCAGAAACTGAATGAAAAATTGAACAACAAACAGTGAGAAAATATTATGCAGAATGTATAATTGACAACTGAAAATATTTTATATATCAATTTGAAAGGTACTACTATCTCAACTTAAAAATGTGCTAAAGTCATGAGCAGGTGTTTAGGAGAAAAAGAAATACAAGTGACCTATATATATATGATATATATGACAAAGCTTATTAATAATTAATAATTATTGTTGCTCAGTAGTAATTCTAATGCAGATTACAGTCAAGTCAGATATAATTATGCATCACTTGTTTATCAAAATATAAAATGTCTAACAAAACCAAGTGGTAGTGAAGATACATACCAGGGGAGTATTCAGATACTGCTTCTGAAAAAGAGAATGATAAATAAGTGACCAATTACTTTATAAAACAGTTCACAATATATTTTAAGTCTAAATGTAATCCATCAATTACACTCTCAGGTATATGACTTAATATATTGATTTTTATCTTTATTATTTCTTTGTTTTTCAATTGAGAGTTGCTACATATTAAGTTGTACAATTGTTTTGGTGGGTAATACACAGATTTTTGAAAATGAAATATAAAAGAAAAAATAAATCAGTATTCCTCCATCATGTAAAGTATAAGGGCTTCAGTCATACATATATTTGTTGTGAGAGGCAATCCACCTTGGGCCCTGGGGGAACTGAACATTCCTGCTGTGTGTGCCAAGAATTTAAAGCTCTGACAGCTCTTTGCTCTGGTCAGTACTCACTGTTGTGTTTGCAATAAAGAGCCTTCAGGGATGAGGTAATGTCCCCCCCCCAGGAAAACTGCAGACTTACTATATAAACACAAGATTGCCCAAGCTCAGTGTTTCTCTCCTGGAACACAGCTCACTGAATGTTCAGGTGTCCATCACAAACACTTTGTGTCACACCTGTGGGACTTGAGGGCATGGGAAACTAATGCCAGCAAATGTGAAGCTCTGGCTATTGCTTTTACCATGAGTAATGAGGTCTCTCGTCTCTGACTTGAGAATTTCATGTCTTCTGCCAGCATCCATGCAATAATAACAGGCAGGTTTATTAGCTTGCAAATAGGATAACATCCCTCCCTCTGCACAATTCTTCACAATATTTTCCTGGCCACATTGTAAAATTATTCCAGTTGTGGGTCACTATTGGAAAAGTTTGAAAGCTATTTCATGAACCAAGAGATATGTAAAATACAACGTATATTAGTACAACATATAGTAACAAGATAAAGCAAAACCTGAAAACAACACAAATGTTAATCATCAGGCCAAGAGATAAATAAATCATAGTATATCCACCCCAAGCAATATATGGAGCAGTGAAAATAAACAATTTATAACAACATGAAGCAAAATGGACGGATCATAAAAACAGTGTTGAGCAAAATCAAGCCAATTATAGACCACCGCCTACAATACGGCTACATTTTTATGAACTTTTAAAGTAAAAGTAATTAATCAATATATTGGTTAAGACTACCTACAATTGTTGTAAAATTATAATTCATAAAACAGAAAGAAATTATAAATGTAATATTCAGGATAGTGGTTAGTTCTGGAAAAGAGCCCAGAGTAGCATGATTAGAGTAAGCACATGGGCAGCTTAAAAGGAGAGTGTATATATAGGAGTTCATTAATGGCTCCATAATGTAAAAATATATATGAATTTCATGTGCAAAATATTATTTGATTTTTTTTTAAATATGACCCAAATCCTGAAATAATGTAATTCAGGTTTGGAAAAGAAGAATGTGTAAACTATGCACACTAACAATACCCAAAAGCGTGTTTCAATCATTAATATAATTGTCACCAATGGAGAGTAAAATAATTTAATTTCAAACTGCATTAGATTTTACTGCTTGGAGCACAAACTATGGAGTTTTAAAAGGTATTCTTTAAAGTAATGTTTTATATTAAATTCCATTTTATTTTCTATAAATGGAAAATTGAACATATCAGTAAATTCAGATTTAAAGCTGATACTTTGTTCGTAATTTGGGGTTAATATGGGACACCTCACCACCACTACTTTTCTGCATAGAAAAGAAGCTCAAGTAGAATTATACTTAAGCCTTTACCTATAGTTCAAGAAATCCAAACACAAGAATATGGAGAAAATGTTTGAGGAGGTGAAAGTTAAATGAATCACTCTATATATGCACCATGCTGAGTGAAACATTAAATTAAATCAAATTCACAGAGAAAAATTTCAGCTCTCAAATGTTGCTAGCTCTCCTCAGCTCCAATGCTAGAAATAGAGATACAAAAAATTATATTGGGTTATGAATTTTCTTGATGACAAAGCAAAATTTCTAAGTATACTATCATATGATAGGTGAACTCTTTAAAAGGGGAAGAGAAGAAAATCTTAAAAATCACCTCTCAGGTATTACACTTATTTTATGACACATATTTGTTTGCAAGTGTTAACATTAATGCATAGAATAACATTTATTCTTCATTTTTTAAAAATAAACAAATATATATATTTGTATATATATATAATGCTTTCATATATATATATATATATATATATATATATATATATATATATATATATATATATGGTCAATGCTCTTGTGCCACTTTGCCCAAGCTTTCATATAGGGTTTATTCTTAATTCTGTTTATATGTGTGGTGCAAATGGAGTCTTATTAAATCTATGGCTTTGAGTCTCATGATTACTTCTTCACAATTTATTCCATATGCCATACAGCATTTGTAACTCTTACTCCATTAAAAGCCTTTATTTTTCTGGCTTCTCAATGACCCCATTCCTTTCCAGGGAACCCGAGCCCATTTGGTTTGCAGGAATGCTATCTCAGCAGAAAAACCTCTCCGTACTGATATTTGCTTGGTCCAGAAGCTGTATGACCATGGCTGGGTTCCTGTATCTTTGGGTCAGGTACAACCCATCCTCCTGCTACCCAAGCCCTCTCCTGGCTCTCTACATGATACTTTTGGCCATTCTCTCTTGCTGTGGATGGAGAAGCAAGCCATAATTACTTTACAACCAGCAATTAGACTCATGGTTTCAGGAATTTACTTCCCTCTTTAAAAAAAAGGAAGGAAAAAGCAATAGTACCCTCAGAAAGGTATGGAGAAATTGTTTAAAAAATAAAAGAGCATGGAGCCAGTGTGAATGTGCTCCAGTCCTAAATTGATGCTAGGTTTGGCTCCAATCTGCTGAGGGAATTTAATCTTCTCAAAGCCTGGACATAATGTAGCAGAAATAAAACAAAAGCCAAGAGTGGGATTCCAGATGGTAATGTTGAAATAGCTCTGAATAGAGAAGTCCACCATTTCTGAGCTTGCTTGATTCCTCTTACTAATATGGCATCTTTCAAATTATTGCATGATTTCTTGAGAAGGAAGCAGCACGTGGTATTAAGAATTAACATAGTAGATAGAAACACATTTTCCTACTTATCACGTGTTAATCAAGTTTATAACATGAAGTGCTTTCAGTTCATGGACAGAGTGTGGTGATGAGATAGCAAAGTTCAGACTGTGTTCCTCCAAATCTACCTCACACTCCTGCCTGTGGTGTGTATCACCTGGGTTTCTCTGCTCGGATTCTTCTCTCATTTTAATTCCTTCCAGGAGGTAGCAACAGAAGTAAATCACACTAAACACTATCCTAAATCACTGTTATTCTGTGTGGCTGGCCGCACCTTGCTATCATCTGAGCATGTCCCCTAGGGGAGCAGAATGTGACACCCCAAAATATGTCACTCTGGCATATTATTTTGAGTTGTAGGCACTTGAAAAACATCAAATTTAAGAAGGGGTTTTCTCTGAACTCCTCTTATCTCCTTAAAGACAGATCCTCCAATGAACTCAGTTGTTATAAATCCCTCCCTGGGAGTCACATCAACCAGGAAAGATTGACTCATCACAGGAGAGGAGACTAGAATTTGACACCACACCCAAACTTTATCACAAACTACCATACCTCCCATCTATTCTTCTAAGAGCATCTAAGGCCAGCAGTTCTTCATTTTTCTAAAATCATTTTCTCTGCCCTAAGAGGTCTACATCCCCTCCTTCCTTTCTCAATTCAGATGGTATTTAATCCTGAATTTTGAACCACCTCAGGGCATTACTCATTTTCCCCTGGCTCTCTCCCATGTGTACATGACATATACTTGTTAATAAACTTCTGTTTGTTTATCTCTTGTTAATATGCCTTTTACAGGGGTCTCATATGAGAACTCAAAAGAGTAGAAGGAAAATTATTTTTCCTCCTGTACATCCCTATCACCACGTTCCCAAACCAGAACTCTTGTCAGCCTCTGAGACATCTTACCTCACCCCCTCCCCACTGCTCCTCAATGTCGATATTTTCCTCTATCTTCTTCACTGAAAGAGTAGAGGCTGAGAAATAGGGCTTTGCACTGAACTAGGCTGAAACCCCAATAAATCGTTTATCTAAGGGGAAAACAAGTGCTCATCTCTGATTCTTCATGTGTCATGTTTTAATTGTTTCCCTCTGCACATGTGTACCAGTGTTCTCTCATCTTCCTATACTTGGTCCATTCTTTTTTCTTTTTTTTCAGAGCACAACTTGGTCCATTCTGACTATCTCAAAATGGTGCCTCCAGTCTCCATTCAGTTTGAATTCAGTTATTCTCTCTCCCAATTTGGGAGAGAGAATAGAATTGACTCAGTTTCGGCCATGATTTTCTCTAACATCTGATTTCAGTGAGAGATAATATGGCATATAGTTCTACAAGGCCTTCTTTCTATTAGATATGCAGTGTGCACAGTACAGGGTATGCCTTTTACTTGTATAAAGATGAAAAGGTAAAAATTCAGTTTGACTAGAGGGTAATATTTCCAAAGAAGAATATTGATCTAAGTAAAGGTACACGAGTTAAGCTAGTTAGTTAATACTAGATGACATAATCAGTAACCTTTAGAACCTCAATGACTTTACCAAATAGAAATGTACTTCTGACTCATGTAAAATTTAATTGATGTGTTGGATGTGCAGGGAGTTTTTCTGTTCTACCCATTCAACTATATAGATGGATGGAGCTCCACCTTCTTTAATATAAAGTTTCCAAGATTGTCCTGCCTTTTGACATCCAACCAATAGACAGGGTAAGGTCATGGAGAATGACGCATTGAAGATTCTCATGGACCAGTCCTGGAAGTAAGACACATCATCATGGTTTAAGTTTCATTTACTAGTACTCAGTTACATGTACACACCTAAATTTAAGGTTAGGGGTGTACATATAACTGAGTACTGGTAAATGATCTATATGATCTATATGCCGTATAGATTCCAGGAAAAAAAATATTTAAGGCTTTGATTACCATCCTAAAAAAATTAGACATTATTCTTTTGTTAATGTGAAATATTGAACATTTTTGAGTTAGTAAGATAAATTTGAACAGTGGTTTAAGTGATGTAATTTGACTTCTCTGTATCAAATAGATTAAAAGTAGTAGACTAGATTTAAATTTATAAAAGTCAGGGCAAAATGTATCAATGCAAGGTTTGTATTGAAGTAATTTCAGTAAATCTAGGAAAATCATCAAACATGAAAACCAATGTCTTTTTATTCATCAAATAATTTTTTATTGGATATTTACTCTGTGCCAGAGACTGAGCTATATACTAGGAATACAATGGTTTACTCTTCATGTAGCTACAAAGAACCATAATCTAATGGGGTTGGGAGAGATAGAGATTAAATTTAAATTATTTTTTTAATGCTGTACCTAATTCTACAGTGAATGATATTGTGAAAAGAATAGAAATTTATAAATGAGTATAACAGACTAGCCTAGGTCTCTCAGAGTTAAGTGAAATTTAAGTTGTCAGTGCATTCATGTGTATGTGTGTGTGTGTTTACATGACAGGGAAGATGCTTATGACTTTACAGATAGGGAATTCAGAGGAAAAAGTGAAAAGGGTTTACTCAGAAAAGACCATGTCTGGTGGGTATGATGATGAGTTCAGATATGGAGTTACCAATTTGTGGGGTGCTAACTAATATATCCAGGTGCAGCTCTATTAGTTAGCTATAAATGAGGACAGGAAATAATGTAGGAATTCAAATAGAATCAGACTGATAGATGCACACTACTGTGAGTAATGTCAACTATTTTGGTGCCACTTTTGATGGGATCCAGGACTCACATTCTGAACAAGGATATTTCTTACAAAAATTATAATATCAATACATATGTGTCTTTTGCTTTCTTAATGTATGTTTCTCTTAATATAGATATGAGGCTGCATTGCAATTAAATGTTTATATGGTGAAGTTCCCTCTGGATCATTAGTTCCTTGAGACAATGCATATTTATTCATCCTTTTCCCCCCAGACTTTTCATGGAACAAGAAACAGAGCAGGTGGTCAATAAATATTTGATGAATGGGAGGGAATGAACAAATGAATGATGAATAATACTTCATATGTGGAGATGCACAGGTTTCTTGGAGCATAAAAAACAGAAGATGCAAAATCTTGGAGGCATAAGAAAGCCTCCATGATGTGTGGCAAGAGCAAAGTGTGAGTATACAAACATGGCTAGAGACAAACCAGGACAGATGAACTCGGGTCACACACTGCAAAGCCCTTAGTGCCTAATTAAGCAATTTAGACTTTACCCTGGGGGAAATGAGTAGTCATCATCATGTTTCAAAGATGTGAATAGTCGAAGGAAAAGATAGAATGCAAGCATGGAGGACAACTAGTGATGGGGGAACAAAAATCTATTCCACAATTTAGATGAAGAATAGTGATGATGAAACAAAGCATGCTCTGTGTCTCTGTGTGAAAGCAAAGTTGCAGTTTCTAGAAGATTCTTTAAACAATCAAAATCTACTAAATCTTGAACTCCAGAAGGCAGAATTACTAATCTTATGCCTGTGAGTAGTATGTTGGTTTCTCTTTGAATACCTGTAAAACTTTCCAGGTAAATTTAGAAAGTATGTATGTATGTATGTATGTATGAGATGCAGGGAAAAGCATCATGAAGTTTTGAAAGGAAATCTTATAGAAGTTTTTTCTGAGAGACCCATGAGCAGACTACTCCATCAGAGGTGGTGCTACAGAATACTGGGTTCCCATAGTGGAAAATGTATCTGATGACAATAAATCTACAACATGAAAATAGCCAAAGACTATGTAGAAAATAATGGGTGAGGCTGCATTCTAATAAAACTTTATTTTCAAAAATAACAGGTTGACCAAATTTGGTTTACTGGTCAGAGTTTGCCAACCCCTGATCTGGTAGCTTATTATTGTAAGACACAGCATGTGAGTAATGCAGGTCAATACCAGGAAGATTTTATTAAATCTCCACCAAAGCTGTCTCAGAATTCTATTGCATATCATGCAATGCTGTTACTAAAAGATTATTATCTGGAAATGAGGAAAAGAATGTCAGTGTGGTACAGCAGTTTTCTTTTCAAAGGAGGCACATATTGAAAATTATTATTTCATGTTTACAAGGTCAGTGGTCTTAGGGAGCTAATGTTATAGGAATCTTAGAGACCTTATATTATACTAATCTGAAATATCTGCTTAAAAGATCTTTTTCTTTTATTAGAGTAGCAAGCTGTCTTTATCAGCTCAGGTTGCCATGAAAAGATACCATAGACAGGATGTTTTAAATGAGAGAAATTTATTTCTCAGTTTGGGAGACTGGGAAGTCCAAGGTCAAGGTGCTGGTTGATTTGGTTCCTGATGAGAGCTCTCTTCCTCCTTTGCAGATGGTCATTACCTTGTATCTTTACATGATAAGGAGAAAGAGAGAGGAAACATGCTTTCTCTTGTCTTTTCTCATAAGGGAACTGATCTTGCCATGGTGGCCCCACTCTCATGATTGAATTACTTCCTCAAAACACCATCTCCATATGCCATCGCATTGGGTATTAAGGTTTTAATATATAAATTTTCTGAGGACACAAACCCAGAGCATAGGTCAAAGCAAACTTGGCAACTGAAGTCATTGCCAAGTCTTCATAGTTATTTCCTCAGCCACCATATCCCTCTAACAGCTCCCTCCCCATCCAGAACCTAAGATAGGATACTGACCCTTTAATTCTTTGATGACTGAAGAAATGTTTTTAAGCTCTACCTCCTTGACTCCATTCTATTTCCTCTCATACCATTTCCCCTGTGCTCCTTTCACCCGGTTTCCACCACTCTACCAAGACCCTTGATTCTGAAACCTCCTAGGACATTTAACTGTCAATCTATGATACAATTTTTCCAATAAACTTCTTCTTTGTACTCTGTCATTTGAGGACCTTTTCTTGCTCAAGGTTCCAACATTTCACCTTGGGTCAGACACACTTGTCCTCAAGGGGGTTCAGATACTTACATATATGTATAACATTCACCTAAAGGATAGTTTATAGCAATTATAAGTAAAGGATTACAATAAAATTATACCAAGTATAATTAAATAGTTTGTGTTTAATATGTGTACATGAAACTTGTCATTCTTTTAGAAATAGTCTTCTGGTTTGGTTTCCTTATTTTATTCCTTACTTTATATATTTACGCATATACACATGTACACAAACACATATTTATATAGTATGTCCTTAAGCACTCTCTATTTAAGAAAAAAGCTTACCATATTACTGTATTTTTTTTAAGAAGCTTCCCCTAAAGTAGGAGACTTCTTTCTTATAAATTCTGGAGTTTCCTGAGAGTTCAAAGTCACATAATGTTTAATTTTTAATCAATTATTTAGACCCAAGATTGATCGATTTCAAAATCAGTGCCTAACACTTCGTCTGGAAGCTATACCTGTGTTTTCTGCATCTCTTCTCCATTATTCTCTTTTATTATCCTGAAGAGAAAGTATTATTTTTGATTTTATGAGAGCTCAGCCACTTCTATCAAAGAACAATCTTTGTCATTCATCACTGCCTCTCTTCTTCCTTGCTGATGTCCTGTTCCCTCTGAACCAGAAACATTCCTTAGATTTATGGACACTTCTTGTACAATGTTCTTTTCATTTTCTTGCTTAGATCTTTACTCATTTTGGTTATGGTTTCTTTAGCTTCATTTTGGATGTTTTCCAATCTCCCAACCTTTGAAGTTTCAGGCTGTCTATTATTCTTATGTCTATATGTGCTCTTTATTCACTCATAGACAAATCTAACCTATTTATTTCTCTTCCTGAGCAGATAGGATTCTACCTTTGAATAAATGATATTTTCAGTGCATTTTCCCCATATAGTTCTCCAATACTGGGTGATTAATTTCTCATTTACTGAGGGCCTACTTATGTGTCAGACAGTATACATCAACAAGGTTAATCAATTCTCACAACAACTGTAAAATTGATATAATTCTACAGATGAGTGCGTAGAAGCTCAGATAGATTAAGAGGTCAAAGTTTATATAACAGGTCTTGGATTCATTCTCTAAATATTTACTGAGCTATTTCCAAATCCAGGCTCTGGACCAGATGTTGAGAATATAGCAGAAAATATAACTATTGATATCCATGCCCTCAAGAAGCATTAGGTGGGACATGACCAGTATATAAGTAAATGTGTAAGCATATGTCAAATAATATAAAATTTAAAATATATAAATAAATATATGACGTGATACATTCAATGAAGAAAATGAATACATATTGTGATAAAACATAACTGGGTGTGAGGTAGTTGCAATAACCCTCACTGAAGAGATGACATTTTAGCAGAGATCGAAAAGAACAGAAGGCGTTAGTTGTTAGAGGTGATACGAGCATTCCAAGCCGAGGAATGTGAATAAGACAAGAATATATGGTAGGAAAAATTGTGTGTTAAGGAAACAAAATATATCCACTATTGTTAGAGTGTAAACAGCATGAGATGAGATGGAAAGGTAGGTCTGTCATGCTCCAAGTGCATATTCTTACACCTCTCTCTCACTCAGAAGTCAGTGTCATTCTCTCGGCACAGTAATAAAATAGTGCTTCACACTCCACGGCACTTATTGACACCTGTTATTATATCAACATTGAAGTGTCTCAGATTCCAGTCCTGGTTACTCTTATCTGACTATACTCACTCTCTTGCTGAGCTCATTCAGTCCCAAGGCTTTAAATACCATATATATCCTGATGACTTCCTAATGTTCCCTATAGCCTGACCCCCTTCTCTGAGCTTCAGAACTGTATATCCCCGTATGTACTAGATACCCAACATAGATATTTAATCAAACATCTCAAACACAACTTGCCCAAACGTGAACTGCATCTGAAGACTTCTTATGAGGTTTGTGATTGGATTTTACCCCAAGGTAATAAATTAGCCTGTACTATTTCATGGATGAGGTCAGAAGACACAAAACTCTTGGTCAGAGACAAAGGACTTTATTATTTATGACCCCACAAAGAGTATGAGTATAAACATACTCGTGCTGTTTCCCTCACCTCCAAGTCCCGCAATTGGAGGTGGCCAGATAGATGCTACAAATCCAGTGAATTTTCACTGCTACCAAGGAACTCTGACTTTGCATAATCCACTGGAGTAAGCCGTAGGCAAACCAGCTCTCTGTCCCTGAAGCAAACATTGCCTCATCTTTCAAGATTGCACTCTATAAACACAACCTTAGGACGTGGCCCAGCTGAAGAGTGTTGAAGGCCTGGCATACTTGACATACCTGGAGAGACAAATAGGAATTCAAGGAACCCATAGAGGACTGTCTCACCCAATACTTCCATAAAGTAGGTATGAGGTGGTTGGCATCATGAAGGCATGTGGAAAGGGGCATAGATCTACTGGCTGCAACTATAGTCTTTGACAATAAGGGTAGTTTTGTGGCACTTGTTCTCAGGTCAAAAATGTCAGCTGTAAATTTGGCTGGACCTGTCTCCTCATCGTCAGCCCTAGTAGGCTGATGGCTACCTGGGTTGGAAAGGTTCAGGTACTTGGGCCAAAGTCTGTGTGGCTCCCGGCTTTCTCCCCCATTAATATCACTTATTAGCTGGGTTCTCTATAATGCAGCTGTTTCTATGAAGTCCATCTCACCTCACTTAAGAGAGAAGGGGAATGTACACCATTACCTGGGTCACCATGCTAAGAATACAGACTTCCCCACTCATATCTTGTTTGGTCTTCAGGTAGCCTCTTGTCATAGGTGGACACTCATTTAGGGACAGAGTGGCAGCTCCTCATTTCTGCCCCAGTCCAGTTAGTTATATCAGCCTCTGCACACTCTCTTCTGAAAAATAAAACTGTACAAGCCCCTCATCTTTTGTCTCTCTTAAGATCACATAGTAAACATGCATCCTTTGTGCTGTTACTCCAGTTGAGGACTCTGGACTCATTTCCACTGTCAAATCATGTAACAATGCCCAAGATATGAGTACCAGCATGGGCTCATCCCATCTGCCTATGGGCTGAGTTGTGGAGATCCATAACTCGGATGCTGCACATGAGTCCCCCAGCCATAGCCTTGAACAATTCCTGTTTTCCATAGCTCTCCTCCACTCAGAGACTGCACTACCATTATTGTCTTTGAACCCAGGTTGGGAAATGGGCCTGCTAATTTCTTCCTGCTCCAGTCTCCCCACCATACTATAGATGGCCCTCTAATGTGTTGGTATTTACTTATTTATTTTTTAATAATAGTCCATCTCTCCCATTAGAATATAAGCTCTCTGAAGGAAAATAATTTTGTATTTTATATTCACCCATATTTCTAGCACATAGGAAAGTGCCTCAAACATTTCAAAAAATGAATTAAATTTATTAATGTGTGAAATTAATTACATTAATTTCAATATAAATTATAATACATTGAATGAATGGATGTGTCACTGTTCATTTATTGTCTGCCTTCATCACTAGAATGTACTCTTTGTTAGAGTAAGAAATTGAATGATCTTTTTCACTGCTATATTTCCTATACTTAAGACAGTGAATGGCAAATAATAGATTTCCCATAAATGTACGCTGAATAAATTTATTGAATTGTCAAATGAAGTAAGTTCTAACTAAATCATTTCTCTACATAATGAAATGTTATGGTTAACTTTCATTTAAGCATCTTACTAGTCACTTAAAAATTAAGTTTATTTTGGAAAATGAGACTCATTTATTGATTCAGCAAGGATTTGTTGAATACTTATTATTTGCAGGCTGTATATTAAAGGGTCATCCCTCAGAATAGAACATGTTAAGAAATATTAACAGTAGAGTATGTTATAAAACTAATTTAAAGAATGCCCGTCGAGTGTGACAGAGACTGCTGGCTATTTGCCAAAACCTATATCCTCTTCTTCTTAGGCTCACACATGCCATTGGATAGCTCGCCAGCAGTTAAGTGTTGCGCCGGAAGTGTGGAAGGCAGGCAGAAGAGATACGTGCTACTTATAGGCTCGACCTATGAAGTCCTCCATGTGCAACCACATTCTCTCTTCTCTCTTTGACTATTAAGAAGAAGGCAACCTCCTGGGCAATCTTGGAAGCTGCACATAGAAGACTACAGAGGTTCATTCAGATTTGGACCCTGAATGATTACATGGAGGCGAGCTGCTTCACCAAACTATGCCCTTCTTAGAACTGCTTTTTGAACTTATTTTTGATTCAAGCCACTAGATATGTCAGGGGTCATTTTGTGTACCTGAACTCATTGAAGGACTAGGTTTGTGTTTATTTCCTTAAAAATATGTTTAGGATTATTTTTTTCTTTCTAAATAAAAAAGGTGGCAACTCAATATTTGGTTATCTCTTGCTTTCCAAGGCCACTAAGGATGAATGCCTTAAGTATAATAAAACTTATTCTATTGGATTTCCCCCTACAAGTAACTTAAAAGATTCTCACAGAAACTCTTCTATGCAATTTCACTCAATTTTTTCTGGAAAGTCTCTAGACACTGTGTCTCCTACATGTGGGAAGTTGTATTGCCTCTCTCGCATGTTGACACCCACTTCTTTCCTCTCTTCCTCTGATAGCCTTAGGTAGTATTTCTTGGAAAGGCCTCCACAGTGCCCAGTCTTATGAAGGATCCTACCCAGCAGTCTCTGGCACTCACACTGAAGACCTTCCCCCAGGCACAGGTGCCCCTGGAACTCTGGAGACAAATATATCAACATTTATCGTGTGCTCTGAGCCTCAGAAGAAGAACAACATTGTGTGGTTGGTAGGTGTAAACAGATGACTCCCTCCCTTTTCTGTTATCTCCCACTTCAGAATGAAACCAATTTATTAAGATTTTCCTAACACTGTTTCCTCCCCTTAATCTTCACAGACCTGGTCCCATGTGTGATTTCCCTTCCTTCAAGGGAACATCTAGGGAAAACTAAACCCAATGTTTTATTACTGCAAAATGCCCTTTTGCACTAATAATTGACTCTCATCTAAGCTTCTCTGTCTTCTCCGTTTTGTTCTTCAGAGAATTCTTTCCTCAGGACTTCACACAAATAAATTATTGACCAACAGGCACACAAGTGAACCAGAAAAGACCTAAAAAGTTTGACTCTCCAACCTGAAAAAAGGTCAAGGCTCAGACTTAGTTCTGTTACATAAAATAGCAATTGGGTTATGGCCAGCATGTTGCTTGTCACTAGAACACACACCAAATAACACATGGAAAGGAATTTTTGGGTAAAGAAATGAAAAACAAAAGTTTTGGGTATCTACTTTTGTTTTGTTGTCATGGATAAGTTATCTGTATGTGTATGTATATGAGTGTGTGTGTGTGTGTGTGTGTGGTGTTTAGCCTTACTGAAAATAATACTATCTACTTCTATCTACTTTACAGAATTAAAAACATGTTATTCATTTAACCATGACTATACAGACATCTATTGTTTGTGCTTTCATTTTAATAGAGAACACATGGTAAACTAAAATTTCTACTAACCTCTTTAGATATAAATTCAAGGTGATGTATAGAAAAGAATACAGATTTTTGAATCAGCCATGTGTCCTCAGGTGAAGTTAATAGTGATGATTATAAGAATAGAAGTAGAATCATAAATATGCTCATTGAAATTACCCATTATTATTATTACCTAGTCTCTCCAAATTTAGTTTTCAAATGCCTGAATAAGGATATTAGTAATATTTACAGAGGTATTATGGGGCTTATACATAATGTATGTAAAGTGACAATCTTATTATGTACTCAATAAATAAAAGCTTCTTTTAGTACATAGAGAACAAAATTTGGAATTTGTGTTTAGACGAATAACTTAATCCTCTAATTTTTAGTCGACACCTCTTTAAAATGGGCTAAACAATACTACCTGTCTTATAAATTTGAGGTAAGACATATATTCCACTTCACTGGTCTTATAATAAGTAATTAAATTATAAAATCATTATGTTAGTTTATAGTGTACAACATAGTGATTTGACAATAAAATACATTCTGAATTGATTACCAATATAAGTCTAGTAATCATCTATCATCATACAAAATTATTAGAGCATTACTGATATGGTCCTTATGCTGTATATTACATCCCCATGACACGACTTATTTATTTTATACCTGGAAGCTTGTACCTCTTGATCCCCTTCATTTATTTGTCCTGTCCCTCTATCCCCTGCTTCTCTGGCAACCACCAGCATGGTCTCTGTATCCATAAGTCTGTTTCTATTTTGTTTTGTTTGTTCGTTTGTTTTGCTTTTTAGATTCCACATATAAGTGAGACCATATAGTATTTGTCTTTCTCTGTCTGACTTATTTCACTAGCATAATACTCTAGATCCATCCAAGTTTTGGCAACTGGCAAGATTTCATTCTTTTTAATGGCTGATGAATATTCCATTGTATATATCTACCACCTCTTCTTTATCCACTCATCTATTGATAGACATTTAGGTTCCTTCCATATCTTGGCTATTGTAAATAATGCTGCAATGAACATAGGGGTGCATATAACTTTTCAAATTAGTGTTTTTATTTTCTTTGAGTAAACACAGAGAAGTGGAATTGTTGGATTGTATGGTAGTTCTATTTTTAATTTTTTAGGAACCTTCATATTATTTTCCATAGTGACTTCACCAATTTACATTCCCACCAACAGGGTATGAGGGTTCCTTTTTCTCCACATCCTCTCCAGCATTTGTTATTTCTTGTTTTTTAATCATAGCAGATTCTAACAGGCATGACATGGTATCTTGTTGTGGTTTTGATTTGCATTTCCCTAATGATTAAGGATGTTGAACAACTTTTCATATGTCTGTTGGCCATTTGCATGTCTTCTTTGGAGAAATGTCATTCACGTCCTCTGCCCATTTTTTAATTGAAATGTTTTTTGGGGGTTTTTTTTGATATTGAGTTTTATGATTTCTTTCTATATTTTGGATATTAACTCCTTATTGAAAATATTTGCAAATATCTTCTCCCATTCAGTAGGTTGCCTTTTCATTTTGTTAATGGTTTCCTTTGCCCATTTTAGTTTGGTATAGTCCTATTTGTTCATTTTTGCTTTTTTTTCCCCTTGCCTGATGAGACAGACCCAAAAAAAAATTGCTGAGATCAGTGTCAAAGAGTGTACTGCCTGTGTTTTCTTCTAGGAAGTTTATGGTTTTAGGTCCTACATTTAAGTCATTAATTTATTTTGAGTTTATTTTTGTATATGGTATGAGGAAGTAGTCCAGTCTGATTCTTTTACGTGTTGCTGTCCCATTTGCCCAACACCATTTATTGAAAAAGCTCTCTTGGGCTTCCCTGGTGGCGCAGTGGTTGAGAGTCCGCCTACAGACGCAGGGGATGCGGGTTCGTGCCCCGGTCCGGGAGGATCCCACATGCCGCGGAGCGGCTAGGCCCGTGAGCCATGGCCGCTGAGCCTGCACGTCCGGAGCCTGTGCTCCGCAACGGGAGAGGCCACAGCAGTGAGAGGCCCGCGTACCACAAAAAAAAAAAGAAAAGGCTCTCTTTTCCCCATTGTATATCTCCAATATTTTATAATTATTAACACTGTTGAAATGAATAACCTTGTGATGTATTTTCATATTATAATAATGCAAAATATTTTAGAAATTTAAGAATATGATTTAAAACCAACATATTTGATTTAATACCATCACATTGGGCATTAGGATTTCAGCATATGAATTTGGCAGTAGGACACAAACATTCAGACCATGGAACTAATTTTCTATCACACTAGCATTTTGCCTATCATTAATTCAGGAAGAGAGCCCTGTGGGCACATGGAATTTCCATATAATACAAATTTCTTTATACTACCATTTTCTTCTCCATTCCCTAGGCTTCAATAGAATAACATATTTCTTAGTTCTTATATCGATAGAAGTAAATAGATTTGTATGCTTTTGATAAGCAGTTTGCATTCCCAAAGATAAATATAAAATAAATATACTACCACTACTATTACTTTCACTTCTACTATTCATGGTAATTTCTATTGGCTATTTAAACATGTCATGCATTCTACTATATATATTAATTTATTTAACAACCCAACAAAGGAGGTACTATTATCATCCTCATTTTGCTTTTCATTTTTTTTTTCTTTTTTAAAAAGTAAACAGTGATGCTGAGAGTTTAATCCAATGCCAAAGTCACATAGTAAATAAGTGGAGTTGAATTTGAATCCCAACAGTCTGTTTTCTGAAACCACAGTATATCATAATATATTGAGTGAAGGTCATGAACTCTGATGGATTTTAAATGATAGGGAGAAGCATTTTTCATTCCTGTGTATTTCCTGAGAGCTTACTACATACCACCTACTGTGCCAAAATCATACTGATCCACCCCCATAATTCTCACATCTCTATGAGAACAGCACATAATTACCACCACTGCCCCAAATTACCCAACTCATATATGCAAGTAAGATAGAGTCCTAGGAACAGCATATTCCACAAACTCTGTTCTCAACCCCTAGCCTGCCATGATGATTTCTAGGCATTATACATTGATCAAAATCTATAATCAGGGCTTCCCTGGTGACGCAGTGGTTGAGAGTCCGCCTGCCGATGCAGGGAACGCGGGTTCGTGCCCGGGTCCGGGAAGATCCCACATGCCGCAGAGCGGCTGGGCCCGTGAGCCGCGGCCACTGAGCCTGCACGTCCGGAGTCTGTGCTCCGCAACGGGAGAGGCCACAACAGTGAGAGGCCCACGTACCGTAAAAAAAACAAAAACAAACAAACAAACAAACAAACAAATATATAATCATATCTCTTTACTTTTTTAAACAATTGATAGTAGACACAACAGTTTACATGTTCTTTATTAGTCTGAGAGAAAGGCTGTCCAGTCCAGTCAACCATACTTGCTTTTGCTCATGAGTACAATGAATCTATGAAAGGTGTAATGAAATCCTCAGGGTCACAGGACAATAAATTGTGATCTTAGGGTTGAAACTCTCAGTTGAGGCTTCCAAAAATTCTAAAATTTGGGGTTCAAATACCAACATTTAGAGTCATTGCATTATACGTATTTAAAGAATCTTATATTGTCTTAAGAAAATATTCTTATGTAGGCTCTTATTAATTGAAATAAAGACACCTGCGAATATTGGCTGTTATTTAAACACATCAAACAGGAATCGAGAGATCCATTGCTAGTCCTGGTTTCACTAATTACCAGCTATGTGACATTTGGAAATCCATTTACACTTTAGTACCTGTTAATTGGAGGCTTGTCTGGCACACACACTTTTTTAGAGATATATAGTGAACTGAGAGGCCCATAAAAAGCAGTTGTGCAGACTGCAGTCAATTGCCTTTCAGGAGACTCCGGGTGCGGGGGTGGGGGGGCGAGTGGGGAGGGGGCAGGCAGGGAATCCATATAAGGATTAACCCCGTCATCCAAAAGCCATCTGAGGATATGGACCTAATAAGCACTTTGATTTACATATTTTCTCATAACATTTGGCTTCATCTTTGGCTGAGTCTGAATTTCTGTTGGGAGAAAAAAAAAGTGCTAAAATTAGTCTCTTAATTTATTCTGCTAGTCACATATGCTCTCTTTCATCTTGCTAACTTGTAATAAGTGGATGTCCTAATCTCATCATTCGTATCCTTTTCTTGTTGGCAGGATTAAAAAAAAAAGAGAGAGATAATAAAAGCAGAAAGAGCAAGTTGTAGAGAACAATATAATAAAGTCCTCTGGTCCCCCCAGAAGCAACTTTTTTGTTAACACGACCTTACATTGTCCCACTGAATAATGCAAAATTTGTTTGGCTGTACCCTGCAGGGCTCTTAGGCCCTGAAGCCAGGGGCAGCAGCAGTACTGAGTTGGCACAAAGTAGCAGAAATGTCATTTTTTAATTATGTGGTTCTGAGGGGAATCTATTATCCACTGCTGAGATGCTGAAATCAAACTATTTATCTCCAAGGCAGCTCTGTCTACAATCTGGAATATATATCTCTTGTCACTGCAGGAAATAGAACAAAAGGATGTTTTTATTTCTGGTGACTTGTGTTTATAAATTTATTCTTCTGAGTTTTGCCAGTGAAAGGGAATAACATCCTGACGTATTGCTTGGTTCCAGTCTGCCCCCTTCTCCTTCATGAAGGGTGTTCAAGTCACCAGGCTCCTTTATCCCCCAGTCGGTATCAAACTTTCTAGGCCTCACATTGAAGAAGTCTTTGCATAGCCTCCATCTCAAGTTCCAAATGCCCATTGCCAAGGTAAATAGAAACAAATCTTTAAGAAGGACCAAGCAAACCAGAGGCATCTGCTGAAGTTAATATAAACACAAATTGCTCTTTTGAATTTCAAATGAGACACTGGAAACTATTTGAAACACATCCTTTCTCTTCTTGTGTGCTATTTTTATTTAAATGTAAATTAATACTTATATCTACCAGCTTGTTCATAATAGTTCTTCATTATTTCTGATTTTTTTCCCTTAAGGTTTTAAGTTAAATGAAAAAGTTTAGTTCATATTTGTCTATCTTCCCCACTCTTCTTTTAAAAATCTGCTAAATTCATTACATTCACTACTCTGTGTTCATCAGGGCTCCAAGCAGTTCACATCTATTAACTATCAGGTACAAGCTAAGTGCTTTTAAAACAAATGCGTGCAGTTTATTTTAAATTAATGTATGCTTTCTATATTCTATAATAGCATCAGGAAATGTGATCAAAACCTGGCAGGTCAGAATGATAATAGCTGCACTGCCCTCTAGTGGAGTACTGTAGGTGTAGCATGATAGGTATAGCAAGTGAAATGCAGAGGATTTTGTTTTGTGAGCGCACGTGTGTAGATTTTCAGATTCGAAAGAAAGTGCAATGTTCTAGCTACTGAAGGGGGTTTCTCATGAAATACAAAGTTTTCAAAGACTGTTGGTTGGTTTTCTAATGCAGAAAGTATATATCACTAAGGTATTTTTCAGCTATCGTTCTTTGGCAACATGAGCAAGAGGAAAATGTGATGATCTGTACTATAGACTTCATTGCTGTAAATAGTAGAATGTGAACATTCCAACCACAATTTTTATCCACTCCTGGTATTCTTTTTTAAAGAAAAATATATACGTCAACAGTGTCATTCATATATGTGTGTTTATAAAATAAGTCAAACAGAAAGGAAATCATATTTAGAAAGATCTGGCTATAGGTAATACACAGTTACTTATTATTTACAAAAAGATATTTTACTACCAGCAATGTTAGATTCACTTAGGGATTTTATTCTAAGTCTGTCAAGTCAAGCCCTCTTTGAAAACTCTTCCAGACTACGACCAGGTATACTTCGGAATTTTGATATACTAAATACACAAAAAGATAAAAAGAGATAAATAAACTTGTTGGGTAACTGGAATTTATTTTCCAGGTTCTGCAGGACTTGAATCATAATATAAATCCATAAACAGCACAGAATCACACCCCAGACATGCCTTTAATTTATGTGAATCATCCTAACTTTGTTACTTCTTACATATGCCACGCTCCTCAGCTGGGTATGTAATACTTCATTCTCATCTGTTTCCATTTCCTAGACTCTGACGCAGGTAACTATAACACTCAATTTTTTTTTTTCTAACTAACTGGGAAGGAGGAGTAGTCAGTTCCAGAATCAGACATAATGTGTTCAAACCCTGTATCCAGCCCAAGCACTGCTACTTCTGGTAAGTTATATAACGATCTGAGCTTCAGTTTCCCATCTCTGAAATGCAGATAATAAAAGCACTTACCTCATAGAGTTGCCTGAAGACTAAAGGAGCTGGGTCATAGTATATATCATCAATGAATATATCCCCTCAAAGCAGCTATTAGCCATATAAATACTATTTAAACATCAAAGTGTGAAGCAAGATGACCACATAATACTGCCAATTGGGACAAAGTCCCCAAAGCTACAGCAAGGGAGAGAGTGAGAGTGCAGGAAGAATTGTAGAAATCGAAGTTACCTGTGTGATTAAGAGAGCACTAACGTCCCCTGAAATGCTCTCCATCTTAGTTAACGAAGACAGAAATACAGGAGGGCTGCTGAATGCCTCATTTAAAGTGCTCGAGTGGCTGGGTGTCCTCTGGGAAAACCTTCTGTAATTTATTAATGAATATGGAAAGAAATCCACACATCAGGCAACTGACTGTCTGATTTCTCACAACGGTTCTCTCCTTGGAGTCTTAGAACAGGCATATGGAGAGGAAAGGACCTTCTCCGTTTTTTCTAATATATCCAAAGGGAAGCAAACACCCCAACTTACTAGTGTGTTAATGTTAAAAGGCCATTTTATAGCCTGGAAAAAAAAAAGAGATGCTATGGCTCACATTATTGGCTCTTGCTTAACTAGTTACCTACTAAATCTTATGAAAAAAACTCAGTTCTCGGGCTACTGTGGTCCTGATCTGAGAAAAAAGGATTTCAATTTCTTTCCATTAGAGATTTCACATATGATTCTATTACTTGGTTGTGTCAGAAACCTGATTCCATCTACTAATCCATATATATATATATATATATATATATATATATAAAATGCATCTCTCTATATAGGTATACATGTATATATATTTATACATATAAATACACACATATATAAGCTATTATATATATATAATCATCTTCTATTTAATATATGTGTATATATATGTATATATGTCACAAACTTCAGGGGGAAAATAAAGGAACTTAGTTCAAAAATATATTGAAAATATGATGCAAAAATATTCAAGGCATTATAAATTTAATAAAATGTTAAAATCATAAAATTGTGAGAGATAATTAGTTTTGACAACCAAATTACTACCTGGAAATAAAGTTGTATATGAATGATTCTACCAAAAAACAAAACTATTTTCCCTCACCAAAATTCATAGCTAGGCAAGCTTCTTAGCTCTCAAAATATAAAAATTAAGCAGAATATCATCAATTTAAGTATTTAATATCAGGTACCTATTGAGTACCTCTACAATTGGATAATTTTTTTCTAATTCTAATTCAAATTTCTCCATGTATTTCATACGGGAACATGTAGGCACACATAGACATGAACACACAGCTGAACGATTGTCAAGGCTTGACTTTTAGGCTAAAAGATACAGTGCATTGTATTAAATCTTGCCAAATATTTTGTTCTATTTTTACTCTATTTGACTCATATCTGGCAGGTATTTTTACCATCTTTATGAAACAGGTAGACTTCGAAGATAGTAAGGGTTCAGTTCCAGACCACCACAACAAAACAAATATCACAATAAAGCAAGTCACTCTAATTTTTGGCTTTCCCTGTGCATACAAAAGTTATGTTTCACTACACTGTATTCTATTAAGTGTGCAATAGCATTATATCTTTTTTTTTTGCATTAAAAAGCAATGTATGTATCTTTAAAAATTCTTGATTGCTAAAAAGTGCTAACCATCATCTGAGCCTTCAGCAAGTTGTAATCATTTTGCAGGTGGAAGCTCTTGCCTTGAGGTTGATGGCGGCTGACTGATCAGGGCGGTGGTTGCTTAAGGCTGGAGTAGCGATCTGTGGCCATTTCTTAAAAGAAGACAACAGTGAAACTTGTCACATTGATTGTCTTTTCTTTTCATGAACAATTTCCCTGTAGTATGCAATGGTGTTTGATAGCATTTTGCCCACAGAAGAACTTTTTTCAAAATTGGAGTCAATCCTCTTAAATTCTGCTGCTGTTTTATCAACTAAGTTTATGAAATATTCTAAATCCTTTGTTGTCATTTCAACAACCTTCACAGCCTCTTCACCAGGAGTAGATTCCATCTCAAGAGACCACTCTCTTTGCACATCCATAAGAAGCTGTGCAAAAACTTTATATGTTAAAATTTTATTATGAGATTGCAGCAATTCAGCCACATCTTCAGGCTACACATTTAATTCTAGTTTCTTGTTATTTCTACCACACCTGCATTTACTTCCTCCACTGAAGTCACCCATGAGAGTTGGAATCAGTTTCTTCCAAACTCTTGTTAATGTTGCCATTTTGACCTACCCATGAATCAGAAATGTCTTAATGGCATCTAAAATGTTGAATCCTTTCCAGAAGGTTTTCAATTTACTTTGCCCAGATCCATCAAAGGAGCCACTATCTATGGCAGTTATAGCCTTAAATAAATTTCTTAAATAATAAGACTTGAAATTCAAAATTACTCATTGATTGATGGGCTGCAGAATGGATGTTGTGTTAGCAGTCATGAACACAACATTAATCTCATACATCTCTATCAGAGCTCTTGTGTGACCAAGTGCATTGTCAATGAGCAGCAATATTTTGAAAGGAATCTTTTTTACAGAAAAGTAGATCTCAAGAGTGGACTTAAAATATTCAGCCAACCATGTTATAAACATGTACATTATCATACAGACTTTGCTGTTCCGTTTATAAAGCACAGGCAAAGTAGATTTAGCAGAATTCTTAAGGGCCTTAGGATTTTCAAAATAGTAAATAAACATCTGCTTCAACTTAGTCCCCAGCTGCATTAACCCCTAACAATAGTCAGCCTATCCTTTGAATCTTTGAAACCAGGCATTGACTTCTCCTCTCTAGCTATAAAAGTCCTAGATGTTATCTTCTAATATTAGGCTGTTTCATCTACATTGAAATGTGTTGTTTAGTGTAGCCACCTTCATTAATTACCTTAGTTAGATATTCTGGATAACTTGCTGCAACATCTATGTCATCACTGGCTGCTTCATCTTGCACTTTTATGTTATGGAGGTGACTTCTTTCCTTAAACCTCATAAATCAACCTCTGCTAGCTTCAGGTTTTTCTTCTGAGGCTTCCTCCCCTCTCTCTTCACAGAAGTGAAGAGAGTTAGGGCCTTGCTCCAGATTAGGCGTTGGCTTAAGGGAATGTTGTAGCTGGTTTGATCTTCTATCCAGACCACTAAAACTTTCTCCACATCAGCAACAAGACTTGATTTCTTATCATTCCTGTGTTCACTAGAGTAGCAATTTTAATTTCCTTCAAGAATTTTCCTTTCCATTCACAACTTAGTGAACACAAGAGACCTAGCTTTCAGCCCATTTTGATTTTTGACATGCCTTCCTCACTAAGTTTAATCATTTCTAGATTTTGATTTAAAATGAGAGACATGAGATTCCTTCTTTCTCACTTAGAGACCATTGTAGGATTGTCAATTGACCAAATTTCAGTATTGTTGTGTCTCAGGGAATAGGGAGGCCAGAGGAGAGGAAGAGGAATGGGGAACAGCCAGCCAGCAGAGTAGTCAGAACCCACACATTTATTGATTAAGTTTGCAATCTTACATGGGTGTGATTGGTGGCACCCCAAAACAGTTCCAATAGTAACATCAAAGATCTCTGATCACAGTTCACCATAACAAATATACTAATAATAAACAAATTGAAACATTGTGAGAATTACCAATATTTGACACAAAGACAAGTAATGTTGGAAAAATGTCAGCAACAGACTTGTTCAAAAAAGGGTTGGAACAAATCTTTAATTTGTAAATAAAACAGGGTATCTGTGAAGTGCAATAAAGTAAAAAGCAATAAAGCAAAGTGTTTCCTTATTCTTGTTGTGAGTGGTTTTCTATCTTCCATCCCATTAAAAGATACTTTAACAAAGGATCAAAGAAAATGTAGCCTTTCTTAAAGAGTCGCAGGTATTTTGCACTTTCTTTAGCCCTTCAGGCAGAATTGTGACTTTCTACAAATCTGTTTCTAGTATAAATTTTTTGCATTGGGTTGAAAAATAAAAGAGCCATTTTTATAGCTCTTTACTGTTAAATGACAGGGTTCCCTCCTCCATTTAACATAAATTACCTTTTTTTTTTCTTTTTGAGGCTAGAATGAAAATATACAAAAGATTTTCCCACCCGATGTTATAATTCCTGCAACCCTATTCAGCATAACTTGTTTCTTCTACTTACTTTTAATTTATTAAGCAAAGATATCTTTTTCAGTACAATGATATCATCACGTAACAGAAGCAAAATGTTGCCTAAAGTATGCCAAGTTTTCACAGCCTGAACAGATTCATCCAAACTTAGGATGAGACCAGTAAGGCTTCAGGTAAGAGATCTTGGTTCTAGAAAATGAAACTATGAAATCAAATTAAATCTGTCCAGTAAGGAAATATATATCCAGTAAAAGAATATATGGTGAACAATTGTTTAAATGCCATTTATAAACAAAACACAAACAGTGAAGATCCAGCAGTGTTTTATATTTATGTCTTCTAGTTTTTATTTTCTTTAAAATATAGATAGACTTTCAATAAATGATTGTGAACATGAAAAACTGGGAAGTTGTGTGGATATATAGACATATTATGAAAACTTCTATTCTCGAATATGGTTATGTTTTTACACTCCTAATAAAAATAATAATTTCTTATTTCTTTTGGATGACTTAAAAATTGTTTTAAAGGACCATGGGCCACATCTTATTTATAAGGAAATCAAGAAAGAGATGGAGGGAGATTATTTCAAAACAGAAATATTGAATAACTACATTGTTATTTAAAAAGAACTAGTAAAACAAGATTTCATGGTATTTGCTACAGCGAAGACTATTTCAACCAAGTATGTGATTTTTATAGCATTATGGAAAAACTGAATAATTATTTTTAATTAAAAATGTTAATTAAATAATTTAATTTAAATGGTTATAATCAATTAATTAAAAAGGAAAAAATAAATAAAAAATTAATTGTATGTATCAACACCACTCTCTATGTCTTTATTTAGAAATATGTTTATTTAATCACAAATAAAATATGTTTATTTAATATAATTATTTAATACGTTTATTTAATCAGTCTATGTACTATATATGTATGAAGAACAGTAAGAGGAAAGCAGAAGAAAACATAAGCAATCTGTTGTAGGAATCTAAACATCTTCTTTTAAAAAAAAAACACTTTCTTCAGTACAATTCTTTTGAGGTGAGTGGTTTGTTAAGGTGACTGTGAAAAGAAGAAAAATTGTGGACCATTTCAACATATAGAAAATTTAGAGAAGCAAAATAAAATTGTGAGTTTAAGGTCCATAGACTCCCTTAGGTTAGCTGCTACCCTGCTGCACATTCAGCCATTCAGTAATGACTGAAAATACAATGAGAAGAGGAGACCTATCCCGAAGGTTTTACTGCAATGATTAAGTCTAGCTTTCCTAATCAAAATCCAAATTGTTTGGTAAGAGATTGACCCCAAGCAAGTATTCCCTCTTTGTCCTGCTGAATAAATAACAATTTTGGAATTTATTGAAGATTTTTGAAACATTCAGCTGAAATAATGTAGCAAAGTACACACTGTATATCATCCCTGACAAAGTTAATGCAAGTTCAGAAGAGGTTAAAATTTGAAATACAGAATATTGTATTTTGAATCTCCAAAACTATATTGGGACATGTGTGGGAAACTGCCCCCTCTCTCTTTTCTGTTAATAAACTGTTCATTCTCTAAGTAAAAAAAGAAAAAATGTCAGACATTCCTCCAAAATGCATTATAAATACATAATATATTGTTTAAGAGAAATTAGAGTAAATTAGAATATGAACCTATATATGTCAGTCGATAAATATGATTAAAAAGCAGACAAACTTTTCACATCAATGAACACTCTTGAAGACTGGGTCTGTAACCATGACCCAGCAGGGCACTTTTTATATCTCCTGGTACTCTGAATAAGTGGATTCAGCACATTCATCCAGTCTTTTATTCAACAAAATAATCACTGAACATCTACTGTGTGTAAGCACTCCTAAAGGCACAACAGATACAGCAATAAAAAAAGACAAAGTGTTTGCCTTCATGGATTTTATATTCTAGTGGGAAAGTTAGAAAATATGCATAGATAAATAAATATTTAGTTCCAGTTCCAACTACCGAGAAATAAAACACAACAATGAAAGAGTGACTAGTTGGTACACGTGTGGAGGACTACTTTAGTGTAATTAGAAAAAAATTTCCTAAAGGGGCAAAATCTGAACTGAGATCTAATTGATGAAAAGAAAGCATCCAGTCCAAGAACCAAGGGAAAGGGCTTCTTGGATGTAGAAGAACCAGCAAGTTTGGAAGCGCCTAGATTGTATACATCTGTCATCTTCAAGGTACAGAAAAAAAAAGAAAGGTCCAGAGTGTCATGAGCCAGGAAGGTGTGGATGGATTGTATGGGATCAGGTCAGAAAGATAAGGAGGGGTCAGATCACAAAAGGCCATTACAAGGATTTGGGGTTTTGTTCAAAGTGTAATTAGAAGTCATTAGAAAGTTTTAAGCAAGGGAGTGGATATTATTTGATTGGGCTTTGATAAAAAAATATCACTTTCATGTTATTTGGAGAATGAGTGGAATATGAATGATGGAAGAGGTGGGTAGGAATGAAGCAAAGCTACAATTTGGAAGGTTGTGAAATAGTTTAGTCAAGAGATGGTGGTGGTGTGGCCTCGTGTTTTATTACTGAATATGGTGAGAAACTAGAAGCTCTCAGATTTGGGATTTATATTGGAGGTAGAAATGACCTGGCTTTCTGGAAGGTTGGATGTGAGCTATAATGGAAAAGGAAAAATAATCCATCCTCCCTCATGTCCTGACTTGAGAAAATAGATAAGAGTTGTTATTTACTGAAACAGGGAAAACAAATGAAGAAAAAATTAAAAGAAAAAAAAAGTTTTGCTTTAGATATGTTAATTTTGACATACATATTACCCATTAAAGAGTGATGTTGAACAGGCAGTTGGATAAAGAAGTCAGTGTGGAGGCAAGGAGAGTTTGGGACAGAGATGAATGTATAGGAATACTGTGTATGGAGTGGACCTGTAAAGCCTTTTGACTGGATTATAACAGGAAAGATTACCACTTGAGAGAAGTTTTAAGATATAGAGTTCTCTGCTTTATGGATTTGGGCAAAAGACAAAGAGTTAATAAAAAGGAGGCTGGAAAAGAGCAGTGCATGAGGAAGGAGGAACACAGTAAGAACATGATATCGATGAATCTTGAGAATGAAGTATTTCAAAGAGATGATGCTTGCCTCTTCCAAATTTTCTGAGAAATAAGATAGGGAAAGAAAGTCAACCATTGAATTTGGCAAGATAAGTCTTCATTTGAATCAGTGGAGTTCATATTTTAAAAAACCCAAATTGGAGTAATTCAAGAATGGGACAAAGGAGAAGAGTTACAAGGTATACTGACAGTATTTTGGTTGACTTTTGCTGTGAAGGAGCACATCTAGAGGGTGGCAGTGGTCAAGAATTTTTTTTTCTCTGTATACTTTTATTTGTTATATTTTCAAGAAACTGTAGACCAAATGTAATCTCACTATTATAGGACATTTCACATTTATCCTATTATATTTATATAAGTATATTTACCTATGTAACTATATATAATACATTATTACTTCATTGCTTTAGTATTTGTGACATTGTATTATGATCATGCCCTGCCCTGTTTTAATTCCCATTAAGATTCTTATTTGCCAAGGTAAAGGAGAAACTGCACCAGTATCTAGGTAACTGCTGACATAAAATAGGCACTAAGTTCTCATTGAATGAGTAAATGAATACATTATTAGTAGAGTCCCAGATCAATGCATCTGCTAAAATTTAGAAACACTTTGTTATGACTAAGTAGCATGGTACCTGTGATGCCATTCTAACAACATCCCATATTAGTCAAAAGACTCCTGCAGTGAAAAAGAAATGGCTCCACTAAGGACCAATGGTGAGTTCACTTTACAAGAAAGGATCGAGAAGGACCGAGATTACAACCTTATCCAAAGAACAGCACTGAGCTATCACCAATGTTGCTTGTATCTTCTGTCTGATGGTAGCATTAGAATTGGAACCATAATCACAAGTATGACATATATGACAGTGTCTCTGAAAGGAAGACCTTCAATTCATTGTTCCTCTATACTGCATTTCCACAACCCAAATTTCCCACACTGCCTTCACCAAGATAAATCAACTCTGATGCTCTAAGTCAACAAGTTGAACAGTTCTCTTTTCTGCCTTCTCTGGGTACTTCAGAGCTTTCTCTCTCTCTCTCTCTCTCTCTCTCTCTCTCTCTCTCTCTCTCTCTCTCTGTATGTGTGTATGTAATATAAAATATACATATATATGTATACACATTTATACATATATATATAAATGTATCTTCCAAAGGTACATTATACTCCTTGAAGTAACATTCCATGTATACTTCTTAATTTGTTGACTCAAATAGAGGTCTAATTCAAAGTTTATCTATTCAAATGAATGAAATATTATCATCTGAGATCTAAAGCTGAAACTTTGCTTCTTTAGAATATAATGCAAATCCTTCGAAGAGGAAGAACCACCTTGACAATAGAAATGAATTTAAATGCATAAGCCTAGGTTGAACAAAATCTAATTTACTTCTTAAAAGGTCCTGAATTGTGTTATGAAAATTAATATCCCATGAAAATTAAAAGTTCCAAGCGTCTGAATGCTCTTCACTTGTTTGTATTAATCTCTATTTTAATGGGAGGACAGGTTTGTGGTTTTACTTCCTCTTCTCAGTACAATACTCAGTTTTCATGTACTGTTTAATTCAAGATATTAAAATATATCACTGAGATTCATATTGAATCTAGGATCACAGCAAGGATCATAGCTTTTCCCTATAATGTCCAGTCATCACTGATATTTTGTCATATCTCATTATTTCTCGAGTATAATGAATTATCCTCCAGATTTTTATCTTATCAGGAAAATTGCTGTAAGGCACAGTGCATGAATTAGGGTAGCACTTGAAGTAGTTACTTTAATACCCAATGTAAAACAAAAAACACTGTGTAAATCCAAGTCCATTTTCTGTTTTATTTTAGCAACAACAGCCTCACCTATCTCAACCAACAATTTTAAATGGCAAATGATTTCTACTGAAACTGCACTGAAAGAATTAATTTGTATAAAATACAATTTCTACTACTTAAACTAAAAGCTAATTTTGAACTCCTTGTAAAATTTCAGTTATTTCTATATTCCCAGTCATTTTTTCTTGGTATATTATTCTTAATCTATATTTTGAGGTAATTTTGCAAGCGTATATTTGTAGAAAGTTCAATTGATAAAAAATAAGTAAATAAAATTTGGGGGATTCACTAAAGATAATTGGGAAAAATTATAAATTCCACTTTTATTCATAAAGAAGTCCTTTATTCCTATAGGGCGACCAGCTTTGTTTAACTCTAAAGTGATTGCCTGAATGAAATTAGATTAATTTTATCTGAAGGAGTAAGAACATAAAATGACAACTAAATTTAAAGGCAGTGCATCTTCACTTAAACAAAAAATACTTGCTATTAGTTTTAAGGTAAGGAATATCTCATTGGGACTTTAGAGACAAGGGGATGATGACAGAATCTATGCAAACATAGAGGTGTGTTTTAAATATTTTCACTTGGACATCAGTGAGATGGTTTCTAGTTTTTCAGGAGAGATAACCTCATTACATATGGTAATATATTATCCATGGTGGACACCCCCAACTATACCTAAGGTGTTCCATTGAAACCATTCAACTTGGTAAATTGAATAGGCTTGCTATTCATATCCCATGGCTCATCAATCTCAAATGCGACTTGGCAATGAAGATATTTTACAAAGAATACTCTCAAGAATGCTTTCCTTCTGAGTTTCCTGGGCAAAACTCTTCTTTGAAGACTTGCCTCACAGATTTTTAGCAATTATTCCTTATCTAAGTTTATCTACACCTTCCTCATGGTGTCTGCACCTTCTTGCATTCTCTCTCTCGCTGTCTTACTCTCAACTTTTCTCATCTCTCTCTCTCACACACACACACACACACACACACATAAAAAGGCTTCAGGTAAATAAGAAAGTTCCTCACCATGGATTTCTTGGACTTATCAGTGACAGGATTATATATATATACAAATGACTTGACATTATCAGTGCTATAATAAGTAAATTTAAAAAGCAAATTTGGGCAGATTAAGAACAATTTTCAACTCGGAACTGGTCTTTTTGAGGAGTAAAACAAATACATCCTGTTACTTTGATTACTATTTTTTTTTCATTCCTTCTCAATTCCCTTTTGGCAAAGCCTGCACCTTAGACCACTTGGAATACACTTCTGTAGTTCTATTTTATGATGAAATTGATCAACAGGAGTAACTGATCTTTTCATCCTAAATATTTAAATTATTAAAAGGCTAATATTATATTGGTCTTCAGCAAAATCAATTTACATGCTAATATGTGAGGCTAACACCAAATGATGGGTTCCATTTGATATGTTTCCTTGCTTCCCTGCAAAAAGACTTCCATCATCTTCATAATCATCATCATTATCATCATCATCTTCCTTTAGATATGGACAGAAGTTTGCATTTTGTAGCACTTCTGAGTAGTAAATTGAATAATTTGTTTCTCAACAAATGTAGGGATAGCGTGTCTTTAGTCACTGATGTTTATTCTTGTAAAACTAGTCACTAAATCCTTAATGAATTAGCATGTAAAGTCTAACTCTCTGAAATTATTAAAGAACTTACCCAATTGACTTAATTGCTATTATCACCTACTACTGTAGTAATCAATGGTCCTTTTTGAATTGGAGAAAATAGTTTATGACAAGTAATTAATGCTTGAAACTAGCTATTCCTAGAAAGACTAACCTTTAGGTCTTGTAACCTGGTGGGTCCCTGGGAGTGCTAATTAATAGCTAGTCATTACCTGCACCACATTTCCCCAGCAAAGAATTTCATACTTCTTTTCCTGAATTGTTTTGCATATAAATATCACTTGCCTTAACAAACACTACTTGAAAACATCATTGTGTGTAGGTTTTATTTCCTTATATAAGAATTAAGAAAATCTAAGGTAAGACCTTATACATTTAAACCACAGTTATAAAGAGAAGTAAACAGATTTCCAAAATCAAGATAAAAGAAACATCCCTGAAGTAATCCAGTTGTTTTGCTAATGTACCTCATGATGCTACCACCACACTGAACTTTCTTACTCTGATCTATGGCTGTTTTATGAAAAGGTCAAATCTTGCCCCTGATATAGACCAATTATACACTGCTGAAAAGGTAAGATAAGGATTGACAGTTGTGATGGTTTAACTTTATGTCAACTTGACTGGGTTAAGGGGTACCCAGTTAGCTGGTAAAACATTATTTCTGTGTGTGTCTGGGAGGGTATTTCTGGAAGAGGTAAGCATTTGATTCCACAGGCTGAGTAAAGACAGCCACCATCACCAATTCAAGTGGGCATCACCCAGTCCGTTGGGGCCTTAAAGGATGAATTTCCTCTCTCTTCTTGAGCTGAGACCGTCAGCGTTTTTTGCCTTTGGACATCAGAGCTCCTGGTTCTCATGCCTTTGGACTCCGGGACTTTCCCCAGCAGCCTCTTTGTTCTCAAGGCTTTGGTCTTGGACTGAAACTGATGCCATAGGCTGCCCTGGCTCTCCGGTCTTCAGTCTTGGATTGGAACTTTACCAGGGGCTTTCTTCTGGTTCTCCAGCTTGCAGAAGGCAGATCATAAGACTTTTGGTCTCCATAGCCACGTGAGCCAATTCTTATAGTAAATCTCCTTGTATACACACACACACACACCACACACACACACACACACATATGAATGCACACAAACACACACACACACACATATATATGTATATCCTATTGGTTCTGTTTCTCTGGAGAATCCTGACTAATAGGACAATCTAAGAAAAACAGATTCACCTCCATGTGGTGCAGTTCAAAGAGGGTAGAAAATCTTCACTACTTAAGTTGAAACCTTCTTCCTTTGGGTATTGTCCCTCCTTGGAAAATGTAATATTGATTGGCAGCTTTGGACAGAGTGTAATTTTAACACAGTACACGTAATATTGAGGATTGAACTTGCCTGGGCTTTTATGGAAAGCCAGGCTGTGTGTTTATTGATGTTTCACATACAGTTTCATGTTGACTCTCTTAAAAAAAAATGTCTGTTTTCAGGTTGAATTCCAAGCAAAAGATTGCTCTGAAAAGCACTCTATCTTCACCTTTACCAAAAACGAACAAAAGAAAAAAAAGCAAGGAAAATGGGGGAAAGTGTTAGAAACTTTTATACAGCTGTATTCAGGAGAGAACACAGGCGATCACCCATGAAACTATAACACTTCTCAGCACTGACTATATATTGGGTTGACCAAAAAGTTTGTTCGGGTTTTCCAAATCTTACGGAAAACCCAAATGAATTTTTTGGCCAACCCAGTATATATAAATCATCGGGGGGAACAATTTTATTAAAAATATGCTTTCCTAGACACCAACTCTGAAGTTTCTGTCTTACAGGTCTAAGGCAAAGGCCTGAAACACTACTTTTTTTTTTTTATCGGTTTTCTGAGTGACTCTGAAGTACATCCATGGGTAACTCACAGATTAGAAAGTGATGGACAGAGAACTGAAACCCTGTATCAATAAGCACAATTGTGTGACTTTACAGAATTTATTGCAGGATGTTGTATAATTGTAATGAGTTTTGATATAAATGATATGAGTTTTTAACAAGTGCAGAAGAAAGTGACAATAAATTTCCCAGTAAAATAAAGATATAAATCCAATAATGTGGCATTGAATGCTAGGGCATCAAAAAGGATAACACAAGTAGGAAGAGAGCGAGAGAAAGAGACAGAGGGAGATAAAGATCAGTCTATACCTGTGATAGTTTTATGCTTCCACTTGGTTATTGTTCCCAGTCAATCAAACCCTAATGTAGGTGTTGCTGTGAAGGTTATTCTGTAGATGTGATTAATGTTCATAACCTGTTGACTTTAAGTGAAGGAGATTTATCCTAATAATCTGGGTGGACATGATTCAATCAGATGAAAGTCTTTAAGAGCAGAAATGAGATTTCCCAGAAGAAATTCTGCCTGTAAACTGCAGCTTCAATCAGCCTTTCCATTTAGCCTGCCCTACAGATTTTGAGCTTGCCTAACCAGACCCCACAATTGTATAAATACCTTGCGAGAAATCTCTTAGTATATAATCTCCTATTGGTTCTCTGGATGAACCTTGACTGATGCACTATTCTCTTAGCCCTATGTACAAAGGGTTCTTTCTAAAGAAATCCATTTCCATCAGGACCCCACCGAATAGCAGGGGCCCTGAGCGCACCATTCACACTGTGTATGAGGTCATTCTCCAAGGGGTGACATTTCTCATGGAATACCATGTGATGAATGAAGGCACCAAAGTTGTGCAAATCTGTGGTATTGCACAGTCCTCCTTAAAGTTTCTTTTATGTAATTGCCTATGGACAATAGAGTGAAATATTCCTCACCTGGAAGGGGCAATATAGTCATTCTCAACTGATCACCTCATGTCAATGATGTTACAAATAAAAGATTCAAGTAACATAATAAATGGATATAAGATATCCTTTATTACTAAATCAATCAGGGATTAATCCTCAGAGAAGACTAAATCTGAGAGTGCAGTATTTTATCAAGGCTAACTTTCCTCTGGTTTTGCCACAAGTTACTGGAAGTTGCTAAATGCTCAGTGTAACCACCACCTGCTCTGTGGAGCTTTCCCCATATGTCACAGGTCATCACAAAAATTCTTTTTACTCTGCTCCTGAGGCTTTCCATATTCCAAACTTCCTTTTGATATTACATTCTGTATTCCAACTTTGGCACTTAGCAGATGATATTGTGCATTATTGATTTTCTTGCAATTTTCATGTGCTTTTCCTAATGTTTCTCATGCTTATGAATCATGTGCTATATTCTGTCATATCCCAGCTTTCTAACTCACATCTGAGTTACTGGTTTTAAAGAAATATTTGTTAATGAAATCGTATTTACACTAGAAGACAACAACATCAACAAATGGATCATACAGAATATGTAAAATAATCTCTTTAAATTTATCACAGAATATCTAAGCATATTAAGAGGATCTTAATAATCATTTGCAGCATGGGCAAAATCCCATGGTAGTAACTCAGACTTTTATAATTCCTTTTCTGTTCCATTTCCAAGAGTAGAGATTTGGGCAAATCTTTTTCTTCCTGGCCAAATTGTTTTTATTAAATGTTTTCCTTCAGGAAAATTTTTCTCAGACACAAAAGCAATCTTCTAATATGAAATGAGACAGGAACTCTAATCAGATGTTTCCCTAAATGCATGGTGAATTTAATCCTAACATTTCAATTCACTCTTTTATTTAAAAACTGTATTGAGCATCTATCAATACAATTTACAAGGGCTTCCCTGGTGGCGCAGTGGTTGAGAGTCCGCCTGCCGATGCAGGGGACATGGGTTCGTGCCCCGGTCCGGGAAGATCCCACATGCCGTGGAGTGGCTGGGCCCGTGAGCTGTGACCGCTGAGTCTGTGCGTCCGGAGCCTGTGCTCTGCAACGGGAGAGGCCACAACAGTGAGCGGCCCGCCTACCAAAAAATAAAAATAAAAACAATTTACAAGATATTGTATTCTATGCAGACTTCTAAAAGTCCCTGACCTCATTGAGCTAACATTGAAGTGAAGAAATAAGACACAGTTAATACAATAAATGAGTGCATTTAATAGTTATTAGAAGGCCATAAGTATTGTGGAGAAACATAAAACAGAAAGGGAGGGTAGTTAGTGCAGTGGGGCAGGGCTGGCTAGGAAAAGAGTGATGGTGTGTGATTTTAAAGAGAGCAGAAGGAAAGACCTCACTGAGAAGGTGATTTAAGCAAAGACATGGAAGATATGAAGGTGGGAACTATATGGGAATCTAGGAGAAGAGAGTTGCAGATGGAGGAAGCAGCCTAAGGCCAACAGTGCCAAGGGCATTAGGGGAGCAGTGAGTGAGGAGGATAAGCAACAGGAGATGATGTTAGAGGGGAGACAGGTGTGCCTGTCATGTAGTCCATTGTAGGTAACCTTGAGGACAATGCTTTCAACTGTGAATGTGATGCAGAGCCATCAAAGAGAATTGAGTCAAGCAGTATCCAGATGACACTGAGATTAAAAGATACACACTACTATGTATAAAACAGATAAATAGCAAGGGTATATTGTACAGCACAGGGAATTATAACCTTTATTTCATAACCACTTTATTTTTTTAATTATTTATTTATTTGCGGTACGTGGGCCTCCCACCACTGTGGCCTCTCCCGTTGCGGAGCACAGGCTCCGGACGCGCAGGCTCCGCGGCCATGGCTCACGGGCCCAGCCGCTCCGCGGCACATGGGATCCTCCTGGACCGGGGCACGAACCCACGTCCCCTGCATCGGCAGGCGGACTCTCAACCACTGCGCCACCAGGGAAGCCCCATAACCACTTTAAATGGAGTATAATCTATAAAAATGTTGAGTCACGACGTTGTACACCTGAAACTAATATAATATTGTAAATCAACTGTACTTCAATAAAAAGATCATTCTGGAACGTTAGAAGTGTCATGTTGGTTTGGACTAGCCATGGAAGGGGCGAGAGGAGAAGAGAGACAGGTTAGGAGGCTATTACAATATTCCAGGGGATGGCTTGTGTCAAGTGAAAGTGATGAGAAGGGGTGAGGTGTGTGTTCATAGTAAAGCCAGTTAGGATTTCTGAAGGACAGAAAATGAGCTGTAAAAAAAATGAATCAAGGAAGGCCTTAACTTCTTTTTATAAATGTACCATCATGGAAAGAGCTGTGTTTGAAGACTGCAGTCACCTGTATTGTTGATGCAATAGGTCACCTTGTTACCAGGAAATTTCCCTCTTGTAAGTAACACAAACCTGTTAATAAGCTTCAATTCTATTAATGAGTGCATGAAACTACACTTACTTTAACACCTGCCAAAGAAATTCGCTATTAATGTAAAAGCTGTGAAGGAAAATAAACTTAACAAATCTGATCCATCCTGTTTATTACATAGGCTAAAGGCAGTGATGTATTGGAGCTGGTTTGCACCAGCCAGGGTAGAAGCCATTGTTCACATGTCTTCCCAATTTGGTGTTTGCATTATCGCTTGAAAGTGGCATGCTGGGAATATTCACACCATGAAAATTATCAAATGCTCCAAGCTCAGGATTTTATTTTTTTCCTTTCTACCAAAGTGGTTGTTGAAGCATTAACCAGCACAACAGTGCTAGCAACAACAGATTTTAATATTGAATTAAAATAAATAAATCAAGGGCTGTGCTTGCTCTTTGCTTTCTAAAATTTATCTATCATGTATCTGTGTTACTCGAGGCTATTTACTAATAAAAATAAATAAGGTCTTTTAAAGCCATTTTCATTCATACTTTCACAAACTATTACGGTGAGCAGCAAGCAGCAAAGAGGTGAGAGGTAACAACGCAATCTTTAAGATCTGAATGACCTAGACCTTTACTATTCTGTGTGATCTTATAATAAGTGTTATTGGACAGTTTTCTCATCTTTTAGGTGGGAGAGCACCTATGTTAGCTTGCCATTGTGGAAATTGGTAAATTTCCTATCCCAAAGCAGGCACTCCCTAATTGACAGTTCCTGTCTTCTCTTTTCCTTACATACCTTCCTCCCAACAGCACATATTTCACTTGCAGTGACTTGACTCTAGAATAAATTAACCAGCCTCCTCATGACAAATGGTTTAATCTTTTTATTTATCTTGTTTTCCGTTTATTTTTGAAACAAACTGTATTGAGGTATCGGTGACATATAATACACTGCATCATGTAACGTGTAGAATTCAATGAGTTTGTTAGACATACACAACCACAAACGCCAGCCACAGTCACAATACAGAACATTTTTATCACTCCCAGAAGTTTCCTCGAGCACATTGTAGTTAATTCCTCTCTCTACCTTCAGTCTCCAGGTAATCACTGGTTGGCTTTCCGTCACTATAAAAAGTTTCCATTTTTAAAAATGTCATATAAAGGGAATTGTATGGCATGTACTCTTGTGTTTGACTTCTCTCATACAGTGTAATATTTTTAATATCCTTCAGTGTACAAGAGTTTCAGCTGTTCCATTTTCTCTGTAACACTTGACATTATAAGTATTTTTCATTTTAGCCATTCTAATGGGTGTATAGTGGAGTCTCGTTACAGTTGAAAGGGTCTTTTTCCTATAACTAATGATGTTGAGCATTTTGTGTGTGTGTGATGGCCTTTTCTGACCTTTCTAAAGAACAGCATTTTATTTTTTATTTCTCTTTTATTTTATTTTTATAATCTTTGTATTTACCCTTTCACTTAATGCTTAGTTTTTTTCTTTATATTTCTAGCTTCCTATAAAGGTAGCTTAAATAATTGAATTCAGCTCTTTCTTTTCAAACATTTTCTAATGTATGTGTATTCTGTATTTTGGATGTATAATCTTTTGTAAATGTCAGTGGATTAAAAGATGATTAATAATGTCATTTAGATCTTCTACACCTTTACTACTACTATTATTTTGGCTAGTTTTCTTTAGGAAACACTGAGAATGACCCCTCTAATTCTTTTTGGCTTACTTCCTATATAGCATTTTTTTTTATGCTGTTTCTATCTGTTTGGGTCACATTTAAAGCATGTCTCTTTTAGACTACATGCAAATGGCTCTTGCTTTTGTAAATAATCTAAAACTTTGCATTTTGATTGGGTGTTGTCAGGAGTTTAGCTAAGCTACTCCATGGTATTGCGTCCTAAACTGACTAGCCCTCCGTGCAAGCACACACCCTAGATGGTAGCCATGCAATCACAAACAAATGTGAGTTCCTGATAGGACTTCCCCAACAGCCCTTGTGATTAACAGTCTCTCCTGCCTCCCAGCTCCTGTATGCTTATGCACCCCTTAGACAAGATCTTTGGGGGTCTGACCAAAACTCTTACTCTTTTGGATTAAGTTGACCAATCCATTTCTGGCCTGGGAACCCAAAAGCATTGCACCCACGAACCCTAATAAAGGCCTGTGCCCAGGTCTTGCCTCTTTCTCTTCTGCACTTTGCCTTCACCTCCCTGTGTGGTCCCATGGGGCATGTCATCATGTACTATACTTCCTCCAGGACCTGTGAGTGATAACTTCCCTATTTCAATTTCTCTTGTGGTCTGTTGTTGAATTTCAGCTCATCATCTGGCACCCTGTTCTCCCCTTAACAAATATTGGGTTGACCAAAAGGTTTGCTGAGGTTTTTCTGTAAGATGTTATGGAAAACTCCGAATGAACTTTTTGGCCAACCCAATATTAATTTAATAAAGTCAAAACACGTGTGTAGCCTATTTATATTTAATAGAAATACTGTTTGATATGCCATTTTGCTATTTTCCATTTTCTTTCTCTTTTTTGTTATTTCTCTGTTCCTTTTTCCGCCTTTCTGTTAATCAGATATTTCTTCAGTATTCCATCTTATTTCCACTATTTGCATTCTAGCTATATTTCTTTGCATTATTTTTAAGAATTAGAATTAAAGTATATATTTTAAGGATCTAGGAATGAAAGTATATATCTTTAACTTATCCCAATCTACTTAGAGGTAATTCTGACTTGACTTACTTCTAGGAAAATATAGGAACTCTAGAGCTGCATATTTCCATTTTCTACCCTACTCTGTACTCTTTGTATCACTATGGTCTTATATATGTTAATTTCTCAGTAGTGCTTTATAATTTTGCTTTCAATGGATAATGCTCTTTAAAGGAAACTAAGAAAAGAAATGGTAAACATTTGACTAACAAAATATTGTGTTTACCCACATATTTACCATTTCCAGTGCTCATCACTGCTTTCTGAAATCCAAGTTGCTTTCTGGTGTCACACTCCACTTTTAGCATTTCTTATAGAGCCTATCTGCTGCCTCCAGATATTCTCAGTTTTTGCTTATCTGAAATTTGACAGATATAGAATTCTCAGTTAACAGTTCCTTTCTTGAATGTATTGTTGTAATATTCTGACCTTCATAGTTTTCCTCCTATTTGTAACTTTTCAAGAATAAACTCTCCTCTGGCTTCTGTCATCTTTTAGATACATTCCAGTTATTTTAAACAATTCATTTTCAAATTTAATCTTGTTCTTATAATTATAATTTGTGGGAGGGTTTGAACAATCACTTTACTGTGTCATCATTACCAAATATCAGATAGCTTAATCTCGAATAATTTCATATTTTGTGCTAACGAAAACATGACAACTCAGATCTTAGAAAATGTATAAAACCTGAGAAAATCCAGTACTATGAACTTGGTTCAAATCTTAGACATAAAAATAATCTGCTTCACAATACCTATTTTTAAGCCTACACAAAGCCTTAAGACTATGATAACATGCTCTGCTGCTTTTAATTTCTTTTAGAAGCCAAGAGATATTTATTTTATATGTGCTTTTCAATCTAAGCATATATTTCATTGAGGAAATAGGGAAGGCGAATGATGATTTTTGGCAGTGTGAAAACTCTATATTTGAGAATATTTGTTGAAGATATTTCAAACTGCTCTTTTCTATAGAATTAGAATGTTCTTCTTGTTATGTTTAAATTTCAAAGGTCAGCTCTGAATTGGTAACTAGGTAAACCTTGCATTTACCTCTTTGGAAATTGAAGTGAATGTCTATTGACAAAATGGCATTTTATGAGTTCAGTGAGGGGATGAATAAAATGAAGCTTGAATGAAGGTGACAGTGGAAATGAGCAAGGGTGATTTGTTCCATAAAAAGCTTCCAAATGGTCAGATAAAAAGCCTTATTCTAGGTGCACCAAAACAAAACCTGACAGTGGCAGTAAGAGCTATTACTTTGAAGTCACTGTCATTTTGAGGGGATGATAGTGCTACCTCACAGAAACAAATGCTAAGGGAAAACAAAGTCTAAAGATGAATAGTTTTAAACAACAAAAAGAAGACATGCATCTTTACTCCCCCAAAATAAGTCAGGTTACATTTCTGTTCTTGACTTCTACCTTGTTGTAAATATCTAGCTGAACTTTTGAAATTCAAACTACATATTCATTAAGTATTTGTAGCAAAGTTACATGGGAAAGTATTGATTTTCTCCTCCCCCATCTTCTCCCCCTCCCTCTCCCTCTTCTCCTTCTCGTTCTCCTTCTCATTCTACTTCTTCTTCTTCATAAACTAAGATATTATAGAACATCTTTAAAATCTAATCTGTCATTCAAAATCTTTTTCTCTCAAACTTTTATGTTTTGAAAAAAATACAAAACACCAGGATATAATCTAATTTGTGGATCAAATCATTTCAGTTTTGATACTTATACTATGGCATTTGGTTGATATTAAACATAGGATTCAATAAATGAATTCATATACCTTTCCTCCAGTTGGGTGCCTTGCTGGTACTCTATCAGTGCAGCTATTCTTATTGGTAGCATCAGATGTCTAGGGTGAATTCGGAAAACTCAGCCAGCTTGTTCAATGGCCTCAGAGTCAGGAAAACAACGTGCATGGACATGACATGTGAGTATAGGTCCTGCAAAGCAGTCCACCTTGTCAGGAGATATTTATAAGAGGATTTGAGAAAATTAGTGAACATATTGAAAACAATAAGTGGCAGATTTCTCATTGCTGGAGAAGGGATGTGGAAATATAGGAAGACAGACACCTCATAGTGCTAGATTGGATTAGGAGGTATTGATAAGCTCGGTTTTTCATAGATGATAGATAAATAGAAAAATAGGTAGATATGTATGTATGTATATGTGGAAATACTTGAGTCTGTCTGTGTGTGTGCTATGCCTACATATATATATCTTAGCTCTAGTCATTTTGAGAATATAGAAGAAATAACCTAAATCTTGGTTTTTAAATACTATTTTCCACTAAAAGGAATCCGAGCTCTGAATGGCTGATTTCAGGGCTGGGGCAGGAAAAGTTCAAGATGAACTTAAAACATCTTATGTTAAGAGGGTGCTCAAAGAATGATGAAATCTCAAAACAATAAAGGAGGCATCTTGAAGGAACTCCCACTGTCCAATCTGGGGCTATTTGAACATCAAAACAAATACTGATAATAGATTACCGATATAGTCCATACTTACATAAATAATTTAATAAAATACGGAGAAGAAAGGAATTCTGCCTTAAATAGAATGCTAACTAACAAATATAAAACTCATGAAGACACCAGAATGTTATTATTTCTCAACTGTTAGAGTAACAATCTATTCAAGTAAGAATCATCAATGAATACTAAATCCAGTGGAAGAAATATCAAAGGGGAATGGGTTATTTACATAGTCTCAGTCTCAAAATATGTGTCCACAAAAACTCAGAGGCCCACCGCCTTGATGAAGTTTCTTGGAGTCTGATTGTCTAGGACATATTGCCAAGTTCACATATTTCCTCCAAGGTGAAAAACAAGTTGCTGAATCTTGCACAGAAAACCACTAAAAAGTTTTAAGTCTGTAAATGTTGGGGAGATTTTGGAGGCAACTTATGCCACTCATTTTTAAGGTCTGGAAAAATTTTTAAATCATTATTATTATTATTTTTTGCGTTACGCGGGCCTCTCACTGTTGGGGCCTCTCCTGTTGCGGAGCACAGGCTCCGGACGCGCAGGCTCAGCGGCCATGGCTCACGGGCCCAGCCGCTCCGCGGCATGTGGGATCTTCCCAGACCGGGGCACGAAACCGTGTCCCCTGCATCGGCAGGCGGACTCTCAACCACTGCGCCACCAGGGAAGCCCTAAATCATTATTCTTGATAATTTGCTTCCTTGTTTATTTATTCAACTTTAGGGGAATGCTCATTAAGTAGGTGTTGGGTTTTAATGTTAAGTATTTTGCTTTCGGAAAATTTCCTGTTTCAGTGTGGTATCTTCATCCTTGTGTACTGCTTCCTGCTTCTGGGTCCTGCTACTCTATTCTGTCAGATATTAAACCTCCAATCTTGTATTTAATTTGAGAAGGGAAGAGGCACTCAGCCACACCAAAAGGAATTCTGTAGAGTTAACTGCTTTGTATGTTTATTTTAAAATAATTATTAAAAATTGCTAATCTATACTAGATAGACTAACATAATAACCCCCAAATATGTAACTTCAGCAATTATTGACTCATGATCAGTCTTGTTGCATCAATAGTCCAATGCATTTCCTTTCTTCCATCACAAAATGTAGAAGCAAATCTCAGACATCATAATATTTCTTTTTAAAAATATTTTGATATGAAGTCTAAAAGATAAAGATTCTTTGTTAACATAAGCAAAATACCATTATTAGAACTGTGCAGGAAAGGGTTAACCCATCAGGTCAGTTGAGAACCACTGGTATATAGCGGCCATAATCTGGGACTTAAGGTATTCTAAGGTCCCATAATCTGGGACCAATGCCACTGTGTTGGTCATTATTTCTAGGTCGTTACAGTGTACAGAGCTAAGAAACGACTATTGACATTCTTTATTCATATTCAGGACTACAGGATTGTTACTCAGTTTCATCAGTCTTACATCTTAAATGTCTTTCTCCTATTCTGAAAATCTGGGTAACAAATGACATCAACAAAATTGTTCTTATGCTTTATTATTCAATATAATCACAGAATCAATAATAACACCAAAATAATATCAATGTATAATTTAAAGAAAAGCTTTTTAATGATTTTACCATGAAATTTACTTATGGTTACATTTGTTTATTTTATCAAATTATTAGATAGATTTTCACTGCTGTGGCCTCTCCCGTTGTGGAGCACAGGCTCCAGATGCGCAGGCTCAGCAGCCATGGCTCACGGGCCCAGCCACTCCGCGGCATGTGGGATCTTCCCGGACCGGGGCATAGAACCCGTGTCCCCTGCATTGGCAGGTGGACTCTCAACCACTGCGCCACCAGGGAAGCCCCCGATTTTTTTTTTTAAATAACCTATATGCCTTAAGGAAAAGAAACAGTTTGTGTTCTAACACTTCCTCACGTGTGTATTATTCCCCAGGAGAAATAACTTTATACCACATTAACATATTTTGCTTCCACTAACTCCATCATGTCTAATTAATATGAGCATATTATTTTGTCATATCATTTACCATTTACCACTTTAAATAGGATCTTTTTTATATTTTGCTTTTATATTTTATGATTTTAGATTCCTTATATTCTTCATATTCCTACTTTTCCTTTCCCACCTTCATTATATAATTAAATACTTTGTTTGAGTCAATATATACCGTTTTCATTATGATGCTATTCGCTATTGACCTGAGTATGTCGCCTTTCATTTTATTTTTTTTCTCATATATTTTTTATAATTTTCTTGATTTTTCACATTCTTTGCTTTCTGCATATCTCTCAGATCATTTTTCTTCTTTATTATAGATATCAATGTCTAAAATTTTCCTAAATACACAGATACAGTTTAAAGTAACAGTTCATTAAAAAATGTTTTACTAATTAAAAGAAAGATAAAGGAGACATTTTTGCTGAAAACTTATATCCCAACTTCTTCTGAATTAGACCTGTCACTCTCTAAGTTTGTTAAGCAGCTGTTATCTTGGGATACTCTTCGTCTCTGTGTTATGTTTGTTTCCTACATTCCTGTTTATTTATTTTAATTTTTATTTTATATTATTTTATTTCTATTCTTCCTCGGATATTTTATTACTGATATATTCTCAGATTTATTTCACTGTGATATGCATATTATGTGGGTTATTATAATTTATTCCATTTTGGGGGGATCTTCCACAAGCTTTTTTAGTTTGGAGACTCCTGTACTTTAGTTTGGAGAAATTTTCTCATATTGTTTCTTCAATGAATTCTTTATTTTGGTCTGTTCTTCTTAGATATCTTTATGATTGAATGTCACTCATTTTTATTCTTTATTTGAAAAAATGTTTTATCTCTCCTATTATTTATATTTTGAGTTGTCTTATTATACTTTACGAGAAATGTCTTTGACATTTCTCTCTAGATAGGTAGCTAGGTAGATAGATAGATGATAGATAGATAGATAGATAGGTCTTATTAGGTATACATCAATCTTGTTATACATATAATTTTTTCTTGTTTTCTGAATGTTTCTTTTACATATAATAGCTTGCTTTTCCTGTTCAATAGATTCAATGTCTACGCTAATTTTTGACACTGTAAAAAATATCTTTTAATTCTCTCTTAATTCCTCTCTTTTCTTGTTTTATTATTTTTTTTTTTTACCAGTTTCCCTTTTTTTCATTCTTTGATTTTTTTCATCACTGTCTTTAATGTTAGTTCTCTCCCCAGATGTCTAGTGATCACATCTTTGCCTTTCACATTTCAAGGCAAAGCATGTAAAGGCTTCTTTTGCAAGCTCAGATTATTGTAGGCTTGGCTTGGGGTCTGAAGAATTTCCTGCAATGTAAAAAGGCAACGAACCAGGTTTTGGTCATCTAACAATGGGTACTGGGGAGTTCCTTGGTCTTTTATGATGAACATTATGGCTGATACTTTTCATTTTGTGGTAATACCATGGTGATAACATTGTGTTTCTCTGTGTCTCCCTGAACCAGCCTGGTATTGCCAAATCCAGATCAAATTTCTCTGGAAAAACAGGTCAACTGTCCTATGGTATTGAAGAATAGCCTGGCCTAAACTGCCAGTGGGTCAGCAAGGAGACCAGAAGTCAAACTGTCCCACAAGTTTAAACTAAGCTGTGTCATCTAAGATTATCCCCATCTTCTTCTTCAGTGGGTTATCCAACTCCTGAGAGTTTCCTCTGCTCCAGTAGGTGACTCAGCTTGTTTCTTATAATTATCCCTTTTAGTAGGCATTTATGTTCCATTTCTTGCTGTTCTACTGAATCCACTGTTCTTTGACTTTCAAGATGGTGTTAAGAGATACTCTTTGCTGTTGTTCTTTTTTCCCCTTTTCTTTGTCCTTGTTCATTTATAAACAAGCAGTCTTTTGAATTCATTTTTGTGAGTAGAGATTTAATGTATGTATTTTGCCTGGTGAAATGAACATATCAAAAAATAAAGAAAAGAACAATTTGCAAGATAGTTTTTTTATTCCTTTGCAGATTGTGATGTTTTGAGTGAAAATAATACTTGGAAGTTTTGTGTTATTGTTTAATTTACCTAATTGCTTATAATACCAATTTTGCAAAAGGTTCACTCTTACTATAGAGAAGCACCACGGCAAATGCTTTGCTAGGCAAACCTGTAGTTAAATTATCATTAACCTTTCCTGTTCTGACCTAATTTGAAGGGAAACTTACTCAACAATCACTTTTTCTCATTTCCTGAAGTAGTAGGTGAAAAAGAGTCTAGGACTTGGCTTCATTCAGCTGTTTTCCTGTAATTCTTCCATTCCTTCACTGATTGTTGAATGACCCCTTCAATGATTACTGAATCCATATCATGGTATAATATTATTCTGGGAATTAAAGAGATGTAAAAATGTATACAGTAGGCCCCTGACCCTCAAGAAACTTACCACGGTATTGTTTAGAAATACACAGATAAACACATACAGAAAACTAAATATATACACCACAAAATAACTATATAAAATATCATACCACAGTGTATAATCAGTTACATTAATAGAACCAAAAATAAACATTTTGATTTCATAAGATAAATTATTTGGGGCTAAAATTATCAAAAAATTCTCTAAATAGAAATGAGAAGTTTAAGAGGTACCTTGAATCATTTGTATAAGATTCAAGAAGGGCAGTTTAAAAGGTGAAAGTGGAAACAAAGATGTAAATGTCATGGTCTAAACGCGGGTTGGAAAAGAATTTCCAGACATAAGGCAGAATGTAAAGAAGATAGAATTTATTAGAGGGAAGGGTCGCTGCCAGAATAGCGGGCCAACTTCCTAGTAGTCTGGGAGAGTCGAGCCCAAACATGTGTTATTGATCAGTTTTTATAGCCAGAAAACAAAGGAATGGTCCGAGGTGAAAATTTTGTTTACTGATTGGTGGAGGCACATATACCTTCCTTCTATAGGGTGGGAGTGGGGACAGTCCGGTAGGGGGTGTAGTAACGCTGAAACTTTTTCAGGCAGGGTCGTCCTTTGTCCTAGGAGCACCACAGTAAATATGGGGATGGAAAGACCAGTTTCCAGGTTCCATTCATTCTTTAACTCAACAAATATTTGTGGACAACTTATAAAATGCCAGTCAGTGTTCTGGGTGGAGATACAGATCATCTTAATGTGAAGTAATTGATCTGACTGAATTAGAGGGTTTTATGAGATTCATAGGGAACAGAAATTGACAAGGCTGACTGAGAACAATACTAGGCTCTAAAGCTGCTTAAGTCTTATACTTCCTTCCCCACACTTCAGTTTCTTTTCTTGTTTTATCTGCAAACATAATGTGTATCAAAGACTGATGTCTGTACCTGCATTACTCTTAATTTACTGCTTTTTTTGCCTTCTGTATTTCATCATCTTATATTTGTTCAGTTGTTTTTACTTCTCTGCCTCACACATCTCCTCTCTTCTGAATTCAGGTAAATGTGTTATATACCCAGCTGTACAAAGTAAGCACAGTTATTTTAATGTTAAATGTTACCATAAGCCATGCCTTCGTAACTTTTTATTCGTAGTCTCAATATAGTTCCCTCCAATATGGAGAGTAATTTAGCTTCTGGCTCTTAGATTGTGAATAACTGACATGGTCATTTCACTTTTGCTTCTAAAATGACTTGCCTTGGGCAGACATTCACTATGGCTACAACTACACATCAGGCATCTGATGACAGTTCTTTGCCCTGAAGTATGATTTGTTCTAGTTACAGCAACATTACTGAGTAGTGATGTTAGCTACAGTGGAAGATACTTCACTCTATTGGAGGTGATGGAGAAGGTCAAAGTTAAATACAGTTTTATGCTTTCAGGCACACTATTACATCCTGTTTTGCCTTCTTTGAAATAGGGATCTTTTGTGTTAATAGGTAAACTGGTTGAAGTACTATGAATCTACAATTTGCAGATTAACAATTACCACTTCAGCAGCCGCCAATGAGAAATTCCGGCTAACCTCATCAACATTCCTTAGCAACAAGACACAAACGCTCAAAGGAGATGAGAACAGGCCACCTGTGGATATATGGATACAAATGAAAGAAACAAAGAATGAAAAAAAATAAAAGAAACAAAGAATGGCAGCACTGAGTATTTTTGTTCACTCTATTCTTCACTCGGCAAAGATCTTTTCAGAGAAACTTATACCTATCATCATGGAGTAAGATTTGCTTTGGAGGAAACCACATGTTCTGGTCTTTTATTTAATTATTGGGACTGATGAATATGTTTAAATATTTGTCATTTTGTTCTGTTTGACCCTGCTTTTAGCTTGGGCTAAAAGCTAAAATGGTGGATTTTGAGGAATGAATCCCCTCTCCCCAGTACTCTGCTTTTCTCCAAGATGACACTTGTGTCTGACAATTGCCACCATGTGTGTCTGCCTATCTCTTCAGCTGTGCCCTTGTCAGCACTTCCTCTCACTTTTCATCAGAATCACATTTAACATCTGCCCTTTAATGATCGGATGTGGCTATTAGCCTCTCCTGGGTGCCAACTTCACCAGCCTCTCTGGCTGTAAGATCACATTGTGACCTGCATTAATATTGATGCTATTAGTGCTTCCAACCTCTGCTCTCCCCTCACAGCAGTCTGTCCTCATTCCCATCCCCTTCCTTTGTAGCAAATAATTGTCACCATGGCTGCTCATCAGCTCTCTTTGGTCATTAAGCTCCAAACGTGCAGGTCTGACACCTGCAGCAAAGTCTGTATCTATTACCTAAGACACTTACACAAGCCAGAATCAAATCACCTGGTTGATAGAAGTCTTACCTGCTGTACTTGATTTCAGTTTCAGTATGGAATTTACTGTAGCAGTGAGCTGAGAATTCTAAAGACATGAATTAGGAGAAGGGGTGTATATCATAGAGATTAAGACCATAGTGCTTGAAGTTAGACAGAGGTGGTTTCCATTCCAGGATCTGCTGTGAAGCCTTGGAAAGTCATAACATCTGTCTATCTCAGTTTTTTCATCATTATAAGAGGAATAAGAGCTCCCACTCATAGGTTTTGGGGTCAGAATTAAAGAAGGCAAAGTCTACATAATTAATCCCATAGTTGTTTGGTATCTGTGGACCAATGAATGCTACCTTTGTTTTTTTCGTAGTAATAGGTTTTGGCAAAAGTGATACTCTATCCTTGGACTAAAAGACTATACTTTTGTAAATACGTGTATTATTGATCTGTATCTTCTACATGATATCTACTTGACATTCATTTTATTGTCTGTCAATTATTCAATATATTAAATTTATTAAGCACATTTGAGAAGCTGAATTATACTAAATAGAAAAAAATCTACCACTACTGACATTTTATATTTGCTTCAATTAAGGATATCATCATTTGTTTCATGATAAATGTAACGTCTGTCACACCTCCATCTCCCACCCCCAATCTACTGTGGATATTGTTGCCAGAGTGGATCACAAATCAGAATATATCAGTTTCCTACATGAAAGCCTTTCTTCGTTAGCTCCCTGTAGCTTTTAGGAAAAAACTGATCTCTTTAATAAGGTACACGCTTGTGCTACATGACTGACCCTCAGCTAACATCTCTCCCTCATGTCCGCATTCAAACCTAGCAGAAGCATTTGAAACTGCCAGAGCCCACCTGCTTCGCTTTCAGCCCTGAGCCTCTGTAGCAACGTCTCTCTGTAACACTATGGGTGTGACTTTTATTCGACCATTTAGACATTAACTGCCTTGGGAACTTTTCCCTGACTTTACTTCATCCCATTCTCAATACCCGCCTAAGCCATCCCACTTTACCTGTAATGCTTCTTACATGGGCCTGACTCCTTTCACGACTGCATTTGAGATCTACAATGTTGAATTATTTCTCCTTATTGTTCTAGAAATTAGCATAATAGCTAGCACTTAGTATTATTTATTGATAGTTTTTTGATTAATAAAACATAGTTTCTTAAAATGTTTTATTGTATGGCAATATCTTTCATATAGAAGTCTTGGGTCTTAAGCCTTTGCAAATCAACTGATGTAGGAAAAAAAGGATCTCTTTCTCTTTATTGACTTTGAAGAGTTGATGATTTATGTTCTGGTAAAGTTTGAAACTCCTTTAAGCTTTGAGTTGCTGATTTCGCTATTTTATCAAAGACATTTTCAGTTGGGCCTTGTTAGCAAGTTTTACAATTATGTCTCACTCATTAAAATAATATTGATGTCTGAAAATTAAGATAATAGTATTTTAGCTCCCCACAGAGAAACAACAGGGATAGCATTACTCAAATAACAATAGAGGGCATAAAATTCAATGTATTCTGCCCAAAGCAGGTGTTGAAATATCTGCTTCTTGCAGCCCAAAATCTACTTTTATCTATTGCTGGAAATGTGTTTTATGCTAGTAGCAATTTATATCACATTGTCGTAGGAAAGTCATTAAGAAAAAAAAGGTAGCAAGAAATAATATGTCAGAACAGTCTACAATAACTTTTATATGTCAGTAAAGGTAAACTTCAATGCTTGCCACTGTGAATGCATGAAAAATATCTTCAGTATGAAGTGTGTTTGGTTTTTCTCATGTATTGTAGTGCTTATAACCTCCAATGAGACACTATCTTGTTTTTACAGACTTGACTTCTGACTTTCTTTATGACTTATTTGTCCTCTTATAATGGGCAATACTGATGAACATATGTTATATCAATCAAGATGTCGCTATCCTATTTATCTTTTGTTTAATCATCCTTTTTTAGGAAGCGATTGAGCTCTAGGTTAAATTTAAAGCTCTCGTTGACAAGTTAGACACTGAATAGGGAATGAAGAGGGAATGAAGGAACAGTTAGTTAGTGCTTCCTCTAGCTGGACTAGATTTCTGCCTGATGGTAAACCAGGTCCAAGACAGTGAAGGGGCCGTTTCATGATTTGAGGTGAAAGTTTGGTGTGGTGCCCAGGGTGCTGCCACTCTGAGTCAGTTTTCTGAACTTGTTATATTATAAAACAATTCCTGATATGAGTGAATCACAGAAATGAAACTTCTTTTTTGGAGCACGCAGTGTTTTTATTTAGATGTTGTAAATTCCCTTCCTAATAAAATATGTGCCTCAGGGAGATTTTGTTTTTCTTTCATTTTAAAAAATGTTGTTCATCATTATTACTTATCAGTAGGAAGATGACATTTATTTACACCAGCAGTCATAGGGGCAAGAAGAATACACAGTTAACAATCTGTACAGGCTGGACGATTTACCCCAAAGTAGTAATCTCCAAAACAGTGGTGATCTTTATTACACTCCTAATATCTTCTTTTTTTTAATATATATTTATATTTATGTATTTATTAATTTTGGCTGTGTTGGGTCTTCGTTGCTGCCTGCAAGCTTTCTCTAGTTGCCGTGAGCGGGGGCTGCCCTTCATTGTGGTGCACAGGCTTCTCATTGTGGTGGCTTCTCTTGTTGCCGAGCACGGGCTCTAGGAGGCTGGGCTTCAGTAGTTGTGGCACGTGGGCTCAGTAGTTGTGACTCATGGGTTCTAGAGTGCACGCTCAGTAGCTGTGGTGCACGGGCTTAGTTGCCGTGCCATATGTGGGATTTTTCCCAGACCAGGGCTCGAACCCATGTCCCCTGCATTGGCAAGCAGATTTTCACCGCTGCGCCACCAGGGAAGCCCCACCCCCAGCATCTTAATGTTACTCTATAACTGTATTATTTGGGGCATATCTATGACAGGTAACAAAAGCTCACTTGAGCTCATTTTTAAAATGAAATAAAATAGTATAAGATTCACCATCCTCAGAATCCAATGGTCTAGGTTGCTCTAAGGAACTCAGGAAGACCCCTCTGTCTCTGTTTGCATTGGTATCTCCTACCTTATTCTCTCTAACATAAGGATTAATAAAGAACAAGTTGAATGAACAACAGCCTCAAAAGTAGCTGATATGTATTGGTCACTTATAATGTGTCATTTAACAGATCAAATGACTGACATACGCTATCTTGTTAGTTTGCTTTATAGTGTTATGAGGTTGATTGTTACCCTGATTTTATATTTGAGGAAACCGGAGTTTAGATTAGTCAGTAATGCATTGAAGATAATAGTCTTTTAGTTTACAAGGTAGAAAATGCCTATCGTCCCTTTCCAAATGTACATTTTCATGCTCTAGGAAACAAAAGAGATCAGCACTAACACCTGCTATTTCCAATTTCAAATCTCTGGAGGAGGTGCTTGATATATCCCACTTTGGTCAAGAACCATTTCTCTAGGTCCAATCACCAGTGTCTTACTACTTGATGTCTGTATTATCTCTTTATGGTAGTCCAAATATAAGTGTTCTTAACTTTTACCCTAACTTAGATGATTTGAGGTCTCAGTCAAACTCTCTTCTCTTTGTCTCCTTATACTTCATTTGAGAGGTTTTTTTTTTTTTTTATGGTGTCCATATGAAATTTACTCATTCTCTCTTCAGCTTCTTTCAAATTAGTTGTTTAATCTCTCCACTGAATTCTTATTTTAATTACCACAATATTCAGTTCTAAAAGTTTTACTTTTAGAACCTCTTCTTAAAAGTGGATTTTTTTCTAATCTACCTAACCATTCCATACAGTATTTTATTGCTTAATCATATTTTGACTCCCCTTTTAAAACATATGAAATATGCTTATTTTATAGTCTATATCTGATCATTCCAATGTATCAATCTTGGCAGGGATATAATTGTTCATCACTGATGATTCTCTACAGTGGCTTGTTTTCTCTGATATAAGATTAATTAATTTTGAGCTCATGGTCTATGATAGTTTTTTCTTTAAGAATTCCTTTGAGCCCTGCTGTAAGATACTTCCTGCAAAAAAACTGTGAACTTTGACTCTGCTGTGCTCCTTGGTGGCACTGGCAATACTAAACCAATTTTAAATATCGGTTTGGATGTTTGGGCCACAAATCCTGCCTTCAAAATCCTTGCAAGGATTAGCTTATAGTTAGGAATTCTCAACAAAGACACTCTCCTCCCTGACATAACACAGAGGCACGAACATTTGGTACACAGTCTCTGGCAGGGTGGGGCATGAGGTTCTCACTCTGTGCCCTGATCTTTAAACAGAGATGTTTGTCCCAACTTCCTGCTTTATAAGGGGCCTCCACTTTGTCCCCATTCTGTGTGCAGGGTCCATGTAACCTACCCTATTGTCCACTAGGGACTGGCAGTGTTCCATGGACAGCCACTAACAAAATATCTCATTGATCTCCCCAGGTTCATGATCAGTAGTCAGTTTAGCTTCTGAGCTTCCTCATACTTTCTTCCCAGCTCAGTTATGCTCATCACTGTATGTGCCTTGTATCAGGTGTAGGAGGGCAGTTTAATATCTCCTACAATCATCCATTTTATAATAAACATTAAAAGTATTTTGCTGCTGTTTTTATAATCTCTTGATGTACTCCTCTACTTCAATTCAGAGAACTGAACAGCAGTTAAAGTGCAAAGATATTCACCTCAATACAATTTATAAGATAAAAAAATAAGCAGTATATTATAATAAGGAAAAAACTAGGATATAAATATATGTATATACTTATACCGATCTATACCAATCCTTATACCAACACAGACACATACACACGCAGAAAGAAGTACATTAAGAAGTAAACAACAGAGCACCATGAGCACCACGAGCTGGGGCAGAGCCTCCAGCACTCCAGGATCATGATGAGTTGGGGTGGGAAAAAGGGAGGATGGGAGTGTCAGCTGCTTCTTCTAGATGCTAGGGAATGCAGTTGGAACTGGATCCAAAGCAGGTTCTCCATATTGACCATGACAGGAGGAGAACATCTGGCTGGAGGACCAAGCGGAGTGCAGAAGGCCGGAAACCCTGTGCCTTTGGTTGGAGAATTTAACCAATTTACATGTAAGCCATGTGGCTGAAAGGGTCTTTTTGCTCCAGTTGGGTGTCAGGGCTAAGCTTCTGAGGTGGGAGAGCCAAGTTCAGGACCCTGGACCACCAAAGACCTCCCAGCCCCAGGTAATATAAATTGGCGAGAGCACTCACAGAGATCTCTGTCTCAACACTAAGATCCAGCTCTACTCAAGGACCAGCAAGCTTCAGCGATGGACAACCTATGCCAAACAACTAGCAACAAAGGAACACCACCCCACCCATTAGCAGAGAGGCTGCCTAAAATCATAATAAGTTCACAGACACCCAAAAACACACCACAGGACGTGGTTCTGCTCACCAGAAAGACAAGATCCAGTCTCATCCACCAGAACACAGGCATCAGTCCCCTATACTAGGAATCCTACACAACCAACTGAACCAACCAACCAACTGCCCCCACTGGGGGCAGACACCAAAAACAACAGGAACTACGAACTGGCAGCCTGTGAAAACCAGACTCAAAACACAGTAAGTTAAGCAAAATGAGAAGAAAGAGAAATACACAGCAGATGAAGGAGCAAAGTAAAAACCCACCAGGTCAAACAAATGAAGAGGAAATAGGCAGTCTATCTGAAAAAAAAATCAGAGTAATGATAGTAAAGATGATCCAAAATCTTGGAAAAAGAATGGAGAACATACAAGAAACATTTAACAATGACCTAGAAGAATTAAAGGGCAAACAAACAATGATGAACAACACAATAAATTAAATCAAAAATTCTCTAGAAAGAATCTATAGCAGAATAACTGAGTCAGAAGAACGGATAAGTGACCTGGATAATAAAATAGTGGAATAAACTACCTCAGAGCAGAATAAAGAAAAAAGAATGAAAAGAATTGAAGACAGCCTCAGAGACATCTGGGACATTAAATGCACCAACACTGAAATTATAGGGGTCCCAGAAGAAGAAGAGAAAAAGAAAGGGACTGAGAAAATATTTGAAGAGATTATAGGTGAAAACTTCCCTAACATGCAAAAGGAAATAGTCAATCAAGTCCAGGAAACACAGAGAGTACCATACAGGAAAATCCAAGGAGAAACACACCAAGACACATATTAATCAAACTATCAAAAATTAAATACAAAGAAAAACTATTAAAAGCAGCAAGGGAAAAACAACAAATAACATACAATGGAATCCACATAAGGTTAACAGCTAATCTTTCAGCAGAAACTCTGCAAGCCAGAAGGGAGTGGCAGGACATATTTAAAGTGATAAAAGGGAAAAAACTACAGCCAAGATTACTCTACCTAACAAGGATCTCATTCACATTTGATGGAGAAATTAACACTTTTATAGAGAAGCAAAAGCTAAGAGAATTCAGCACCACCAAACCAGCTTTACAGCAAATGCTAAAAGAAGTTCTCTAGGCAGGAAACACAAGAGAAGGAAAAAAACTTACAATAACAAACACAAAACAATTAAGAAAATGTTAATAGGAACATGCATATTGATAATTACCTTAAATGTAAATGGATTAAATGCTCCAACCAAAAGATGTAGACTTTCTGAATGGATACAAAAACAAGACCCATATATATGCTGTCTACAAGAGATCCACTTCAGAACTAGGGACACTTACGGACTGAAAGTGAGGGAATGGAAAAAGATTTTCCATGCAAATGGAAATCAAAAGAAAGCTGGAATAGCAATTCTCATATCAGACAAAATAAACTTTAAAATAAAGACTATTGTAAGAGAAAAAGTAGGACACTACATAATGATCAAGGGATCAATCCAAGAAGAAGATATAACTATTGTAAATATTCATGAACCCAACAGAGGAGTTCCTCAATACATAAGGCAATGCTAACAACCATAAAAGGAGAAATCGACAGTAACACAATAATATTAAGGGATTTTAACACCCCACTTTCACCAATGGACAGATCATCAAAAATGAAAATAAATAAGGGAACACAAGCTTTAAATGACACATTAAACAAGATGGACTTAATTGGTAATTATAGGACATTCCACCCAAAAACAACAGAATACACTTTCTTCTCAAGTGCTCATGGAACATTCTCCAGATTAGATCATATCTTGGGTTACAAATCAAGCCTTGGTAAATTTAAGAAAATTGAAATTGTATCAAGTATCTTTTCCTACCACAATGCTATGAGACTAGATATCAGTTACAGGACAAAAACTGTAAAAAGTACAAGCACGTGGAGGCTAGACAATACACTCCTAAATAACCAAGAGATCACTGAAGAAATCAAAGAGGAAATCAAAAAATACCTAGAGACAAATGACAATGAAAACATGACCACCCAAAACCTATGGGAGGCGGCAAAAGCAGCTCTAAGAGGGAAGTTTATAGCAATATAATCCTACCTCAGGAAACAAGAAACATCTCAAATAAACAATGTAACCTTACACCTAAAGCAATTACAGAAAGAAGAAGAACAACAACACCAAAAACCCAAAGTTAGCAGAAGGAAAGAAATCATAAAAATCAGGTCAGAAATAAAGGGAAAAAAATGAAGGAAACAAAAGGAAAGATCAATCAAACTAAAAGCTGGTTCTTTGAGAAGATGAACAAAATTGATAAACCATTAGCCAGATTCATCAACAAAAAAAGGGAAAAGACTCAAATCAACAGAATTAGAAATGAAAAATGAGAAATAGCAACTGACACAGTAGAAATCCAAGGATCATGAAAGATTACTACAAGCAACGATAGGCCAAAAAAATGGACAACCTGGAAGAAATGGACAAATTCTTAGAAAGGCACAAACTTTTGAGACTGAACCAGGAAGAAAGAGAAAATATAAACAGACCAAACACAAACACTGAAATTGAAACTGTGATTAAAAATCTTCCAACAAACCAAAGCTCAGGACCAGATGGCTTCAAAGGCAAATTCTATCAAACATTTAGAGAAGAGCTAACACCTATCCTTCTCAAACTCTTCCAAAAAATAGCAGATGGAGGAACACTTCCAAACTCATTCTACAAGTCCATCATCACCCTGATACCAAAACCAGACAAAGATGTCACAAAAAAAAGAAAAGCATAGGCCAATACCTCTGATGAATATAGATGCAAAAATCCTCAACAAAATATTAGCAAATAGAATCTAACTTCATATTAAAAGGATCATACACCATGATTAAGTGAGGTTTATCACAGGAATGCAAGGATTCTTCAATATATGCAAATCTGTCAATGTGATACATGATATTAACAAATTGAAGAAGAAAAACCATATGATCATCTCAATAGATGCAGAAAAAACTTTTGATGAAATTCAACAGTGATTTATGATAAAAACCCTCCAGAAAGTAGGCATAGAGGGAACTTACCTCAACATAATAAAGGCCATATATGACAAACCCACAGCCAACATCATTTTCAATGGTGAAAAATTGATACCATTTCCAGTAAGATCAGTAACAAGACAAGGTTGACCACTCTCACCACTATTATTCAACAAAGCTTTGGCAGTCTTAGCCACAGCAATCAGAGAAGAAAAGAAATAAAAGGAATGCAAATCGGAAATGAAGAAGTAAAACTGTCACTGTTTGCAGATGACATGATACTATACATACAGAATCTTAAAGATGATACCAGAAAACTACTAGAGCCAATCAATGAATCTGGTAAAGTAGCGGGAAACATTAATGCACAGAAATCTCTTGCATTCCTATACACTAATGGTGAAAAATCTGAAAGAGAAAGTAAGGAAACACTTCCACTTACCATTGCAACAAATGGAATAAAATACCGAGGAATAAACCTACCTAAGGAGACAAAAGGCCTGTATGCAGAAAACTATAAGAAACTGATGAAAGAAATTAAAGATGATACAAATAAATGGAAAGATACCCCATGTTCTTGAATTGGAAGAATCAACATTGTGAAAATGACTCTACTACCCAAAGCAATCTACAGATTCAATGCAATCCCTATCAAACTACCAATGGCATTTTTCACAAAACTAGAACCAAAAAATTCACAATTTGTATCAAAACAAAAGACACTGAATAGCAAGAGCAATCTTGAGAAAGAAAAACAGAGCTGGAGGAATCAGGCTCCCTGTCTTCAGACTATACTACAAAGCTACAGTAATCAAGACAGTATGGTATTGGCACAAAAACAGGAATATAGATCAATGGAACAGAATAGAAAGCCCAGAGGTAAACCACACACTTATGGTCACCTTATCTTTAATAAGGGTGGCAAGAATATACAGTGGAGAAAAGACAGCCTCTTCAATAAGTGGTGCTGGGAAAATTGGACCGCAACATGTAAAAGAATGAAATTAGACCACTCCCTAACACCATACACAAAAATAAACTCAAAATGGATTAAAGACCTCAATATAAGGCCAGACACTATAAAACTCTTATAGGAAAACATAGGCAGAACACTCTATGACATAAATCACAGAAAGATCCTCTTTGACCCACCTCCTAGAGATATGGAAATAAAAACAAAAATAAACATATGGGACCTAATGAAACTTCAAAGCTTTTGCACAGCAAAGGAAACCATAAACAAGATGAAAAGACAGCCCTCAGAATGGGAGAAAATATTTGCAAATGAAGCAACTGACAATGGATTAATCTCCAAAACATACAAGCAACTCGTGCAGCGCAATATCAAAAAAACAAACAACCCAATCCAAAAATGGGCAGAAGACCTAAATAGACATTTCTCCAAAGAAGATATACAAAGAAGATTGCCAACAAACACATGAACGGATGCTCAACATCACTAATCATTAGAGAAATGCAAATCAAACCTACAGTGAGATATCATCTCACACCGGTCGGAATGGCTATCATCAAAAAACCTACAAACAATAAATGCTAGAGAGGATGTGGAGAAAAGGGAACTCTCTTGCACTGTTGGTGGGAGTGTAAATTGATACAGCCACTATGGACAACAGTATGGAGGTTCCTTAAAAAACTAAAAACAGAACTACCATATGACCCAGCAATCCCACTACTGGGCATATACCCTGAGAAAACCATAATTCAAAAAGAGTCATGTACCACCATGTTCATTGCAGCTCTATTTACAATAGCCCGGAGATGGAAACAACCTAAGTGTCCATCGTCGGATGAATGGATAAAGAAGATGTGGCACATGTATACAATGGAATATTACTCAGCCATAAAAAGAAATGAAATTGAGTTATTTGTAGTGAGGTGGATGGACCTTGAGTCTATCATATATGGTGAAATAAGTCAGAAAGAGATAAACAAATACCGTATGCTAACACATATATATGGAATCTAAAAAAAAAAAAATGGTTCTGAAGAACCTAGGGGCAGGACAGGAATAAAGATGCAGACATAGAGAATGGACTTGAGGACACATGGAGGGGGAATGGTAAGCTGAGACAAAGTGAGAAAGTGGTATTTACATATATATACTACCAAATGTAAAATAGAGAGCTAGTGGGAAGCAGCCGCATAGCACAGGGAGATCAGCTCTGTGCTTGTTACCACCTAGAGGGGTGGGATAGAAGGGTGGGAGGGAGACACAAGAGGGAGGTTATATGGGGATATATGTATACGTATAGCTGATTCACTTTGTTATACAGCAGAAACTAACACACCATTGTAAAGCAATTATACTCCAATAAAGATGTTGAAAAAAAAATCAGTGTAATGTGTAGACCTTGATTGGGCCCTGGAGTAAATAAATAACCAGCTCTATTTAAAAAAAAAAAAAAAAAAGTAGGAAACAACAATTTTATTTGGATGTTAAGAGTATGATTGATTTGATCCTGGCTGTGACCCCTTCAAGATGTGTGAAATCGTGAAAGTTACTTAACTTCTCCGAGGCTCAGGATTTGCTAGCAAACACAGGATAATTATACTAACACTGGAATTCTTAACTTATGAGTAAAACCTGAGATCATATATGTATAGACCTTAGTAAAAGCTCAAGCTCAGTAAAATTATAATGATAATGTTTGTGGATTCCTGTGAATTTAAAATTCTTATAAAGAACTTAAAAATAGGTTAACTATATATATAATAATAAAAAGTAATATTATTAAGAAGCAAAGAAAATATTTGCCTTTTAATATAGTAAAAAAGCATAAAAGTATAAAATTAATTCTTGGCATTAAGAAGCTTTTCAATTTCAGTCCTATTAGCTGGGGCCCTGTGGAGAAACCGGTTTGCATATGTTCCTAAAAAAGAAAGTTCATAAATGTGAGATAAGGACCTGACCATTTTTCGATTGCATTTTGAATGTGGACTCTAGCCCTGTATTTTAAATGCTTCTTACATCTGAAAGTGTGTTTTGCACTTGTAATCTCTGAAAACTAATGATCACAGAGGAAACTAAACAGCAAATTGCTATGGATTATTTTTGATTTGTATGGACTTAAGTAACAGAGGTCATCAGATTCTTTTGTTTCCTCAATTACTGTCTCCCTCATTTTTATCAGCTATGCTAAGGCTTCATCGACAATTTCAACTTTAATACAGAAGAAATATATTAAAAATAATATAAAGAATCCAACTAATTTACTTTCAATGCATTCTCTTTATCAGATAATATTGCTGATACTCTACCTTATTCTTACCCCTTTTGTGCAATACATGCTGCCAGTCTATTTTTCACTTTGATTTGTATGTCTGAAAAGATCAGCAGAATTAGAAAAGACTTAGAAGTTGGCCTTTCATACTGAGTCTTCCAAACACAGCAACATAAGCACTGGAAGGTAAAAACTTCAAGGATACAGTTGTGCACAGCAACTAATGGTGTCAAATATAGAAACTTTGGCTGTTTCTGGAACCCAACAGTATGTATGGCACACATTTTTTTTAACAACTTTATTTGAGTATAATTGCTTTACAATGTTGTGTTAGTTTCTGCTGTACAACAAAGTGAATCAGCTATATGTTGCATCGCACACTTTGAACTTTGTCCAACAACTCTGCAATTGAAAATGATCATTCTTAGCAGGCAGAAAAATAATCAAGTTCCCTACCGGAATTCTGAACTTCAGAAATAAGACAAAGGAATCAAAGGGTAGAGAAAGTAACACCTCTATTATTGGAAAGCTAGAGGGAGATGTAGCTTGTTTGAGAGCAAAAGCGGGTTTCCAACTTTTCCACAACTGACTCCACTTTTGAGGCCTTGGAGAAGCCCACTGGTGAGAAAGTTTGATGTTGTAGAGTGAACACAGCTACAGTTACTGAGGTTGCTACCTCTCACCTGAGAGAGGAAAGAGAGAGACATACTCAATTTCTTGTGCTCAGGACCTTCATTAGCCTTTTTGACCAGTTTCAGGAAGGTGTAACAATAGCTGCCTCCCCAACCAGGTAACCTCTCCTCTGTGGCACTGGAGGGGCACCAGACACCTGGGGTGTTTACGAGGGAAAACCCTTTCTCATGAAGAACAGAGGAGTAAGGAGTGTGCTTTTTCCTCCACTCTTGCACATCATCTGAATAAGGAAAGAACATCTGAGAAGGGGGCTAATTCACCGATGACAACTTGTTTGTGTTCATTTGTCTGATTCAAGGAGACTTCCCAGAAGAATTCTAGAAGAAATTTCAAAGTGAAAATGAAAGATCGACCACTTTCCTGTACTACTGAGGAAGGGTCAACATTTCCTGCCATAATCTATTCTCAAGATTCATTCGTAAATTTGGCTAAATTCTTAGGATATTGTCTAGATAAAAAAAAAATTAAAGATTAATAAATACTTGGATAAATGAATGAGTGTCTAAGAAAACTTATCTCTTTTCCTGAATCATTTATACTGATTTTTTGTGGCATACCAATGAGAAAAAAGGTTACAGAATTTTCTTTCATGTGTTCTTAGAAGAGTGAATGTCTAAACAAATAGATAAGTGAAACTGAAAATAAGTAGGTTTGATTTTTGATCCTATACGTGCTGAACAAATTAGCTTGACATTATCACCTAGAAACCTGATTCAGACACCTTTAAGAAGTGTGATCAAACGTATACAAGTGAACCTGGAAGAAAATGCACAAAACAGAAACTGTCTCTTTCATCATCTAGTTTTGTAACTTCTAATAAATTTCTTTAAATATCTGATTGAATCCTGATCTGTAAAATCATTCCCAGAAAGACCTTTTGTTGTTTTTGCCGGCTTAAGACAGTTTACACAAATAAACTCCTGAGTTTTCTTTAAAGAAGTTTCTACCCACACCCTCCCTCCCAGAAGTGTCTGGAATTTGGGTAGGATTTTGGGGATTGCATTTCCAGCAGTACTATAAGTGTTCCAGATTGTGTCTGAAGATCTAGAGACATATTTTCTTCCACTTTATTTCATCCCAACACCACCACTATGTTGTGGGTAATAAGCAACAGAATTGCTTAGTAGTATTGGAAATTTATAGGGGACCTCAGTTTGAAACAAAGCAAAATTGAACAACCAGAGATCGCAAGAATTACTGGGTCTAGATAGTTCCAATGAAACTAAGTATCAATATTAAAGGAAAGCCTTCTTCAAGGGAAGTTTGGGGGTTAGGGGTGGGGAAGCCAAGTCTTTTTCATCCTATGAAACTCTGCTCCAGATTCAAAATCCGGGAAGAAAAGTAATTTACAAACCTTCATCAGATTCTTATAGAGTTCTCACTCCAACCAAACAAAGGAATCTCGAAGGTGTAAGTTATGTCAAGAAGATCCCTTGACTGTCTTCTAGATGCTTGTATCCTATTAGGGCTTCAGCATTTATATGTCCCCACTTGCTTGGACCTGTTCTGATTTACATCTGTTGTCCCACTTGAAATATTAACAATGTCCCTTTCCCAAAATTGTACCAGTTTTGGTGACATGTTATGTTTCCCCCTCAACGGTGTGGTGAAGTTGGCTTCTCCCAGCTGGTACCAGTTCTTCATGTGCAACTCTTTCTAATGCCACGTTCAGTGACATCACGTCAGTAGTTTTAAATCAGCAATAGCAGGTGGTTTATACCATGGGGATCGGCAAACACTCCAAATCAGATCTTCCAGCACCCCAAAACCCTGGCCCCCAAGAGATGGTATAGCAGCACACCAAGGTATGTTGGATTGGTTCAGATTACGGGCTGTTCTCTGCCATCAAACAAACACACTTTCCTTTTAACAACATGAAAAATGTGAAACAAAATTGCCCTGGAAACTAACCATTAGTGGAGAGACAAATAAATATATCCCCAGAGGCCCATTTCTTTTGTTTTTCTTCTGGAACTGAGCAAAGAGCAGGCTTAGCAGATCTGAATTCACTCAGGGGAAAGAAAAAGGCAGATCAGCTGGGCTCTGGGGGGCTTCCTTTCTAACCTTACCCTTTCCTGGGTAAGGAAGTGTCATTGCTACACAGGCACCAGCTACCCCTTGCCTTCCTTTCATTATAAATAATAAGAGAGTTATAGACACATGGGAAATCTCTCTACAAAAATGATTCCATGCTGCCTTTTGTCCAGCTATGTCCAGCCTAAACATGTTCTCTGTGGGCTGAGGATTGCTCTGTAGCCATGCGTGCTCTGGGACTTCTCCACTCGTCATATTTGCCCAAATAGCACGCCTCATGGTGCCATTACTTTATTGCATCTGTGTTCCTCTGCACATCTTCATTCCTTGGAAAATAATATACAATAAAGCAAACATTGATTTTACCATAGTATTCTAGTAGGAAAGTTAGGTGTTGCTATGTCACAGATTTGGAGACAGCACTTTAGCTATTCCAAAAGATTACATTTAACCCTAATGAAGAGGTTGTCAGAAAACATAGTGCATCTATTCTTTCACATAATGGAAAATAATTACAATTATAATTGCTTTCAAATAACAACTGCCTAATATGTGTTGTGCATTTATCAGACAATTTATATACACTATCTCATTTCAGTTTCATGAACATATATATTCATATATATATATATATATATATATATACATATATTTTCCTAATAGGTGAAAGGAAAAAAGAACTTTTGACTTCCATGCAAAAACATTTCCAAAGGTGCACTTGGACCTGGGATTCCAAAACAATGGTAAAGGAACCTTGACCAAGGTTGTATACCAACTAATTTGTATCATGAAACATGTTGAACACAATATTCTCTAAGGACATTGGAAAGATTTTTACTGTCCTCTAATTTCTTTTTGAAGAATAGCAATGTGCAGTATTTTATACCTTGTGCATTACAGCAAGAACAGTCTGGGCTTGAGGTTCAGAAAAACTGCATGTGAGTTCCAGATCTATCAAAACTCATCATGTGATTTCAAAAGATCTTGGCCAAAAAAAAAAAAAAAAAAAAAAAGATCTTGGCCAATTTATTTGAATTGTTTTCTCATCTGCTGGATGGTAATCACTGAAATCTCCAAAATTCCAAATGACATTTGTGAATACAAAAATAGATAATTATTCTGAAACATCTTTGAACATTATGTGTCCTATACACATGTATAGTATTTTTAGTTTAGATTATGGGAAACAAAGGTAAATAAAAATGCAGTAGCTTTTTTGGCTATATGATTCAGCTCAGCCTTGAACTCTGAATTCAATTTACATTCTCTGTTATCATAAAGTGTATCAAAATATATTCCAAAAAATTTTCTTTACTTCCTGTCGTTAAATGGCGACTTTTCATTTCTTTTTTAGCATTCCATATTCTCTTTATCCCTTAAAGCCCTGCAAAGCTGAGAATTTTGCAGCAAAGCTATATCAAAGTATTTTTCTTACATCTCACATTTCCTAAATTCCATCAACTGACTTGATCATTACAGATAGCATCATCTTGACCTGGATTCCCGTATTTTCACGTTATATGCATTTCCCAAAACCTATGATAAAGAGAGAGGATCCTAAGGCAGAAGCCCTCTCTTGACCACTCATGCAGGGGCCTCAGCCTACTTCTGTCTGGTTAGATTGGGGAGACCTGTGAATTATACTTATTTCCTTGGACTACGAATTCCTTGAGCCTTACTGAGCTAAGGGATTTTGAGAGGAACAAGAGAATAGTATTACAATGGCATTCAGAGAGAAAAGATTCTGTGCCAGAAAAGGTCCTATTTTTATTTCAATTGCAACCAAAAAAGAAGAAAAGTAACAATCTGAACAAGGAAATCAAAGCTAGAGTGAAATCAAATGTTGGAATCCTTTATTATTTTCACTTCTGTGTTCATGATACAAACATACATACATACAAACATACATACATAATTAATTAATTAATAGGCCATTTCTCTGAAATTCTTAATGGCAGAGATAGGTATTCTATTGCCAGTACTTTAAGAGCAGGTAGCCTTATTTTGAGGTATCTTATACGGAGATCATCAAACAAAATCCTTTCACACTACTCGAAATTCTTTCTGGGACCAATATTTCAGATACTTTAAAAGTTAACTTTTTTAATTACAGGTGTTTCATTTTTTTCTTATTTTACTCTATTTTTGTGTAATTTAATTGTACAATCAGGAATCACTGAGGCATTAAGAAATTTCTTCTGGCATTTTAAATTGGCCCAAAACATTCTGAGAATAAAAATGAATTATGCAGGGAGCATTTTATAGGCATGTATTAAAACATTTACAGTCATCAACTGCCTTCTTTCAGAAAAATGAAAGTTTTGGGGAGCTGGCTGATAACAAAAAGAAATCATTGGGATATCTAGACTGTAAGGGATCTAAACACGTATTTAAGTCAAAAGTAACTACATTTTTTAAACATCTTTAATGTCTAATTAATAAAAATGTTTCATATTTTACTATTCCCATTTCTTAAATAAGCCTAAAGTCTAATATTAATCTAGTAAATTTAGATTTTTATTGTTTAATAATAAATTATATTTCAGACCATTTTATAGGTATTTGTAACCTGGTTTTCAAAAATTCCTTTTAAATTATGACTTGCTATTTCCAGTGTTAATCTAATGATTCAATTGGTAAAAATTTCCAACCATTTCCATTTAATAGTTTTTAGAAAGTTTTTAGTTTTATTCCATAGTGTAAATATGACTTTATAAAAAATAATTTTAAAAGGAAACAAAATGCATATTTTTCTATTCAAACTTTGTGTTTTAGGAGTTACACAGAAGAAATATGGTGCAAGGTTATAGATTTCTGTTTTGTTGGGATCACCACTACTTTGCTGTGGATTTTGTTTGTATCACATATTTAATCCTGGGTTATTTTGTATGCTTGGCTTGTCTGATGTTTTTCATGATCAAAACTGTCAGAAGTTGCTCTGACCTTTTTGCTAAAACATTTGGATCTAAGTTTAGTCTGGTTAAATTGAAAATTGGACCCCTTATACAAAAATCAGCTTTTATAATGTTTGAATCCTACTTGTTTGACCTCTCAAGACCAGAATGGAGCAGTAAGTTTTCAAAGAATTCCACACAGGTTTTTCTTTTGGAAAAAAGCTGACTTTTCTCAGCTCCCCTTATATATGTGGCCTTATGTAATTTGGCTTTCTTGTTACAACCTCAGAACTCTGCCTGTTGGTTCTTATTTTGAAATGGTAACCATAGGTTATGCTCTCTGTATTCTACCTTTTTTTTTTTTACTACTAATCCAATCTTGATGGAGAAGGAAGTTATCTTCCCATCTTTCCTCTTTCTCTTTATCCAGAAAAATACATTTTCAATGTTCAGAATATACTCTTTGGGTTTTACTCATAATCACATAAGAGTAATAAAAGTTAAAAATGAACTTGGCAAAATTTCAAAGTCTATGACTATCACATACCAGCCACTAGTGGATAGCTCCTCACTGCCTTCAGAGAGAATATTTGGAAGTTGTAATGTATTCCTGCCCTCTATGTAATATTTTACAGTGAGAAATTATCCTTCCCCTCCATAGTATAATAAAAAATTAATATTTAGTCTTTGTGCCCTGTCCCTGGCACAGAGCTCCTAAAATCCATGGAATTTACTGTTGTTTTCATGCTAATGAGATAACTGTTGAGAGGGTGAGGGGTGGGAGTTAGATGGCTTCAGGATGGGGGATGGTCTCCAGAAAAACCAAGCCTTGGCTAGAGATCTGGGACTTTCAACCCCACCTCCCAATTTTCAGGGAGCAAAAAGGAGCTCTAGATTGCATTCAGTTAACAATGGCCAAATAATTTAATCAAACATGGCTATATAATGCAACCTCCATAAAACCTGCTAAATGTTGGGGCTTAAGGAGCTTCTAGGTTGGTGAACTCACTGGTGTGCTGGGAAAGTAGTACGTCTAGAACAGGACATGGAAGCCCTGTGTCAACCCCTCACCCCACACCTTGTCCTACATCTCTTCTGTTTGTCTGTTCCTGAGTTGTATCCTTTAAAATAAACTGATTCACTTACATAAAGTGATTTCCTGAGTAAAGTGATTTTTTATGAGTCACCCTAGCAGATTGTCAGAATTGAGGAGAGGTTGTGGGAACTGCTGAATATATAGCTGGTCTATCAAAAGCATGGGTGGCCCCTGGGACTTGCAGAAAAATGTGTACATTATGAGCATTTTGCATCTTTGAGGACGTATAGACTTCATGGGAACTATAATATATTGGTAATCTACAATCTGGCACATGGGGCATTTTGTCAAGAACATCACAGATTAAATGCTACTTTCATCCTGATGTTCATATTGAGAATCTACCAGAAGACAGGACTCTAAGTCCTGAGCACGAACCTACATCCAGTTGAGGCAGTGCATCCTGCATCTTCACAGTGTTCTATGAGGATCTTTGTTGAACTACATCATAACATTTGGGGGTAACATGATATTGTCATTAGAGAATGAAAGACCTGCAGTTATTTGATAACCCACATGTCACTAGTCCATGCATAAAATAAGGGCTCATTAATATGACAGTCATAATTTCATTGGCTTACAATGATCATCTGCTGACCATCGACTCTAGCCCCAGCAAAGTTATACCTTCTTTCAAGCATTTATCTGAAGTACCAGGCTGTGTTTCTGAGGGGTTTTGTGTCTCTTTGCCAGTCAGGCATTAACATCATTCTTTGGTGCTCTTTTCTTATACACCAGGTTCCCATGGGTGATCCACGTGGTCAGCATTTCCCTGGGGGTGCCATCTTTGATTGTCATAGCAGGTGCATCTATTTATTTGTTTATTGACTACTCTGTATAATATCTTCTCCGGCTTTTCCACTGGATCCATTGAGTACTCAAGTCATCAAAGCTGTATGATATTTCATGGTAGATCTAGGATGAGTCCATCTAACCTTCTATGCTGTAATCTGATCTTTTGAGTCACAAAGGATGGAAGCTCGTGTTGGAATGTAGTCCCCAGCTTAATCAAATAGCACTAGCGTGCTTACTGACAATCATCGTTTCTCAAGGACTTGGTTATGCAGCCTCAAGGATAGGAAAAGAACATATTTCAATAATAGCCAATGAGCTATGCTCAGAAACACTCTCTGTATCTTCTGAGCATCAAGACTTGGTATCTAGGGACTTCCCTGGTGGTCCAGTGGTTAAGAATCCGCCTTCCAATGCAGGGGACATGGGTTCGATCCCTGGTCAGGGAATTAAAATCCCACATGCCGTGGGGCAACTAAGCCCATGCGCTACAACTACTGAGCACATGGGCCACAACTAGAGAGCCTGCGTGCTGCAACTATGGAGCCCATGTGCTCTGGAGCCCACTCACCACAACTAGAGAGAAACCTGCGTGACACAGTGAGGAGCCCATGCTCCTCAGCAGAGGATCCCCCATGCCACAACAAAGATCCTGTGTACTGCAGCTAAGACCCGACATAGTAAAAAATAAAATTAGTTAATTAATTTAAAAAAAAGAGACTTGGTATCTACATTAAATTTATGACAGCCAGCTATTTCTTACCATAGTATTAATTCTCTCATAGAGATAATTTAGGCCTACTGCAAACAGACACTCATATAGCTTACTATAGTGGTTTTTTAAACACACTAAGATGAAGATTAACCTCCAGTATTAGACAAAACTGGAATTCTGTTACAATATTTCTTTAGCTTTCAAAAAAATGAAAACATCTGGGATCTTATTTCACTAGTTTACCAGGTGGCAACTGTTTACTCTAAATTCAACCTATACTTAAGCTAAGAATTCCCACCAAAATTATAACATCCAAAGCTAAGGTAGGAGGTTAAAAGTACATAAAGGTCCCTTTTGTACATAATAAAGTTTGTATTAAGTCATTTATATCATGGCTTCTTTAAAAAACAAACAAAATGCAATCCAGAAAACTTTTCTTCTGATAGTGCATCTTATTTAGGGAACATCCTAAATTGTATTTGCTAAAGAAAAATAAGGAATTACATATATTCCATCTCTTTTGCCAAGATTACTAGTTGGATTTCCTTTACCAAACGTTCCAGTCTTAGCTCTCCTTTACTTCAGTCCTTAGGTTTTGGGGAAGTAACATTCCAAGGTCAATGTGATCATTATTCTCGCCTATGTACAGCCAATGTTTATTTTTAATTTGAGACTGGTAAATAAAGCTTTAATGAGATTTTAATGGCATGTTGGACACACTTCAGTGTCCAGAGATGTGGCATCATATTCAGAAATGTCATTATCTAGATTAATTATCAATAGCGGACAGATATCATTAGAGCAATGTGAAAATGAGAGAGGTTGTAGAAGAAATTTGCTAGGCAGAGAAGCCAGAGGAAAACATTTGATTTGCAATTATTTACTATATCTAAAGTCTCTTTTTTGTAATTTGTATATCTTTTTGTTGTTGAGAATCTGCCTGAAGTAATACCAGAATTAAATTACTACTTAGTTTAATTCCTAAGGTCACGTTATTCTCCTTAAAAAGCTGAACATGTGTCTGGGTACCCTGGACTATTAGAAGAAGAAAGAACACACTTCTCAGTACACATCTTTGTTTTGAATTTTATTATGCTCACACAAAGAAAGAGTTGAAGTATATTATAACACGGTCTTTTCACATTACCAAAATCCACTCACTGGTTGACCCAGTTTCAGAATATTTAAAAAGTAACCAAGATGGTCAAGGAGAAAACTATCTTGAATGATAAAATATTTTATTTATTTATTAAGGGTCTGCATGCTGAGTAACACCAAATAATTTATGTAGTATTTTTGTTTATAATTATGTATCTTTTTTTAAATGCTATAATTACACATACACTTCAATGGCATTTACACAATAGGATATAATATCAGCCTGTTGGAAAAAAATCTAAAAACAACATTATTATGCCCAGTTTGGAGGTTTGAATACAAACCTACCTATCTGATTCTGTCAAATCTAAATGCCTCAATTGTAAAATATGACATTATTTTATGTACCACATTGCAAGGAAAAAAATGCCTAAACCATAACTTTTAGTTTCAGTGTTGAACTGTAGAATAATGCAATGTCTCTGAAGACATTTTAGATGACAATTACACTCAACATCTGTAGTTTTACCAATGTACATAAATCAGTTGAAGGGATGATATCGAGAATGGTTATGACTCAGTTTAATCACTGACAGGCAATGACAAATCTGTCCTCCTTGTTGTCTGCCTAAAAGTGATCATAAAATGACTCCTGATTTCAGAGATGCAAAATGAAAACAAAGTGCACCTTGTAATTGGTGGAATGTGGTATTTCAAGTCCTAGAATCATCCCTTGCTAACCTTTGTTTGAGCAAGCTACTTCAGTGTTTCTAAAACTCAGATTTCTCATTCTTGAAATGGACATGACAAGGGTATCCACTACATCATATTCAGATGAATTAAAGCCTCGTTCAAAGGCAGATGGCAAGTTTGAACTTTTATTTTATTTTATTTGTTTAATTATTTACTTATTTATTGGCTGTGTTGAGTCTTCGTTTCTGTGCGAGGACTTTCTCTAGTTGCGGCGAGCGGGGGTCACTCTTCATCACGGTGCGCGGGCCTCTCACTGTCGAGGCCTCTCTTGTTGCGGAGCACAGGCTCCAGATGCATAGGCTCAGTAGTGTGGCTCACGGGCCTAGCTGCTCTGCAGCATGTGGGACCTGCCCAGACCAGGGCTCGAACCCATGTCCCCTGTATTGGCATGCAGGTTCTCAACCACTGCCCCACCAGGGAAGTCCTGAACTTTTATTTTTGTTGATCAAGTTGTGATATATAAGGATCCTGAATTTTCCCCTCCCATGAATGGGGAAAATACAGCCAAACATGGAACAACCATACAGCCAAACATGGAACAACTCCCTCTGAGGAAGACCCAGAAACTAGCTGGCTAACTGCAACATATCAGGCGACCGAGAAAACACCCACATCGAAATGTGTAAGAAAGATTGACACACTGTTGCCGTAAATCCACCCTCAACACAGCATCACAATCAGGAGGAAACCTCCAAATCCCAGCTTCTCACCAAGGAGCAAAGGGTTTGGACAGCACATCTAGCACTACATATTTTAAGCCTCCCATCCAAGGGATAGGTCCCCAAAACACTTAGATCTGAAAACCACTGGTGCTTACATTCTTGAGTCTCACAGGGCTATAGAAAATAGACAGTTTTTCACAGGTGCGTGATGTGCTGCGGTTATTCACCCAGGGTTCAGAACAGAGAAGGCAGAAAAAGCCCCCATCTCCCAGTCATTCCTTGGAAGGAGTTTGACTGCATAATTTACGAGCTGCCATCTGAGGGTCCAACTTCTAATTAGCATGCATCTAGATGCTGACTGTTTTTCTCCCTGGACCCCTGGGGAACCAGTGGGCACTTCCCCCATCTTCTCCTTCTGGTTCACTTCAACAATAAAACGAAGTTGCCAGAGTCTCCCTGGAAGGAACTTGTTGACCTCATTTAGTGCTCCAATTTTACAGCTGCCATCTGAGGGATGGTCCCCAAATCACTTATCTCTGATAGTCAATGGGGATTACATTTATGAGTCCCACAGAACTATAATGAAGAAAGAAGTATTTTTCAAACAGGTGCAAAAGCACTCCCATGGCTATACACCAAGGTTCATTGTCCAGGAAGCAAGTGAAAATGCCTATCTCTCAGTTTCTCCCTGGAAGGTGTTTGACTGCATAATTTCCCAGCTGCTGTCTGAGATACTATTTCTAATCAACTTGCATCTAGATACTGACAGCACTTCTCCCCTTTGGGTGAGTCTTGACAAATGCTTAACTACTGTAAGCTACTAAGAGCAAAGACAGCAGCTTGGACAGTCACAAAGGTTTGAGAGACAGCCAGGAGCTTGTGAGGGGGAAACCTCCTATAAATCCCTTGGGAGGGGTTGAACGCACATTCAACAGTATATTAAAAGAATTAAACACCATGATCAAAGAGATTTATCACAGGGATGCAAACATGGTTCAACATCCATAAATCAATCAATGGGATACACCACATTAAAATATTGAAGAATAAAAATCATAATCATCTCAATAGATGCAGAAAAAGCATTCAACAAAAATCAACATCCTTTCATAATAAAAACTCTCAACAAACTGGATATGGAAGGGACATACTTCAACATAATAAAGAATATATATTACAAGCCATAGGAAACATCATACTCAATGATGAAGCTAAAATCTTTTCTTCTAAGATCAGGAAACAAGCCAAGGATGCCCACTCTCACCACTTTTCTTCAACATAATACTAGAAGTCCTACAAGATCAATTAATCAAGAAAAAGAAATAAAAGGCATCTAAATTGGAAAGGAAGAAGTAAAATTTTCTCTGTTTGTAGATGTCATGATATTATATATAGAAAACCCTAAAGACTGCATCAAAAACTCTTAGAACTAATTAATGAATTCAGTAAAGTTGCAGAATACAAAAATTAGTTGTGTTTCTATATATTGTTAACAATTGGAAAGAGAAATTAAGAGAACAATCTCATTTACAACAGCATCAAAAACAAAATACCCAGAAATAAATTTAACCAAGGAGATGAAAGATTTGATAACTACACTGAAAACTACATGAAATTGATTAAAGAACTTGAAGAAGACACAAATAAATGGAAAGATATTTCATGCTCATCAATTGGAAGGATTAATATTGTTAAAATGTTTACACTACCCAAAGCAATTTACAGATTCCATGCAATCCCTATAAAAATTCCAATTACATGTTTCACAGAAAGAGAAAATACAATCCTAATTTCATATGGAACCACAAATAACTCTGAATAGCCAAAGCAATACTGAAGAAGAATAACAAAGCTGGATGTACCACATTTCCTAATTTCAAAGTACATTTCAAAGCTATAGTAATCAAAATAGTATGGTACTAGTATTAAAAAAATACAAAGATTCATGGAACAGAATAAAGAGCCCAGAAATGAACCATGCATAGGTAGTGAATTAATTTTTGACAAAGGTGTCAATAATATACAATGGGGAAAGGATACTCTCCTCAAAAAATTGTGCTAGGAAAACTAGATAGCCACATGCAAAAGAATGAAACTGGATCTCTATCTTACACAATATATACACAAAAATTTGCTCAACAGATTAAACACTTGAATGTAGGTTCTGAAACTGTGGAGCTTCTTGATTTTGGTCTTGGCAATGATATTTTGGATTTGACACCAAAGTAAAAAACAACAAAAGCAACAACAAATAATTGGAACTACAATTGAACCTTGAACAACACAGGCTCTAACTGCCTGAGTTCACTTATATGTAGATTTTTTTTCAATGGTAAATACTATGGTAGTACACAATCTGTGGTTGGTTGAACCCAAAGATGATGAACTGAGGATACAGAGGGCTGGACCATAAGTTATATGTGGATTTTTGACTGCATGCAGGGTCAGTGCCCCAACCCCTGCATTGTTCAAGGGTCAACTGTATTTTAAACTAAAAAGTTTATGCACAGCAAAAGAAACCATCATTAAAATGAAAAGGCAACCTATGGAATGGGAGAGAATATTTGCAAACCACAATATCTAATAAAGAGTTAATAAGCAAAATATATAAGAAAATCATACAACTTCAATATCAAAAAAACAAATAAACCAATTAAAAATGGGCAAAGAATTGACCTGAAGACTGTCATACAGAGTGAAGTCAGAAAGAGAAAAACAAATATCGTATATTAATGCATATATGTGAAATCTAGAAAAATGGTATAGATGATCTTATTTGCAAAGCAGAAATAGAGACATGACGTAGAGAACAAATGTATGGATACCAAGGGGGAAAGGGGTGGTGGTGGAATGAATTGGGAGATTGGGATTGACATATATACACTATTGATACTATGTATAAAATAGATAACTAATGAGAACTTACAATATATAGCACAGGGAAATCAATACTTAAGGCTCTGTGGTGACCTAAATAGGAAGGAAATCCAAATAAGAAGGGATATACATATACATACAGCTGATTCACTCTGTTGTACAGCAGAAACTAACACAACATTGTAAAGCAACTATACTCCAATAAAAATTAATTTAAAAAATGGGCAAGGAACCTCAATAGACATTTTCCAAAGAAGACATACAAATGGTCAATGAGTACATGAAAAGGTGTTCAACATCACTAATTATCAGGGAAATGCAAATCAAAACCACAGTGAGATACGTCACACAAGTTAGGATGTCTATTATCAGAAAGACAAAAGATAACAAATGGTGGCCAGGATGTGGAGCAAAGGGAACACTTATACTTTGTTGGGAATGTAAACTGGCATAGCCATAATGGAAAACAGTATGGATGTCTCAAGAAATTAAAAATAGAACTACCAATGATCTAGAAAACCCACTTCTGGGTACATAGCTAAAGGAAATTAAATCAGTATCTCAAAGAGGTATCTGTTCTCCTATGTTTATTGCAGCATTATGCACAATAGCCAAAGTGTGGAAACAACCTAAGTATCCATTGATGGATGAATGAAATAAGAAAATATGAGATATAAAAAAAAAGTGAGATATATATGTGAGTGTGTGTGTGTGTGTGTAATAGATTTAATAGAGAAGGAAGTCCTGACATTTGTGACAACATGGAGGACATTATTCTAAGCAAAATAAGCCAAACAAGAAAAGACAAACACTGCATGATATCAATAATATATGGAATTTTTAAAGAGTGGAATTCATAGAAACAGAGTTGAGTGTTGTGTCCTCATGTGCTGTGGTGTGGGGGAAATGGGGAGAAGCTGGTAAAAGGGTCCTAAATTTCACTTCTAAGATGAATAAGTTCTGAGAATCTAATGTGTAATATGGTGAATATAGTTGATAGCACTGTATTGTATATTTGAAACTTACCAAAAGAGTAAAACTTAAGAATTCTCACCACAAATAAAGGGGTAAATATGTGAGGTGATAAACGTGTTGACTTGAAGGTGGGACTCCTCTCCCAATGTATACATGGATCAAATCATCATGCTCTGCACTTTAAATATATTATAGTTTTATCAATGATATCTCAATAAAGCTGACTCATAAAAAATAGATGGCAAAACTCCTAGCTCAATTTGCATATGTGTTCAGTAAATGCCAGCTTTTAGCAGCAGCAACAACTGCTATACTAGAGTTTGTCTGCTTATGTTTTAATTCTGCTCAACAATTTACCAGCTTGAGACCTTGGACAAATTGCTTAACTTGCTGTGTTCAATAATGTTATCTCATAATAGTATCTGAGGATGAAAGTCCTCTCCCATGATTTAAGTAAATCCTGTGCCTGGATGAAGCAGTTGTGCTCCTTTGCTGTTTTATTGCTAACTGGAGAAAGTTCCTCTTATGTAGGACATCCATCTGGTATGCCTTCTATCATCTAGAATATTGCTAGACTTGACAATCCTTATAGAATGGATCTGGCCTTTAGTTAATGACTCTAACCATCTTAAGGACAAAGATTTATACTTTAATTTGTGCAATTTAGTGTGGCATTCAAGTACGTAGCATTGGTTGCAAATAAATGTACAATTTATGTTTGCTCCGATATCCTTCATTTCTTTTTACCCTCAGTGGTAGCAGTAGGATGGAAAGAGTGATAAAACAATATAGATTGTTTTTAACTTAGAAAATAAATTACTATTATTTGATAAAACAACGTATACTTGGATTATACATAATAAGAAGTCATACTGGGTTATGTAATTAAACTACAAGAGCACTTTCTGAAGAGTTTCCCTTTTGTAGTTTGTGTTCTGCTGTGTAAAGCATATGATGAAGTGTCCCTGAAAAATTCACTATTTAAGTTCAAGGCTACAGATCACTGGATGCAGTGCCAAGAAAATTAAATGTGTGCCCAACTAGCAAAATGCTGTAAGTCAATTTGAAGCCCCCTAGAGAACACATCAGTCAGCAATATGCCATCAACTCAGCTTAAGTTTACCACCTCAGCCCTTTATAAGAAAGAATTATTGGGGATCCCAAGGTTAAGAAATGATAGCTCTACTTTGGTGAAAGAGCATATGTTAGGGGTTTATAAGGCTATCTTATTTAACAAAGTATCTTTTGAATATAAAGGGTTCTAAAATGTATTTAAAACTGATACTAGATTCATTCCATCTTCATGGAACCTGGGCTCCAGAGAGTTTATAACTTTCTGAAATTGTTAAGAAAATGATTTGTGGATATATTATTTTCTGTTGAGAGCTCTTTAGATTTCATCAGACACAGAAGGGATTTGGAACACAAAAAAGAAAATAAGTACTGCTTATAATTTCTATTTCTGTGAAATAATAATTATTGCCAACTTAAGTACTTTGTCTTGCATATCTTAATAATGTTACTTTAATCCCAATGACATTGATGAGAAAACTAAAGAACAGAAAAGATAAGTAAATTGTCCAGAATCCACAGCTACTAAATGGTGTATCCAATACTTGAACCAGGCAGTAGTTTTCCAGGGTTGATGCAGCGATCTGTATCTGTCATGACAGACAGGTTTAATGTGGGGGAAAGATCTCTGGGCAGGGAATTAGAAAACTCTGTGTCTAATTGCAGCTCTAGATCTACTCATGGTGGGAAGAGTTGGGGTTTGCGTCTGTCAAGTGTTTTTTTGAGTACTTGCTATATATGGTTGCTGGATTTATCAAGTAAAAATATAGAAAATCTAATTCAATTTGAATTTCAAATAAACAATGGAGTAGTTTTTAGTATAAGTATGTCCCAAACCTTTCCTGTAACATACTTATACAACATATATTCAAATATATTTATATATTCAAAATATATAATGAATATATTTTAGTATATATTTTATATATTTCTGAAAATATATTTCTGAAATTTAAATTTAACTTGGAGTCCTATATTTTATCTAGTAATCCTACTATTACACAGAATAAGGGGACACAAAGCATCAGAAGACATATTTTCTGTTTCTTTCAAGAATTTATCATCATAGTTTAAAAGAGACAAGAAATAAAAACACATGAAACATTTTAAGGAAATATTGACCATTGAAGTTGGTTGATGTGACTCAAAGTCTTTCTCCCTCTCTTCCCATCTTCTTTTCATTACAGATGCATTTTACAAATCTGGTACATATGTTTTCTTAATGAAAAGTAGGACAATGCCTATATTCCATTGTCTAGTTTGTTGATTGAAAAAATATGAAGAGTCTAAAAGTGGACCTGTCAGAATTCCCCTGTGGTTTAAAAAGAACAAAGATTATTCTGAAAAAAAAAAAGGTTATAAAATTCAGAAAGACAGAGAGGAATGGTCTCTGAAGCCAAATTCAGTGACAGCATGTGCTCTGCACTGAGGAATTTAAGGTCCAATGCATATATGTTTAAAACAATTTAAAAGTTGCTTAGAAAAGAATAGTGTTAATCAGAGCTCTAAATTAATTCTATAGTACAAAATAAAATGCTTTTGCTATCATGTCTCATAAAAAACTCCCTTGTTCCTCTTCCAAAATCTGTGGATGGTACAAGTGTTTACCTGCACGCATGTGTTGAAATTTATACTGTTTGTTTATACAGGTTCATACGAGCATTGCGTGATAGATTTGCAGTTAGCCAGAAAAGATTTTGCGTCATTTTCAAAGCAGAAATGTAGCTCTCATTCGAACCACAGAGGCTGCCACCCAATGAGGGACAAACATATTTCAGGGTGGAGAAAATTTGAAACAATTTTAAAGGATTTAAAATCCTTTAAAATATTTGGCTTTAACAAATACACGCTTGTTTCCTGAAAATTTTTTAAACAGGTGATTGTAAGTGAGTAAAAGGAAAAAGTAGGTTTTAGGGAAGCATTTTAAATGGTCCTTACGAAAGCACAGATAATAAAAACTAGAATTTTTTCATAGTGCATGGAAGTTTCAAATCACTCCACTTAAAAAACTTAACTTAAAAAACTTTACACTTTGGTAAATTATCTGCATCGGTTAGGCTATGTGAAGTCATGCTGAAGTAATAATCTCCAAACTCAGTGACTTAATATAGCAAAGGATTATTTCTCACTCATGCCTATTGTGAGTTTGTTAAGTTCTCTTATCAGAGTCATTCAGCGTCCCAGATGAATAAAGCAGCTACCATCTTGATTGGAACCAATGGCCATGCAAGAAGGAGAAAGAGAATTTTGCTTTGTTGTAAAATTTCAAAATTTATGGGCCAGACTAAGATCAAGGCTTCATGAAGACACAAAGGGACAAGACAGGAGTATACTTCCACCATGGTCCTAGAATTTGGAGAGTGGAAAATATTTGGCTAACAGTATTAAGAAAACCACAGTGTCCATTATTATCCTCACTTTTTGGATTTGTCACAGATGCTGAATAGCTCAAAAAGTGAAATCTACAATGGATGGAGTTACAAGAAACCAAGGTGAATCAAGAGTCAGCTGCATTTGCTTTATGAGCACAGCTACATGTTTAGGGAGATGTGTAGGAAAGAATATTAAAGTGACTTAAAACTGGCAAAACTGGATCTTGTCTGTCAAAAATACACATTACACTCATGTTTTCTTACAGGAACTGTTCTATGCCCATTGGCTAATCCTGCATGAGCCCTAAAAATTTGTGTGAACACTAGAAAGCTATTGATCCTGTCACTAAATAACGGATACCTGTAATAGAGGCAGTAATGATCAGAAAATATTCCATTTTCACCCATGAGTTCGTTTTCTGCCTTGAAGTGAGGCCATATGATAGGTTCTAACCAAAGGGCTGTGAGCTTTGGATCGCTGGATCTAGGGATACAGTGGTGAACAGAATAGACATAATCACTGTCTCATGGGATTTAGTCTAGTAATGGTAAGATATTGCTTCTCAGTCACAGAGAAATATGTTATAAAGACAGAATCTATATAATCTAAATATTATGTGTGTATGAAGAAACCTCAAATGTGGAAAAGAGGGTAGATGGAATATGGCAGATTTTGGCAACAGCAGAAGAATGAAGCAAACTGAATCTAGGAATAGAAGAGAGAAACTGAAGAAAAAATAATCCATTGAGTATTTTTTCTTCTAAACATTAGCACAAGACAGTGACACTCATTTAAATATGTTTAAGTAATTTACTGTATCTCGGTAGAAAAAGCCATACCTACTGAGTCAGCAAAATTCAATACAGTACATCACTGCTGAACAGAAGCTTATTTTGTGCAAATTGCATGCACTCTCCCAATAAAACTAACTGTTCAAAAATGAAACATGATTATGTGGAAGTGAATAAATTTTTGGATACATGTGTGAATTATACCTTATTTCTAATATCTAGCATCTAATTACCACAGGATGTTCTAGATTGCCATTTCCAATGATAAAATCAATATGATTAACAACTCTTTTACTCCCAGAAATCAATTTTAGTCCAGCAATAGAGTGGTCTCATATGTGATCCCATTTGATAGATACCAAAATAAATCCCAGCTAAAGAAATTCTCTACATGAACAATTGCAACTTTGTTGTTGTTGTTAATCATTGCTATTTCCACACAGTAATTATCTTGTGAATTGTAAAAATTTATGAAAAAAAGTAGTAAAAAGTAACAAATGAATCCTAATTCCTTTGTGTGACTTTTTAGAATTAATTTGTTTACTAAAAAGATAGAGCAGTGAATACCAAATAGAATTCTTAAATATGGGGGGAAAGAAACTTCAAAAATGGGAATCTGAATAAAAAGACTCTTTAATGTACAGTTTTGCTATTGCCCTGGCCTGATCCTAGGTATATTGAATGCATTCAGGCAATAACACCACAGTCACAGAGAGTCGAACATAATGTGGGAAGCAATTTTTATGGGATAGGATTCTTTGGAGATGCTCCAAGAATGACAATCTATTTGTCCATACTATGTACATCAGACTCCTGATAGCAGAGATCATCACTCACTCTTGTCCAGGCAGATTGAAAATTATCACAAAATAAAAATCTTACAGTTCTTAAATTATAAAGTTGTCAAAAAAATTATTTTGGAGGTTTCCCGTCATTAAAAAAAAAAAAACTCTTAAAGAAGCAGTCTAGGCAAATTTTCCTGGGTGTTGGGGGAGAAACTGTATGTTTTAGAAACCAGCTTTATACAATGAAGGAATTCATCATTTTCAGAAACAGAGACAAAAGGAAAAATACATGTGGAAAAAAATTTTTTTTAAAAGAGAAGAGTCCTGTGAAGGAAAGAAGTTGAACAATAAGAAAGGAAGAGAAAGCATGAGAACAGAGTGAAAACTCTGCTGGTTAGGAGCTAGGGTCACAGATATATTGTACACCCTTCTCAGGAATGTCTGATCTTCAAAAATTTGATGTGGGAGTCATACAAGATGTTTAATAGAGTAAGAGAATCCCTTTGAAGTCTGTTCACTGTCTTTTTATGCAATCAAGCTTAATGCTTATAAGTCAAATACCGTCTGTGAGATGTCAAGATTCAGGGTCAGGTCATTAAGAACTCTAAGTGTATATGGCAGTGTGATTTATTGAGATATAAATTCATGTTTTACTTTCACTGCTATAAAGTAATCAGAAAGAATGACACCTTAATGTTATCCATAGGTTTTGGGAGAAAAAGTTTTCCCTCTTTAGACTCAAAACACCCTAACCATTTTTACCTCCTTTTTCATGATTCAATGAAGAGTTAGGGCCTGTGTGTTCCTTAAACATAGGAGAAGTTGGGAGAAGATAATTTTTGTATTTTTTGAAAGACAAAGGCAAATCAAATGAAGGTCATGTTTGGAGTCTTTTAGGGGAAGGGTGAGACATGATTGGCTTGGAGAGAGACTAAGAATTGAATATATCCAAGTCTGAGTAGTGTTTTAGACTGTGGACTCCATAAGGAGTAGAGTTTATCGATGGCTTTCCTCTAGCGGTCCTGGAAAGTGATAAAACATTAAAAGGCAATGTCTAAATTATATCACAGAATCATTGGACTCTAGAGAAATAGGCTCAAATCTATAAAAAGACATAATACAGTAGGTGTATTAGGCTGGGATAAGCTGTGATAAAAAAACAATCCCTCAGTCTCAATTGCCTGTCACAACAAATATTTATGACTAATTCCTTCTACACACTGTGCATTCTTATTTAACAGTTACTCAGAAACTCAAACCATTGGAGGGTCCTCTGTCTCAACATGTTGCTTCATGTTTACTGAGGCAGAGTAAAGGAGCACATTGAGGGTTAACACCTTCTTTCCTATGCTTTATCCTCAAAGTGGCAAAAGCTCACAGCCCTTTGGTTAGAACTTGTCATATGACCTCACTTCAAGGCAGAAAATCAACTCCTGGGTGAAAATGGAATATTTTCTGATCATTACTGCCTCTAATACAGGTATCCGTTACTTAGTGACAGGATCAATAGCTTTCTAGGGTACACACAAATTTCTAGGGCTTATGCAGGATTAGCCAATGAGTATTTCAACAGTAGCTACACGGACTGAAGATCTGAGGATCCCCTGAATGGTTCCTCTGGATCAGTTGCCTAGGACATTTGTAGAAACCATGAAGGAAAGGAACACCTGATAATACCTAAGATTCAAAAGTATTGCCATCCAGCCAGAGTAGAGACTGAGAATAAAATTTAATTTTGACTCAAGAAATAATATGGTATTTGCCCTACTACCTGAGCTTCTGGAGTTATTCATACCTACCACAGTCAAAGGATTCCACAAAAGCTTTGTTTTTTTTTTAATAGGTAAAGTTCAAATACTACTTCTGCTCCCTGTATATCTGGGCCTCTGTCTGAGAGAAGGGAGGTCCTTTCATTTATCAAAAGACTCTATAATCTATAATAGTAATAATAACACCTATTGAGCATGTAGAGATTAAAAGCAAAAGGCCTGTAATTCACTCCTCTCTTACTAAGGGAATGCCTCCAGGAAAAAACAGAATAATGTAACCCAGTCTAATCTCCTCATAAATATGATAACTGGAATTCTGGGAAATATATGGTAATGATATTTTCTAGGAGGAAATCAGAAGAATGGATAAATAAAAAGTAGTATATTTACATAATAGAATCATATTTAGTCATAGAAGTTAATATTTCAAAGCTATATGTAAAGATATATCAATCTCAGTAATGTTGAATAAAGAAGCAAATTTCAGAAGAATATATATATATATATATACACACACACATACATACAGTCTATATGCTACATAGGTGTGTATATGCTAAATATGTATGTAGATATATATTTATAATACCATTTGCAAGGAAGACTAAAAATATGTTTAGAATATATGCATGTGTGATTAAGTTATTTTAAAATGAAGCAATACATTCCGAACAAAATTTAAGTTAGTGAGTATCTATGAGAAGTAAAGTGAGCTAGGGAGATGTGACAGGTGAAAGCACATAATTACATGCAAGATTTGATAATATCCTTTCTTGTTGTGGTTGGTGGGTTCTTTTTAAAATTATGTTTATAAAGTATATATATATATATATATATAAACATCTACTCATTTGTAAGTTTCAATTATTAAATTGAAGAATGCCATAAAAATCATTTGCCTCAGAGTGAACTAAGATTTAAGAAAGAGGAAAACGCAAAGTGCTGTGGTATCAACTCCAAGGAGGGACCCAAAGGAATCATAAGGTGTTTACTGGAAAAGCAGATACTTGAGCTGATTCGTCACCAATGGGAGAGTGGTGTTTTGATAGAAAGAAGAGATGAGTTGTGGTGATATTCCAGGAAGAGACAGCAACCTTTGCAAAGAAATGGAGCTAAAGGAAAACAAGGACTGTTCCAGGAATTGCTAATAGTTCACATGTATCAGGAGGGTAAGAGATGGGAGTTGAGAAAACAGGGTGGAGAGGTAGCAGTGGCCACATCAAAAAGGGATTCCTTTATCATGGTTTAACTTCTTATCTATATGGATTTAATAAATGTAAGCAAGGGAACGGCAATAATAAATTCACACATGGATCCAGAAAAACTTCAAGCCTGAAATAAATAATCCCTAAAAAAAGTTCTTTTAACATCAACGTCAGAGAGAAGCAGACCAAATGTCCAAAAATTGACATGACAAGACTGAAGACGGTGAGTGCATGTGAAATACTAGCTTTCTGATACTGTAGAATCCCTGTACCTGAGCTGAACAATTTGCTACTGAGCCCAGTTTAGTACTGATAAATGTAATACTGCCTGCCATATTAGTAAACAAAGGCTGTCACAGTCACCAGCGACTGCAGCCACAGCCTTGGTGAGCTGGTGAGCCCTGAGGAAACTCAGGAAGGGAAGGAATACCTACCATCTAGCAGCCATCAGAAGGCAGCCACTCCCTCCGTTGAGCCCTGAGGAAACTCAGGATGTGAAAACACAGGATACTGGTCCCAGATAGCTGAGATGCACATCAAAGGAATGATTTCAGTGAGCCCAGACTCTTGCATCTTCTCATACATAGAAAAGCACTAAATTTCTTAACTTGAGATTTCTAGTTTTCTTTAATTAACAGTAATCTTTTGTTCCTACTACTTGCTCTTTGTTGCAAAACTCCTATATATCCTAGCTCCCCCTCTCGCCTCCTTGGAGCAGTTCTCTCAGGGTTACTTGAGATGCTGCCTCTAGGGCTTGAAGTCCTAAAAATTCCCGCTGAATAAAACCTAACTCTATACGTTTAGGTTGTGAATATATTTTTTTAGTTAGTGGTATGAAGGATCTAGTGAGAAAATAGACTTTAGGTCAGTGGGTGGTGACCCAATTATTTAAGCACAGCAACCAAGGGACTGGTTAGGCTGTTACTGTCTCTAAAAGTAAGCTCAGCATTTTGGAAGAAAGGGTCTCCCCATGTGGCCTGGTACATGAAAGATAAATGGGAAAAGGGGCAGCAAGGCATTGACTCAAATAAATCTTCGACTTCTGACAGTTTTAGGGTACATATTAGGATCTGGACTTCCATGAACAATGGAAATGGAAACCAGGTTCACCAGCAAGAATATTTTGCGATGGTTATGCCTTAAAAGTCACATGCAACTAAACAAGCCAAATGCAAATGTGGGTATATAGAACATATGATTTCACACAAACAAGAAAGTATCCTCTATTCATAAAATGAGCTGTTAAGTCAGCCTTGAAGTTCTTCCTAAATGAAAGAAGTTAAGCTCTCATAACTGTGGAGTATGTCTTCAATTAGTATTTTCATCAAAAGTATTTTTGTTTCTTATCTTTTCTAATTTGTGATTCAAAACTGATACTAACTATAGGAATTGTTAAATATTTACCAACCATATTTCTGTGTAGTAAGCATATGTTCAACTCTTAAGTACCACTCTCACATTTCATACTAAGATTCAGAAAACTACTCCATGCTAAAAAGCAACCTATTAACAGCATCAGTCAAAACACCAGGGATGGGGCCTCCCTGGTGGCGCAGTGGTTGAGAGTCCGCCTGCCGATGCAGGGGGCGTGGGTTCGTGCCCCTGTCCGGCAGGATCCCACGTGCCGCGCAGTGGCTGGGCCCATGGGCCATGGCCGCTGGGCCTGCGCATCCGGAGCCTGTGCTCCGCAACGGGAGGGGCCCCAGCAGTGAGAGGCCCGCGTACAGCAAAAAAACAAAACAAAACAAAAAAAAACCAGGGACGTATCAGGCAGGAGAAAAGAAATCATACTAGTTATTTCAACAGACAGAACATCACATAGCAAACTAATTTAAAAGATATTGAAAAGCAAATAGAACTTGGAGGGAGCAGAGAGATAGTAATGAGAGCAAACCCTCTAGCCCTGAGGTTAAAAGGGAAGAGTTTGGGGTTTTTAGAACTTGGAAGGTCAGAGGAGGGACTCCATGAAGCTGGATTCAGACCTCTGACAAAGGGGGAATAATAAAACTGGTGCCAGTTCCTCTGAGCTCCACAAGGTTGGCTCTGGGATAAGTGGAAGAAACTGGAAACTAGAACCAATTTCTACTAGTACCAGTTGTTGCTGCTGGATACAAGTTCTCACTGTGATCATTCTTACAGCATCAGCAAATAAAATAGGACGGCCCACATCTCTACATCCTATTGCTCTCTGGTCCTATCTAGAGCTCTATTGGCAGAAACTAAAAAGGAACCATTCTACAAGAAAGAAATATAATTGGCAGGATCTCAGCCCCAGTACACAGAGCTGAGTGTAGAAGGGAGGGTTTGTAGCTGAGAGACAGCAGCTTAATAAACAGCACAGAGGGGAGGGAGGCAATGCATTATAAGGGCTTTCTTCATCAGAACTTGTAGAAAAAACTGATTGGTACTGTACCAGGTGGTTGTCCCATTTCTTCCGTTTGTTGATATGTGGGGTTTTCTTCCTTGTTTGAATGAAAACAGGGGTATTAAATATGCAGAGACTGGTAATACAAGGAGGCAAAATTATTAAATTTGGAAGCCCCCTGGCATTCAGTAATTTGGAACCATTCATGTTCAGAATGGTAAACAGATAGGCAAAGTCTGCCTCTAAAATCATGAATCATTAAATGTAATAATGCCAAGGAGATCTAAATTCTAAGATAATCAAAGTGTCTATTACAAATGAGCTCCCAGCGGGCTTCCTTTTTGTCAATCAATCAGCAGTGAATGTTTGAGTTTGTAAGTTATTGCTCAAAGTTTGCTGAGAGACCATGTCTTAAATTATAAAATAGCTGTTTTTATGGGTCAGAAATGATTACATATCAGCAATTTGTCATGGGGTCAACTAATACCGCAGTTTAACTATGGACCATCAAGAGTGGGTCAAATGTAAACCTCACCTTAGAAACTGAAGTGGTTTCACTGGCACCTGAAGAAGCTTGAGTTGTTATTAATATTATAAAATATTTTTCCTAACCACTTAATTTTATCTTCTCCCATGGCCAGATATTGAATTACTATACCTATTAAAAAGTAATAACCTTGGAAAGTCCCAAGTAGAAGGGTTAGAAACTCTGATTATGGAGTCACATACACCTTGTGCAAATAACTTATTTTTGCATTATTTAGCCATTGTACTTGGGCGAGTTATTCAAATTATCTGAGCCTCAGTTTCCTCATCCATAAAGTAGAAAATGCATTATTTACCAATCAGGGTTGTTGTGGAAATGGAATAGCATATGGAGTATGTAAAATGTCTTAATAGGGTCTATCATATTGGTTATATTACAAATTGCAGTAAATTATATTCTCTATACATTTATGTGTTATTCTTTCTACAAAGGATATAAATAGCAATAGTGCCAATAGCATAGAGTTATCATGAGGATCAAAATGAGTTAACAAACGCAAGGTGTATAGATCAGTTCCCAGCCCACAGTAAATGTTATATGAGGGTTTTTTCTTCTAAAAATAATATAAATTATTAATGTATCTGTGGTACTACTTTACTGCTGTTTATAATAATTATTATTGCTATTATTGCTATTATTTGTGGGCCTTTTCCCTCAGCCTCAACTCATAGTTTGTACCTAGATGACAAAATATATTACAGAGCTTTGTTATTTACATCCAAACTAGATATGTGTGTGTGTGGAAAGTATATTTCACTGGCCCAGGTTATTTCTTTGTGGCAGTTATTATATCTCACCCTATCTTTGACCTCACAAAACTGACTGCAAATACCATATCTGAAAAAATATCCATACTCTATGCTATATCACACTACCCTCAAAATCAACTGGAATCCATAGTACTATCGGTATTACATTGACTAGACAACAACTCTTCATTTATTTCATGCCCAGCAGAAAATTGCATTATAATTACATACCTCTGGAGCTGAAAAGGATCAAGAGATCCAGTAAGAATCAGATTCAATTTTTAGAGATCAGGAAACTGAAGCTCAGAGACAATATTAAGGACTTGGATTGGCTCTGTTTCCGAAAGAACCCTAGCGGTAAAACAGAAACTGACACACCATTGTAAAGCAATTATACTCCAATAAAGATGTAAAAAAAAAAAAAAAAAAAAAAACCAATTTCTGCACAAATTTCCCAGACACTGCAAAATCGCCAGTAAAAGGCCATTTTGCTTGTTTGGGATTGCTTTCTGGGGAACCTCACTACAGACAAATGCAACACATTTTATTTTTATGTAATTCCATTAAAAGAAGCTCCCTTATATTATATTGAATGTCTCTTAACGTTCTTTAAATGTTCTCTTGCTCACGTTTATTGCATTCTAGAACCAAATTTAATTCCTTTTTATTCACAAACTCCTCTAGGCTTATCTACATTTAGAGAAGTAATTAGTAAGAGAGATTATTCTGAGAACAGTTCTCAAAAATCAGTCTAGAGTGTGCCCTGTTAGGTGATGTCGCTTAGACGATGTTGCTGCAAAGCAGTCTTCTCCAGGGAGTCACCAGCACTGTATCTTTTCTACCTTTAGTAGTTTCAGTAATGGTAATATTTTACATTATTCATGGATTGTTAAAAATTGGTGGATAATTCATTACCAGCTTCCCTTTACTCATTATAGACCACCAAATACACCTAACGTGTTATCTTGCATTTTTTTTTTAGGTCAAAGTAATTTCAGTCAGCTCCTCTTTCTCTGTCCCCTTTCCATCCTAACACCCTTGACTGGATTTATGTATCCTTTCAAACATGCAGTTATATTGATGTTCGTCCAGTTTAATAAAAAGCTATTTTCAAGGCTATAAACTTAATTTATTGTGATATAATTGTCAGTGCCATTAATATTTTCCGTGCCTAGTGTCACTGATTTTATTGCTACAAACTTCATTTGTAATGAAAAGAATAACACTGACAGATATTTGTGTGTGTGCATTTGCGTGTGTGAGTGTGTACGTGTGTGTGAGAGTGTGTGTGTAATACATTGCCTTCTATATCAATATATCACCGTATGTGGCAGGTCCTGATGAAAAGAAAATAAGAGATATAGAAGGATTTCTACATTTGTCTTCATCAGTGAAAACATTCTTGAAAGTGTACAATGACAGCCCTGGAAAATGTCATATGCATTTTTCAGTACAGGGAGAAGTCTGTGAGTTGTGAAATGGATATTTTACTACACAAAGGCTCAAAAGATTCACTCTTATTTATTTTGGTTGTGGAATATAAGTTTATGAAGCATGGACTAATTTAGTACTTTTTTAGGTTTTGGTTAAAAATTTTAAAGTTCACGTTAAGAGTGAGAAGTACAAATGACCTTTTGTGTCTCAAATTCAGACCCACACCAGTAAAAGCAATGGACATTCTCTGTTTATAACAGAGAAATAGCTATGGAAAACTGATCCCTTTTCAACTGCAAATTTACTGCTTAATCCCTAAGTACCTTAATGGGAAGCAAAATGGTTCAAGGGAGTAAAGAGAGACAGGTAAATTCACTATTGGGCAGAAAGAAATAAGCCTAATTAAAGGAGTTTGTCAGTAAAGCAATAAAAAGTTTAAAAATAGATTTGAAAAAAATGTTAAGGAATAAGCATTTGATTTACCTTTTTTTTTTTAATGGAATAAAGAGGCACATTTCATTGCAGGGCTTATGTGAGCTTTCTTCCTCCTGTTTCTTGTGCACAAAATCAGAGGATTATTTATAAAGAATCATGGAGGCTTGGAAGGAAAGCAGAGACTAAAAGCACTGGGACATTTTTAGAAGCAAGTTCCCTGGGGTTAAAGACAAAAGCCTAGATTCACTGATCTTGAAGTAGGAAGAACTTTTACAAATAATGTTTCAATTATTTGCAAACTTGCTTTTAGCTTTGAAATGCATTTCCCCTCTAAAGGAATTCATTCAGGAAAATGCAATGTTTCAAGTGGAAGATGGAACTGTTGTTGAAATAAAGAAGAGGGCCAGAATTTTACAGTTCAGCTTCCCCTTCCATCTCCAAGGTGACCTTAGACTCTTTCCTGGGGCAGTTAGAAAACCACTTGAAAACCACAAATCTAGACCAATTTCCTTATTTTACAGTTGAAGCAATTGCAGCCCAGTAAAGATGAAGTGACTGGGTCAAGGTCACATGTATAGAGGCTGAGCTAGGGGTAGAACGATTGTCTTCTAAGGAAATAACCAGAGGCATATAAACAATCACACCCCTTTGTAATTTTGTGCAAACTATTTAGTATAATTAGTTCATAGCTTAAGGGCCATGTGGAAACTGAAACTTTTTTATATCACCAAGACTTCCTCAAGTCATTTAGCTGTTTTATCCTTGTGAAACCGCTAGGTGGCGCTTTGGGGGCTCCTAGGAGCTCTGGATCTTTATGTCTCAGGGCAGAAAGAATTCAGCAAGAGGCAAAATGATAGATAAGAAGTGATTTATTAGAATAGTATGCTTGTGAGGCTTACAAGTGGGCAGGCAAGAGGGTGCCATGCACCGAGAACTTAGTGGGCTACAGTTTTATAATCAAAGGAAAAGTGGGAAGGGGGAGAAGACCAACTTATTCCTCATTCTTGAGTAGACGTCAAGTTTCCATCATCAGTTCCTCTTCCACATCGCATGGGGGAGTTTTCTTGTCCCTTCATGGTCAAGCCAGGACTGTCATGGCCCTATGGAAAAAGTATCTCAGGTCTCAGTACAATGAGGTTCTTTCACTTTGAAATGTCACCTTTCCATAAATTATTGTGTTTTTTTAATGTGTGCAGAGAGCATGTTCTAGGGGTCATTAACTTACTGAGCTCACTTGGCAGGATGTGGGTCTCATGCCACCATTGTTTTATTGCTTTGGGGCATGTCTCATGCTTCTATTGTATAGTTTTGTTGCTAAGCAAGCCTGCTTGGTTTTGTGGTTAAGCAAACGTGCTTTCTGGAGTGATCATTAACTTACAGGGGTCCCCCATACTTTTTTTCTTTACTTACAATCCCCTAGTGGGATTAACTATTTAATCACCTTCTTTGTCCCTTTACTCTGTCCCTATCACTTGTATTATGATTTACTAGCAATTTCCAATCATGGTATAATGCCAACATAAGAAAAATGAAAATAGCCTGGCTCGTAGGCACAGTAGAAGATGAGAATCCCTTTTCCCAAAGAACTTATACTATTTATGGGAAGACAAAACAGTACCACATGAGAGACAGAGAAGAAAAATGTTAAATTGAGTTTTACTGAATGCCATTATGGTAGCATTTCATTGAAGAGAATACTGAATAAGACAAAGAAGGAAAGATGTTAAATGTTATACTTGAGTTAGGCCTTGAAGATAGTGTGGGGCTAAACAAACAAACAAAAATCACATACATTATTTTGAGCTTAAAGAGTAGCACCTTAAAATGTGAGATGATAAATACAGAATGCTGCATATAATCAAATATAGAGTGTTCCCTTGATTCTTTTTAACAATTATGAACACTGTTGATTGGTAACTCTACAGTACTGGATTATTCTACCTGGCTGAAAATCTTTGTATGTTTTCTTGCAATCAACAGTTGTGTTTTCAGGCTGGAGAAAATATTTTACCAACTTTGAAAATGACTTACAAAGTATTTGTAGTGACTTAAAAAGTATTTGTAGTTGAATTCTTCCAACTAAATGTGAGGTTTGTTTTTTGTTTTTGTTTTTGTTTTTTTTGCGGTACGCAGGGCTCTCACTGCTGTGGCCTCTCCCGTTGCGGAGCACAGGCTCCGGACGCGCAGGCCCAGTGGCCATGGCTCACGGGCCCAGCCGCTCTGTGGCATGTGGGATCTTCCCAGACCAGGGCACGAACCCGTGTCCCCTGCATCAGCAGGCAGACTCTCAACCACTGCGCCACCAGGGAAGCCCCGTGAGTTTTTTTTTATGTTCAAGGTTACTTTTGCTTGGCAAAAACACAATATACTGCTCTTAGAAAAGTAGCTTGAAAAAATTGAAAGGTTCTGCATTAGAACCTAAATGATAAGCTCAAAACGTTTCTTGAAATTCAAATAGACTTTACAAACATCTTAACCATCTCAGTGTAAATAAGTGAGAAATTAGGAGATTAAATTTCCTTTAAAAATATGCTCTTGCAAATTTAAAGCAAGAGTATTCTGGGGATAAATTTGGTTTGGATTTTAAAAGATCCAAATTGGGTGTTTTTTCTAAATAATTCTGGCAATTCAGAACCGTAATTCAGAAAATTTGTCCATTTTTAATCTACTTAGAACTGGATTTGAAAACATCTCCATTCTACCTTATTTGAACTTTAAACTAAGTACAGATGGAAACATGGAAAACTAAACACACAACCTCCTTTTTCATTTTTAATTTCAAGGTTACAATCAATGTAGAGAGGCAAAATGGATAATTCAGGACCACTTATCCTATACCAAAGCATTTGTTATTTTTATCGCTTATTCTGATTTATTTAGCCAATGTGTGTACATATATATATATACAATGTGTGTATATATATATATATACTTGTATATATATATACAAGTATGTATATATAATATACAGCTATATATAACTTTTTTAAATGCAGGAACTCTGAATTTTTCTTCTTTTTCTGCAATGATTTATTTAACAAAAATACATTTGTCCCATTAGTGTTTCCATTACAGAAAGTTTATCTGAAAACTTATTTCCCAAAATCTTAAAGCAAAGTCATCCTAACATATGTTTTCCCTGTATAGCATTCAAAATGCCTCTGTTGTTTGCAGAGCATCACAAAGAAGTATTGTTGCTGTGCTCCATTTCCACAGAAGATTCGGAAGTGCTATTGGTACTATGGTGTTCAATAACCACAGGGTTTTAATTCCAACAAAAGGTGAATTACTCATTTTGAAGAGAAAAATAAGCTCGGTAAAAAGGAAAGAGGCTTCTGCACTGTTTCTCCACAAGTAATTAGACATATATTAATTACCAAAATGTCTTTTTTTTTTTAATTTACTTTCCTAGACATTTATTAAGAGGCTAGAATACAGGATCTTTTAAGTTTACCTTACAAATAATACAATGTCTTTTACAGTCTTATAGAGTCAAATTATAAACTAAAAACTCCATTGCTGTTTTTGTTTTCCTTGTTTTTCAGCATATGTTCTTGCAATATAAAGTACAATAATTATATTATTGAATATTAATTAGTTTTCCAGAAGGTGAAGATAAGAATATACAAGTCCTTTCTGCTGGGACTAAAATATTAATGCAAAAATTTCATCCGGCCAAATACTTAAAAGAATATAATTAATAAGAAATAAAGATCAGGTGAAAAAATTAATAAACTTAAATAAAAAAATGATATGCTAAAAATTTTGTAAATATCTCAGCTCAGCATACTCTCAGACATTTTCATCATATACCCTTGTTTAAGACACACAAATAAACTTGTATACATTAATCAAAATAAGGTAGCTCATTTTTGAAGGGTTCATTGAACACGTGACACTTTTGATTAGGGGCTTTTATTTCAGCAATAAAAAGCAATTATTATCATTTTTAAAACAACCATTTTATAGGGCTTTAAAGCTGATAATGTGGATTTGCCTATAGTATCAAGAATGGGGCAGGTTTTGGTCATTTAGATTTTCATGCCATGCCACTGCCTTTGTGATTTGTTACAAGACTGCCATCATGAATGACAAAGTACCTGTGACTGCTACCTATTCTCATTCCTATGAGAGCTCCTCTCTTTGAAGCTGCTAAAGATCACATTATATATACGCTTCTGCAGTTGAAAAGGCCAGTGCAAAGCTGTAAACTGAAAGGTCATACCTGATGTGACTCAGGGAATGAAAATGGTTCAGTTGTTGCTAATTAAGTGATCACCCATCTTGTCAAATCTAACATGTACTTTGAAACTTATTGGGGAGTTACATTCCACCAAAGGAAAAGGCCCAGTCTGCTCTGAGCATATCTTTAGCACAATGTCCAACCTGAGTCTAAGCTCTGCTCACCCTGGGATACAGACAGATGGGCATGTCTGGGAAACAAGTAATGCAGATCCTTCATGATTGTTTAAGTATAAGAGTCTAAGGATTCCTCTCATACAGCAGAAGATGACGCTGGGAATGATATTGTCATTCTGGTTGCCTTCTGATTGTCTTAGCAAAGATTTATGCGTCCTATGGGGAAGAAAACTTTATCTCGGAAATCCTAAAATAAAATGAGTGAAATTGAGAATGTTAGTTTGCAAACTGGCTCCTGAACACCCAGGGCAAGGAGAGACGAAAGAGAGAGGCAGATCGCTCCAGATTGGGAGGTGGCAGATTTAATAAGAAAGGGAGTGTACAAAGGAGGCTTGTATTGGGCTGCTGCAAGACGAGTAGCTCTCCACACCCTCCTACCAGAATCGTAAATGTTTATATCGAGGTTTTCTGTCCAGATGGTCTCAACAGCACATTGGTCTCTCAAGGCTGCATTTTTAAGGCAGCTTCTAGCTCAGGGAAGGAAAGTGAAAGGTACATTCCAAGGACAGGGGAGGGGGTGAGGCGTTTCTGGTTGCCCAGGTCCAACTTGAGGGTCAACTGGTGATCGTGTCCTCTTGATGACCTCCTACAACAGAGAAATACTAAAATAGATGCTTTACTAAAATCTTCCTGGGCTGCCTGGAGCAACAGACTCAGGATACCTGCAAGCGGGAGCTCTGTCAACTAACAGAAATGTCACCAGTAAATTTTAGGTCAAACATGCAATGACATTGGCACCTTGACATGGACATCAGTAAATTGGAAGGTCAGAACAGGCAAGGGGGAAAATTGTGGATAGCAAAGAAATAGCTTTCAAAGACTTCTAAAAATGTCTAGAAGAAATATTTTTGCAGGTGTGTTTGGGGCAAGCTGGGACACCTCTAGACACATAAAAATGTTTAAACTTGTAAAAGGTACAGATTCTTGGATTCCTACAATGGTGTCAAAAAAATTAGAGGTGATTCAGATCAGTTTCTTCATATTGGAGACAAAAATAAAAAACAACTATGGTACCAACAGGTTAACTTTTTTAAGTCCCTAATCCACTTAGAACTGCAGTTGGCATCTAACCCTCTTCTAACACTGAGCCTATTTCACTGTATACCATTGCCTCTAGTAGAATATTCAACTCAACCAGTATTTGTTAAGGACCTCCTGAATTAACAGTATTAAGCCTTGTACTTAAGCTACTTTTCTGCATGAAATGGTGCAATTTTGGAAGAAACAGAAATTTAAGAACCTCAAGTTATCCTGGTGTGCAGAATATCTTTCTATGGTACTTTATTTTCCTAAAACTATGAAATCAGCTTCCTATGGTATTGAATCTTTTCCAATAAGTAATTAAAGTATGGTGAAAATCTGGGGATGAAATGAATGATGAGAAGAGGAAAGAAAAAAATGTATTCATAGTTTAGCAATCAGGAATACAGGTAACTGCAGAAAATGTCCATGTAAAACACATCACAGGACAGCATAGACACTGTACTAGGATGTGAATCTTTCTCCCTTCTAAAACATGCCCTTTCATTTTCACCATGCACTTCCTAAATAAGAAATGTCCATAATGCTGTAATGTAAATTGTTCATTCTGTCTTGGAGAGCAGATACCATTTAAATATTTATAGTAACACTAGTCTCCAATATGCATTGACAGGTGTATATTAATGGTTCAGTCCAGATAAACACAACTGCACCAAGACGGCATATAAAAGCTACTTCATTTATTCATTTGCATTTTTGCAGTGTTACATGTCACCTTTATATTTCTAAATGGATATACTTTAAAAGTTTTAACTATTGAAGTTCCAGTAGTATTTAAAAGCAACAATTTTAAACATATTTCTTGGACTAGGTTATTTATCCCTGTTAATCTTTTTGTTAATTTTTCCTGAACTTCTGTTTAAGTACTCTCATTGAGCCTTCTCTCTTTGTTCTCCGAAAAGATGAGCCAAACTTCTATTTTTAGTTCATGACTTCTTCAGCAGTGCCACCAAAAATTTCACTTTTCCTTGGCTAACCTAACCTTAATTTTCAACCCACTTTTTGCTCCATTGCCTTCACTATAGATGACATGACACATAGTTCTTGAAAGTAAAACATCATTTAAAATCAACTTGGGACTCTGGGGTCCAATATTACTGCTAATCTTTTCAGGGCATGAGAGTTTCATAACCCTAAGGTAAATCTGAGTCACATCATTTAGAAAAGATGGTTAAAAACACAATTAAAGATGTTTCTCCCATTTGGCCACAGAAGACAGGGACCAGGTTTATCCTCAAGTATTATAAGACAGCAAAACATATACATGATAGTTTTCAGATATGAACCTCTGAGAAAGTGAAAAATATCAAAGTGAACATAAAAATTTCCCCAAATTTATTGCTTAGCCTCCATTTTCTAGACCAAAGAGCAGAATGGGAACCTAAACAGGACACCACAAATCTGCTGAGTGGAAGAGAAAAGGTCAGAGGGGCAAAGAACAGCTAGAATTTGCAGAGTAGAATAACACAGAGGAGAAAGTTGAATGGAGAGAGAGAGGGAGATCTTTGAAGCTATGGCTGAATATTGATCTGTGCATGCGTGAAACTAAACTACCTGCGACTGGGGAAAGAATCATTGGAAAGCAGCAGTCAGAACAATTTCTAGAGTTCACACTGGGTTGGGAATAGTTTGTGTTCCAATCAGTCAGAGTAGAAAGACCACATAATACACAGGGCATCACTGAGTCCTCAGAATGATACCACTTCAGTACATACAAATTTCTCTGGACCCATCCTGAAAAAGTTTATTAAAAAAAAAAATTCAAAAATACCAAATTGACTCTAAGTAATTTCAGTGTGTCCAGATTAAAGATCAATGAAATGTAGTTATATGACAACATTCAACATCCATCTCTATCAAATTCACAACATCTGGATCCATTCAAGAGTACTCAGACATACAAAGAACCTAGAATATACAACCCATATCCAGGAAAACAAAATCAATCAATATACTATAAAGCAAAACTTCATAATCATCTCAAAAGATGCAAAGATCAGAAGTGCATTTAACAAAATTGAACACACATTTATAATAAAACTCTCTGAAAGCTTGGAAGAGAAAGTAACTTCCTCAACCTATTAAAGTTATCTTTAAAAAATATAGAGCTAACATCAAACTTAGTGGTAAGATTAAATTATTTTCCCCTAAGATTTGGAACAAGGAAAATATGTCCACTTAATTCAATATTATAACTGGAGGTCCTGCCTGGCCAATAAAATAAGGCAAGAAAAAGAAATAAAAATTATACATATTTGAAAGGAGGAAGTAAAACTGGTACTATTTGCAGATGACATGATAATAAGTTTTAAAAACTTGTCTGTAAAAATCCCTCTAGAATTAGTAAATAAATTCAGAAAGGTCACAGGGTATAAGATTAATACACAAAAACATTATATTTTTTATGTAGTAGCAATGTACAATTTGAAATTGAAAAACATTGTATTATAGCATCGAATATAACAGCATTAAAACATAGCATCAAAAATGCTTAAGAATAAATTTTAAAAGAAAACAAAACATGAAGAAGACCTATACAATAAAAACTAGAAAATATTGCTAAGGTGAGATTAGAAATGTTGGTGGAGTAAGGTCCTTCTAAAAGCTGATCCTTCATAAAAGCAATAACAACACAGAAAAAAAAAAAAAAGATCAACAGGTCCATGAAAAGATGCTCAATATCATTAGTCATTAGGAAAACAAAGATCAAAGTTGCAATGAACTACTATTCCACCCTCACTAGAATGATTACAGTAAAAGACAAACAACAGCAAACGTTGAAAGGATTTAGAGAAGTTAGAACTATCATATGTAGCAAGGGGGAGGGGATATAAAATGGTGCAGCTGCTTTGGAAAACAGCTTGGCAGCTCCTCAGAAAGTTCAAGATTGAGTTACCATGTGACCCAGCAATTCTACTGATAAGAATATACTCAAGAGAGTTAAACGTACATGTGTACACAAAAAGTTGTATGTGAATGTTCACATTAGCATTATACTTAATAGCCAAAAATATGAATCCACCCAAATGTCCATCAGTTGATTAATGGATAAACAATGTGGTTCATCTATGCAATGGAACATTATTCAGCTATAATAATAATAAGATATTCATATATGCAACCACATGGATGAATCTTTCAAATAGTATACTAAGTGAAAGAAGCCAGACTCCATGTTTATAAAATGTGTAGAATATGCAAATCCACAGAGAAACAAAGTAAATGAATGGCTGTTAAGCGTTAGCATGGGAGAGACTGGATGAGTGACTTACTCATGAGTACAGGACTTTTTAGGGGGATGGGGCATGAGCGAGGGAATGTTCTGAGTTTAGATAGCAATGATGGTTGCACTGCACATTGTTAAAATGTCAATTCTCTCCAATTGATCTAGAAATTCAATGCAATCCCATTCAATATTTTAGTAGTCATTTTCATCAAAACTTATTTTGATGAAAACTTTATTCTAAAATTATGTGGAAATGTAGATGACTAGACTAACCAAACACAATTTTGAAAATAAGGATAAAGTTGGAAGACTTATAATACCTGACTTGAAGGCATACTGTAAACTACAGTAATCGAGAGAATATAGAAATTGACTCACATATATATGACCAATTGATTTTTTAAAAATATTTGAAGTCCTAATTGTAAAGCCCAGAGTATAAAAGTTCTTAAGGAAATCATAGATGAAAACATTTGTTTTCTTAGAATAATAAAATTATGAGCTATAAATTTAACAAAAAGAGAAATTGTAATTCATGAAAACTCTGTCTCTTTAAAAGATAATGTTTAGAAAATAAACAGACATGTCATAGAGTGGTAGAAAATATTTGCAAAACAAAGAATGATAAAGAATTTTTCAATTCTAAAAAATGGATTAAAATATACATTTTAGAAAACAAAATATATAAATTGTAAATATCCATATGAGAAGAGGCTCATTTCTCAATTGAGAAATGAAAATTAATTTCATACTGAGATACCACTATATATTCACTAGAACTTACAAGATCAAAAAGACTGATGGGACTTCCCTGGCGATCCAGTGGTTAAGATTCCAGGCATCTACTGCAGGGGGCATGGGTTTGATCCCTGGTTCAGAGACTAAGATCCCACATGCCATGGGGCAGGGCCAAAAATAAAAAATAAAAAGACTGACGACAGCAAATGTAGGCAATGGTGGGGAGCAACTAGAACTCTCATACATTGTTGGTGGGATAAAAAATTGTACAAGACCTTTGGAAAACAGTTTTACTGTTTCTTAACCTTTCTATATAATTTAGCTCCTTCATTCCTAGATATCTATACAAGCTTAATGAAGATATATGCCCGTTTAAAGCCCTTGACTCAAATGTTCACAGCAGCTTTATTCACATAAGCCCAAAACCCAAAAGATCATTACCTTGCGAATGGATAAACAAATAGAGGTTTATCCATACTACCAAATACAAAGCAGTTAAAATGCATACTACTAAGGAGTACTACTCAGTATTTTAAAAAAATGAACTACTGATATAGTAATATAAACATATTATTCAAGCATTATGCAAAGTAAAAGAAGCCATACACAGACTACATACCATACCTATATGGACTACTTGTACATTAGACACACTTATGAGATGACATACACACAGATTTTGCTTATAAAAAATTTTAGATAAGTCAAAACTAGAGGCAGAAAGTAAATTTGTGGTTGTCAGGGAGTGGGGTTGGGGTGGGAGGATTCAATAAAAAGAGGTATGAGGAAACTTTTGTGTTGCTGAAAATGTTCTATGCTATGCTGTATTATGGGAATAAAACCCAAGTCACATAGCGATTTTAAAAATTCTAGTAGCCATATTTTAAAAGGTAATAGGAAAAAAGTATAACTAAATTTAATTACAGCATATATTTGATGTAACTGGATACATCTAAAATGTTATTATCCATGTTGCACGAGTGTTTCAAACACCACATGTGTCTGGTCACTACTGCAGTAAACAGTTTAGCTCTATATCATGATTTTGGTGGTTTGGGCCAGTGTTCACATTGTGATAGACTGACAAAACTCATATATTTTATTACATATATATTATATCAAAAAAGCTATGTAAAAACGAACAAAATGAAACAGCATAAACAAGTAATGATAAGAATGAATGACTCCTGTGTATACTTTTTTTTAAAAACATCTTTATTGGAGTATAATTACTTTACAATGGTGTGTTAGTTTCTGCTTTATAACAAAGTGAATCAGTTATACATATACACATGTCCCCATATCTCTTCCCTCTTGCATCTCCCTCCCTCCCACCCTCCCTATCCCACCCATCTAGGTGGTCACAAAGCACCAAGCTGATCTCCCTGTGCTATGCGGCTGCTTCCCACTAGCTATCTATTTTATGTTTGGTAGTGTCCTGTGTATACTTTAGAATATAAGCAATACATCCATACCCATCTCTGTCATCTATTTATCTATCTAGCACTTTTCAACATTCAAAAAGGAATCAAGTGTTTCAGAAACTAGATGTTCTATATACAAAAATCAGACAGCAGAGTAAAAAACAATGTACCTGGAATTCTTTTTCCACAGGTGAGAACACACTGATACATTGTTTTTCACTCTGCTTTCTTGACTTTCTCTATATAAAACAGTTTCTAAAACACTTGACTGACTCTTGAGTGTTGAGAAATTCAAGACATTAACATGATCCTCACATACCCTAGAGAGGAGATAGTTAAAGAGTAGCAGTGTTCCCTTAAGGTATACATCTCCCATTAATCAATATCAATGGCAGCAAAGAAACAATAGCAAGAGAAAAGAAGTAAATCCCTTTATTATGGATTCATTCTTCAACAGAATCTTTTCAGCTGACTGTTAATTTGAAATTCAAGACAAATAAAAAATAGCATCCTGTCATGTAGCTTCAGATAAATGGATATGTGCCTGGGTCTCATCGCCCTGGGACCTTACTCTCCTTTATTTCAGTGACCTTCTGGGATAATTATGGTCACCATTTACAGAGCTTATTGATTAAGTAATTAATGAATGATGATAAACCCAGGCATTTCTAAGTGTAGGCATTACAGTAGCAGAACAGGTGTTGAATACTAACCTTCCACCTGGGTAATTGCAGGGTCAGAAGGAAATGCGGGAATTCCGAGGGTCTGTGCTATAGTGGGGGAAATTGAAGAATTCCAGCCATTTACTTCCATCTGCCCTTAGTTTACAACGGTCTAAAGCACTGCCCAGAAAGACATATCAAATGGCTATTTATCACACAAATGGGAAGATTGAAAACGCTCACCCTCCCTTGCTTTTTCACACAGAATTTCTACATTCGTTCTCCATTATCTTTATTGTCCTCAGTATCCTGTTGTATATTGTTGGGGATCATTTTTTTTTCCTGAAAGTCCACAAAGTGAAACATTCTTTATTGAAACTCAAGGAGCAGCGTTAAGATTTTCTATAAAAATACATTTTTAAAATCCACTCGAGTTTATTTCTGTTTATTTGCATATATAGTAGACATGTATATATATAAGCATGAAAGAGAATATATATGTTTACTATTGGTTTTGACTCACTTCAATATTACTTTTATTGTGGAGATATATAAAGTGAACTCAGTTTCCTCTTGGAGAATATAGGGTAATACAAAAACATATACTTTAAAAAACTCTTGATAATAATAAATATTTTCATTTATTCAAATATACATTTTAACAGGGTCAGAAAATCTCATTGGCATTATTATTCTTTATAATGAATGTATAAAGGAACAATAAAATTTAAGATGATGATTTAATCTTTTAACAAACAAGTACAATACATTGTACCCTTGTACAGGGTTTAAATTCTCAAAAGGTATGTTTATGAACAATTTTCCCAAAACTACATGTATATATATACACATGTGTATGTAAAGTATATATGTGTATATACATATGTTTTATTAAAATGAATGATTATCATTCATTGATATACTTTTATTTAAGATGGCTATTAAAACCATGACCAGGCAATAGACTCTAGTTTAAAAACAGTAAATTATCAACAGAAGCACAATCTATACTTATTTATTAGCTCAGGTAATCATATACTTTCTCTCTATACACCCATGGATATTAAATCTATGTTTTCTATTGCACTATTTTGTTCTTTATGTAATTTTAGAAACAAAGTTAATCAAGTAAGATGCCAGTTTCCTCTAGTCAGGCCTTAATAATCAGAACCCACCACGAAGAGTCATTGAATGGAGGTAGTAAGAACACATTACCTTTGTTCAACATATTTTCCCCGCAGCCAGCTCCAGACGCAGCAGAGATCACCAGTTGTTTAGGATGTGTTTTTCCTGCTAGCTGGTAGGATGGTGAAGATTACCCACATATTCTCCCAGGTCATTTAGCCAATAAAACAAATGGTTTTAATAAAGCTCGGTGCTTTGTGACCACCTAGAGGGGTGGGATAGGGAGGGTGGGAGGGAGACACAAGACAGAAGAGATATGGGAACATATGTATATGTATAGCTGATTCACTCTGTTATAAAGCAGAAACTAACACACCATTGTAAAGCAATTATACTACAATAAAGATGTTAAAAAAATGGGCATTGCCTGTCCAAATATCTAAGCGATAATTGTTCTTTACACTCAGATGTGTCCTCATCTGAGAAATTGAAGAAATAGTCAATTCTCTTCTATTTATGCTAATGAAGAGTCATAAAGTCATTTTAAAAAACCCCCAAAAAACAAGCAAAGTAAAATTTTCTTTAATGAACCTCCAAAAAGTTTTTTGAGTTTACATTTTTAAGCTCTGCAAGGACTCTTCTTCCTCCTCTGAAAGAGGGGCTATTCCTCCATCTAATGGCAGGAGTCGAGTCAGAGCTCTCCTGTTTGCTAGATTAGCAGTGTTGATATGTTAGTTCTACCACCTGGTAGGCCACAGAGGCTGTGCCAGGCAATCTTCAACTCCATTACGGCTGCAGGATCTAGCAGGTCATCCTGAAGCAGCTTCTTTGTCTGTTTCTGACATCCGGTCATGACTGTTCACAGGCTGTTCAGGTGGACAGTTCCTGTTTCCTTGAAGTGAAATGTGAAGGCAGACAAGTTTAAAGTATCCTCCAAAATACAGAGAGTGGTAAGCATTTGGTGGCTTGAAAAACCTCTTCAAGGCTTATTCAGACGTGAATAAACTGCTCTATTATTTCTTCCCCTCAACCACCATTTAAAGATGTCTAGCCAAAAGAGATTTCCCACCTCAAGGAAGTGTGTCTTGAGTCCAAGAAACAGCTATAGCCAAGAGCAGACTACAAAAGCTTTCAGATTAGTACTTGACCTTAGCCAGTTTTCTCACTTCTTTTCCACTCCAACATAGCAGAAACAAAAGAAAAGGAGAATTTCAGCCAAGCTAGAGCTGAGGACAAGGAAAAGAGATAGGCACATACATTTGTCTTCTGGACTTTTTTACATTTACTTATTTTTATTTTTTTATTGAGATGTAATTGACATATAATATTGTATTAATTTCAGGTGTACAACATAATGATTTGATATCTGTATGTATTGCAAATTGGTTGTCACAATAAGTCTAGGCAGCATCCATCACCATATGTAGTTAGAAATCATTTTTTTCTCGTGATGAGAATTTTAAGATCTACTCTTTTAGCAACTTTCAAACATGCAATATGGTATTATTAACTACAGAGCCATGCTGTATATTACATCCCCAGGACTTCTTTATTTTATAACTGGAAGTGTGTACCTTTTGATTCCCTTCACTCATTTCTCTGCTGCCCTGCCCCCAATACCACCACCACCTGTCTCTCTCTGGCAACCACCAATTTGTTCTCTGTATCTATAAGCTTATATTTTGGTTTTACTTTTTTACACTGAAAATTATTCTGTAGGTTATAGGTTCTGCTCAGATCTAAACATCTAAATGTCTTTAAGTTGACTCTATAATTTGTCATCTAAACTGGGGACTCCTTTGAAAGTAAGAGTAAGAGGTTGCTGCAAATAATTAACACCTATCAATCAATCTGCAATAGGTGTAAACTCTTATAACTGCCATGCACACCAGAATGTATGGTCATCTTACCTTGTAGGAAAAAAGGAAAAAAAAAAAAAGCCTTTTATATTTGTAATCTATTCAGTCAGATGGTTTAAAAAAAAATGATTGAACTTCGCTTCCACAAAAGTAACCTAATGATAATTTAAGTAGTAAGTGTACTAAAAGCAGGGCCAAGTACGTGTACCAGGGCTTGTGACCATATCCAATTTCCCCATTCCCTTAAAACTTTCAAATAAAAACAGATCCAGATTTAGATGAGTAGAGACTTTATTCGAAGACTAGTGCAATAGTGTGAACTCTGCAGTCTCAGGATCTGCAAGTATCTCGAAGAAAGAAAGGCTTTTATAAGGAGAGGAAAACAGGGTTAGGAGGGAATTTAAAGGAGAAACTGAACAAGTGAGTTGGTGAGTGGACAGGTGTTCTGATAGGAAATGTTTCTCACTGTGGTCAGCCTGTTCTCATAATGGGGGAATGTTCTGCATTTTAGTGTTTGCTTAGACTGGGAAAAAGCAGTAGGTCAGGGGCCTGTGTGGAGGAGAGAAGCATGATGAAAGATTGGTTCAACCATGACAGAAGATAGGGAACAGGCAATTGTGATCACCTGGTCAAAACATATAAGGGGCCTCATACCACAGCCTCTCAGTTTAGCCTTCTGTCCGTCTTCCAATATGTGTTTAGTCATTTTTCTTTACCTTAATCATGAAATATTTCACTCCTACAGAAAATCAAAGAGACTAATGACAAACCACCATGTACCCTCCAACCAGCTTTATAAATCTTAATAATGTTGCTATATTTGCTTCAAATATTTTTATTTTATTTTAATGAAAAATGAAAATCTTATAAATACAGTTACAACCCTCTCAGTATAACACATTCCCCAGCTTACCCCTGAAAAATGTAACTGCGATTCTTAATTTGTTCTGTTTTAATTCACGAATGCATATGTACAATCAACAATATCACTTGCATGTTTTAGACATTTTTATAAATACTGTAGGGGTTATTATTCCACAACTTGGTTATTTTCACTGCACATTGTTCCATAATTTTATACATTTGATTCATGCAGCTCTAGTTCATTAATTTCAACTGCTGATTAGAGTTATACTTCATGAACATTTCATAATATTTATGAATTCCTTAGTTAGTGGACATTCTGTTTTCTTTGTGAATTTTTCATTATTTCAAATAATACTAAAATGAACATTATTTCAGATGTCTCGCTGGGTGCTTGTGTAAGAGGTTCGGAGGGCTATATGTCCAGATTGTGGGGTGTGAGTGCTGATGCTATGTTACAGTCCCATTATTTATGTAAGAGGGCCCCTTTGCCCCAGTACTATCTAATACTTGGAACTATAGGACTCTGACAAATTAACAAATGTGAAAAGAGATCCTTTTTTTTTTTTGCGGTACGCGGGCCTCTCACTGCTGTGGCCTCTCCCATTGCGGAGCACAGGCTCCGGACGCACAGGCTCAGCGGCCATGGCTCACGGGCCCAGCCGCTCCACGGCATGTGGGATCCTCCCGGACCGGGGCACGAACCCGTGTCCCCTGCATCGGCAGTCAGACTCTCAACCACTGCGCCACCAGGGAAGCCCTGAGATCCCATTTTTTAAAATTTTGTTTTATTCTGTAAATTTTCTCTTCAGACATTCTGCCCCAAAGATCACTTTACTCATCCTTCTCTGTTTGCTATGCAACCATTTTTTTTTGCATTTAATTCTAATATATTTAATTTATATAGTTATTTATAGACATAAACTTTCAACATTTATTTCTCAGTTTAACTGCATTGAGGTCAGATATCATATTATATTGTTACAGTGTTCTTTAAAATTTGTTTGAATTTACTCTGATTAATTTGAGGCCAATGTTTGTAAGTTTCAATGTGTCTTTTAATTGAATGTGTAATCTAACTGGTTAGGTGGAAGATTATATAAATCTGTTAGATATTTATCTATCTACCTAATCTCTCTACCATGTATCTATATGTATGTAAACAAATGTTTTTAGTTTTACTTATCAAATTTACTATACTCTTACCAAATTTTGTAATCATCAGCTTTGGAGAGAGATACTGAAATCTCCTATGTTTGCAGATTCTGTTGGTTTCCACTTATTACTTTGACTTTTTTACTTATATTTTTGAAGCTATGCTTTTAGATGCAAAAAGTTGATAATTTTTATATTTTTAATGAATATTTTCTTTAGTGACTATTTCTATTATAATTTATTAACTTACATTCTATTTTACCTGTTATTGCTTCTACTATTGCAGCCTTCATTTGATAATGTCTTGGCATATGTTGTTCGATTAACCTATTTTTAGACTTTCTGTCTGCTTTTGTCTTAGGATTTTTTCAAGCAGTTTTTCATTAACTAAGTTTAACAAAAATTTAAAACCCTGCTTTTGAATAGATTTTTGTCTGGTTACATTTATTGTGTTTATTGATATATTTTGACTCATTTACATTGTCATATAGTGTGCTTTCTCTTGACCAGTGTAATAATTTTTAAATCGTTGCTGCCTCTTCTTCCACTGCCCCTCACCATGGTGCCTTCCTGCAAGATATTTTCTAGTTCCACTAATGTCACTCTTGCCAAATGACTTGATTTCCCCAGTGAAATCTGAGTGGAAGTAACATTCATCATCTCTGAGCAGAAGCATTACGAACCAGAGTATGATTTGCCATAATCTCTTCCTTCCCTGTCTCAAGACTAGAGATTCCCAGATAGAAGCTCCTCCATCAGCCTGAATCCCACAGTGAAGGTTATGTGGATCCCAACCAAGCTAAGCCCACAGCAGACATTTAGGGGGAGCAAAATACATGCCTTTAATACTGTAAGCTACTGGGGTCACATTTTGGCACAGCAAAACACTCCTGAAATCTGACTGAAATAATGATCCTTATGATTCATCATCATTTCATCATCATTCATTCATTTTCCCATAATTTCCACACTTCACTTGGTCAATGCTTGAAGAGACAAGGTTTTCTCTTTTTCCCTTTCTTTAACTCTGCCTTCAGAGAAGCTTCAAATTATATTTACAACCTTTCCAGTGGCTGACCTTAAATTTTCAACCCACAAGGAACTTAGCAAGCAATAACCACCTATTGATCACTCCTCCTCCACAATTGTGGTATTCCTGGCCTGAGTTTTAAATTAACCTTTATTTTAAACCACACATAATAGTCTTTATTTTCTTTTTTTAAGCCAGTAGTTTATTACATTTACCAACGTGTTTTATAGAAAGCTTATTATTTTCACTTCCGATTACCTTTCTCCCTCTGGTTTACTGCTCCTTGTCTGGTGATTCTGTGGTCGTTTGAACCCAGTGTGCCCCTGGGTTTTCTGTGTAGAACTAAGTGTTTTAAGAACAGGTTGTGGTTCCTGCCCTCATGCTGACATGGGAAACATTGAAGTGCCAGCCCAGAGGCATCAGGCAGCTTTGCTCAGGTCCTGATCAACACGTTGTATCTTTGTTCTCCTACACATTAATCCTGTGTTCCCACATAAACCTGAAGCCCAAGTCTGGTGTTAGAGTGCATTTTTCCTCCAGCCAGGGTCACTGTGATCACATTGAATGGTCATACATTTTGTGCATGGAGCAAGAGCTGCAAGCCTTGTAACTACACAGAGAAAAGAATTTTTTCCCTCTTGTAAAAGACTACCAACCCCCCATCTTCCAACCAAACTGACACTTAACGAAAGAAACTTTTTCTAGTTTCCCCAAAATTCCTCTATAGCTTAATGGAACCTAGTCTCCACCTCCTGTTAGCAATTTTCATTCCTGCTATTCCTCAAGATCTAGACCCTCAGCTGCCACTCCCTGGAGCTCCATCCAGCTCTTTGGGTTTTTTTGTTCTTGGAAATATGCCTTCCTGAGCCTGGCTTTCATTGTTCAGCTTTCTCTTTGTAAATGCTACCTGCCATCAAATGTGTTTAGAGCAGACAGAGTAGCTCTTCAAAGCATTTACTAGCTACAATCATAATGACATTTGATTATCTCATAATTCCTCTTTAAAGCAATGCTCCCACCCTCCTTTTGACTTGGTGTCCCCATCCTCCTCCTTTGTGAAACAGCAGTTCACCCCACATGAGAAAGGAGTCTTTACATTTTTGCACTTTTTATAGTTTATACAAGTTAGCTGTCTTTGCTTTAGCCAGATGTTAACAGGGCTTTACCCAAGCCAAGGGGACTACAAATTGAGTTGGATTCTGGTCCTGTGAAATAGGGAATGACACCTCAAAATCCAGCTAATTTTATCCAACAACCATAACCAAGGCGCCTTTCCTACTGTTAACTAGGCAAACACCTCTATGCAGTAAGTATTCATTTTACTGCAAAGAAAAAAAACTTCTTACAGATGAAAGTTTATTAGCACTCTAATTAGCATGGTTTGTTGTTCTTTCCCTCTCCCTCTCCCCTTCCTTCTCCTCCCCACTGTCCTCCTCTCTCCCTCCTCCACCATGTATGTGTAAAAAAAAGCAGTGCTATTTTGGTTGAAGGAGTATTTCTCTCCCCCAGGGTTTGCTTCCATTCCAAGCCTCTATATTATCTGAGAATATCTTCAGCTGACCTGTCTGAGGCAGATGGCACAGCTTCCCCTAACAACCTTTCTAGCACTTGGGATATTTGATGGCTGGATATTTCCTGCCCTCTATGGGTGGTGATTCATATCTCTTCAAAACAGATAAGGAAACTACTCAATGCAATTTGAACATCCATCTTTGCCATACTTTTCTCCTGTAATAAGTCACATCTTTACTATTCCTCTGATGTTTTCTTTTTCTCTATTCGTTTATGTTAGACACTGCTGTGATTCCTGCCCTCCCAAACTCCTAGCAGCTCTTATTTCAATTGCTTGCTCTAACGAGGCTTAATGTAAACATTGAGTTTAGTGCAAGCTCAAGGCTTGCCTTTTGGAATTATCTGGGAAAGATCAATCACTGATTTTTCTTAAAATTTCTGGAGGATAGAAAATGTTCTCTTTCAACACCACCTTCATTTTAGTTCCTATAAACTCTTTAGCTTTGATCACCTATTTTCTGCCGACCTGTGCCTGTTATCTTCATAATTCAGTGCGCTTACTTTTGGTGACCTACATCTGATCTGACTTCTGATGTTTGCTACAAAAGACCCTCTGTCTTCACTTGTTGCTCTAGCCAGGTGCATGTTAGTGCTGAAAATTCTATATCCTGTTAGGAAGGAAGTATCTGCTATCTCAGAAGGATAGAAGTAGTCCAGCCTGAACCAGGATAAAATTACTCTCTGCTAATACCACTCTTGAAGCAAGAACATAACTATTTTTAAAAATTTGACACTTCCCATAAATCAGAAATTAATTCCTGCAGTCATGGAAAACCCAGTTCTTCATAGCCCAGAATAATAGCTGTCTTGTTTATTTATATCAAATTTATTAGTAGTATGCCCATAATACATTACTGATGCATTGTTGTAAAAATAAAGGGAAAATGTGATTGCATGGATTAGTTTTCTCTTGCTGTGTAACAAATTACCACAAAAATATCAGCTTTAAAACAATACTCATTTATTCTCTCACAGTTTGGTAGGTCAGAATGCTGTGTGAGATTGGCTGGGTTCTCTGCTGAGGTTCTTACCCAGCCAAATTGAGATGCCCTGTAGGTTGGGCTCTGATTGGAAGTCTCTGGAGAAGAATTCACTTCTAAGCTCATTCAGGGTTTCGATAGAGCTGTAAGTCAAGGTCCCGATTGCTCTGTGGGTTGCTGGCTGTGGACTTCTCTCTTCTCTTAGAGACCACCCATATTCCCTTTTATGTGACTTCCTTCATCTTCAAACCAGAAACAGAGTGTCTGAGACCTTCTCGCTCTTGAAATCTCTCTGACTTCCTCTTTGGCCACTGGTAGGAGAAACTCTGCTTTTAATATACTCGTGTAATTAGATTAGGTCTACTAGAATAATTCCCTTTGGCATAAAAATTAAAATGATCATGGGAGTAACACCAGAGTGAAAAGGTCATGGAGGTCATCTTAAAATTCTACTTCATTATGCATTCATCCAGAGACCTTAAATTCATTGAATACTCTATGGAATATATTCTGGTTTTCTGCTAAAGATTTAGCATAGAAAGATGAGCAAGGTGATGAAAGGGTGTCACAAATCAAGAATTATGCTTAACCAACAACTGTGTATCTAAAGGTCTAGTAAAAAATTTCAAAATATATTAGTAGATTCCGTTTTCATTTCATTTGGATATAAACTCAAAAATAGGATTGCTGGATCCCATGGTAGTTCTATTGTTAATATTTTGAGGACCCTCCATACTGTTTTCCATAGTGACTATACCAATTTATATTCCCTCCAACAGTGAAAAAGAGTTCCCTTTTCCCCACAACCTTGCCAACATTTGTTATATCTCTTGTCTTTTGATCACATTCATCCTAATAGGTGTGAGATGTGAGGTGTCTGCACTCCATGTTCACTGCAGCATTATTCACAATAGCTAAGATATGAAAACAGCCTAAGTGTCCATCAATTGATGAACGGAGAAATAATATCTGATATATATACATATATATATATATAATGGAAAACTATTAGATATATATGGATATTTAAAATAAATATATGTGTGTATGTGTGTGTATATATATATATATATATATATATATATTATATTATGCAGCCATGAGAAAGAAGAACGTCCTGCCATTTACAACAATATGGGTGGAACTTGAGGGCGTTATGCTAAGTGAAGTAAGCCAGATAGAGAAAGACATATATTATATGATATCACATGTGAAATCTAAAAAAGGCAAACTCATAGAATGATGCTTACCAAAGGCTGGGAGTAGAGTAAATAGGGAAATGTTGGTTAAAGTGTGCAAACTTCTAACTATAACATAAGTGAATTCTGGGGACCTAATGCAGAGCATGCTGGCCATAGTTAATAATATGCTTCATATACTTAAAAGTTGCTAAGAGAATAGACCTTAAATGTTCTTGCCACAAAAAAAAAGGTAATTATGTGACATGATGAATTATTAACACTATGGTAGTAGTCATTTTGCAAAATATAAGTGTATCAAATCAACACCTTCTACACCTTAAACTTCCACAATGTTGTATGTCAATTATGTCTCAATAAAGCTGGCAAAAATTTAAATTAAAAAATATAACAGTAGATGAGCAAAACATGGATCTGTTATCAAAGATCTTTAGCCTAAACAGAAAAAGAGAATGTAAAGAGTGGCATGAAACCACATTTGCAGGTGCCATGAGAATAGTTAATGCAGGATTGTAGGGGGAAATTAAAGGAGAGGCAGCTCCATTCTACCAAGTCTACCAAGGACCTGGTAAATCATCAAGAGTTTCCCAAAAAGGCCACATACTCTTGAATGATGAGTAGGTTAATATGAAGTTTGCAAAGTAGCAAGGACATTCTATGACAAGGAATCTGTATAAGCAAATTGGAAGTAAGACATATATTGACCCGTTTGCAGAAACTAATGAGTCATACAAGGAAGTGAAGATGATATAATAATTGACTCAAATTACTGTTGGAGTCTCCATGAATCATTATCCACCCTTTGATAAAGAACAATGATAGATGGGAGGTCATTTGTTGACATGGCATTCCTTGTCTCAAAATCTATCAGTGACCCAATATTTCTTTTGGTAGCAAGTCTAAATGCTTTTTGCTCAATAGCAAGATATTTAATAATGACCCCATTGTATCTACCCTAATAAGAACACATAATTTTTATCTGTTTACAAAGAGACTCCATTTTCTAATTGGTGTGATTTATGTATGCTAAGACATGCTTCCACACATCATCTTACATTTTCTCAAGCTCTTTCTCTGTCTTGAAGTACCCAGTCTACTCATCTCTCATTACATGATTTCTGCTCTTTATGGCATAATTCATATTTCTACTCTACAAGGCCTTCCAAGTCTTCACTGATTTTCCCACCTTTCAAATTTCCTACCCATGAAATTTTTACTACACAAAATTAGCACTTCAATAGACACTGATTTTTTTTTTCTAACAGACCTTATTTTTTAGAGCAATTTTAGGTTCACAGCAAAATTGAGTGGTAGATACAGACATATCCCATATACTACCCAGCCACATACATGCACAGCCTCCTCCATTTTCAACATGCCCCACCAGAGTGGTACATTTATTTAAAGTGATGAACCTACATTGATGCATCATTATCACCCAAAGTCCAGAGTTTACATTAGGGGTCATTCTTGGTGTTGTACATTCTGTGTGTTTGGACAAATGTATAATGACATGCATCTACCATGTTAGTATTATATAGAGTAGTTTCACTACCCTAAAAATCTTCTGTGCTCTACTTATTCATCCCAACCTCTCCCTCTAACCCCTGGCAACCACTGGCCTTTTTATTAACTCTAACATTTTTTTCTTCTTTATTACTTCATTTGTATAATACATACCTCTCTAACTTGATGACAGTTTATGTCTTACCCTTGTTGACCTCTACTAAAATTAACAAATATGTATGTTACCTGTTTACATAGCAAATGTTAGCTGCCAGGTTTCCACAAGTATTCAGGCTTCACAAGATCATCTCGCCCCTAAAATTTACATAAAAGTGTTTGAACTCCCAATCCACAATTGATGGTGTTCTTTGGGTGTCCACATGTACCCTATGGCATTTAGCTCCAATATCTAGCTTCAACTGAATTTCTAATCCTGTCTCTACCTCCAGTACGTATCGTCTGCTTTCCATAAAATGTCACGCTCAAACTAGATCTCACACTAATCTATTTACTCTCTAGCCAAATTTTAATAAAAACTCTGGATAAATGAGGAAGATATTACATTCATAATCTATCATCCAAAAATTAGATACTAGTGATACAAAATTTTCAAGTCACTGGTACTGTAGATTATCCCACATGGAGTTCCATATTCCCACCATCTGGCTAATGCTCTCCTTTGTTCTCTCCACCCACAGGCCATTGGAGATTGCATCTGGCAGCAGGACATTGCACATTATTATTCAGAGTACATCTTGATGGCATCACACCTTCCTCATCTTGCGGGCAGCCTAGCAACACATATGTCAAACAGGGGCCGTTATTTATGTTTATTTCAGTCAGCACAACCCTCTGCTCCTTGCTAGCTCACCAAATCCTCCTAACATAAAAATTACTGCTTTTCTGCACCTTCAGTCAGGTCACTTTCTTAGGCAGGGCGTCTCCAGTTTATCCTGTGTGAACACAAGGGAGGTAGTGTATGGATTTATGATCCTCCAGTCAAAAGAATAATGGAGAGATGGCTCTTCTAATTATACTTATTAATTGAATTAAAGGTGAGCTTTGCCCCTAAAGAAAGGTGAGATTCTAAAACTAATGATGAAGATAGTTCCTTCTGTGTGGGCTGAATATTTCTCTCTTGAATTCTTCTTTTTACTGGAGCCTGTCGACTCCCACTGTTGCCAAGAGGAATTTTTTGTCATCCAAAGGTAGGAATGTGGTCCTGGGAATTTAATTATTCCTACAATAAAATTCCTGTTTTATTGAATATAAATAGGTATGCCTAATTGTGTTAGCGACTTTATAGTACTTAAATACCAATAATTATTCAAACAGATTTATTGAAGTTTAATGGCAATGTAATAATAATGTCGGTATGTTTTATATGCAATAGCTGTTTCACCTCATTAAACAGGTTGGTAAATGATCCATTGCTGTTTAATTAACATGCAATGACTGTGTTATTAAATCTTAAACTGTAAATTAAAGCTTGATCTGAGACACTTAATTTTAAAGTGTAATTGAAAGCTTCTTTGGGCATGAGCCTCCAGAGTCCCTTTTATTTTCCACAGCTCCTTCCTGACCTGCTCATATCCCACACTTATACCTTTGGAACTGGAAAGTGGGATGCACTTAATTTGTGTGGCTGAATTTTTTTCTTAATGGAGAACGGCATGCCTTTCTAGTAGGTGAGTAAATTGTGAATGGAGAATAAACTGTATTTCAGATCCAATTTCTTACATATGGAAGATTGCTTTTTTAAAAAGTATATCTAGGAAAAGAAACAGCCTAAAGTCTTACAAATATTCACTCATACTTTCATAGCAGGATATCTTGCAAGCTTGGCAGGTTTTACTCAGCTAATTCAGGACTAAACACCCACCTATTTGCTGATAGAAAGATCCATGGTGCATGCAGGACTCTTCAATCTTTGTTGAACCAGCTGACTATAAACATAGCAATTTGATGTGAAGTGGGCAAGGGTAGTTTCTCTATTGTTAGTAGGGAGAATCAAGTCCTATCAAGGTTTATAAATATTTCAGAAACCTACAGACAAAATTTTCTGGAGCATATGTTGGAGTTTGTGTGATAGTGGTCCAAAGAATAGTAATAAAATATTCTCCAGATGCTGTATAACATTTTACATCTTCTTTTGTGTTTTTTCATCTTGTAGAACACCAAACAGATCCCCAGTGTTAGAATTTATATTCTGTGCATCTGTTCTCCAAAGCTAACCTATGACAGCTTTCAATAATATTTTAACATTGCATAATACAAAACATCCTAAAATTGGGGAGAACAGCAATTTCAAATAATTTCCATCTCTTGGCTAGATAATATATAGTTATTTTTTCCATACTTCTTTGGATAATATTAATAGAGATAAAAAGGTGTGTAAATTTTCACTCTGAGTTTTTAAAACATTTTTTAAAGATCTTCATTAAAGCTTATTTGACATACCTGTATATAAAATTAGAGTCCTCTCTTCTGTATCCGTAGATTGAGAAAAATAAAACAATCAGATATTACAGAATAATAACTGCAATATTTCATACAGCAGCATAATAAAAACATGTTCTCCTGGAATCCTGTAAAACTAAAAGTTCTTCTTAAATTCTACCTTCATGCAAGTATTTGTGTATATATGTTCGAAATGCTTAATCCTGCAATCTGTCTGGAAAACTTTCTGCACAACCCCCTACCACCATCACCACTCTATATCTCATCATATCTTTTAGGTGAACATCTCTTCTTTCAAAAACCAACTAAACTTACTTTTTGTAGCCTTTCTTGGCCACCTGTAAGGAATTAGCTTCTTCTTCTTTGGGACTCCTTGCTCTCAAGATACTAGAACAGTATGAAATACTTGTGTATTTTCAGGACCTCTCCCTAATTGACTGTAGGCAACTTGCAGGCCCAACCCATGCCCAAATCTTCTTGAATCATCAGCCCAAATAGAGTAGTAGGAGCTCAATATTTTTATTGAATAAATATTTACCTCCATGATATTATGTATAAACATCCACAGAGATTACCATGACTGCCTTCTGCCTTCTTAGTTAGATTCATCCTACAGCTCTGCCTATGTAAATGTGCATCATTTTCAAGCTTCCCTCCATCCTTTCTTTTATTAAAAGCTTCTTACAGGCAAAGGCTGCCATCCATCAGTTTATACTGGCATAATTCTGTCAAAGCCTCTGCTATGAAAAGTGTTTAACATCTGATTAGTCATAATTGGGCAGGACTTCCTCTAGTTGGGCTCTGAAGTCATTCCACTGGCGCCAAGCAGAGTCTTAGCTTTGCTGGAACCTAATACATTTTGTGAATTATAAATAGGCTGGAATTATGTATAAGACAACACATTATTGCATCAGAACAACATAAATAAAAGTGGTCTAATTTAACTATGAACCCTTCAAATAGTGTGATATTCAGTTACATATTTCTAAGAAAACACACCTTCCTGTATGCATTTCTCCAAGATGAATAAATTATTATTACAGTACTATATTAATTTGAATTTTCATTCTAATTTCAGCTTAAAATAAAACCTGAGATGGAATTTAAAAGAATATTTTATTATGTAAATGCATAATTAAATTCCATTGATATATTTATTTGTTTCTTTTCTGTCTCCACCAATAGAAGATAAACTCCAGGAGACTTGGAATTTTTCACTGCTGAAACCTGTCTGCCTACAATAGTGGCTGCTCAGTAAATACATGCAGAAACCATGCAGTTTCATTTTCTCTTTTTATAAATTCTACTTAGATACAAGATGTGTGTGACAGTCTGCATTTATATAGTATGTTTTCATTATTGCTTTTAGTGCTGTAATGGCTCTGTGCAGTATGTAATTCAGATTTCATTAATATAATTTTGCACATAAGGAAGCAGGTAAATATTAAGAGATCCGTCCAAATTAACAGGGCCAGATAGTAGCAGGGTTGTCAATAAAGCTAATGTGCTCTTGTTCTCAATTCAGGGTTATCTCTATCTTACCAAGATAAATAATTGCAAATTCACCTAAATTTGTGAAGATATTATTTGCTCATTTCTAACGTCCAAATGCATAGTTTGGTAAAGAGAGCATAAACTTGAGAGCCATCTTAAGAAAATTCTTCTATTATCTCTCCTTTCTGATCTCTCTCTCTCTCTAAATATATATATATATTTATATATATATATATATATATAATGTTATTTCACATATATAAACACCATATAAACATTCATTTGGGTAAGTTCAGTAACACTTTATTTTTTTATGACTATCTTTCCTTTGAAGGTATGTAAAGCACTTAGGAAAAGATGAAGCAATGATTATATACTCTCAAAGGGGTGTATTCTTATACAGTGATTGGAGAAAATTCCAGTGATTGGAGAAAATTCCACTGGCCTTTCCAAGTGATTACTGTAACTCATGCTCAAAACACTAAGATCAGCCACTTGATATAAAGTTGAAAAGACCTGACAACTAAGTCTCCCATTTGTAAAGAAGTCATTGATTAGCATGATAGCATGAGGAGTTTTGCTTACCTTTCCTGAGTAAAACTGGTAAAAATTATTTTTAAAAACAACAACAGCGGGCTTCCCTGGTGGCGCAGTGGTTGAGAGTCCGCCTGCCAATGCAGGGGACACGGGTTCGTGCCCCGGTCCGGGAAGATCCCACATGCCGCGGAGCGGCTGGGCCCGTGAGCCGTGGCCGCTAAGCCTGTGCGTCCGGAGCCTGTGCTCCACAACGGGAGAGGCCACAACAGTGAGAGGCCCGCGTACCGCAAAAAACAAACAAACAAACAAACAAACAAAAAGTGAGCCAAAATTTAAAGAGGGTATCACTTAAGTTCCATTATTCTAGAGCACAATAACGCATTCCAGAGGCATGATATCTAAATTCTGTAGTGGAAGAAGTAGTCACTTTTAAAAAGCAGGATTTCCTTCCATCTTAGTTATGTTGGCAACATTCCCAAAGCTATTGAGCAGTCTAAATAATTTGCCAATATATTTACAGTGTGGATTTAATTCGATAAAATTTCACTGTAGCCAAATGTTTTTTCTGAATCAGTTTAGTTTGGACTTCCTATCTTGAATACATAGCTAGTGCTTTCTTGAAATTCTTAATGACTTGTCGAGTAGGCAACTTCTAAATAAAAGACATTCTTCCAGATGGTCAGGTATTTTAGGTTAATTGACGCTTTCATGGAGAAATTCAGGAAAAAAATTAACTTTTTGTTGAAAAGTTAAAGGCAGTATTGTATTTAGACTGGCATAATTTCAATATTGAGGGCAACTCTTTTAGCCATCTAGCTTATAATATCTCTGTGTCAGAAAGGAACACAATGAATCTTACCCCAGTTCATTAGGGATATAGAGAAATTATGCAAAAATGAGGGATGAAAAAGAACATCTTGCCTTTCTTATGTCTCTCTTTGTTACTATTAAATATCGAACTATGTATTATTTCACTCCCGAATTTTAGCATTCCCAGACTAATAAAACTTAAATAGTTTAAAATGATTATAGCCTCAAAGGCATTTAGGTAGGCTGTATAAATCATGCCTTCCTGCCTTTGCCTGGCCTGCCTCAGTGGGTGCTACAGGGGATAAATCAAATAAAATAGATAATGCAGAAGAGCACAGAGTACCAAACGACCCCATTAAATTGATTTTCAACTGGTGCTGATCAACTGAAATGAATGTGGTTTTTAGTTTGGAATAATTTCTTACATACTAAGACAATTTATTTGATTCAATTGTTGTTTTTTTCTGTCCCATGACTGCCAACCAGAATATATATACTTATCACTTCTATTTGTTGATGAACAAACGGCCTTGGGCTGTGCATGTAACCTACATATTACCAGTTATACTTTCTGGGTTGTCAGGTGTACAGAAGCAGGGGACTATGTCTATTTAAATAAGTCACCAAGATAAATGTTCCAGTATTCTTATTTTTACAAATAAATGTTTCATGTGGTTTTATCGACTTTGAATTCTCTAATTCTCACAACAGTTCTAGAAACATAATTCCTTTTTATTTAGCTACACTGGCTTCAGAATTTCTTTTACAATAGCTCAGTAAAGATGCATTTTACTTTATTTTTTCCAATTTTTATAACCATCTCTAAGTCTTTCCATAATTATAGGCAGAAATAAATTTTGTACCCTTAACTACTAAATTAATTGGTTATCTTCCCATAAAGTTAATGACACTTCAACTCTGTGGCTTTTTTTTTCACCAAAAATGACAATAATCTCTTATATCACAAAGTATTTAAAAAACAATGAAGTTACAAAGAAAATATTAAATGCTTCATACTGTTCCATTCTCCCTTCCATTGTCCCAAATCACTCTTCTGGCTGCAAATCTGTCATGCACAGCATGATAACTGCTAAAAATGAGTTCAACCCAGCATCTTGTCAGATGTAACCCATGTTTTGTGTTCTCTGATCTTCTAAAAAGAACAAAAATACCTGGAGCACGGGAAGGTACTTAGATGGCTTCTAAGGAAGCTGTCATTTCCACTGTAGCTTTGTTCTTTACTGCAGAGAGAGGCTGATACAAAAAATTGCTGGAAGAAAAGAGAAAAATAAAATAGCATCACTAGCATGTTGATGAATGTCAAGTAGAGGAAGATTCTGGACCACAACGCAAACATGACAATGGGTGCAGACACAAAATGGGAACAGAATATTTGAATATCTTAGTGAATATTCAGAGTTAAGAGTATGGAGGTAGGATAACTTACAGAAAAATTTCATTAGTGAGAATTATACTTAATGATGTTTAGCACTCTGTTTCTTAAATTTCCAAATATTTGCCTAGCAGATCCTCTCTGGTGTATAGGGATCATGAAAACAAAGGCAAAATATATATGTAATGTATGTGTATATGTGCATAAATGATGATCATTCATTATATGGGGGAAAAAGATGTTTAAAATGTTGAATAACATATAGGAATCCTTTCTACAAAACACTTGAACACATATATACAAATATATGTATAAGTAAGCTCATGGCAACATCGCTAGTGTTAGGAAAAAAGAAAGTATTTGAGAGAAAGAGAAGAATTACACAATCTCTATAAATGGAAAACTGTGCAACCATTAAAACAATTGAATTAGATTCTGACTTAGAAAAACATCTACTGCATATTGTTAAATAAAATAGCAAGCTATGGAAGGAAATGAAGAATCTGATTCCAGTCTATTTAAAAGACCAACACAAAATCATAGATGAACATGTAAGATACATATTTCTATGCACAGAAAAATTCTCAAAGAATAATAAACAGAACAATTAAGGGAAAAGAAGGCAGAGAAAGGCTTATAACTTTTACTATGTACACTTATGTATTGTTTGAATCTGTAAAAGCTAGCATGTTTTTCTTGTTTAACTAAAATAAAAAGATTAAAAGAAAAATGTACACTGTTCTCAGAGTAAATGCATTTTTGCATAGTTCAGAAAGGGAGGAAAAGGGTCAGACTTCCAAATAGTCCCTTCCACTCATATTTCAGTACCTCCGACTGTTTTTAAAAGGTAATAAATATATGTAGTTGATGGCTACAGAATGACTTATTTATCCTTTTCCCTTCACTTTGAAGTCAAGAAATATTTGTGTTCCCCTCTCCACATGCCTCCTTTCTACACCCCCTGTCTTCCACGTGGTCCCTTATTAAAACATCTTGGAACTGGCATAATAAAACCCCAACTGTTGTCTCTTCACTTTCAACTCCATGATTAAAAGGGGAATAAAATTATAGTACAGGGAGGGGGGCATCCAAGGTATGTGTGTGGAGCACTCAGTTCAGATGTGGCACAGAGAGTTCTAGCAAAGCATGGCTCTGAAGCAGGCTGAAGAAACAAATGTTAAGTGAGTTGAATAAAAGGAGATAAGGGAAATTTATTTATTTAATCTCTAATGAAGAAGCAGCAACATGCTAAGAGAGAAAATGAAGTTTTGAGTATAACTGTAGACAATTAGTTTCTGGACACATTCAGAAGCTCATAAATATTTGATCCCTCTTTCCCCCCCCAAATTTCCTAGATCACAAATCATGCAGCCACATCAGTGTACAAGAAGCAGGACACTAATGGATGCTACTTGTCAGCTAGATAAACAGAAAAGGGACGTTTAGGCAAAGTTTTGGTTTTTTTTTTTTCATTAAAAAAAAATGTGTTATGTGAAAGGGAATCCATGGTAGAGTGATCAAACTTTTAAACACACATTGGTTTGACTTATGTGTCACAACAGCTCTTGCCTCTGTAATAAATGTACATAGAGTTCCAAAAGCATCCACATGGCACTTTCAAATGTGTTTTGCCTTTTTTCAATGTGCTAGGCAGGTGCTGGTAAAGGAAAACTTAATTACCCATGTGTTTGGCATACCTTTACACCTCACAGTTATGTGATTACAGGAAACAAATGAGTACTTCCCTTACTATTTTCAGAAAGATTACATTGAGCCATTGGATACAGAACAACATTAAAATGCACGTAGCAATAGCACAGATTTAGCTACATTGTGGTTCAAATTATGTGTCAGGTGCCTTAATGCCTATTTTGGCAAATATTTGTTCACTTCCTTCTATCTTCATGACCAATACTTCAATTTGGGAAATGTTATTACTTAAAATGTTGAAATAGCCATCTGGTTCATTTCCCCATGTCCAGTTCCTCCTTGATCCAATACATCTCATGTCTACCACTGCCAGATTAATCTTCCTTATGCCTAGTTTCGATAGTGTTCTGAAGTGTACCATGCCTTGTTCATGCCTGATGAATTAAGGATAAACCCCAGTCTACCACTGGAAGCTTTTCATCACAAGGATTCAGCTTACCCTACCAGTTTTTGTTGTTTCTCAACATACCTTCCACTTGAAATCCAGACAGCCTATCCCCATCCTTGCCTTTTGAAGTTCGACTCACTCTTCAATTGTGTTCAACTATCAAAAAGCCCAAGATTTCATAGTGGAGTAAGATACTGAACTGAGTTTAAAGTTTCCATGTTCCGATATCTGAAATGGGAATCTACATTGCAGAGCAGTTGGAGAAGAGCACCAGGAACATAATAGTTGACTGTCTAGTTTTTCTACCAATGACCATTACATGTAAGATTCTACCCTGGTATTTTAATTTTTCATTTTCTTACTATCATGTTCTTTCCAGGTCTTCCACTTGCTCCCCAACATAGATTAAATGCTTTTTATGGATAAGGAAATAGGAGCAACTTCTCTTTATTTAGTGTGTCTGCTTTAGTTAAACATTGACAGAGACTGGATCTGAAACAGATCATCCAGACTTCAATCTCATCTCCTCTCTGACGCTTATGAATCCTACTTAAGATCTCTGCCTTCAATTTCCTCAGCAAAAAATAGAGTATCAGACTTCACGTGCAGGGCTCTTAGATAACTCAACAGAGATAATATATGTAAAATGCCTGAGACAATACAGGTGGTCAACAGATATTTGTTGAAACTAATGAATTGGCAGGTAAAGATTGATATATATACACTACCATACGTAAAATAGATAGCTAGTGGGAACATATTATAAAGCGCAGGAAGCTCAGCTAGGTGCTCTGTGATGACCTAGATGGGTGGGAGGGAGGTCCAAGAGGGAGGGTATATAGGTATACATATAGCTGATTCACTTCATTGTACAGCAGAAACAAACACAACATTGTAAACCAATTATACTCCAATTAAAAAAAAGAAAAGATAATACCTGTCTTACTCATTGTATCATCACTCTGGATTTGGTGTGATTTGCAATCAGTGCTGACTTGTAATAGACAAAATGAGTGCCGTTTAATGGAAAAGTAACTAAAGTGACACCTGAAGTGCCCTCACTTTTTAGAGACCCTTCTGGCGTTGTTGCCAATGTTTCTGTAGGAAAAACCCTTAAATCTTGTTTCTTAATTTCCTCATCAATTAACCAAGGGGGTTGGTTATATTAAGTTATCTCTAGTATCTCATATAGTGTTAATATTCTACAGTCATATTCTTAAAAAATGTCTACCCTACCTAACTCCAGAAAGAAGGATCCATTCCAAGTTCCTTGGTCATTTCAATTTGTATCAGTCAAAATATACCAAGTTATGCTATGGAAATTAACAACCCCAAATTATAGTGGTCTATAAGAACAAAAGTTTATTTCCATCACAAATGTACCCAATAAGAGTCTGCAGCATTAGTTACTGTGGTGATTGGGGGGATAGAGGTGGGGTAGGGAGAGCGGCGGTGGGTGCTCTTCAGTGTAATTGTCCACACTCTAGGAGTGAGAGGGAATACTACCAGCTGACGTGGAGGAGTAAAAGAGACTGACCAAGCAGAACATGGCTCTCAGAGCACATCCCAGAAATGACACGTTCCTTACTCCCTCTCACATTTCATTGGTAAAGCAAGTTTTGCGGCCAAGCCTGTTCTCAATGGGGATCCTCCCTAACAATAATTGATAGTACAATTTACTGAATATTTTGATGGCACTCAGTTTTCTATTTCTATTTTCAATCTTACTTTCCAGCTCTACTGTTGTTTTTTCCATTGGCAAATAAATACTTCCATTTCAAAGTTATATTTGTACCTCCACCATTCATTATGTCAGAATCAGAATTTGAAATCTCCTTGCAAAGCCAGCTGGTTTCAACTTCCATGTATTCAATAATTTCATAATGATCTTAAACAACTTCATCATTTCTCATGTAATCACCCTATTGATTATGTAAGCTCTATTGATTAGGGCATTGACATTTTTCTCACATTTGCACCCTCATATTTATTTTCCCCCATTTCTTTATTTCAGGCCTCCTATCTAATCTGCTATAATGTAGTATGTAAATATAATATCGTAGCTACTCTGCTATAGTAATAGTATACAATGCTGTCAGTTGGAATGTTTTAACTGTGCCCTTCCTTCCTTTGCTCAGAGCATTTTGTGCCTCCCCATCACCTAAAAAATAACATGATCCTAACTCCTTAATCTGGCATTTAACACTTTCCTTGGGATACTAGTCCTAAGCTATGTTCTATTATTTCTGGGTATTCATACTCTGTACTATCCTAGTTAGAGAATTCCTCATTCTCTGAACACAAATCACAATTTGTATTTTTCATATTCTTGTTTTTCACTCTTTCATTCATGAGTCATTTATATAATTTTTATATCTTTCAGAGAGAGTTCTTTACATAGTATGTTCTCAACACATGTTTAAGAAGGAGAAGGAAAGGAAAAGTATATCATTTTTATGTGAGCATTAGCAATTGCCTGGCACTTTCCAAAATACTTTCAAATCATTACCTCATTTATTTCTTACTTCAGTTTTATGGGGTGACTACAATTATCCTCATTTTATGCATGAAGAAAAATGTGGCTTAAAAAGATTAACAGGAAGGACTAGAATCCAAACATATATCTGTTGATTCAAAACAGTCTGTATCTTTCTATTTAATATTTGGAACGTTTTTGGATGCATATTAATTTAGTGGATGTTTAACTTCATGGGTCCAGAACTCTTTCTTGGATCTGGGAATTCTCTAGGTATAGAGCATACTGATTCTATCAGGTTGGGCTGATTGCCCTTAAATAAAAATAGTCCGGGGGACAAATAGGTTATTGGTTCTCAAACTCCTTGTTTACCCTGGATCTAGGTAAGACTGTAAATACAATGTTTCCCAATTTATGTCATAATGTTCAGTATCAAACACGATGACAATCTCTCAAAAAGATAGCATTTTGAAATCTGCTTCTACCATTCCACATTTGTAACAGTCCCCAAGAACAAAGGATTATTCCAACTAAATGTATACATAAAATATAATCAAGTGAAAATTCCTTATATTGCCTAATAATTGAAACAATATATAGAAATAGATTATAATGAGATACATTGCTACATATCAATTAAAAAAAAACTAAGGGATTCTCTCTCTCTCTTTCTTTCCTTAAACAATTTATTATATTTATTAGTTGCATTTCAAAATATTCAAAGAATAATTAAAATTCACCAGTGACCCATCATTTTCTGTCTCTCAGCTGCTACAGATAAATTTCCGCTGAAAGAAAGCCAGGGTCATATAAGCTACCATGGAATTTTTTTTTCCTGTTTTGGTTATTCTGGGAAGGAAGATTAGTGTGAGAGAAGCATAAAGCCAACCTGTTCAAATTAATCCAGAAATATACAAAATGCCAAACATAAAAGGTCAAGAAATTTCTATTTCCAGGATAAATATGGCTGGTTAATTCATAAATGAGGAATCCCTTAAAGCCTCCGCTGAGGATGTTAAACATTTCTACTTGCTTTGTGTATTTAACGAGGGCCCATTCAGTTGCATTTTTTAAATCTTATCAAGGTCATTTTATCATTGGTAATCAATAATCCCAAATATATAGACCTCTATCCAAAGATAATAAAAAAAATTATTTTGAGAATAATTCTCAAATAACTATTTGATAATTCTTTACCTATGACTGAGATATTATTCAGGCATCAGTCACTTCTTGGGTTGTGTTGTGGTTGAAAATATTTTCCTCTACCCGTATAGGTTTTCTGGCTCGTCTAAGAATTAAATTGACATCAGACATTAACAGGAGAAAATCAAACAAAATTTAATAACATGCATACATGGGAGAGACCCAGGAAAACTGAGTAACTCCACAAAATGGCTGAAACTCTCACCTTAAATATTATTTTCAGCTAAAGACAAAAGAGGATGTTAAGGGTAGGGATTTGAGACCTCAAAGGGGAGGAAGGCAATTGACCTGGAGATGGAAAAGCAAATGTTTGGTAAACAAGTGTTTGCTGGGACAGCGAGGAATTTTAACAACTAGACTTGGTAGGTTCCCTCATGTCTATATACCTTGTTCATACTATAGTTATCAATGGTGATTACTTCCTTCCTGGAACAAGTTTTCTACATACATTCTTTAGGCAGTTAAGGGACAATCAAAGTTTCTTCCTGAGACTTTTGGGCCTTGATTGTTTTCAGTTGGAAATAATCCTCATGCCTAAGAGACATTTTGGGGCAGCAAATTTGTTCCCCGACAATTGTGATGACTAAGATTTAGAGTTTCCTCTTAGTCCAAGTCAAGGAAACAAACTTATGAGCTTATGGAGGAAAATTAAGTCTTAGTACCTACCTGAAATTTACAAAGGGTAGATCCACATTATGTAATTTGCAATAATAGTTAGACAGAATAAAAGACACATGTTTTAATTGGAATTCCCCATTAATAAAATAGCCTGTGCACTGCAGTCCCTAACTGACACAGACTCTTTTATGTGTTCAATATCTAAAAGGCTTACAGCAGAAAGAACAGGTGGTAACAGGAATTATTTTAACAGCAGTAGAAAGAAACGAAGGAAAAATCAGACCTGTCTAAAGTGTGAACTATTAGTACAAAATTAGGCCTTTCTTAGTTTTATTACTGTAATATTTCTTCTTAAAGTTTCACTACCCCTCAGGAACCTTTAGAGTGCTGTTAACTTTTAAAGGCTACACATACAAGGGCACCACATATTTTCTTAACTCCCTATCTCTACCGCATCAGCTAATAATCATGCCACAGGAAGGATACTTTCTTTGGCCTTGGATTTGAAAGAAATGTCTTGGTAGGGAACAAAGGGGAGATGTTCTTTTTTGAGTTTTGATTACTTGAAGTAAGTTTTATTTTCTAAATTAACAAAAATGGATATAAAAGAACATTAGATTGTCTATGACAAAATGATCAGTGACACAGTTTCCTAGAGTGAATTCAAAGTATATGTAAACAGTTAAGCAGTTCTCCAAGTACCTTAGAGTTATTCTCTTAAGTATGTAATGAGTATATTTATTACTGGAAATCAGAGACAGAAAAGAAAAAAAAAGAGAGAGGGAGAATCGCACAATGCAGAATTGTGATTTGGATATCAAAATTCCTCTGGCTCTGTTCAAGAATCAAAATGAAATTGTAAAGGTGACATTGAAAGATATCATTTTTTACCTTCCTTTTATTAGCTACCCGTGAGACATTCCAGACAAGTCAGGAAAAACCTTTATGGGCCAACTTGTCAATAGATGTAAGAAAGCCATTTTAATGTCAGTCACCTTGGCAAGAGGAGTCTGGAATCAGAAAATTTACTGAAGATTGTAATTGTAAAGTAGTTTCCAGTGTGTGCTTCCCAGGACTTTCACCAGCATTAAAATAATTTACTTTCTTAATGAAGAGAAATCTAGAATATAAGAGAGGGATACAGACGGAGACAGAGTAGAAGAGAGAAGGGACAAAAAGAAACCACAGAGAGGCAAAGAAATGTGTGTAAAATATATGTGGGCTCCACACCTGTGTAAATACGCGAGAGTTCTATGAAGTCAAAATTCTCTTCAGCCTTGACCCAAAGCAAAAGAAAATTACTTTAGCAACTATCACCCAAGTGCACAAGGAATCCTCTTATAAATAGATCCTTTGTGAATTGTATTAATCACCATGTAGGAAAGCTTTCAGTCTGAAAGGTAAATTTCAAGGTGTTGAAGCAACTTCAGTATGAAGGGTGTTGCTTTTGGAGAAAAGCTGTCAGTTCTTTCATGGGTGCTGTCAAGTACAAGTTGTCAATATGAATAAGAGACTATGGGGACGCTTATAAGAGGGAGTGTGAGGGTAAATGTTTGACGAGGGAACCGGGGGTTAAATTGCTGTGAGCCTTTTCTATTTTTTTAATTAGAAATTCCATCTAGTAGTTTCTAGCCCACAGGGATTCTGAGGCCGAATCTAGAGGAAGGTGTTTACAGAGCGACTGAAATCTGTAGGGTCAGGACCACAGCAACATCAATAATTAAAAACCAGTTCGACTTAAAATTAGCGTCATTCATCGTGTTTTAAAAGTTAACATCTTCTGAGAATTGCTCACCCTCAAGGTTTTTCTCTACCCTCCTACTTTGCTAGTTAGAGAGCGGTTAAACACGTAACTGAAAAAAGCCAAGCTGTGTTGGAAACGCAAATGGCGGTGCTTGTTAATGGGGAATAAGGTGCTTGGCCTGCGTGTGTGGAATGTGCTAGTCAGACCAGCTCACGCTACCCATAGGAAGCCAGCGGAGCCATCTTAGTTCATAACTTTCACACCATTCTGTGTTTTTCTTTGGGTTCCTTTAATTCAAAGCCTGTGATCCTTGGAAATGGTTTTGTTTTCCCATGGTCTTAGTCGGGCTTCCTAGAGAGCACTGCTTGGCAACAGCTCTCTTTCTCAGCTTCACGTGAACTCTTAACCACAGACCTCTTGTCAAGACTCCAGCTCTGGGGTAGGATTAGGATATTCGTCCAAGAGACCTGGTCTTTCTCAGTCTCACACCCTCTGATTTTGAAAAGAGGCAAATTTGTTCAAGAGTTTTAGAGAAGATAAGACCCTCTTTATTCTCCTGTTGACCCTTAGGCACAGACCCTGGGGATAGCAAGGTAACTTTCTAAATACTCAAATCTTCATGGTTGCATTGGTCAAGATAACAACTGTCTTTGTTCATTCAGGCTGCTGTAACGAAATTCCACACATTGGATAGCTTAAATACAACATAAATTTATTTCTCACAGTTCTGCAGGCTTGAGGTCTGAGATCAGGGTGCCAGTGTGGTCGGGTGGAGGCTGTCTTCTAGGTCATAGACTTCTAGTCCTATCCACACATGGTAGAAGAGGAAGGGAGTTCTCTGGGTTCTCTCTTATAAAAACAATAATCCCATTCACGAGGGTTCCACCCTCATGACTTAAGCACTTCCCAAGGGTCCCACATCCTAATAACATCACCTTTGGGGGTTAGGATTCAACATACAAATTTTGCAGGGACACATTCAAGACCATGACAACAACATTCCAAATTCAAAGTCGTGTATCTGATATGGGAACTCAAAAAGTAAAGAGTCACCAACAAAATGACCAAGCTGGAAACTGACAAGCAAACTTCACATCAAACCATATTTTCTAAACAACAGGAGATATGTGATGGAATGCATTATTAGCTTCTACAGTGGTAATAGACTTCCTTGAGCAGGTCAGGAACATACTATGACAAGCCACACAGAGGAGAACAAATACATCATCAACTGGTAATTTCTCCAGAGAGGTTCATGAACATCATGACTACCTACATGCAGAGTGCATTGCTACAACTTCATGGTATTGGTCACCCAAAAAATCCATGAGCTTGAACTGAAGAACACTTAAATAATGGCTCATACCAATAAAAATGTTTCTATCAGAGTGGAGGTAAAAACTGATTTGTGTGGCCCTTTTTCATTGGGAACACTCTATTTTTCCTCACTTTGGTTCTCATCAATGAAAAGACAAGTGTTAATGATGATCCCGTAACTCATGATTGCAGTTCTGTATAACCAGTAAAATATTAAATTCTGCTCAGTGCAATTTTAGAGAAAATGTAAGTATTTTATTTGTAACTAAAGTGTTTGCTTTCAAATTTGAAAAATAATGTTTGAAATTTTAGCTAGGCCCATGAGTATGATATGAGACTATTTAAATTAAATATAACACATATAAAATAAACAACACATATAATAGATTGTCAAGAATTAGTTCAGTCTACCCTACTTGATAGTAAATGCATAATCTAAACCAGCTACGTGTGTATATGTACTCTCTTTCAGTCAGAGTATCCCCTCTATGAATTTACCAATGCCATATAAGTGAATATGTACTGGTTAATTCTTCGGGAAAATGAGCCATAATGTCAATTAAATTTGAAGTAATCTCCATTTATATCATCATATGTATACGATATGTATACTAATTTTCTGCTCAGGAAATTATTCTGTATCACAATACTTGATTCTTATACCTTTATTTCCAAACTGTATCAAATAGGGAAGAATTCCATGCATTTCTTTGAATATTTTACTCAAAAACTAATGTCACAAAGTCACTGCATGACTATAATTAGTAGTTGTTTTTCCCTTCCTTTTACATTTCATAAGATTTTATTTATGTGTTTCTTATATAATACACATATGTTAAGTAATTGAAATAAGTACATAAAATGAATATGTGTTGTCCAAATTTAAAAGTATGTTTTCCACTTTCAAAGATTCATATGTGTACATGGGGACGGTTGTGTGTATGTAGACAAATACATTTTTTGGTATACAACATCAGAACAGCCTCCCAATATGTACTGTTATTCCTAATAACCATTATAATTTATGAGATCTTATTAAAAGCAGTTGCTGTTAGATGTCTGATTTGGAATATTGACCAAAAAAAATGAATGCTGATTTTTAAGAGCAAAACTTAATAATTAAAATCACAGAAGACTTTTTTTTTTACTGTTTTTTGTAGTTTACCTGCCTCAAAAGTATTAGCATTGTCATAAAATAGTAAATCACATATAAGACAAATATTAAATATCTACATAATCAGGTAAAGTGGAAGAATTGTACACCATTCAATTAGGACAAAAGAGTTATTAAGACTGAATGCTAATATTTGTTTTAAACTTCCTGTCAGACAAGTTAAAAATAGAAAACACATGGGGTAAAATGATAACAATAACATTTAAAATATATTAAAGACACATATCAACATACATGCTTTTAAATGGCAAAATTCTCCCCATAAACATTATTTAATTCCCAGATTAAAATTAAACACATATTTTTTTGATCATCAAGTCTATTTCTGTACTAAATTCAAGGAGGAAATTGTTTTATATCATTTCATGTAAGTATTATTGAATAAACTGTATTAAAAACCACAAATATTTGCAGAAGATATGGAAACCACTCTTCATCAGATTATCTTTAAATTATTATGACATAAATTTAAGCATAAACAAAACCTTTCATGGCTAAACTTCCATGAAATATTTGTACTTACGTCTAACATTCAAGTCTAACTGTTACACTTGCAATACAAAAGGTACAATGACTAAGCAGAAAGGGCTTTAGCTTCATAGTGAGAAGACTTATCTTTCAATTCTAGTTCTGCAGTTTACTGCACATTTGATTTTTCACTGTCATTTACACTCTGTAATTGTGTTTGTTAGAAATGATAAAATAATAAATGGACATTTCAAGAAAATATGATGATGTATGTAAATTATATTACACAGGATGCATTCAATTTATATGAATGATATATTCTTCCTAATTAAAGTGTCAGTATTTTCATTTGGTAATAATGGCATCTTGAACTTGTAATTTATAATTTAAGCACTTTTATGTGCATTATTTAATTCATAAATTTTAGAAGTTTCCTAAGACATGATTATTTCCATTTTTATTCATCTTTATTGAGATATAACTCATATACAATAATATTCATTCATTTTAAGTGTAAAATTGATGAAATTTGGTAAATTGACACAGTTGAATAGTACCATCATTATCAAAATACAGAATATTTCCATCACACTAAAAACTTCCCTTGAGTCCCTCTGTAGTCAGTCTTCTCCTAAGACACCTAGTATCAGGCAACCACTGATATACCTTAGTAAGTGTACTTTTGCAGTTTCTAATTATGTATGGCGTTAGGTAAAGGTAGAGAGCTTCTTTGTCTTATTCTTTTTTTTTTAATTATTCTTAGTGAATTTCAATTTTTCTAGCATCATTTGTTGAAAAGGCTATGGTTTCTCATTGAATTACTTAGGCATTTAATTGAAAATCAATTGTCTTTATATGAGTAGGTCTACTCTCTATTCTGCACCAATGAGCTATATATGTATTTGTGTGCTAATATCACACTATCTTGACTACTATGCTTCCGTAGTAAACCTTAAAAATCAGGTAGTGTGTTTTTTTAATATTTTCCGTTTTTAAAGTTGTTTTGGCTTTTCAGACCTAGGTCACTAGATAGTTACTTTAGAATCAACATGAGAATTTCTTGAAAATAAAAGTCTGTTATGATTTTGATTTAGATTACATTAACTCTATTGATCATTTTGAAGGGAATCACAATATTAATAATATGGTTGTATTGATTAATAAACACTGTATATGTCTCCATTTGTTTAGGTCTTCTATAATTTCCCTTTGAAAAGTATTAAATTTTCAGTATCTTGTACATCATTTATTAAAATATTTCTTGTATATATTTTGCTATTTAAGTGGAACTGCAGTTTTATTTAATGTTCTACTTTATTGTTCATACACACAATTGATTTTTGTACCTTGCACTTGTGTCCTATGGTCTTGTTAAATTCACGTATTAATTTTAGTAGAATTTTTGTTAAGGTTCTTTGGGATTTTATATAAACATAATATAGTACTTGTGTTATCTATTGTCTGAATTTGATGCTTTGACATCAGGGACCTTACCGACCTGGGAGGGACTGCCTCTGCCAGGGTAAGTTCATTCTAGAGATAGCAAAGGACTTACCTCTGAGTATGCCTTTCATATGCAAACTAACCAGTCCAGAGTCCATTACCCAACAGCCTCCTTTATTAGACTTAAACTACAGGCCACCATACCTCTGCCCTTACCGCTGCAGGACCTGATATCAAACAACAAGGAAATACCACAATTTCCCTGAGCCCTCTGAAATTATTCCAAATAGCCAATTCTAAACCTGCTTAATCTGCTCAGCCTGCCTTGCCTATTTCTTCCCAGACAACCACAATAAAGTCTTCACACTCAGTTCCCCTCTCTTTCTGCCTGTAACCAACCTGTGCTCTCTGGTGTTGATAAAAAAAAAAAAAGCACAATGTGAGAGTTGCAAGTTAAGTTTTATTTGGGGCAAAATGAGGAGTATAGCCCGGGAGACAGCATTTCAGATAGCTCTGAGAAACTGCTCCAAAGAGGTGGGAGGGAAGGTCAGTATATATATATATATATATATATATATATATATATATATATATATATGTGATTTTGGTGAAAGGGGAGTATATGCAATCAAGCACATATTTTTTGCAGAAGGTCTTGTAAGGGTCACTGCTAGTCACGAGGAGCAGACGTCACCATGAAGGAATTTAGGGCTTTTCTAGATACGAGGAGGTGCAAGAACTGGGCTCATAAAGTAAGCTCCAGGAAAATATCTAACTACCTGAATATTTGTTCTGCCAGTTTTTCTCAGAGCTCAGAGGGCCTCATTCCTGATCTCCACCCTGAATTCCTCTCAGGGGGTGTTGAAGGTCAGCGGCTGCAGCGGCACCTGATTTAATCCTTGTAGAGGCAGATGGCAAGTGCCTATGGCAAGTGCCAGTTTGTAGTTGACACTGGTATGGCCCTGAGTGCCAAGGCATGCATCCCTCCTCTTGAGAACTGTGAGTAATAAACTATTTTTTTAATGGCAGTTGTCTCCTTCACTGTTGGACTCGCAATACCTGATTAAAAATAAAATCTACATTTTAAAATATATGATCATATTATCTGCAAATATGTTGCAGTTGTACTTCATCTTTTCAATGTTTTTCCCTGCCTTATTTCAATATAATGTTTAATATAAATTGTTAGAATATACACTTATGCTTTTTTCCTTAATATAAAGTCGAAAGCATTAAGTTGGATGTTAGTTGTAGTGTTTTTAGTTTTTGTTTGTTTGATTATAGCTCTCTTCTGTCAGATATATGAAGCTTCTTTTTATTTACAGTGTGCTGAGCATTTTTATCAAGTCGGTGTTGAATTTTGGTAAATTCTCCTACTGTATTTATTAAAATGAATGTTTTCTTTATTTTCTTAATTACATTGATTGATTTTTTAGATATTAAACCACACTTGGATTCTCTGGATAAAATTCACTTTGTCAGCATGATGTATTTATGATATATCTATCCCTTCTATAGATTATTGAATCTCATTTAAGATTTTGTAAACTTGATATCTAAGTTCCTAAAGGTTATTGGTATGTAGTTTTATGTCTTTCTAATGTCTTTAAAATCCTGTTTAATCAGGGTAATACTAGTATTAAAAAATAAGTTGAGAGGTGTTCCTTCTCATATTTTCTGATACCCTACTAATTTTTATCTGTTAAATTGTTCATTATCATGTAACTCAAGGTTTCTTAGTGATTTCCTCTTTGACTTATGGAATATTTAGAAGTATGTTATTTATTTTCCAAATATTTAGGGTTTTCCTGGTATCTTTCTGTTATTGACTTTTAATTACATTAATTTCGGTCAGGAAATATTTTCTCTATGATTTCAAGATGTTTTAATTTATTGAGGATTTTTTTTATAGAACATATGGTTAGTTGTTTAAAATCACATGCACTTAAAAAACATGTAGGTTGGGCTTCCCTGGTGGTGCAGTGGTTAAGAATCTGCCTGCCAATGCAGGGAACATGGGTTCAAGCCCTGGTCCAGGAAGATCCCACATGCCATGGAGCAACTAAGCCCGTGCGCCACAACTACTGAACCTGAGCTCTAGAGCCCGCGAGCCACAACTACTGAGCCCACGTACCACACCTACTGAAGCCTGTGCACCTAGAGCCTGTGCTCTGCAACAAGAGAAGCCACCACAATAAGTAGCCTGCACACCACAACGAAGAGCAGCCCCAGCTCACCACGTGCAGCAACAAAGACCCAACGCAGCCATAAATAAATAAATAAGTAAATAAATTTATATTAAAAAAATGTAGGTTGCCTTTTTTGGGATATGGGTATCATTTAAGTCAAGGAGTAGGGACATCTAAATCAAGTTAGTTTGTAGTACTCTCCAGATATTCTAAGTCTGCTGATTTTTTGTCTAGTTCTTCTAACAATTGCTGAGAGAAGGGTGTTAAAATATCTATTTATGACTGTGGAATTAACTGTTTCTCCCTTTGATTCTTTCAGTTTTTACTTCTTGTATGAAGCTCTGTCCATAGCACTTACACGTTTATGACTACTATATCTTCCTGGTCAATTTATACTTTTTATCACTATGAAATTACCCTCTATCTTGAACAATACATTTTGCCTCAAAATCTATTTTACCTGTATTTATCTATTTATCAGTAGAGTGACTCCAGCATTTTTATGATTAATGCTTACTTAGTATACTTTTTCATCCATTTAATTTAACCTATTTTAATATTTAAAATATTTTTATTTAAATATATTTGACTTACAATATTATATTAGTTTCAGATGTAAAACATAGAGATTCAATATTTTTATACATTACAAAATTATTACCGTGATAAATTTGTCATCTGTCACCACATAAAGTTATTACAATATTATTGACTATATTCCCTATGCTGTACATTACATCCCTGTGACTTATTTATTTTCCAACTGGAATTTTATACCTCTTAATCTCCCTCATCTATTTCACTCACTCCTACATCCCCCCTTCCCTCTGGTAACCACCAGCTTGTTCTCTGTAACTATGAGTCTGTTTATGTGTTGTTATGTTTGTTTTGTTTTTCAGATTCTGTATATAAGTGAACTCATAGGGTATCTGTCTTTCTTTGTCTGACGTATTTCATTTAACATAATACCTCCTAGATCCACCCAAGTTTTCCCAAATGGCAAGATTTCATTCTTTTTTATAGCTGAGTAATATTCCATTGTGTATACATAACACCTTCTTTATGTATTCATCTATCAATGAACATTTAGTTTGCTTCCAAATCTTGGCTATTGTAAATAATGCTGCAATGAACACAGGGGTGGTGCATATATCTTTTCGAATTGGAGTTCTTGTTTTCTTTGGGTGAATACCTAGAAGTGGAATTATTGGATCATATGGCAATTCTATTTTTAATTATTTGAGGAATCTTCATAGTTTCCCATAGTGGCTGTACCAATATACACCCATCAACAGTGGTTGTAAATATAAATAAATATATATATATATATTTACAAGCCTGCATTTTTACTCCCTTCACCTGTCATGTTTAATATTTTTACGTCATGTTTAATATTTTTACATCATATTTTACATTTTTTGTTTTATGTATCCCTTAACTACATATAGTGAACATAAATGATTTTACTAAATACTTTTGTATTTTAACCTTCCTACTACTAGCTTTATAAGTGGTTGATCTATGATCTTTAATGTATGGATGCCTTAACTAATAGATGTTTCCTTTCATAACTTTCATATTTTTAGCTGTGGCCTTTTATTTTCCCCTTAGAGAAGTCTCTGTAGCATTTCTTGTGAAGCCAGTTGGTGCTGAACTCCTTTAGCTTCTGCTTGTCTGTAAAATTCTTTATCTCTCCTTCAAATCTGAATGATAGCCTTGCTGAGCAAAGTATTCATGGTTGCAATATTTTTCTCCTTTCATCACTTTGAACATATTGTGCCTCTCCCTTCTGGCCTGCAAAGTTTCTGCTTAAAAGTCAGCTCGTGGTCTTATGGGAGTCCCTTTATATGTAACCAGTCGCTTTTCTCTTGCTACTTTTAAGATTCTGTCTTTATTTTTAATTTTTGTCATTTTAATTATGATGTGTCTTGGTGTTGACCCTTTTGAGTTTATCTTGTTTGGGACTCTCTGTGCTTCCTTGACCTGTATGTCTGCTTCCTTTTCCAGGTTAAGGAAGTTTTCAGCTATTATTTCTTCAAATAAGTTATCTGCCTCCTTCTCCCTTCTTCTGGGATCCCTATAAATGCAAATGTTAATATGTGTGACGCTGTCCTAGAGGTCTCTTAAACTATCCTCTTTAAAAATTTTTTTTTTCTCTTTTCTGTTCAGCTTGGGTGATTTCCACCACTCTGTCTTCCAGTTCACTTATCCATGCCTCTCTATCATCCAACTTACTATTGATTCCTTTTAGTATATTTGTTATTTCAGTTATTATATTTTTCAGCTTTGGTTCTTGTTTATATTTTCTCTTTGCTAAATTTCTCACTGTGTTCATACATTCTTATCCTGTGTTTGTTGAGCATCTTTATAATCATTACTTTGAACACTTTATCAAGTAGATTACTTATCTCCACTTTGCTTAATTCTCCTTCTAGGGTTTTATCTTATTCCATATTCCTTTGTTTCTTGATTTTGCCTAATTTTTTGTTCTTATTTCCTATGTATTACATAGGTTGGTTATGTTTCTTGATCTTGGAAAAGGGGACTTATGTAGGAGTCATCCTATGGGGCCCAGCAGCACATTCCATTCTGGTCACCAGAGCTCTGTGCTCTAGGTGCACCCCCTGTGTGGGCTCTGTGGGCCCTTCTGTTGTGGTGGTGCTGACTACTGTGGGTGCACTGGTAGGTTGTGCTGGTCCCCCACCAAGTTGGCTGTAGAGCCCTGACTCATGTGGTGGTTGCTGGCCTTCTGGTGAGTAGGGCTATGTCCTGGTACCACTGAATCAAGGTATCTGGGATCAAGGAGATCCCAGGGCTGGTGCCAGCCTACTGGTGGGCAGGTAAGGCCCTGGTGCTAATAGTAAAGAGAGGACTCTAAAATGATTCTTGCCAGCACTGGTGCCCTGGTAGTAGAACAAGCCCCCCAAAATGGTTGCTGCCACTGTCTATGTCCCTGGGGGAGTCCTAGTTGCCTCCTGCCTCTATGGGAGGCTCTCCAAGATCAGCAGACCCAGGCTCTGTTCAAATTACTGTCCCTGTGCTGGGACTTGGAGTGTGAGATTTTGTGTGCACACTTTAAGAGCAGAGTCTCTGTTTCCTACAGCCCTCTAGCTCTCCTATATTCAAGCCCCATTGGCCTTCAAGGCCAGATGGTTCCAGAGCTTGTCTTCCTGGTGCAGGATTACCAGCCTGGGGAACCTGAAGTGGGGCTTGGACCACTGGTTCCTTGAGGAAAACCTCTGCAATTATATTCTTGTTTGTGAGTTGTTTGTCTGGGGGTGTGGGTCTTGACTATACTACATCTCCACCCCTCCTACTAATCTCATTGTGGTTCCTTTTTATGTGTTTAGCTGTAGAAAACCTTTTCTGCTAGTCTTCAGGTCATTCTCATAGATAGTTGCTCTGCGAATAGTTGTAATCTTTATGTGTTTGTGGGATGTTGTGAGCACAGGGTCTTCTTACTCTGCTATCCTGGATCACCTGTAAAGTGTTTTTCTTATAGAAACCATATTTTCAGTTGTTGTTTTTTGTTTTCTACTCCATTCTGACAATTCTTACATTTAAATTGTAGTTTTTATTCATGAACATTTAATATAAATGTTTGGGATCAGCTCTACTCTCTTATTATTTGTTTTCCATATCTCCTGTTTTTGTTCCTCTGTTACTCTTCTCTGTCTTTTAAAAATTATTTGACATTTTCTTTAGAATACCATTTTAATTTTCCTGCCAATTTTTTAGCTCTGCTTCTCTTATCGGAGTTTTATTGTTTGCACTAGGGATTAAAGTATTCATTGTACCATTTCATGTAAACTGTGCAGAACTTGCAAGCATGTAGGTTCATCTTCCTCATTATTTATGCTGCAGTGGTTATGTGTGTTTGTGATGAGAAGTCAATTATTTATCAAACCATTGATCCCATTTACGTACTTTATGTAATGTGCCATTTCTCCCTTGCTGACTTCAAGATCTGGTCTTTTTTTTGGTGGGGGGGCCGGTCTGGAGCTGTAAACAATTTTACTGTGATGTGTTGAGGCACAACTTTTTGTATTTTTCTGGCTTTTTAAATATTATATGTGGAAATTTCTGTCTTTAGTCAAATTTAGGAAATCCTCAACCATTATTTCTTCATTTTTCTTTTGGTTCATTTTACCTGTCCTTTCCTTCTAGGACTCTAAAGATATGCACTTAGACTATTTATTATCTAAAAAATCCCTGAAGCTCTATAAGTTTTTTTTTACAATCTTTATTTTTCTTGTCTTCACTTTAGATATTTGTTTTCATTTTATCTTCAAGTTCACTGAAATCTTTCATCTACAATTTCCATTCAGTTGTTAAATCCATTCAGTAAAATTTAATTTCATGTATGTCTTTTACAGTTTTAGAATTTCCACTTATTTCTTCTATGTTATATTGCCAATATTACTCTGCTGAGATTTCCTATAGTTTTATTCATGTGAGCATACCTGCTTTACTTCTTTGAGGTGAACTGTAATAGCCACTTGAAGACTCTGGTCACTAGTTTCAATATATAAGACATTTCAGAGTCAGTTTTCTTTTCTCTTGAAAATTGTTCTGTTTTCCTGATTCCTCTTATATATTAAGTAATTTTTAATTGTACTCTGTAAAGAACGTTATTTTCTCTGATTAAAATTGCTTCTCCTGTTTAGAAGGCCATTATTCTAGATAGACTTGGAATGTAAACTCTGTTTCTTGGGTGGAAACCCATCTCAGACCCAGTCTTTTGTCTTTAGCTCAGCTGCTTTGAGTGTGTACCATGTGTGTGTAGTTCAGGGGTCCAGGATAGAATATACGATCACCTTTCAGGAACACCCTGCTCTCTTCAGTAGCCATAGCCTCCCTGGCTTCACTTTTCTGTGCAGTTGATCTACCACCAGCAGCACATATTCTGCCTGTACCATGCTAATTATCCTTGGCCCCAGGCTAAGATCACAGGACTGGGAATTCTGTTTATACAATTCCCCTTCCCCCAGGGCAGGTCCTCCCCACCAGGGTCTGTCTGTTGCTGACCATTGTCCAGTGTGCCTTTTTTGGTATTATGTCCAGATTTTATAATTGTTTTCTTTGGGGAGGGGGGGAATAGCAGCTAATTATGTAATTACCAAAATATTATTCTCATTGTGTATGTGAGGACACTGGTGTTAGGTCCATTAAGTAAATTTGGACAGTTAACAAGAAATAGCAGTGGGGCAGACTACAGCTCTTTATATCATAGTAATATATTCTTACAGCATTGCTCATTTTCATCTGAGAATGTACTTTTTAAATTAAATGTATATTTATCAATAGCCTGAAAATGAGCAGTTACACTAAGAGCCTGTAATAAATTCTATAGCTACTGATTATATCAACAAACCAGTTTAGAAACACAGGTGTTAGCACAGTAAGAACTTAACATTTCCAGATCATCAATATGTTCATTGCAATAAACATGTAAATATCAAGAGAAAACAGAATCCAACTGTTGTGCTCAGCAACAATTATTACTTTCATATAATAGTTATTGTGATAACAGTGAAGCATATGAATATTTACTAATCAATAAAAACAAATTTCAAAAAAAAATCCTTGCTATAGACCTTGTAATTACCAGCACTAATATATATTTATTTCTAGAAATAGTTGAGTCAGCACAACACACTACTTTTTTGTTTTAAAAAAATTAGTTGATGTAAGTATGGCTTTTATATCTAGAAATTTCCATTTGAAGATTAATCTCTAGCCTCATGGTGAGAAATTCTCTTGGGACCAGTTCTAATCTATTAAATTATTGCCTACTCCAACCTATTACTCACTTCCTTATGTAATGATGGTGACGATGCTGCTGCTGATGATGTTGATTTTGGAATACTAATAGTTGGCCCTATCATGGAGCATTTACTGAGGTACCAAACATAATGATTTTATATCCAGGACCAAGGAGTGTTACAAAATTAACAAGATAAGGATAGCATTTCTTTTACTTCTTTGTTGTTTTTCTGGAAGAACTCAAAGCTACTCAGTACTGTAACTTTAACTGCAGTCACTGACTGTGATGGAAAGTAATTTGAATGAGATGCATATTCAAAACTATTTATTTAACCCAGAAGGTAGCAGACAGGGTATTTAAAATAAAGCTTCTGGCATAACATGCAGTAACTTTAATGATCATTTTGCTGGAAAACAGGTGTCAGCCTGCTTCGCTTCCATTTCTTTCCACCCCCTCCTTCTCCCTCTCCATCTGGTTTCCTTTTTCTCCAGCTTCTTGTGTGTTTTTGTCTGTGAAGAGCAATTTGCTATCCTCAGTTTTGGGGAGGGGATGCCCACAAACATTGGGAACAAAGGATGAAGAAACACCTACTGTTCCCACTGTCACTCTTTTCTATCTCATGTAATAAGATGTTCTGCTGTTTTACAGGTAGATGAAATTGATGGATGTGTTTTCATGATGAATGCTAAGGTGGTATTCTCCACAGGTATTCCTCAAAGGTTGACATTTTGGTAACAAATATATATTTATTTAGTAAACTTTTCCCTTCTGGAAGAAAAATCCTGAAGGCATGTCACCCCACCAATGTTAGATTTGAATTCTTTGGGTATCATTGGATACCCTTTGGTTATTCAATTTTAATTTTATGATTTGCCTACACAAGGTCAAATACTTGGGTTAAAAACAGAAAAGACCCCCCCAAAACCACCAGAAAATCATTCATGAAAATTTCAGCATCAATGTGCCAAGCACTTCAGCATCTGCTTCTGTTACCTTAGTGCAGACCATTATTGCATTACTCCTAAATAGTTGGTCTGCTTGTCTCTAGTCTGACTCCAAACATATCATATTCAGCAACATTTCCATAGCTATCTTCCATAAACAAACATATCATGATGTTACTCAACCAGCCACAAATCTTTAATGACTACTGTTACACTTAGAACCAAGGCAATAATTGAAGAGATATTTCTGTCTCTAAACTCTGATCTGCAAGAATGCAGGGAACATAAATTATTCATCCAATCGTTTATTCATTCATGAATGAATAAAACATTTATCAAGGGCCAGCTATGTGCCAGGCATTGTTTGGATATTGGAAGAGAGAATAGTAGTAAACATACCGGATAAAATCCCTGCCTTTATGGAGAAATGAGGGGAGAAAGGCAATGACGAAATAAGTAAGCTGACTTGAGTGTGTTTTTTTAACTATAAAGATTTTTATTTATTTATTTTTAAAGATTTATTTATTTGGCTGTGCCAAGTCTTAGTTGCAGCACGTGGGATCTTTGTTGCCACTTGTGGGATCTTGAGTTGTGGCATGCAAGATCCTTTTAGATGCAGCATGTGGATTCTTACCTGCAATATGCGGGATCTAATTCCCAGACCAGGGATTGAGCCCAGGCCTCCTGCATTGGGAGCTCGGAGTCTTAACCACTGGACTACCAGGGAAGTCCCTAGAGTGTTTTAGAATATGATAATGGTATGCAGAAGAACAAAGCAGAGAAGGAGAAGATGTCCTTGTGTGGTATGAAGGATTGATTCTAAATGGGATGATGGGAGAGTTCTCACTGAGACACTGCTATTTACAAGCAGCCTAAAGAGGCCAGGAAAAAGGCTGTATGGTTATCTTGGGGAGAATCTTCCAGGAAGAGGGATTCATGTAGGAAGCTCTCAAGGCAGGAAAGTGTCATGTTCCCAGAGCAGTAAAGAGACCAACCTGACTGAAGCTGAATGAGCAGGAGGAGAGAGAGGGCAGATAAGGTCAGAGGGTCAAATAGGACAAGAGCTAGGCCAGTGTAAGGGCTTTGGCTTTGACTCTAAGCAAGACAGGAAGTGATGGGCAGGTTTCAAGCAGAAGAGGGGCATGGCCTGGATTACAGTTTAAAATGAGCGCTTTGCTCTTTTATGAATTAACTGGAGAGGGGGGCCAGGGCAAATCAGGGAGGCTCAGAGGCTCCTGAGTTAATCCAGGTTAAAGACTGATGGACATCTGGAATAAGGTGATAGCAATGCAGAGGAGTAGATGTGGGTGTTGTGGTACCCTCTCCAAAAATAAGACAATACTTAGAATTTATAAATTATTATTGTTGTTATTATTAGCTTCTTGATATACTTCTATGCTGCTTTTTCCCTACATGTCTAAAAGCATTTTCCTTGATCACCTTTTCATGTAACAATTTTATAGTAGAGAGAATAGAAAGATAATTCTCTCATTGAAAAATCAGAACTTGTTCTTTTGTACAAGCTTGCTTGAACAAAAATTTGTTGTTTATTTTGGGCAGGGTGGAAAAATAACCTTCAGTTTCACAACTTCCTCTGTAGTTCTTGCTGAGACTGTGCCTGCTGATTGATGGAATCCCTCCAGAGCTCCAGCCCTTTAATCTCCCTTCCTTGACCCCTGGAGAAATCCACTGCCCCAAACAGTGGCTCATCTTGGCTTAATCTTTATCTCCTGGGGTTCCTTACTTCCACTGACCATTGCTACCACGGGGCCAGTCCCTTAGGGCTGGATAAGCCTGGGTCATAATGGTCATCCAGCAGGTAGAAGAACCATGATGCTGTCAGATCCTTCCCCTTGGTGTGAGTAATGGAATCCAGATGCTGGTACGCTCAACCAGGAGCAAGTGTTGCTCTGGACTTGGTGGTTATAGAGGTAGTGCTGCCAGCATGTTGTCCCCTATTCCCAGCCTCAGGTCCACCTCTGGAAAGAATTATTGTGCAGGCTGCACTCTACGCCTTTAGCACATGGCTAGATTACTTTCTTCTGAATCCCCAGAGGGATAGAAAGGGCCTGTACCAAAAAAGTCCATGAAGTGAATCTAAGTTTTATTACTTTTAAGTGAAGCCTAATTTTGGAAGTGGAGATGGGAAAAGCAGTCTGATTCTTTATAAATGCTGATGACAGAATAAAGAGGATTTGATGATTGATTGAATATGGCTGTAAGATGAGGGAGGAAGGCAAGGAAAGCACCATGGTTTTAGCCTGCGTTGCTAGAAGACGAGGGTTGTCATCTTTTCAGATGGAGAAGACAGTGGAAGGAGAACATCTGAGAATAAGAATAGACATTCAGTTTTGGACATATCAAATTTCCATTGGTCATGGATGTACAAATAGAGATGTCAGAAAGGCAGCTGGATGTATGAGTCTGAAGATCGGGGAAAAACACATAATTTTACAATGTGTATTTATATCAAATCATCATGTTGTACACTTTAAATATTCAATATTAATTAATTAATCAATATACAACATTATTTGTAAATTATACCTCAATAATCCTAGGGGAAAAAGAAGGGGTGGCGAAGGACCAGAAGGAAGATGTAAATTTGGGAGTCTTCAGCTTATAGATGGGATTTAAAATCATGAGACTGTGTGAGATTAAAAGGGAACAGGAGAGACGATTTCCAAGGACCATGCCCTGTGGTACACTCCCATCTTAAGGAATGCGAAAGATAAGAAGGAACTGTAAAGAAGAAAAAAAGGAGTGACCAGTGAGGTAGGGAAAAGAAGAGGAGACAGAGAAAGATAAATGCTGCCCTGGAAGCCAAGTGAGGAAAGTACATGAGATGAGCAGCTATGTCAACTGCTGCTGATAGATCAAGTAGGAGAAGGACCGAGAACCGATCATTGAACTTTAAAAAATATATAGATTTAATTGATGGCCTTGATAAATAGATGTGCATAAATACCTCCTTGCAGTATTAAAGAGATAGATTAAGCATGTGGCTTGTGGTCTGTCTGTCTACCTTTACCTGAGTAAAGTTTCCAGAAAAGAATGAGCACAGGTGACTCCAGTTTTCTTTCCTTATAACACTTTAATAAGATTATCCTATCAAATAAACCTATGGCATTGGAGGAGAGTCCTTATCCATTGAATTATTTTAGTAGAGTATCATTGATTTACTCACTTTATGCACTAGCAACTTGTTTTTGTTGTGCCTTCTGTGATTCAGATGCTATTCCACAAATGCCATAATCCAGAAATTTGGTAGTAGATATTAGTCTCTCTATAATAAGAATGCCTCAGTTGGTTCTATTTAACATTAGCATGCTCAAGTCCCTTCAGGAATTCCAATTTAATGAATTCACATAATAAAGTGCAGCATTTAGAGTAGATCAATCGCTCTTACAAATCTCCCAGACATTCTCAGTGGCTTAACACAGGATGGGTTTTTTTCTCATTCATGTTATAGTCCAATGCAGGTAGAGGAATGGGGTAAATCTGCTCTATACAGTCATTCGGGGACCCAGGTTCCTTCCATCTAGTGGTTCTGCCATCACTCAGGTCTTAAGGTCCACCCTCTACTCACTGAATATCACTGATAAAAAAGAGGAGAAAGTACACAGAGAATTGCACTGGAGACTTTTTAAGGGCAGGGTTTGGAAATGCATATATCATTTTCAACAACATTCTAATTTCTATAATTTAGTCACTTGGTAAGTTTAGGTGGAAAGTGCAGAAGTAAAAAGGAACAGGAAAATGGTAAGCAACTAATCATTTTTCTACAAGTGCTTAGAAAAACCCTTGGCATGAGTAACAGCTCAATAATGGAATCGATTAGGTAGGATCCATTGTTTATCAAGATTGATAAATTTATAAAATCATCATGACCCAACTAAGAAAAGATAGATTCAATTATCCAAGATATGGTAAAGATAGAATATAAGAATTGTCTGATAATCTAGTTAATTTTCATTATTGAGGCTATAAAGATAATATGTGGCCCTTGCCTTCAAGAAATTATATACATTTTAAAATTACCAATATCAACAGTAAAAATAAATATCCAGTTTATACTCATTAAAACATCTTTATAAAAACACTATCCAGGATTAGTTGTATGTTAACGCCTTAGAAAGAAAGAAATGGAATTAGTTTCTTTTTACTAATTCACACATTAGGTAGTTCCTTTTCTTTATAATACAATGTCATAAACTTCAACAACAAGAATATTCTTAAGCTCAATATCAAATCAGACAGAACTGAATTAACTCAGGCAAGACTCAAGCAGGAAATAGCTGGAATTTGCAACACAGATCAGTAGAAAGGGATGGGAAATTAGGGTAAAATGTGACTGGGACAAAGTGGGCATAATAGAGTGAATTAAAAAGAGAGTAGGATAGAGGTGAAATGCAGTTTCAATAAGAAATGTTAACTAAGCATGATATGATTGAGACTGGAGAGGGAAAAGGAAAATAGCCTAAGAGAAGGGCATGCCCATTAGAAAATACAGACTAGGAATATGCTAAAGATCTAGTGGTAAATAGACAGAAGGAATGATAGGTAGGAGGTACTTAGCAGGCAATTAGGTTCAGAAAACTGGAAAAGACTAGTTCTAAGGATGTCTGTGCACCATGTCAAGGGATTCCCAGCTAAACTGGAATTCTACTGACTGTGAAGTTTACTGTTTACTCCTGGCTAAGGGGCTGAATACTGGGGTCTAGAGAAGAGTGAGCTATTTGAAAAAGTAAAGTGGGAGAGCACAGTGCAGAGATGAACTATCCATAAGCATGGCTTCAAAGTCATGATATCTGTAGAAAAGGAAGTGAAAATGTGTAGTACCAAAAAAAGACAGTGAAATGTCCTTATTAATTAAAACCTTCTCCTGACACTTTCTTGATTTGTCTTGACATTTAATATGCATTATGAAATTCTGAGGGTTTTTTCCCTAGGATTTTTTTTTTTTTTAATTTAGGAAGGGTTTCCTAGAATATATACTTTTTGGAAGAGGTGAATAAAGGAAAAGAAAGGTTTGGCAGGTCATGGCTATCACCAAGTAGGGTGACAGAAGATGATCCCCCCTTTTGTACAGCAGCCACTACACTGCCTTGCCCCCTACATCTTCATTGTCAAAGTGCTGGATATAGAACTAGATGTTTTCTTAGATCCAGTAGAATTTTCTGAAATAAGCTCATTGAAATATTAATGGTAATTTAAAATTTTCTCACATATCTTATAGCTCTTTAGAGCCTAAAATTTCTTTGCATCTCAGAATGACTGTGGACAGTACTGAGAGTAAATATAGACTATGTCCTTATTTTTGATAAGAAAAACAAGGCCCAGAGAAATGAAATTACTGTCTCCAAGTCACAGATTTTCTAACTGGTGATTCTGAATATGAACACTGATTTATCACCCAAAGCTCAATTCATAGTCATATTGCTGACATTAAAAACCAAATTAATCTCCTGATTACAGTGCAGGTAGAATTGCCGGCAGGCAAACAAGGTTTGCCAAATCAGAAGATGTCCAGTCAGGAAAACCATGCATTCATGCATGCATGTGAGTGCACACACACACACCTGCACACTCACATGTATGCACACACAGCACATCTAGTTATAAATTAAAACAAAGGGGATCAGTGCAGTGGACAAGGTAGGCACATAACTGACTAAAATACTGAGTATGCACATGTGACCAAATAAGATTTTAGATCTTTATTTTAATCCATCCAAGACCAACAATTCACTGACAAATCTAGCTTAAAGGAAAATAACAATTTGGGTGCCACTAGTCGTACTAATATTGCACAGACATTTACATTGAGTCTGGAATGAGAAATAGAATCAATATACTATAATAACTTATTCTTTTATTTAGTCATTGACTCTACAAATATTAATTGAGTGCTTCTGAATTTCTAAACATTTTACTAAGTGTCAGGTCACAGTGAAAATGTAAATAACAAAAAAACCCTGCATATTATATTTTCATTAAAAGTGTAAATATTATCACAGATCCACCTCTGGTTAATAAGCATTATCACTTCTTCTGACCTAACTTTGCTTACTTTTATACTGTTCTCTGCTAGATTTAATCAACATCACCTAGGAATTATCAAAACAACTGAAATAATATAGAGGAAAAGAAGGCATATATCATGAATCTAGCATCTTCTTTGCCTCAATTTATTTCTTCATTTTTTTCCTATTATAAATCCTCAGGCTTTCTAATTTCCTCATCTGTCAAACTTGACTTTATTACAAGGCATGCTCTTATAACAATGAGTGCAGTGAATTTGTGTCTCCCCCCAAAAAGGGGTTCAATCAAAGAAGGTCATTTTATTCTGATTTGAGAAAATTTAATTATCTCTGCTGTCTTGATAATTTGCATATTTTACCCAGAATGCACCATAACATATTTTCCTTTAAAATTATCATGACCTATAGATATGTCATTTTTATCCTTGTGGCTACTGTTGAGTAAAGTGATGGACAGATTGAGAAAGTTCTGCAATTACTGTTTCAGTCATATCTAACTGAATAACTGAATATATGTTAGGGGAGAATGGTGGGCAGATTCCAACTGTCCTGATCTGATTCTTTTTTTTTTCTTTCTCCAAATCTGTCAGTGACTGTAATAGCATTGATACAATCTCTGAGCTGCTTGCCTACCATGACTTACACATTTTAACTTTAAACTAACTTTCCTTTTTGTATGTATCTCATATTTCCTAAAGCAGTGGACTAGTAAACGGTAAGGTATACACCATGAAATGGGCAGGTAATTCTTTCCTCATAAACACCTTGAAAGATAAAGCAAAGAGGTAAACACAACCAAAATCAACCACATAAACAAAGACAGAAACAAATATCTGCTATAAAATTGCTCTAGCAAACAATGGGGATTTATAAACACAGTGTATTTCACATCACATTGCGCTGAGAATAAGAAAATCACTTTAAGCAGGTTTTGATTAACGAGACACTCAAGAGGTTAATTGAACTAAATTTTGACCTGGATTTTCTTCTAAAGGCTACTTATAAAGTTTATATAACTCAATCTATAGCCTTAGAAAACATCACAGTTTCAGAGCTCTTGTTCTTTCTTTCACTTTCTTTTCACTCATGATTATTCTGTCCTTGTTTTGTTTTGGTTAACTTTTTTAGGATGGGGGCATTTAGCTCAGGGTCAACAGGCTGGCCTTGAACTATGATGAGAACAAAAAAAATGTCCCGATCATTATAAGCAGATCTCTAAAGGCACTAAATTTTATTGTTAATAACTAACTATGCAATTTGTTAACATGTGAGACAAACATATCTGGTACTTTTACAAATGATATACATCTTTTTATTTTCAAGTGTACACATGAATGCCACCTAACTCTCATGTTCCCCCTAAACCTATTTCAGTTATAGAAAGGGGGAGGGACCCTTTCATATCTTCAATTTTATGAACATTACTTATGATTTTTTCTGAGAATGAGAATCCTTGTTTCAGAGACCATTGCCCTCTTAAATATGCTTAAGGAGCTTTTTTGCTCTGGTATGTTATTTTCTCCCTTTGAAGCAGGCTCACATTTTCTTCTCGTTCTCCTGATAGGAAACCTTTAGACGTTACTGGAGCAAAATGAGCCCTCAAATACAAGTCTTAACTCTTTCTTCTGTAATATACCGGGATTCCCATGAAGGCAGGTGCTGTATTTCCTTTGTTTACCTCCCTCAGTCCTTAGCTCTCTAGTGGGTGGTCATAAATATTTGTCAGACGAGTTATTTTAATTAATTAATATTACTGAGCTCTTACTCTGTAACAGGTTTGTGCTAAACACTCTATGTGCATCATCCCATTAAAGATCACAAAACCCTACAAAGTACATAAAACAGTTATCTTCATTTTTAGAATATGAGATATAGGGATTATGCAATTTACCCAAGTAAGTAAAAGCAGAGCTCTAACATCAATCTCACTAAATGTATCAGGCTGCAAAGCCCACACTTTGGCCCTTACCTTAACCACCAGTGGAAATGACTCTGCCGTGTGGCAAATATGTCATGCGCTTCCCTCTAATCTTCAGTCTTTTTTTTTATGATTTAATTTTATTTTTTTAACACAGCAGGTTCTTATTAATCTATTTTATACATATGAGTGTATATATGTCAATCCCAATCTCCCAATTCATCCCACCATCACCACCTTCTCTAATCTTCAGTCTTCCTTGGAGTTAGTTTGAGACCATGTGAGCCATTCTAGCCAATGGACTGTGAATAGAAATCCTGCTATGTTACTTTCAGTCTGAGATAATTTACAGTGGGTGTGTATTTTTCTCATTTTCTCTTCTCCTGCTGTAGCAACTCTAGAAGCCACACGTTGGTTGTATCCTAAGATGTAAACCTTCCATCAGTCCAGGTTCCTGAGTATCTCTGTGGAACAGAGCCACCCTCCACTCCTGGAATGTGCTTTAGATTTGTGGTAAGAATGTTATGAGATTTTGGGGTTAATCTGTCACTCTGGCAAAATCCAAACTTTCCTAATATAGTGTCCTGTGAGAAAGAAAAAAGATGTATTATTTAGTTACTAAATTAGTAAATGACTGATTTCATTGGTTCTGAATAAGTACATATTATGTTAGGAAGGATACATATTTCTCATAATCATCAGTAGATGACATCATACATCACACACAAAAATTTATTTGAAAGTTCTGCGATTTCTGAGTGGAAGAACAAAATAAAAGAAAAAAAACAAGAATGCATTAAAATACTACCAATATTAACTTCTTGAGAATATTTGCTCAGGTCTTTTTTTCCTTTTCATCTAAGAGAGCAAATGTTATTGAAATTTTAACTTTAGGTGGGGAAAAGCTAATGTGATATGCTGGACCTTTTTATTCTTCAGTTAATAATATTTACTTTACTCTACCTGATTAGAAGCCACTTCTAAGTCAGGCCTATCTGACACCCACAGAAATTTGAAAGAGAAAGGTTCAAATGCTGGGGATTTCATGGGTATAGTGGGGATAAGAGTCAGACTAATATATAGCTATCATATAAGGTCTTAATTCTTCCCTATAAAGATTTCAAGACAAACAGGAGTCAGAGTTTCAAGTAGTATTAGTCTTTGCAAACTGTGAATCACTCACGTAATGAGGTTCATTGGTTTAAATTGAAAAAGGACTGCTAGTCATAGAATTGTCTTTTCTAAATATATGCATATAAAATACCATTAGAAACGTTACTTTGGGAGCAAAGAGAACATATTTTCCTCAATAAGGGATAATCCAAACGATGGAATATCGCAACACTGACCCATATAAGTGAGTGAAGTCAAGTTGCTAAAGCTGTTACTTTGAGCTAGGAGCCAGGAGGCAGAGCCTTTACTATGACCTCAAGCCAGTCATTAACATGTGAGGCTGGGTTTTGTGTCATCTGTAGAAGTTTGAGTAATATGGAAAAATAATGTCTGAAATATCTCCTAGGCTTGATATTCTGAAATCTCTAAATCTTATAGCATAGTGGTTAAAAATGTGCTCTTAACAGCTTTGTAACCTGGGACACATTACCTAACCTCTTTCATAGTTAAGTTTCTTGATCTGTAAAATGGGAAAAATAATAGGATCTCACAAGGTTATTGGCAAACAAAATTAGAATAATACACATAAGTGATTAGAATTCTGACATGTAGTAACCACTTAATAAAGGAGTAATTTTTATAGATAAAAGAATATACTTTTCAAAATTGTTTGTGCATGTGCGATCAGGCAGTTAGTTAATTCCTCCCTGAAGAATGATCTAATCTGAGGTTGGCTAGGATTGTGCCTACTAAATGCAGTCACAAATTGTGTAATCAGTCAAGTTCTTATACGTTAATTCTAAACATCTTTCTTCATGTTTTCTCTCCACAGAGTCTGATCCCATGTTCTCTTCAGAGTGACTTGGAATTGATTGAATGTTAGCATGCATGGTATTATTTTGGCACATTTGCATAATTCCTTTATGATTATTTCATGATTGAAGTAGTATTCTAATGAAAAAGTTCTTTAATAAAGTTACTTCCCTTTTTTTTAGAGGCTAGCCATCTCAGCTCAAGAGAAGATTTATTCAATTTCCCTGTTCCCAATGTAATGTGGATGAGACCTTTTCCTCAGCTGGAAACTGATCGAGAACTGGAGGGAACAGATGCACACCAAAACTCAACAGGTTTCCTTGCATTCTTTGTGGCTGGGATTAGAATGATCAATGGTCTGTTCCCAGGAAGCAAGAAGTGTGATAAATACAAAGCTTAAAGAATGGGAAACTGCATTAAGTGACAAGAAGATGAGGGTTTTGCTGAAATTTTGGCTTTCTCAGATGATTTAAAAAGAACTCAGTAAGGATAATTGGGTTGGTGTTTAAACAGAAGTAAAAGGCAAGCACAGTGGTAGGGATGGAAATTAAACTGAATGAACTCTTCTGGAAAGGTAAATGTCATAGGGACTGACCCTTCTCATTCTCTTAGTAGATAAAATCTTATCTAACTGCATTTTACTTTAATACAAATGATCTTTCTCTTATGAAAACAGAGTAAACATGTATATATATATATTTAAACATCAAAGGCTTTTCTCTTATGTATTCAGGTGTACCCAAAATTTTTGGCCCCAAAATTCTTCGATTAAGCTAAAGAAATGTGCTTAAATTCTACCATTATTCTTCCTTCCTTTAATATCAAGGGGGGAAAAACATTTCTGTGGAAGACTCAGAAAGATGTGTATTGGCAAATTAACACAACAAATGCACATATTGTGCAATATATAGGTGTTCTATGGCTTAAAAGTTCTATATTTCTATAAGCCAATCTAATTTTCAGGTGCTCAGCCCAGCAGAATCTCAACCAACACCCCTGGGATCTTTCTGCATTACCTTCCAACAGAGATTAATTAGTAACTGGAAAAGTCACTCTGGAGTGTCAGAAATTCCTCAACTTACTCACCAAGAATGTAGTCAATTCAGGGTGCTCTGCTGACAATGTAATAGGTGAGCTTTGTTTATACTGCAAGTCCAACATCAACTGAGAGACTAAGGAGAAATGACTGTAAGGAATTTTGCAATTAAAAGAGTCAACCTACAGTGTGGCTGCTTTCCTAGAGCTCTGCCATCATCAAGCACAGTTTGTTCAAGATGAGGCTTGCCTGTCTCTTTCACAGTGACACCAGCATCTGACACATTCAGGGGAGGCAAGGCTATAATCTGAGCCAAGATACTAATTATAAAGAACAGGAAAGGATCCTAAATTTGGCTTCAGAACAAAAGCAAATGACTGTTATTTTAAAAATCAGTTCTAACATTTGATCTTCTTAATCATCTATGGTGATTTAATAACATTGGAAAAATAACACTGCATAAAGGATTAGTAAACATTGCTAAGAAAGAATTGGCCCAGAGATAATAAGATTACATTTGGTTAAGAAACCTTGTTGCCTCTCAGGGTCTCCCTCTTTACACAGCCAACCCTTTTGTGCTTTGTGCAATAGAAGATATCTCTGCTTTGTCAAATCATCACCTGACTTAATTATTCATAACAATTATCCTTAATAATATGGAGAAAATTATTTTTTTAATTATTTTCTTCATGAGGGAAAGGTTCTTTTGGTTTTAGTGAAACCTACATGATTAAATGTAATGTAGAGAAGACTGTCACATGCAGGGAGCTTGATCTTAGCCACGAGTTCTCTGCCCTGCTCTTTGCTTCTTAATTATGCTTTACTGGGGACGTTGCACTCTGCTCCTCTCATCCATTCATCCCTCACAACCTAGCAAACCCAATTCCATTTGAACCTGTTGTGCACTCTCCTCCCAAATGAGGACAAATTGGTTTCGCTTCAGCATTCCATCTTTGTACATTGAGATCTTTACCAACTGCAATTTACATTCAAGCCTGGGAAAACTCCTCAGCAATAGAAGAGAATCGTGTAGTGGTTGTGTCGGCTGTCAAAGAGAACCCAAACACTGTCAAATTGTCTCCATGCCTACAGCATTTATAGTACAGCTACAGGAATTAGTATCAAAAGCACTTTGAATATATTTTTTTCCCTAAAAGCTTAGGTAAAGTTTAACTCTTATAACCAACATGAAACCCTGATCCTCCAGGGTGTGGAGGTAGAGTTGTTGCAAAGAAAATACTTACCCAGGGAGAGACTATTGATTTTGAACTTCGCCAGATGAATCTAAATTGTAACACGCTCTAAAATGCTCCAGGGAAAAAGAGTTCCTTTTGTCTCCATTCTCTGAACTTTCTTCCTGGATAAATTCAGGCAGTTTTCCAATTCATGAATATTTCCCTCTAGCAAGGTTTGATCATTGTAAATGCATTGCTGGGATGGCAGACTCTCTTCTTTGGCAGAAACCCCAGAGTAAACAGATATGTGCCCTGGAAACCAAGTTCCTGATCCTGGGAAGGTCAAACTGAAATGAACTGCAAGAAAGTCACTTTTCAGTTATACTGATTTCTTCTAAATTAAGCAGTGCAGGAAAGCACAAGCACTGGAAACACTGCTATGAAGATAAGTTTGCCTCATTTAGTAGAGGTAGTAAACCTGGGGAGCTGACTCAAATGAGCAAACGCCAGTAAAAACACAAGTAAACAAGTGTTCACACTTGTTAACAGCTGTGTGGGTTTGCTGTGCCAGGTGTGCTATGAAACTGAACTCAATGCCACATTTATCATTTATTAAGAGTTATCAAAATGCATCGTGCAGACTATTCCTCCGGCAATTGTCACAAATAAAGCTGGGTGTCATTTGTCAGGAACCTCAATTAAGTGGATTCACAAGTACAATGTAAATCAGAGATCATATCAAATAGGATCCAATAAAAATCCGTACTATGACTAATAGTTAAGGATAACTCTTCCAAAGCCATAGTCCTGGAGGATTTCCACAAATCGCTCAACCCTGATATTTAAAAAAAAAAAAAAAATCAATGAAAATCTTTCTTGCTGATTTGGGGGGTGGGAACATTTACAGTCATTAAAAAATTGAAGACTACTGATTAAACTGCTTCAAAGCCAATCAAAACCCAGACTTGCCAATGTGTAGATTGTATTATATTTTCTCTTGTTCATAGGAGAGAGACTGTGGTGCAGTGTTTCTAGGTGCTACTTAGGCAATTAATTTGATTGTAAATTTCTCCCACAGCTATATAACATACTAATAAACTAAATAGTCCTATCACGGATACTGAGACCCTTGGCTACTGAATCACAGAATTCATGAGTTGTAAAGTACTTTAGGAGTTGTCTAATGTATCCTCCCTCTGATATGGTAAGCTTTTCTAGAGAGCCCCTTTAAAGTTGCTGATGAGATTCTACTCAAATACTTTTAAAAAAGTCAGTACTTCATAAGAAATATACTTTATTTCTGAAGATCACATTTCCTAATTAACCTAAATTATTTTTCCCTATAATTTTACACTAGTCCTAATTCAATCCATTTGTTCCTACTGCTTCTCACAGGAGTGTAGGTTTCATGAGGGCGAAGCTGTATTTGTCAAGTGCATTTTTCTAACTATATTGTTTAGTATATGTCCTGACAGTGGGCAAAAATACTTATGTTTATTGAATGAGTGAAACAACAGCAGTTAAACCTCCTTCTTATATCAAGATAATCATGAAAATGTTTAAGAACAGTTAAAAATCCTTTAATTCACATCTCATCTTTGAATTTTTACTCATAGATTTTTACCATTCTGATTGCTCATCCAGGGGCTTATTTAAGTGTGTGTGTGTGTGTGTGTGTGTGTGTGTGTGTGTGTTTTAAGAAAGAGAGAGAAAATATGTCCTGTGCCTTATCATATTAGTGCTAATATTCCTTGGTCATTAACAACTTTAAAATGGTGTAATCACTTTTACCTGGTCAGGTAAAAATCATGGTCTATAGATATAACTCATAAAGAGGACATCATCCACACTGTTATTTTCCAAATTTCCTGTTTCTTTCAAAGTCATAGGTTCAATATTAAAAACAATACCTGTTCCTTCATTTCTATCACTTTCTTATGCAGGCCTTGAAATTTATCAAAAAGATAGTTCCCATTAAAATGATGATAACTTCTAATTGATGCTATAGAATTCTGTATGTGCCCTCAAAATTTAAATTATAGTGAACTATACACTTTGCCTTGTTTTTTTCCTTTAAAATTAGAGTTCAGAAAGTTAGAAAATTCAACTTTTCATCCCTCCCTCCTGACTTATATTGTTGTACTGAATCCCCAGATTCGTTAGCAGTTAGAGCTGACATTTTTGCCAATCATTAACAAAGATTATGAAAACTTCCAGGGGTCAGTTCTTCCTAAGAAAAATAGTTCATGTAACAAGATATTTATTTAACATCAACTCTGTGCAAGAAACAATTCTAAGTACCATCCCTTGAGAGGATTGTATTTGGGGTGGGAGGAATCAAAGAATAAATACAAAATTATGAGTGAAGAAATATATATTAGATAATGATTGCGGAAAAATAAAGAAGGTCATGTGTTCTGGTTAATGGATGGGAGTGACAACCTATTGGTCAAACTGCAAAAGTGACATCTGAGTAAAGAAGTAAAGGAGAAAGGGCTAAGAGTTAAGTAACTAATTGGGGAAAGCAGACAGAACAGGCTATTTCAACGCTACTCAAACCTTACTGTGCACATAAACAAAGACCAGTCGTACAGGGGGTCTATAGGTAAGTCCAACAGAGCAATATAATTTGTTAGTATAGTCTGATGATAAGACATATAAAGAGAAGAGAAAAGGAGGAGAATGATTTTAGTTATAAAAATCATAATCTTGTCTATAAAATAGACAAGCACTTCCCCCAGCCCTTAATCTCAGCGTAATGCTCAGCTTTTGAAATTTTCATTTATGTGGCCAGTATTTGAACCTATTTTACCATACTTTTTCATTTTCACGTGCCATCTCACTTTTGGATTCCATTAGGTGTTAAATGCGTAAGTGCCAAGAATATCACTTGGGAGCTTGTGTCACATGAGAATTCTAGAGCCAATTTTGCATTCAGAAAGGATGGGCAAGGTTTCAGGAAACCTACTGAATTTTCATACAGGCACTCAAATGAAACCTTGAACCCATTTGAATTTATTTCATTGCTACACAGGTATCATATAAATTTGCATTACCATTTACTTATTTTTCTTGGCTCTATGATAAACCAGGAAGGCAACTAGAGTTTATAGAAACTCTAATTATCCAAATTAAAGAAGAAATCTTAAATGATTTTCGGGTATGTTATACATGCAGCATATGTGTGTGAGCTCTCTCTCTCTCACACACACACACGTCTAGCTGATTTTTAGAAAACAGATAAACCAACTCTGTCGGAAAGAAAGAAGCCTATTAGAGATAGCATCAAATCTTCCACAAATTATCCTCTCTTTTCCTTCTCTTTCCTAGGTAACATAATTCAATTCTGCCTTGGCTACTCACCTTTGACAGGAAACTTTAAGGTGATGATTCTGTGGAGGAATTAACTTTGATAAAATAATTCCATCCTTTGGATATCTTGGCTTCATGTATTTATCATCATTTAGAAAAGTGGTTGAAATGTTACCTTTAGAATGGGGAGTTAAAGAGACTGAATAAATACTGAATGTCTTTAGTGGGCTTCGCCAGTGGCTTGAGTTTAAAATGGATTACAGGAGATATTTTTTTTTTCTTTCTGCACAGAGCAATTCGACATTTATCCATTATCATAGAAACAATTCAATTAGCGGCTCTTGGGGACCAGAATACAGTCCTACTATCTACACCTTAATAGCATCTATATATCATTGCAATCTAATTTCCAGGTTGAACTGAATGTAAATGGCAGTTGCTCATAGATTTTTTAAAAAAGTTTAAAATTGTACTATTTTAGTTCCATTCCCATAATGCTCTCCTGGTATACATATTAAATGTTTTCCTCTAATTCACACTCTGCGTTCTGTAAATTAATACTGCTATTTTGATTTCAGTTAGACTTTTTAAGTTTCAGATAAATCATTTGGATGAAAGGGAATTGTTTGCCAGTTGGAGCCTGTTTGCATTATTAGTGAATTATTCAGCAGTATTCTCCCCCATGGTGCACAGGGTATCAGGCCTGCTTTTCCCCTTCACCCCCTGGTGTTTTGCTCCTCCTTAGGACTGCATCTGAGTAGAGCAGAGAAAGCTGAGGCCATGCAGAAGGATTCCATTTTTCTGGGGCAGAATGTCATGAAACAAGGGCCTGTGTCTAATATACCTCTGGTAGAAAAACAAAGGCTTTGTAGTTATACTTGTCTGCTCTCTCCTGACTTGGTGCTGTAAGCATGGGGCAGATGAAAGGGAGGAAGAGTTCCCACTGCCGAAGTAAATGAACATGAAAATGTTTAACCTCTCCTTTATGACTGTTGTGGGTTGAACCAGCTGTTCCTCCTGGTCTCTTCTATTTCATGCTCCAAAACCAGAAGATCTGGTGGAAATCTGTGCTGGAAAAAGTAATTGCAAATAGGGTGGGGCTCATCTGTAAAATAATTGCAGGCCATGTCTTAGGTCCATCCTGGCCTAGCACTCCCAGAGCTGGAGGGGACAACTTGGTTTAGTGGAGAGGCTGGAGAGTAAGTTACACTGTATGCGTAAGGGCATTGCTTATGGCCACTGTGTGATCTCATTTTCCCTGACACCATCCTCGTAGCAAACTTTATTACTTTAGCTTTGAACTAATAACTTGTTCCCAGCCACTGGCCTGCTCCTGCTTACCCCTCCAATCCATCACACTCCGCCAGATGAATCTTGCTACACGTGGGCTTTGCACATGTCCTCCCTCGGCTTTCATGCCTGCAGTTGACTCCTTACACTCCCTGCACATAAATCTGATACTCCTTAATCATAGCATTTGACACATTCTGATCTTCTCTTTCTCAGCAATCTTAAGTAAGGCCTCTGTTGCAATCTAGATTTCTGGGTCTTTTTTTCTGAAAAGAGAGAAATGTCTTTTCCTTATACAGTATGGAAAGCCTTCTTGCCCTTCCTCTGTGTTATACCTATATCAAGAATCTCCTTATTCTCTACCCGGCCTTAAGATTGTGCCCCCTTGGGAAAGGGTTCCTTCCAATCTTATTTCTCACCCCTTCATCTTCTATACCCTGGTGTGCCAAACACAGGCTGCTTCACAAGTTTGCTATGCTATGCTTGCTTGTGCCTTAGGCCATGCTAATAGGACAATGACCTGACATGTCATCATCTCCTTCCCTTTCCCATTACCCTCTTTGTCTCTTGTGGGGCTACTGAACTCCTACATACACTTCAAGACCCAACCTATTTACTTTTTTGCCCCAGATTTTTCTCAACACAGCCCTGAAAAGAATTAGATTCCCTCTCATCTGCATTCCCACTAATCTTTATCTAGATACTTTTTATTGCATGCATATATATTTTTTTTGAGTCAGTGTTTAAATGTTTGTTTTTTCTACTTCTTAACTCCTTGAGGATAAAAGATGAGGTATATTTATTTCCAAGTCCGCCAACCTTAGCATAGTAATTGACACATATCTGGTGCTCAGTAAGGATTTATCATTAATAACTATTTGTCTTAGCTTTCTTTTTCATAAGTTGGAAGTAAGAGTAAATTTAACTCTTCAAGTAATCATGATTTTTTAAATCTGTCTTATTAAAAACAATAGTGTTAATAAATGCTGCTCTTATACCAGTGAGTATCTCTTTTTCTAGGATCTCTAAGCACAGGGTAGCTGGAGAGTAAAGAGGTTATGCAACCAGGAAGAGCTGAAAAAAGTGCTTCTTAAAAGCACTTTTTTAAAGCAATCAGGCAGGAAAGAAAAACCTCCTTCTGATTTTTAACAGAGAACAGGCTGAGGTTACTGCACAGTGACAGACTGTAATATTGACCTCTCAAGTATCATCTCAAGAAATAAACACTTTACCATAAAAAGACAGGCATTAAAGAAAAAAAATGATAACAATAGCTGTAACTATGGGAATGCTTCCCTTCCCCAGTTTTGAATTTTAAAAAATAATCAAATCTCAGAGGGATTTGTTTTATCATCCCTAATAAAAGGTTCTGCTTAGAAGAAAGAAATGACAGCTTGTAAGTTATGAGACATACATCTGATGCAGGCCTGTCAGTCAACCAACCCCTCCATGAAGAAGGGAGATAAGTAATGAAATTCTGGGATCAGCAAGCAAACTCAAGAAATGGAAATCCAGACAGCCATTCCCATGATACTGCTATTTTGTACTGGTCCTCTTAAAATCCACTTCATTCCACACGTTAGAAAAAACAAATATTAGTGACATAGATTCCTATTCTCTGTAGTTCAGCAGGCAGAAGTGAAAGAGTTATAATACCCTGTAAGATGTTGCTGTGAAATAATTTGCATTCCAAATGAGAGCAGAAAGTTATGGGGAAAAATTATATCCATGTTTTCAAGCTAAATTTGGGAGAAAAATCTGAATAAATTATAAAGCCTACACCAAACACCTTAGAAAGTGATTTAAACTGAATGCAATTTTTTTTAATGTTCCCAGATGACTATTTGACACCCTGACTTTTATGTGTTAACAACATTCACCACTGTTCTTTTTAATTACTGAATTTCTCTACATTAAAATTAGATCATAAATACTTTTTTTCAAAAAGAAAAGAAGTAGAACAAAAGATTAATCTCAAAATGGATAATTTACAGAAAATCTCAAAATGGATAATTTACACATAGGAATTATAACCTTTTGAACTATTTTAACTCCAGGATCTCTCTCTTTCAATCTCTCTCTTCCTCTCTCTCTCTCTCTCTCTCTCACACACACACACTCACACACACAATTTATATACATAAAACCTATTGCTGAAAATAAGGACTTGAAAGGAGTTATATTCTTAATAGTGCAGAAATGCAGACTGAAATATTTAATCTCAATTTCCTGTACATTGTTTTATATAAACTACTTTAAAAGAAGAAATATATGAAGAAGAATGAGGAGGCAGAGGAACAGGAAGAGAGGAGAAGAAGGAGGAGGAAAAGGGGAAATAATGGGAGCCTGACCTGATGGTAGACTCAATAGTAATGACAGTGAGCAAGACAGATAAATCCTGTGCTGCCATGGGGCGTATAGACTAGGAAGTATTTAAAATGTGTTCAAAATGATTTGCTTATTCAGTAAAATTACTATTCAAGGGCATTGGGTCTTGTTTATCCTGTGTTTTCAAGCACCTCCTGGCAACTCCCCTTTCCCTCCAGTGGATATAGGCAGACAGTTGAAAAGCAATTACATATAGAAGATTTGCAGACTGGACCACAACCCTTGCCCCCCTTTTCCACTTCCCCTCTCCTCTCCTTGCCTCCACATTGCTCAACTGCTTTGTGTCTTAATTTTAAAACAGAAGTTGTAAGTGTGAACAACCATGTGGCAAAAATGCCTTGCCAGATGTATTAGTCAGGGTTTTTCAACCAGGAAAGCCAGTGGTGTATAGTTCCAGTCTGAGTCTCAGTTGAGTCTATAGTTCCAGTCTGAGTTGGAAAGCCTGAGAATCAGGAATGCCAATGTCTGAAGGCAGGAGAAGATGAATGTGTCAGCTCAAGCAGAGAGAGAGTGAATTTGCCCTTCTTCTGCTTTTTTGTTATATTTGGGCCCTCAACAGATTGGATGATATCCACCCACATTAGGGAGGGCCATCTGCTTTACTCAGTTCACCAATTCACATGCTAATCTCTTCCCAAAACACCCTTACAGACACACCCAGAAATCATGTTTCACCAGCTATCTGGGCATCCTTTAGTGCAGTCAAGTTGACATGTAAAATTAACTATCACACCAGAACACTGTTCTAAGGGACTTGTCCAAATTGTAACCTGACTTCTACCTTTACTAGGCTATGCCACTAAAAGAGTCTAAAGTCCCTGTGCTGAGTCTTTGCTAAAGAAAACACAATACTGACAAGCCATAAAACATAACCTTGTCCCAACTCACATTGCCTAATCATTTTCAGTAATTTTCCAGTCATTTCCCTTCTATAATTTTCCATTTCACAATAGCCACTTTTTGTTACCCCATAGCTTCCCTAGCCTCTTTTTGTTTCAGCTTTTTCACTTACCCATAGCCCCTTTTTGCTCCCTCTCTGTTCTCCCTTTAAAAACTTCAGTCATCTTTGTCTTAGTAGGAGTTAGATTCAGTTTATGCAGGAGTCTCTCTCCTCTATTGCAGTAGTCTGAATAAAATCTGTCTTGCTGACTTTAACAATTATTGAGTGCTATTTATCTTTGCTTTGCAGTAGGCCATGATGGCTATGTAGGGGGCAGTGAGTTAATAAAACTGGTATTCCATACATAGCGTAAATGGCAAATGAGAGAAAAGATACTTATTTAAAGAGACAACCAAGGCTTGGCTTCTGCCTATAATTGTGTGTGCATGTTGGCCCACTGTTCTCAGATCTTTTAATTTTTTCAAGCAAAATTAGAGATCAGATTTTTTTAAAGTAAATTTGCCATACTTTAAAAATAACTCAAATTCCCAAACACTGTTATTACCAAATTAAATAAACACTGCACACACACACACACACACACACACACACACACACACACCAAGTTTCCTCACTTATTCTGGCAGGTTGTGAATGAGAATATGTATGTGTATATTTCAAAGTCTTCCTGAAGTATAAACAGCCAGACTAAGGAAAGTATTTTCCGCCATAGAATGTAAATCACTAAGCTCACTGTTGCATCAACTGCTTGAGACGATATTGTAGTCAGAATAGCAAATATGAGATATCTTTTCTATAAACTAATGGAGGGATTCTATCTCTGGGGCTGTCAATTACCTTTCAGTTCTGCTAAATTCGTTTGAAAAACTATCTGTTTCTGAGGCACAGATTATTTATCTGAATAAACTGAAATGTTAGGCTTAACAGACACCATGCCAATTGTGGGTGCCACCTCAGTTTTAGTGCTGCTGATACTATTATGTAGCTACAGATTTTTAGTTTGATTACCTTTGACAAAAACTAGAATGCTCTGTTTCTTTTGTGTTAAATATTTTATGTAGAGTTTCATCACCAAATGAAGGGTAAAATCACACAAAGATAAGCATCTCAACAAAACTGTAACCAAATTGAGATTTGTCTTGAATATTTTTACATCTGCTAAGGCTTGCTTCTCCTTTCCTGTTGCCTCTCTTCTAAAAAGCTAAGTACTCCTCTTTCCTAGCCTCTTTCTCCAATTGTTTCCTTTATTATGTCCTTGTATGTCTCCTTGCTTCCACTTCCATTGACTATTATTAGAGTTTAAATATATTTATTAACATAGTAATGCTTATGAAAGTGGTCTATTCCATTTTCTATTTATCATGTCATTATACATACAGCTCCCAGGGAAGATTTTAAAATGAAGCATAGAAAATTTGGGGAACAAACCATATTCAGTATTGGACATTGTGGCTGTCTGCATTATATGTATCCCACATGCCACCAGCGGGTTGTTTGGATAAACAACTCCATCTCCAGTTTGATAGGTAAATCTTGATTTTTTCCAGTCAATTCGAGTATTGGTTCTCAAGCATTTGAATCAGAGGAAAGACCTGAAATTTAGTGGAGTAGTAAAGGGAAAAAAATTCTCTAAAGGAGAAAGAGACAAAGCTAGGGATATGATGGTGCCTATCTTTTGACCATAAGAAAAGCCAGCTGGGGATACAGTAGACACATAGAATAAGACAGAGCTAAAAGAACTGCAGAGAAATATAACTATAGTCCTGAAGACATCATAAACCTCAGGAAAAAAACCTTTTCTGGAGCTTGCCTATACTTTTTAATTACATGGAACAATAAATAGCATTTATTATTTAAGGCAGTTGGAGTTGAGTTTGCCATTACTTGCAAACAAAAACATTTATCTGATGCAGTCTCAAAAGAAAGTCATTTAAAAATTTAAAAATGCCTCCTATAAAGCTTCACTATGGCTTGACTGAATATATCAATTCTGGCACTTACCAGCCAAGTGGATTTAAGCAAGTTACTTACAGTCTCATCACTGGAGGTTTTTCTTATGTAATGGTTATTATAATAACTATTTTACAAGGGTTGTTGGAATTATTTGACAAAATATGTAAATGAATAGAAACTGTATAAAATACTTGGTAAGTGACAGCAGTGATAAAAAAAAAAAATTAGGCTTGGTTGTCCATGAAAGTAAAATAATGGCAAACACTGACAGCGCTTTTTCAAATACTGGTCAACTGAGAGGAGTCTTTGAAAACTGACTACCAGTAATCCTGTCCCTTACAAAAGGCATCTGGAAGTTATGCATTCAGTGAATATTTATTGCAGATTTACTATTTGTCATCCACCATTCAGGATGTTGGAGATACATCATTGAACAAAATGGACAGCATTTTCTGCTTTCATGAAGTTTTCCTTCTAATGGTGGTAGTCAAACAATAAACAAAACACATGTAAAATGTATATAATATGCTAGATGGTGATGAGTACTATGGAGAAAAATAAAGTAGGAGAAACGGATGGGTAGTTTGAGAATAGAATTTTAACCTAACCAGGGAGGTGGTCATGGAGAATGGGTGACTTGTGCAAGATCTGAAGAAGGTGAGAGTGAGCCTTGTGGATATCTGGGTGAAGAGCCTCCAGGATGAGCGTACAATGTGCTGAAAGGACCTGGGGCAAGAGCAGCCCCAGTGAGCTCAAGAAACTCAAGGAGGCAACTGAGCAGGAATGGGTGAAGGAAGGGATGAGTAATAGGTCATGAAATCCTAAAGGTAATAGTTCCAGTGGTGACATAGAAACAAACACCATGCTGATGTCCTTAAACATAGGACATAAACATGTGACATATGACATAAATATATGAGAGCCTAAAGGTAATTTGTCCCAGGTAAAGGTAATTTTCCCAGTGATGACACAGAAAAAAGCACAATGTTAATGTCACTAAGCATATGACTCAGCTAACTTCCTTTGTTTTGGTTCCATTATCTAACATCCTTTCCTTGCAATTAAAAATACTGAATACTTTTCTACTATTTTGAAAACCAAGGAATAGGAAAAAAGAGGGAGTTCCCTTCCCTAGTGTCATTGCCACTAATCCCTATTCGCAGGAGACTCTATTCTTAACTCTTTCTCCACATGGTTACCACTATATTACTAAATGATATTCTTAAACCATTACTGCATAATGTAGGATTTTTAGATATTAACCCTTGACTTATTGCTATATTAAATGGAGTTTAGTGTACTTTTTCTCTCCCACTTCCTCCCCTCCCCCAATATGGTTAGATCACTTTCTTTTACACCTTTTCTAATTATATTTTTAAATAAAAGTTGAAAAAGTACATCTTTATTGCTTAATAAATAAGACATAATTTCCAGATTCTCCAATTTGAAAATTTCAGCTCCAAGCAGCTGTTATCCCTCTCTCCAAGCTTTTCCCACCCCCAGCACCTTCAACCTTCAGAATTAATGTCATCTGGATTTTCAATTTTATATTTCCAAGGGTGATAACATTTACATGCTTTTCTGTGACTACAACTAATTTTGAAATCAATGAACATAACTTACTATGTAAATATTCATCACTGATGATTCTTTTTGATCTATGGATTCCTTCCACACTCTACTTCTCAGATGCTAGCCTTTCTATTATTCTTAAATGGCAAATCTGTACCTTATTTTTTTATTCCTTCCATTTTCTTCAAGTGCATTGAGTCCAGAGACCTAACCCTTCTACCTCCCTGCTTTAACCATTATCTTCCTTTTATAACATGTACATAGTGTCTTTCAGCCCTGCCCAGAGCAGATACTTGAGGCCTTCTCTCTTTCTATCCCAGGTTGAATTCACTCTTCTCCTAACCTCCGATCTTCCTCTGTCTCAACTAAATGTTCTTTTGCCTAGAGTGTATCATCAAGGAGCTTCTTTTAAAAATCTATATGAAATCAGTGATACGTCAAAGGATGAAATCTTTTCATTCATTTTGTTGGAAATTCAAAGATGTGCTTCCATCTGAAAAGTCTTTCTGCTATTGGAAATTTATTCCATAATATTTTTCCTTATCCCCTTCCTTCTGATTTTTTTATATTCTTTCAGGAAATATTACAGTTAGTTACTGGATCCTAGATTTATCTATTTTCATTTTTGTTCATATTTTATGCCCCTTAATTTTGTTCTACTTTCCGGAATTTTTTTTCATGACGCTTCCTTTAAACCCTTCCATTAATTTAAAAAAAAAAAAACTAATTTTTATTTAATTGAAAATATTTCATAAAGTTTGAGAACACAAACCCTGCTGTCAGATTGCTAGGCCAAATCATGTTATGCCACTTACTAACTATGTGACAAGTTATTTAACCTCTCTGTACCTTGGTTTCCTAATTGGTAAACTGAAGATAATAAATAGCTCCCAATTCAGAGTTATGGCATCATGACTACACACCAAGAATATTTACTCTGCATATGTTATATTTTACTTGTCAGCCAATCAGAATAAAGATGATGTTTATTTGTTATTTATTTTATTATCTTTCCATTTGTCCTGGAAATAATTCTGTACTGGAAAAATAGGTGTTTTGTTTTTGTTTTTATCAGTTTTATTCTATAATACTACTGTTACAATTAAACAGTTTGTAATATTATATAAACAGTAACAAAAGCTGTATTACTGTAATAAAAACAGCATTATTGTAAAATAGTAACTAATAACATATTTCAAAATATATATAATTTTAATAATTTTAGAGCATCTTTTCTCTCTGAAGTGTCCAGATTTAAACAGTAAATTCTATGGTCACTCCATTTGTTGATGAATTGGTTGACCTTTACATTAGAGCAGGGGTCAGCAGACTAAGACCCACAGTCCATGAGCTAAGAATCACTTTTATTTTTTTAAATGGTTGGAAAACAGAAACAAAAGAAGAATTATATTTCATAACATGTGAAAATTGTATAGAATTCAAATTTCAGTGTCCATAAATAAGTTTTATAGGAACACAGCCTTGATCATGGATTTATGTGTTGCTTACGGTTACTTTCCTACTACAAAAGCAGAGTTGAGTAACTGCAACAGAGATGATTGGGCCTGCAAAGCCTAAAACATTTATTAACTATCTGAGCCTTTATAGAAAAATTTGCCAGCCCCTGCATTAGATTATATGGCTTCCTGTAAGAATGATCTTTCACTATACATTAATAAATCACCATTTATCCATGTGATATTGGTTAATTTAATTCTTCCCTGTAACATAAACTTTGGTCCCTAATTTTAAATTTACTGAGATTTCAAATATGAGGGCCAGAACCTGGTTCTTGGTAGATTTACCAACTTAATGAGTTCCATCCAGTAAGGCTTCTTGGAATATTGTGTGGTAGACCCATACTGCATCATCCAATGGTACTTTTTTAAATTTGCAATTTTTCAATTATTTACAGAAATATTCCAAGGCTCATTAGCTATTTGAAAACTCACAGCTCTGAAATTACTTTGGATGATCAGATTGTTCATCTGATTGTTCATAGTACCAAGCTTGTGAACAGGTGTTATACATACTACTGCAAGCTTGCCTAAGTACCATTATTCGTGCACTATTTAAAATAAGAGTAGATCAAAGAGGTCTGCTAAGCATATCATGGAAAAATATTTTTATTTTCAAGAGTAAAGGGGAAAAATGAAATAATCTTCTTTGTGTGATGGCCTTCAACATTTGGGCCAGTGTGGTATCAGTTTTCCATCTGTTTGATTGCCATCCCAGCTACTTTATGCTTAGGTAATTAAAATTAAGTGCAAAGTTGTGCTATTATTGTGAAGACATGGCGCCATTCACCCAACTGATTTAGATAGAGAAAGCAAATTTAGTTCAGGAACTGATGCTGAGGCCCCGTGCTTAAACAAACACTGGAACAAGACACACTTTAGTTTTTCATTCTAACATAGGTTTAACTGTCAACTTGCTTCTATAGTTAATGGTAGTTGCAGGGATGGGGAAATCAGGCTAGAATTTTCTAGTATATTTATCTATAATATGCAAGGAAAAAAGAGATTAAGTTGTCTACAGTATTTCAGGCTGTATATCTAATAATCTTCCCTTTATAATTTTAAACACATGACTTAAATATATGTACGCTGCTTTCTCTCAATAATTGTAACTGCTACTTATTTAGTGTCTATTATACATGTAGTCGTTGTAAACATGGGCTCTGACCCACATTGCTTGGATTTACTCCTAACCCTACCTATTAATGGTTGTGCAAACTAGAGGCCAATTACTTAATCTCTCTGTAATTTCATTTTTTGTACACATTAATAGTTTTTTTTAAGAATTAAATGAGGTAGTACAGGTAACAAGCTCAGAAAAATTGTAGCATAATCATTATTATTGCTTTACTTTTCAACTGCACAACAACCCTTCAAGGTAAGAACATCATACTTTTTGCAAGGAAGGAACCTCATAATTAGAGAAGTGAGGGAGCTACAGTAATACAGCTTATGAGACACATTAAAGATTCAAAGACAAAATTGTCTAATGATAAGATTCCCTTTTGTTCTTCCTATTGCTTGCCATTGACTTTTTTTTTTAACAGATTCATCCACTTATGTAAGCAGTAATGTCTGTGGCCTACACATCAAAGATCTGAAGCACCTACCAGGTTTCCAACAACCCCCAAATTTAAATTCTGATTTTAACAGTTTACCTGATAAATGTTATTGAGGAGTTTTGAAGTTGAAACCCAATATATATATATTTTTAATTTGCAAAGAAATGAGGTATGGAATTGTACACAGATGGAGTTCTTTTATGTGTGGGTAACTTCTAGCACTCCTCAAATTATATACACTGAAAGCCAAAACCCCAAAATCATCCACATGTCTCTCTGTTAGAGAAAGGGACAAAAAGAACATTAGAATAAGTTCTTAGAAATATCTTAACTGAAGGCTTACTTGGAATTCAAGAAGCTAGTGAAAAGCATTTGGATGTATTTTAAGAGATAATTGCTACCAAATAATTTATGGGTGCAGAGCAATACTAAAGGAGAAAATACCACTAGTTATAACCTAGTAAATTAAAACCAAACAGTCTACATGCCTGGTATCGTGTTTAAGATTAATTGGATCATAGCAGAAAGTGCACATTATGAAGATCAAATACTAGGAGAAAAGTCGTAAAGTTTAAAGACATATCAGTGTATCCTCATCCCTGAAGATGCCTTTTATTTATTGTCAGTGTAAACGGATGTTAATGACATTGTAAGAGCTTGAGAGAGAGAGAGAAAGAGAGGGGGAGAGAGAAAGAGAGGGAGAGAGAGAGAGAGAGAGAAATAGAGAGAGAGAGGGATGGAGAAATGAGAATTTCCCTGAAGATAAGGGAGAAAAATGAATAATAGAAAACCTTATAACTCAGAGTTACAAAAAGCATATTTTCCAATGTGAAACCAAAATGTGTTTATTTTATCTGTGTTAAGACTAAAACCTCATTCCAAACTTTAAGGACAAAGGTATGGGATGACGTAAAGGGAGAAGAAGGACTAATGGGAGGGGAGGTGGTTTGGATTACTGCATCTATTTATTAGTTAACAATGTTACATTTAGTTGACTAAGGAGTATAAATTTTCTTTGAATTATGTTATTTAGAATAAAACAACATTGTCTTAACAAGGTTTTGCTGTAAAATAATGATTTAAAGAATGAATGAAAATGTACTATTTAACTCTTGATTAGGACTTGTTTAGGAAAATTTCTCCTTTATTGTTCCAACGAATACTGGATCCTACTACCTTATAGCTCCCATTATTCCAGATCACACTGAATTACTGCGGGGTCTGTCTCATTCCAGACAATAAACTCTGTTAGAGTAGGAACAATGTATACATTTTAGCATGTCATTAATGTTCAATATAAATTTAAAGATGACAAAACTCTACACATGTGTAAGAATGTCCGCAATTCACTTAGAGGAAGGTTGTTCAAACTTGGTGCTATTGGCATTTTGGACTTGACAATCCTTTGACCTGTGGGGCTATTCTGTGTTTCATAGGATGTTCAACAGTATCCTTTACCTCTTCCTAAAAGATGCCACTATCTACCAAATGCCTCTACTCACTAGTGTATCACCATCTTCCAGTCACAAATTTTAAAATGTCTCCAGGTAATTGTTAAATGTCCTCTGGTAGGGGAAGGGTAGGTAACAGCATCCCCAGTTGAGAAAATATCACTTAAAGATTTAATATTTTAAATATATATATATATATATATATATATATATACACACACATACACACTAGGTTGGGTTGTATGCTGATATGCATTTCGTCTCTCTCTCTGTTTCTCTCTCACACATACACATGCACACACACACACACACACACACACACACACACACACATTCTCAGTCACTGAAATTCATCCTAGCTGAGTAGAATATGAATTCACATACACCTGGCAAGTTAAATTAGATAACTCTTCCGTTTTCCTCATCCAGGAAGCAAGTATTGATATGCAAAAATTCATACAGAGAAGCAAACCCCCTTGGAAAGAATTTTTACTTTATACACACTTGGTATTAATACAAGTCTGTTGATAAACTTACATGGGTGAAGTTGGGTAACAGAAACAAATCACAAATAGGTAGGGCAGAAGTAGCAATCCATAAATAAGACTAAACAATAGTACCTGATGTTTTGAGGAAAATACTTGAACCCACCCATGAGCTAGAGACCCTGGAGAGCTTTACATATCCTAAAGAAGGACATGTATAAGCAGTAAAAGACCTTTAATTCTTGGGAATCCAAGATGTTTCTTGGTTAGAATTCTATCCAAAGACCAAAACAGAGAGAAAGGGAAGCTATTTCTCTACCAACAGAAAACAGTCAAGACCCTGCTTGAGAGGATCAGGAAACATCCTTTGGTGGCTGTTGGCATTTTGACTGGTTCAAAGGAGCATCAAAGAAGGAAAAGCTCTGATGGTGCAGTTACGTGACAGTGGCAAACATAATGTTGCAAAATGTCATCAGGTGTCTGGGACCAAAGAATAGAGAGAGAGGAACCCCTGAGTGGGTAGGCAGCAGGGGCAGTAGAAAGCCCACGTAGCCCTGACAGTCCACAGGGGCTGAAATGGCTCTGAAATTTCACTAAAGATTTATGTGATGGGATCTGCATTCTGAAGGAGAGCAATGATGCCAATGAACATAAAGACCCCAGGTATTAGACAGCATGTCTGCCATACCCCCTGAAGTTTTTCCAAGGGGACTAGAGAGGGAAAGAAAATTTGAAAGGGGGGATGAGTGTAGGTTAATTCTCTGCAATTACCTAGCTGAGCTTGCCAACTCCAGAGCAAAATCTGTTCCCATTCCACTTAGAATTTATACAAATGATGCAAAGTTTGTTAACTGTTAGGTTATTTATCAATGGACTTAATGGTATTAACACCATAAAAGAGAAAATTAATAGCTACAAAGTCATTTCAGTAGCTACAGAGACCTGTTTTAAAATTTAACACTCATTTATGACTGAAAAAAACAAAATTCCTATAAAGCATTTATTAAAGTCACTGCCTTACACTAATAAAAGACATCCAACAAAAGCATATAGCAAATATCCTACTTAGAGGTGGAAAATTAGATGCATTGCCTTAAGAGTAATCCACAAAACAGGATTCACACTTAATACTTTAGGATTATTCAAAATTTTACTGATGCTCAAATATGTGATAGGGAAAGAAAGACCAATAAGAGAAATAAACATAAGAATTGGAAAGAAAGAAAAGCATTTTCCTTTCCTTTCCTTTCCTTTCCTTTCCTTTCCTTTCCTTTCCTTTCCTTTCCTTTCCTTTCTTTTCCTTTCCTTTTTGTAGATTAGGGTAGGAAGTTTTCACAGGTATGAAAAGTTTAGGTTCTTTTAATGTGGTTTAGCTCAATAAGAGTTTACTGAGCTTTCCTCTACATAAGTATGCCACCCTCTAAAGTAGATGCTGATTGTATAAAGTAAAAAATGCAAACAACCATTGTCCTTGAAGATTCCATATGGTACAGAGGTTAAATATTTCAGTGATTAAGATTTAGAGTCAGTTTCAAATCTCAGTTTTGTCACCTTAATAACTGTGATCACGGGTGACGTTACATAACTTCTTCTTCAAGTGTCAGTTTCCTCAGGTTAAAAAGGGGATGAGGGTGATTCATGAACATAACTACTCTCAACTTGATCATTTAAGTTGACAAACATTAATTCGAATCTCCAACCCCTACTGTATTTATATAATTTTTTTGTAATTATATTATTTTCATCATGAATTTTAGAGACAGTGTACAATTTTGTTTTCATTTTATTAGGGAAGTGTGAATTAAAATGGCAATGAAATACCACTACCACCTATGATAATGCCCCAAATCCAGAACACTGACAACACCATATCATGGTAAGGTTGTGAAGCAGTAAGAACTCTCATTCACTGCTGGGGAGAATGCAAAATTGTACAGCCACTTTGGAAGAAAGTTTGGTGTTTTCCAGATATACTCTTACCATATGATCCAGCAACCATGCTCTTTGATATCAAAGGAGCTGGAAACATATCCACACAAAAGCCTTCACTTGTATATTTTTATAACAGGTTTATTCATAACTCCCCAAACCTGGAAGCAACCAATCTTCAATAGGTGAATGGATAAATAAACTATGTTACGTCTAATGAAATATTACTCAGTGCTAACAATAAATGAGCTATCAAGCTATGAAAAGACATGGAGGAAACTTAAGTGCATATTACAAAATGAAAGAAACCAATCTGAAAAGGCTACCTACTGTATGTATGATTCCAACTCTACGACATTCTCAGAAAAGTAAAATTATGAGATGGTAAAAAGATCAGCGGTTACCAGGGTTATAGGGGAGGGATGAACAGGTGGAGCACAGAGGATTTTTAAGGCAGTGAAACTACTCTGCATAATATCATAATAATGGACACATGTAATTATACATTTGTGCAAACCTATAGAACGTACAATACCAAGAGCAAACTGTAATGCAAGCTATGAACTTTGGACGGTAACGATGTGTCAATGTAGGCTCATCAGTTGTAATAAATGCACCACTCTGGTGGGGGATCTTGATAATGGGGGAGGCTGTGCATATGTTGGGGCAGGAAGTACACGAGAAATTCTGTACCATCATATCAATTTTGCTATGAATCTAAAACTACTCTAAAGAAGTAAAGTCTTAAAAAAATACCCTTGAAAAAGAGCAAATTACAGCCAACACTGAATATCTTGAAATGGACATGTCAGCAGGCAGTGGGGTGGCCAGGACCCAGACACTGGCCATTTTCACTAAAATACTAATTGCAGTAGAATGCTCAGTGTGAATCTAGTTGCTTATTATTCAGTGGCACTAATAAATCAATTTATCCAAAGACAGCTGTGAAAAATTGTATTTTTCTTTTATAAAAAAGTTCACAGGAAAATATGAACAGCTGGCAAATTAAAAAAAAAAGCTGCAAATCAAATTGTAGCAGATTTTGTGATTTTGACCGTTCTGTCTCTACTCCCCTGCCATCTTAAACTGGTAAAACATGCATAACACTTATAGAGAATCCTGACAAGACCACATTAAGGAAAAGTGATTTCCCTTCCCTCCTAGTATCCTCAGAAAAGCCACTTACTTTGATAGCACAATCAATGAAATACCAGTTTTTCTAGCTAGTCAATTTCCCTTATACTTGTTTCATTCCCAAACCAAATGTTTTACATTATTTTGCTTTAGAAGGTTACTTTCACCATCTTTCATTTTCTAAGCACCATTGCTATGAAAAGAAAACAGATTATAAATTACTACCTCTAAGTATATGAGTTAATGTAGTTCTGTGTTATAAAGGATGTCATCAAGTGTTCTTTTATAATTGTTCCATTCTATAGGGAACTTGAGTAAGTGAATCATTTATAAGAAAGACAAACTCAATTTGCTATTCAGCATTAAATTTAATTTTGGAGAATTAATCATTTATTCATTTAAAAAAACTTGTAATGAGAACTTACTCTGTTCCAGAGACAGCAACAAAAACAAAAAGATATATAAAATAAAGATCCTATCCTTCAGGAACACACAACAGAATAATGGAGAGACAAATGTAACTCATCCCAGCATGTGCAATAATGTGTAATGTGCTTATTAATGTGATGTGTGCAAGGTCAGGTAGAAGACGTCTGAATTTAGCTGCCAGAGGTGAACGTGGAATACAAAGGGTAGACATTGGTCAGAATAAAATAGAGATAGGGTGAATTATAAGGAGAAGAGTGATCCATGAAGTAACTCAGAGGCTTGAGTTAGCTTAATGTTGCAAGCTCTTTGGTTTTACTGGAGAGTAATTTATAAGATGGTTATGTTATGGTCTGAATGTTTGTGTCCCTCCAAAATTTATATGTTGGAATCCTAACCCCGAAAGATGATGATATTAGTAGATGGGGCCTTTGGGAGATGCTTAAGTATGAGGATGGAACACTCATGAATGGAATTAGTGCTTTATAAAAGAGGTTCCAGAGAGACCAGTAGCCCCTTCAAACGTGTAAGAACACATGAACAGGTGCTGGCTATGAACCAGGAAGAGGGTGATCACCCAACCATTTTGACTCACTGATCTTGGACTTCCAGCTTACAGAACTGTGAGAAATAAATTTCTGTTGTTTATAAGCCATCACTGTATTAGTCAGGGTTCTCCAGAGAAACAGAACCAATGGGATATACAGAGAGATTTTTAAGAAGATAACTATTATAAGAATTGTCTCACACAATTATGGAGGCCAAGAAGTCCCATGATCTGCCATCTGTAAGCTGGAGACCCAAAAATGTCAGTGGTGTAGTTCCAGTCCAAGTCTGAGAGCCAGAGAAGCAGGAGAGCTGATGGTGTAACCCTCAGTCCAAAGTCAAAAGCCTGAGAACCAAGGGAGTCAATGATGCAAGTCCAATCTGAATCTGAAGGCCCAAGAACCAGGAACACTGATGTCCAAGGGCAGGAGAAAATGAATGTCCCAGCTCAAACAAAGACAGCAAATATGCCCCTCCTCTACATTTCTGTTCTATTCAGGCCCTCAGTGGGTTGGATGATGCCCACAAACATTGGAGAGGTAGACCTTCTTCACTCAGACTACTAATTCAAATGCCAGTCTCTTCCAGAAACACTTTTACAGACATACCCAGAAATAGTGTTTTGCCAACTATCTGGCCATCTTAGAACCCAGTCAAGTTGTCACATAAAATTAACCATCACATTCCCCTATATTTTTGTAGGCACTTTTTAATTTACAATTTATTTGCATTGCCTACTATTCCAGTTGCTAAGGCTGTGTAAGAAATTATCACAAGATATGTGGCTTAAAACAACAGCAACATCTATTTTATTTATTAATCAGCAATGTGGGCAGGCTTTGGCAAGGAGAGCTCCTCTTAGCTCCATTTAGCATCAGCTGTAATGCTGAGACTATCTAAAGCCTTGTTCACCACCATGTCTGGCTGGCAGTGAGTCCTTTGCTGGGACAGTGAGCTGGAACAACTACATATGGTTTCTCTGGGTAGCCTAGGCTTCCTCACAGCATTGGGGCTGGGTTCCAAGAGTTAACATCTGGAGACACAGTGAGAGTAGAGAGGGAAAGAGAGAGGACAGAGAGAGAGACTATATCCTATATTTCCTTATATGACCTAGCCTCAGAAATCATACAGCATCTCTTCTCCTACATTACATATTCTATTCATTAGAATGAGTCATAATGGGGGGGATTAGACTCCATCTTTTGATTAAAAAGTTGCAGAGTTTAGAAGAGCACGTGGGATCAGAAATATTGCTGTAGATATTTTTGAAAACTACAATTTGCCCCACCAACCAAGGCACAATTGGAAAATTCCTTTAGAAAATGGAATATGGAGTCTTTATATTTATGGAAAAGAATAATTCTTTATAAGTACTGATAATATCAATAGCTTATGTTTATTAATCAATTACTCAGTGTTAGTACTTACTTAATCCTCACCCCAAACCCGTGGGGATAGATCGAGTTATTATCTCCATTTTACAGTTGCAGAAATGGAGGCACAGAGAGGTGCGGTAACTTGCCCAGTGTTACACTGCTAATCAGTGATGGAGCTGGTGGTCAAGCCCAGGCAATCCACTTCCATTCGTAAATACCACACTTTACTGACTTTCTAAGAGGAGTCAAGGAAAAAAATAGAATTTTCTTACTTTATAGACTCTTTTGGCAGTTTGATCTTCTTTCCTCACATATACATTCTTGTCATTCGCACGTTCTAGATCTTCATAAGCTAGTTTGATCATGCTGACAATGTGCCCATTTAAAACATCTACAAAGAGAAACCCCATTAAGCAACTGAATTTCATATATTTTGGTAGAGACTACCATTCCTTAAGAAGCATGAACAGCAAACACACTTGCAGGTCATCAATATTCAAAATAAGAACAAATAATTAAAAGTGTAAGATGTGGAAAAAGAGTACAAGATACATTTGAAATGTTTTCCTAAAAACAGAAGTTTTTTTTTTTATCATAACTGATTTTTAAACTCAATTCTTCATAACTTGACAACCACCTATATGAAAGTAACAGTATATACGAAAGAAGCATTCAGGGGATATTTGGATGAGATGAGGCTATATTTTGTAATTAGTTTAAATGGCCTCAGAATCTCTTCTTGAAATACTATTTCTCATGAAAACTACAAATATCTGGTCAAGTTTTCTGAATTAATATTGGGTGGCCTCAAATACAAACACTTAAAAAATATCTCTAAGCACAACTTACAAAGCACCACTACAATTTTAGACACATTAAATTAAGACTATTAAAATCTGTATAATTTTAACATCATTGCAAAATAATGTTAACTCTCTAGTTTTTCAGCACTGTAGTCATCATAATTATTATCATCATTGATATCATTTAATGATTGGCTTTTTGCACCTGACACTTGTATAAAATAAAGAGGAATAGTGCTTGACTTCTAAATTCTTACCACACAAATTAGACAATAGACATGGTTATCTGTAGAAATCTTGAAAAGATTCATGATATTTATGAACATCTTTTTGAAAATTTACTGTTGTGTACATGGGCTGATAAGAAAAAAAATAAACTTTTGCCATATTAATACAAAATCTGTTTTATTTGCAATTTTTAATACATCCAGTGTGAAGAATTTATTGTCTGTGATTTGGTACTTTAATACTTATTTAAGATACATTCAGTTTCAGTTAGACACAAATTATTATATTAAATGGGTTAACATTGTTTAACATATGTTGGTTGTATTTCAAAATGATTTGTCCCCCTTTAAAATGCCAAATTATTGAGTCTTTTTATAATATTCCAGTAATTCATTCAGACAACCTGGGTTGTAGGTGAGACAGATAATAAGAAACAGCTGGATCAGCTATTCTGCCATCAAGAGATATCATCATAAAAGACAGAGGTTTATAGATAAAGTTCATAAAATTTTAGAATGACCAAGTACCACAAAGGCTACATAACCAAACTGAGATGAGGAAAATGAGGTCAAGAAAGTGACTTACCCAAAGTCACACGGCTAGTTAGTGTATAGTCACCCTAGAATCCAAGTCTCTGTTTTCCAATCCAAGGCACCCTCTGTTATGCCCTGCTATCTGACTGAAATACACTGTGGTAAAAAACTAAAAAACTAGTAAAACTAGTATTACTTGCTCTGAGGAAAAACAACAACAAAACAAATATACCGTTTTTGGAGATAGTAACTTCTGGAAAAAAATTTTTAAAAGAATCTGACAAAGTTAAATCCAAAACTTAAGTTAGTCCTAGCAATAGGCAGTAGTCTGGCCTTCCAAAACCCTGACCTTTAAACTTTTTTACAGTATAGGCTTTCTTTTTTGGGGGCTGCATTAGGTCTTAGTTGCGGCACACAGGATCTTCGTTGTGGCACGCAGGACTTTCGTTGCGGTGCGCGGGCTTCTCTCTTGTTGTGGTTCCCGGGCGGGCCTGCAGGCTTAGTTGCCCCATGGCATGTGGGATCTTAGTTTGCCGACCAGGGATTGAACCTGCGTCCCCTGCATTGGAAGGCGGATTCTTAACCACTGGACTACCAGGGAAGTCCCTACAGTATAGGCTTTTGATGCTTGAAAGTTGTAGTATGTTGAATAGTGGCTGGTCCAAAGATATCAAGTCCAAATCTCAGGGATTTGTAAATATTGCCTTATTTGGAATGAGATTTTTTGCAGATGTAATTAAGAATATTGAGATTGAAGATATTACCCTGGAATATCTGGGTGGACCCTAAAGGCCATTACAAATCTCATTATAAGAGAGAGGCAGAGGGAGACCATACTCAGAAGAGAAAGTATTATGAAGAGAGAAGTAGAGATTATAGGGAGGAGGCCACTTAGTCCAGTGTATTAGTCAGAGTTCTCCAGAGAAAAAGAACCAATAGGAGGTGTATATATAGAAAGAGATTTATTTTAAGGAATTGGCACTTGGCACATCCAAAATCTTATGGGGGAGACTAGATAAGCTGGAAGACAGGCTAGATAAGCGGGAAGAACCTATACTGAAGATAAAGTTGATGGGCAGAATTTCCTATTGTTTGAGGAGGTTCTATTCAAGCTTTCAACTTGATTGGATGAGGCCCACTCATATTATGGAGAGCAAGATTGCTTTACTCAAAGTCCATTCATTTAAGTATAAATCTCATCCAAAAACACTTTCACTGAAATATCCAGAATAATGTTTTCCCACATCTGGGCATCATGACCCAGTCAAGTTGATATAAAATTAACCATTGCACTCAAGACTGGTGGCAGCCACCAGAAGCTAAAAGAAGCAAGGAACCGATTCTCTTCTACAGCCCCTGGAAGGAGTATGGCACTGCTGGATTTTTGATTTCTGGCCTCTAGAACTGTGAAAGAACAAATTTCTTTTGTTTTAAACCACCAATTTTTTTATTATTTGTTATGATAGTCTCAGGAAACAAATGCAGATGTATTTTGTATTTTCCCTTGGTTTGTTTTTTCTTTATTCTACTTTTTGTGATTTCTTTTTCTTCTTCCTAAATCAGGTATATTTAAAAAATCAACCATTTAAGTCTTTTAAGTATGTGATGTAAAATACCCAGGGGTACTTATTGCTCCAATCTTTATAAGTTTCTGCCCCATGACATTAACCATTGACATATTAACAAGGACTGTTTATTGTAGTAAGTAGGCATCAAAGTGACTTTGGGTAAAAATGAGTGAATATACACATCCCCAAGAAAATGATCTTAATCTTCAAAAGCTTATGTAAACCAAAGCATAGGAGGAAGTTTATTTTAGCACAGAATTAACAGAGTGTCTAACACTAAGAAGTACAAGTAGGATTACTTTAAATTGAAATAATGAGTTTCCAGTCAGAGCCATTTGTGTCAGAGTCTCACCTCTACCACTTTCTCACTTTGATCAAGAATTTTCCCTTTTCTGAGCCACAGTTTTCTCAGTACCTATTTTAAAGTCATCATGAAGATTAAACATGGAAAATAGCACCAGTGAATAGACTGAAGTTGAGCCCAGCTAAAGTCCATAGATGTGACATTACACCAGCCCCACACACAGTATTCATATACTGGTTTACCACTTAGAACAGTGCCTGGCACAGAGTAAGTACTATTCATAAATTTGTCAAATATATAAAAAAAATTAAACATATACCAATTAAAATAAATAAAAATATAATATAATGCATTAGGAATGAATCCCACAATAAATGTAAATTAACCATTTAAATGGTTGTAAAACTTTGTAGTAATACAGAACAACTAAACACATTAAGCAGTATATTATCTTCAAGAATTTTTAAATATAATATGATAATGATGTTCCTCCTACCAAAATAATCTATAATCCAATTCTAGTCAAAATTCCTATGGGAATTCCAGTGGAATCTGTAAAGTTAATTCTAAAACTTAGGTTTAACAGCAAAATTTCAAGAATAGCCAAGATAATTCTAGAGAAGGACAATCTGGGAGGATTTTCCCTCCAGAAAACAAATCATATTATAAAACTATAGTAATTAGAGCAAACAGTACCATCATGCATTACTAGTGGGTATGTAAAATGGAATAGTCATTTTGGAAACACAGTTTGGTAGTTCTTTAAAAAGTTAAACATAGAATTACCATATGACTTAGGAATTCAGTTTCTAGTCATATATCCAAGAGAAATGTTCACACAAAGACATAAACGAATGTTCATTGCCGCATAATTCCAAATAGCCAAAAAGTGGAACAACCCAAATGTTGACCAATTGATGAATGGATAAATAAAAGGCAATATATCCAAATGATTATTATCCAGCAATAAAATGAGTGACATACTGCTACAGGCTAAAACATGGATCAACCTAGAATACATTATCCTAAGTGAAAGAAGCTTATCATTAAAAACCATATATTCTGTTGTAGCTATGTGGATTTTGATTTATTATTATTTTTAAAGAGAAATGAATTATATAATCTATTTCATGTATAATTATATGAAAAAGTTAAAAGAAAAAAATTTTGGTATAGATCTCTCAGTTGGGTGGTGAGGAGACAATATTTTTAGAAATTATTTTTAGGGACTCAAGAATTCCAATTAACCTCTTTCCTTCCCTTGTCTTTATAATCAGTAAATCTATATTATTAAATATTAAGTGCATATGAGATCTTATCTAAATACAAGAATTGTATTAAAATTGCTTGATGTTTACTAGAAAGGAGTAATTCTGAGTGCAATATTTTAATAGCTTATCAACTGAGCAAGAATCCTTTTGTTCTTTAGCATAGATCACAGAACCATCTTTTCTCTGCTCCATCACAGAATTTTGTTTTGTTTTGTTTTGTTTTCTTTATGAATAGCACCTAACTGAAAGTGGAGAGGTAAAAAGTTTTCTTTTGCTGCCCTCTTGATGCATCAGAATGGACAAACATCCTTTGGGCTGAGTATCTTAAAGACATGACCTTAATTTACAAATTCCTTTAGAAGACATTTAGCTTGTTATCAAAATAAACATTTCAATTAAAAAATCCCATCAGAAAAAAGTGAATCTAACATAAATTCACTCAAGTCCATCTCTTTAAGAGTCACTCTTTATAATCCTCAATGGACTGTTTCCTTAAAATCAGCTTTACTAGAAGGTGTGATAAGAAAGTAAATTTTAGTTTTGATTGCTTCAGGATATGGAGGCAGTGCAACATTTTGTTCATGAATTTTAATTACACCATATTCTTAAGTAGTTTATGGTGGGATGGCCCAGAGCCAGGCTCCTGTGTTCTGACAATACACTTAGGTGATGATGAGCTTCTCCCCTCCATATGGCACATCAAGGAAAGGAGGCTACTCTTCTCACGTGATTTAATTCGTTAGAATAATTTCAAGTTTATTACTAGGCTTTACCTCTTCCTCCTGTTTTGCTGTGTGTCAAATTAAAATCCCCATGTGGAGTCCATTTTTATAGGAGTACCAATGAGGGTCAATAAAGTGAGGCTTGGACTGTTAATCAGTCAACACAGATTTGTAAAAAAGGACCAAATCTTGGGCTTCCCTGGTGGCGCAGTGGTTGAGAGTCCGCCTGCCGATGCAGGGGACACGGGTTCGTGCCCCGGTCCGGGAAGATCCCACATGCCGCGGAGCGGCTGGGCCCGTGAGCCATGGCTGCTGAGCCTGCGCGTCCGGAGCCTGTGCTCCGCGGCGAGAGAGGCCACAACCGTGAGAGGCCCGCGTACCGCAAAAAAAAAAGACATTTTGCTCTCTCATGGAAAGCTATTTTTCCCCATAATTTCCTAAAACTGAACTCACTCATTCATTTATTCCTTCACTGAGTCAATAAATATGTTTTGAAGACTACTATGTCTGGGAATTGTGTTAGGTACTACTATAAATTTCCTAAAGGGTTTCCCAAGAAATTTCTCTGTGATGTTACTTGGCACAGGAGGTTCACATGTTACATAACCTTAGCAAAGAAAATGAAGAAGATTAATAAAGTTTGTTTACTACAGAACTTGGCACAAGAGGTTGGCAGACCATATAACCACAACAAAGAATGTGAAACTAGCTTGTTTACTGTAAAATTTCTCCTGACCATTAATATATAAATATGCATTACAAATCTCCAAAAACGTATATTTATGCAGGTTTTTCTAAGCTTATCTGATTAAATAATCAGTTTTGTGTCTTTTTTGTTTTCATTACAGACAGCATCTTGAACAATTGTTTCAAGGAAATATAATTTGGAATTATTGATAAAATAAAAGGTTCTGATGGAAGATTCAGTTTACTCCCAATTTTTGTGTTAGTAGAGGCAAGATTTGGATAGATTTGGATAAACCTAGGGTCAAATTTGGGCTGCTGTTATTATGGGTATGCTACATAACTGAGTAATTTAAAAAATACATATGTATATATCTGTAGTATCTGTGTATGTGTGTGTGTGTGTATAATATTTGGATAACAGTATACTGTGGAGAGTTATTTTGAGGATGACATGCAAGAATATATTAAACTAATCAAGCACAGTGCCTGTCATATAGAATTTTAATAAATTATAGCTCCTAGGACAATGATGATGATGATAATGATACAGACATAAAAGAAGAAACTTTCTGACAACAAAACATAGTATCCCATATGACAGAAATGAATCCTGGGACCCTACCTGGCCTTCATGGAGCAGCATTTTTAGCACCATAAATACCTTATCTTTCCCTTGTTTTCCTGATTATACTGTATATTTAACTTCCAATGTCCTTCTTCTTTGACTGATAACAGTTTTGAGTCAGGGCCAGTCTCCTAGAATCCTCTTTTCCTGCCTACCTCCTTCCAACTGCTTCCTTGAGCAGCACCTTTTCTTTCTTTACATTATTTATTTATTTATTTATTTATTCCTGTTATCTCTGTCTCCTGTGCCTAAAAACTTTTTACCATTGGACGGATATCCTGGAGGAATGAGAGAGAGGCTCTGTCTGTTACCTACTGTGAGTAACCACTCACTGCTCTACCCTTTCCCAGGCATGGATCTCCTATATCCCCACTCCATCAAGTGTTCAAAGGGATCAAAGCTAGGAATTTGATGGAGTGATGGTGACTGATACACAGAAGTCTATATTTTCCATATGGCAGAGCAAGTAATGCTAGTAATCTGTCTCGAAAACCTCGTATCCTCCCACTTTGCAGGTATGGAGTTCAGGTTCATTTTAAGCAGAGAAGTGGGTCTATGCATGCAAAAGAGGAGAAGTTGCTTTCTGCATTCACATTCTGAATGTGAGTGGTAGTTAATACTAACATATTTAGCTTTTGTATTCAGTGGTTCTTCCATTCTTACTCATAAAACAAGTATTTATCAGATATTATTATACACCAGACCCTGAAAATAGGGAATATATTTTTGAAATAATTTTGGATATTTAAAATTTAAATCATATTTAACCTCAGAATGTTATGATTTCTTTAGGAGCTTACATCACTTTCATAATGTTGGTTGGTGAACTGAATTATTTCTGTAACACTCAGGTATCACAACAATTCAAGTGAAAGTTGGGTGTAATGGAAAAATCTCACATCAAGAAATACATGTTTTCAATATCCTTTAGTAAGAAATTGTTTTAAAAGCAATTGGTTACAAACTCTGTAACTAAGTCCCAAAATGTGAAAAACACTTATCTAAATATATTCATTGTGCTCCTGAGAGAGAGATAGAGAAAGAGAGAAAAGCGCAAAACAAATAACATGAAAAATCTGTAATCAAGTTAAATATAAAATGAGAGAGCTTGATGGATTGAGAAATGTTCTTAATATTTGGGAAGGAACTACTGAAGTCATATATGATTCCATTAATCACCTTCTCCCAAAATCTCAACAAAATCTCAAGCCATTTCCAAAATAGTCTCTCTGTGCCCCAGACATAAAAATGGCTATAATGGTCAAACTCTTAACTTTCTGCTAAATTCCCTGGAAGTAGTTATGAACCCAGCAGTTAAAAGGCTGTACATGTAAACCTATTAAAAATAATAAACTAGGATCTATTTAATTACATGGTGTGTTAGTAACTGCCATTGAAAAACAAAATTGAGCAGGATAATATCTGAACAAGTGTTAGATTAAGAAAGAGGAGCTGTTCTAATGAAAAATTAGCTCATTAGCAATGAGTAATAACATAATTTGAAAACATTTATACATGACCCAAGAAAAACAAACCTGGAAGCTTGGCTTTCCAAACTGGTGAGAGTTTGGCAAAACTTTATTTAGATTGGACCAAAATTTGGCTCTTTTCCAGGCTTTGAAGCTGAATCAACACAGACAGAATGAAATGTAGATTTTTTTGGACAATTATCTGTAACTTGGATTATTACATATCCTTTTCCAAAGTCCACTGTATAATTTGGGCTTAATTTTTTTTATTCCTTCTATATGAGTAGTATCTGGAACTAAGGGAGGTGCTAATGACACTAGAGGGACCACAGGAGTATTCAAAAGTCAATCACATTGGTTTGGGAAAAAAAAAAATTATGTTGAGGATTGAAGAAGCCAACACTAAGGTGTATTAATTTTATTTCCCAAAAAGTAAATACTCATTTTAATGTTGGTATGATAAAGTTACTTTTTTGAACAAAAATTGGGGCATATAGTTGGACAAACAATTTATTCCATGTGAAATATTTATAAGAAGTTTATAATATTATAAAATTAAACCATTGTTAATTACACAATTAGAAAATCACATTTATTAAAAATATATATTCTCCCATTGGGACTGACATACACACACTACTATATATAAAATAGATAACTAATAAGAACTAACTGTATAGCACAGAGAACCTTACTCAATACTCTGTAATGGCCTATGTGGAAAAGAATCTAAGAAAAGAGTGGATATATGCATATGTATAACTGATTCACTTTGCTGTACACCTGAAATTAACACAACATTGTAAATCAACTATACTCCAATAAAAATAAAAAATAAATAAATTATTCTCCCAACCAGAATATAGGCTTAACATGTAAGGACAATGTTGTATTCAACTTGGTATCACCAGATCACAGGGCCTAGCATGTAGATTCACACCATTAATCTTTTGAATTGTATAATAAAATCTTCCAGGAAATTAGAAATTTCCTGGAGAACCCAAATTCTTTAGTCAGTCAACACAGATTTATGCCTGAATTCAGGCATAAAATAATCCCTTCTTTGTTGCCACAGGATTTCTTGAGAGGAGTTTTCCTTCTGAATTGTGTGAAGAATTGCAGCAATTATCCACATCACAGAGCTCATGTCTAAATGCAGCAAGATAATGGATGAAAACACAGCTAAATTAGACCACACACGCACAATGTTGCAGTGGTTGTTGCAGTCTGGCATGTGGTATTGCTCAGTTTACACAGCGAAGGCAATCCATTTTTTTTTTTTTTTTTTTTTTTTTTCAGTACGCGGGCCTCTCACTGTTGTGGCCTCTCCTGTTGCGGAGCACAGGCTCCGGACGCGCAGGCTCAGCGGCCATGGCTCACGGGCCCAGACGCTCCGCGACATGGGGGATCTTCCCGGACCAGGGCACGAACCCGTGTCCCCTGCATCGGCAGGCGGACTCTCAACCACTGCACCACCAGGGAAGCCCAATCCATATTATTTTAAAACAGAGGAGGGAAGTCATGGAATTTAGTTCTACCGGTCTATCAGGGTTACAGGACTGCTCACCATCCCCATACCTCTCTCTGCTCTTCTGACTGAATACATTAGTGACTCAGTCTTCAGAATTGTGTGAATCTCTTTAATAGGGAAAATTATCCCTCAATATAACTTCAGTAATGACTTTAATGATCTGTATTTTGATATTTCTTACTCTGACTTAAAACTATGACTCATTTTGATAAAAACAAGTTTTACCACTATGTATTTTGTTCCTCCTTTTGCTTTTAGTGCCTTGAAAATAGTTCAAACTGAATGACTCATTTCTAGGCAAAAAAATAGTCTACCATCAAATATGCCGGTTGGATGGGGTTTAAGGACACTTGAGTTTCCTGCTGTCCTACAATGGTGTTTTCAGGTAAGGAGCCACCTCTATTGTTTACACATGCTTAGGGGTGAACCTTAAAACTTTTAATGTTATTGCAATGATCCAGTTCAGAATAGAGTCTGTCTAATCCCAGTTTTGCTGCATCCTCTTACTTCCCCCCTCTCCATCTCCTATTTTCACACTCATGATTCATGACCTGGTATAATTTTTATACACCTGTCCCTTGAGGCACTTACTTTTAGGGGGAGAAGGATGTATGTGACAAGCTTCCACTTATTTTTGAAGACCCACTTCTCCCAATGTCTTTCATACAGCTTTATGCATATAGGCAGTCTGTAACAAATTCCCACAGAACATACTCATAAATATATTATTTCATATTGTTTTAAGAAAACATAGCTCTAAATGTAATCAACAAATGTCCTCTGTGTTAAAATATCTTTTTAAACAACCAAAAACACAAAAAAATAGTACAAACATTTATATTTCTCACATGCTAGACTTGTATATATATGAATACAGTAAATGAAGAACATAGAAAACAGTGAAAAACAAATGGTACTAATGCCTCTCTAGAAATAAAATCACGACATGAAATATGTGCATTCAAATATATTTGGTTATGGAATTTAATGCCTATCCGAAGGTTTTAATTAACATTAATTCTCACTTTCGTCTACTTATTTGCTACCTGCTTTAGTTGGCATAAATTTTTGTATGAATTTGGAAAAATGTGGAGGAGTTAGCAAGCTACTGAAATGATCAAATGAGAGAATGCATGCAGGCTCATATGTTTCATTTCATGGGCATATTTTGATTGTTAACAATGAACTGAGATAAAATATTGGTTTATAGGATTAGTGTTGACCTTTTACCAAAGGATTCCTGTCACAACAAGTCCTATCACTCATTCACAGTAGTGTTGTAGCTGGAAGGGCTAACAGAGGCTACAGAAGGAAAATGAACAAACTTTAAACATCAATACTTGTGAAATCCATGAAGCACAGCTAAAATAAGATTACGTATCAAGTTCACAGTAGATCAGGGTGGGCTGAATAACGCTCACCTCCCCACCCCACTGCAAGATGAACACATCCTAATCCCTAGAACCTATTAATATGTTATTGCAAAGAAACTTTGCAGAAATTAACTTAAGGATCTTGAAATGGAAGATTATCTCTGTGGACCCTGTGGGTAGACTCAACATAATTTCAAGGTCTCCTGTAAAAGAGAAGCAGGGGGATAAGAGTAAGCTATTGAATCGTAGTCAGAAGCAGAATTCAACTAAATTTTATTCGAAAGGAATGGAAGCAAGAGTCTGAAGTGATGTGGGGAAGGAGACACACTCTCCTAGAGTCTCCAGAGGGAAGTAGACCTGCCAGTGCCCCTGAGATTGATGGACTTCTGGCCTCCAGAACTATGAGAGAATAAATACATGTTGTTTAATGTCACTTTATTTGTGGTAAGTTATTATAGCAGCAATGGTATTAATAGTAAACTAATACATAGATATAAATCTTTTTGGGGGTGTTAGAGAGAACCCCAAAGAACCTCAGATGCCCTTGGTGATGTTCTCTAGGAAACTTGAAAAAAATAAGATGATATATATTACATATTTCCACTGAGTCTGACATTCACACTGTGCTGGGAAAAAATAAATGTTTTTAATGCCATTTGACATTCTTCCAATATCTCCTCCCCATTTCTATTTAGTTCTAAAGGATCAATCTAATCCATTTGTAGACCAGAAATCCTAAAAATGTTGTCATAATTATGTCTTCTGTTTGAGATAACAGGTCATTCATTATAAAACCAGTGTCATTTAATATTTAGGATACAAAAGTGAAAATTCATAAGATAAAGTTGAGATTTGATTATCAAGTTCAGGAAGAAAGACTTAGGAGATAGATAGAATTTTATTGTTGCCTGAAAGTGAGGAAATGTGGGTTCTAGCTACAGATAGTGGGTGAGTGCTTATTATTTCCCAGTACTCTAATTTTTTAAATAAAATGATGAGACTAGATTGTGACTAAGGTATCTGTCATCTATAAAGTACACTATGGCATGAAGTGACAGTCAGTTTTTGTTTTTAATTCCAGGAACAGGCCTAAAATGGGGCTTAAAGGATAAATAAAACAAGTAGGCTCTCTGAGAGTTCCAGAAGAATCTGTACCACAAAACTGAACCCCAGGATGGTCCTGAATTCATTAGGGCTCCTTGTACAGTTGCTGTTTCCCACAGTTGTACAATATCTGTTGTAAAAAATTGTCACCATAAAGTTATGAGAGTTGGGGTGGTTGATAGTGGGAAGGAGGCACAGGATAATCTTTACGATTATTAAATTAAGCATTTAATTGAGCAAGTGTAGATCAAGCCCAGCTCACCAGTATAACATTTACAGATATTTTCAAAAGAGCAAAATTAATTATTAAGTGAAATATTGCTTAAGTAGGCTTATTTTCCTGTTTAGTTGCAGTAGTCATTTTAGGCTGAAGTTCTAAGATTTTACTTTCTAGATAAAGCCATTTTTTTACCTATCTTGTTGTTCCTTGTAGCTACCTTGCAGTAAATTTTTCAAAACTTCAAAAATTTCTGATATGTTTTTAGAAAGTTAAAAAGAACAAACACGTTGAAAATTTTAAACTACAAGACATTTTTATTCAAAATGCCAAAATAAAAAACAGTGAATTAGGGCTTCCCTGGTGGCGCAGTGGTTGAGAGTCCGCCTGCCGATGCAGGGGACACGGGTTCGTGCCCCGGTCCGGGAAGATCCCACATGCCGCGGAGTGGCTTGGGCCCGTGAGCCATGGCCGCTGAGCCTGAGCGTCCGGAGCCTGTGCTCCGCAACGGGAGAGGCCACAACAGTGAGAGGCCCGCGTACCGCAAAAAAAAAAAAAAAAAAAAAAAAAAACAGTGAATTAGATGGGCTTCCCTGGTGGTGCAGTGGTTAAGAATCTGCCTGCCAACGCAGGGGACACAGGTTCAAGCCCAGGTCTGGGAAGATCCCACGTGTCACGGAGTAACTAAGCCCGTGCACTACAACTACTGAGCCTGCGCTCGAGAGCCCACGAGCCACACCTACTGAGCCCACGTGCTGCAACTCCACGTGCTGCAACTCCTGAAGCCCATGCGCTGCAAGTCCTGAAGCCCACGTGCCTACAGCCTGTGCTCCACAACAAGAGAAGCCACCACGATGAGAAGCCTGAGCACTGCAATGAAGAGTAGCCCCCGCTCACTGCAACTAGAGAAAGCCTGTGTGCAGCAAGGAAGACCCAATGCAGGCAAAAATAATTAATTTATATTTAAAAAAATAAAAATTAAATTTAAAAAACCCCAGTGAATTAGAAACTCATGGATTATCTCTTTTTTTACTTGAGACAATGGGAATATTTTAACTAAATTTTAGACTGTTTTAGTGAGTAGGTAGAAGGACAAGACAGCTTGGCAATCAAAACTGTCCTCCCTCTCACTCCAGGGTAAACTTGACTTTTGAAATCATAATGAAATAGAAGGCAGTGAGGAACTTTATACTGGTAGGGTATGTATCTACATTTTATAATGTTGCAAGCAGTTAAGAATAAGCCTTTTTAGTGAGACAGCCTCAGTTTGCCTTTCAGTATGCTTTCTTCTTACCTATAACTATGGACAAGTTAACTGAATCTCTCTAGGGACCAATAAAGCCAACTGTCTAGATAGGCTGTTGGGCTCAAGTATGGTAATTCATGTGAGGAATTTTGGATCATATTCAGTCTCATCAAATCCTCAAATGATAGCTATTGTCATTTTACTAACATTACCATATATCAACCTTTACTAATTCACATTAATTATTTAGTGATGGAGATACAGTAGGCAAAGATATAACTAAAATAAAAACCAAAACATTAGGGCTTATAGTCAAGGCAAAAACCTGACAATAAGGAATTTATAATAGAAATAATGATTTTAATTAGATTTTACATGTGAAACTTACAAATAGGTTTTTAAGTTCAAACATCCAAACATTTACAACTTAGGAATAAAAATTGTAAACGATGTTCACAAATTTCAGATATATTATTGACAAAGAGCTTACATCTGCAGATCTCTGAATGCCAAAATAAGAAATTGAGTTCATTTATCATCATGATGTTTAATGGCATAACGGCTTTTTTCTGATGCTTGTTACACTAAGCTAAATCACTTAGTCCCCTTCTAGTCTCCCGCTGGGGATGAAGACCTTCCTCTTGCTCAATTCTATAACAAGTCAGCCAAATGCAGTATATGGACAGCTGGACATCAAGTCAATTTCTCTGGCTTTATGCTCTGATTCTAGAAACTGACCTCTTCAATGATTCCTTATGACCTCATCCCACAATTTCTGCTCATAAATTTCCTCTGTGGACTGAAGTTTTAATAATAAAGCAGTCCTGAGCTTCCCTGGTGGCGCAGTGGTTGAGGGTCCGCCTGCCGATGCAGGGGACGTGGGTTCGTGCCCCGGTCCGGGAAGATCCCACATGCCGCGGAGCGGCTGGGTCCATGAGCCATGGCCGTTGAGCCTGCACGTCCGGAGCCTGTGCTCCGCAACGGGAGAGGCCACAGCAGTGAGAGGCCCGCGTACCGCAAAAATAAATAAATAAATAATAATAATAAAGCAGTCCTTAATTTAGTTTCCTGCTCTGATCTGTCTTGTTTTGCTAGTCCTCTTAGGTGCTGAGATAATGTTCTGGAATTCTAGCACAATTCCCAGCCATTCCTTCAGTGCATCCCTTTGAATGTCCTTGATGATTTCCCTTTGCCTAATTTTGAAAATGTGCAGACACTCCCCCCACCATGATGTTCATTTTACCTTCCAATCTGAATTCTTTCCTCTTGTCTACTGAAAATCATATTCCTCATAGCATGTCATTCTCTCAAGACCTTTCTCGTTCTGAAGTCCCTGCTCTTTGAGGTCTGTTCATTCTCAACACCAGGAGAGACCTAGTCCTATCCTGATTGTTTACTCAGATATAGCTGAAACAAATAAACACTCCACTGCATCCCAGCCTGTAGTATAGCAGCATACCATTTGCTCAGCCAGAGCGGTGCAAGAGAAAAAATCCAGCGTATCTGACCGATAGCCACACCAGGCCCATCAGCGACTCTGCAAGTGAGGTAACCTCCTGGTGTACCCCAGGGGTTGCACTAGAGGAAGACATTCAAGACATTGCACTGAAAAGGGTTCAGGCTGTCTCAAAGGGCATGGCAGAGATGCAGTCAGGAGAGAGGGTGGTACATCTGCAGTGTTGATTTTAGTATAGGACTATTCTGGGTTTATGTAAAGCCACTGCTATTCACCTGCTGAGTGACAGCAGTCAGTGATCTCAGAGTGTCACTGATCTGAGTGACAAATTCCTCATCTATAAACATGAGGGTAGAAACCTACCTCACTGGGGGTGAGGTTTAAAAATGAAATAATTTATGCAAAGGGCCTGCCATAATGTAAGTACAGAAAACATCAGTGATAATGATAAAATAATAATAATAAAAACTACTACTGGTATAATTCTTATGTTATTATCAGCCTAAAATCTCTTTCTCACCAAGATAGCCTTCCTCCTTCCACATTGCCTTCCACATATCCTCCTCAGGACATAGACTGTCAATAAATGAATTTTTAATCTCCAAGGCTGTCTTTGAACTTCAGTTCAACCAATTCCTTCTACACACAAATACTGAGGGGCACTATTTTCCCAGGACCATCACCCTCTAGTAAGGTCCTCCCCATTCCTTAACTTCCTTTAGCAGTCTCTAAGCAGGGAAAGTGACAAGTTGCTACAGAAGCTTCAAACTTCAAATTGTTCCCTGGAGAAATGAAGGTTGGTGCTTGAAACAAAATCAGGCCATATGCGGTAAGTGAATATGCTCTGGATATAAAAATTTTAAAGCAAACAGTGTTGCTAAAGTTGTAATAATGGTCCATAGAAGAAATATGTATAAACATGCATTATTTATTTGACATTTAGTCCCTTGCAAAGTAAGTCAATGTTTCAGAGCCTAAAAATATTGTGTAATTTATTTAATATTTATATAGCAATTTACATTTGTTAAAATCTTCTGGGACATTTATTACTCTTTGATTCATACTTGCCCAGTGTACAACCTCCTTCTTACATATTAAAGCAGAACTTTAAAATTGATTGCTTTTTCAGCCTCAATATATTGTCGTGATAAATTACAGTCAGATTAAACACTCAATAGTTCTGTAACTTGTTAGACTCTAATATAAGCTAGCTGCAGCCTGAAGAAAACAGGCCAGCATTCATGGTGATGGCATCCGTCTTTATGCTTTATTTGGCCAATGCCCCTTTCAATAATAGCATTTGATTCTATGATTGATACTTCCTATCTGTATGCATAAGGTTATAAGAAAAATTAACAGCTTAAATATTCAATAAATTCAACGTTTTTTGGTAAGACTGTAGTGTTCAAAGCAGAATCAATAATTTTTTTTTTACAAATTTAAATTCCTGTTTTATTCAAATAAAGGCAAATCAATGATTTTTAAATTATCAAGCATCCATCTAAGCTTTTAGAATATGTCTTGATTTGAATAGCTTCATTTAAGGCTATTCAACTATAGTATTCAATATTTAGTCCAAAGCAGTATACAGTGAACAAATACAGGGCATCCGTATATAAAGATGACCTTTCCTATATCCTTTTTTCTATCTATAGCATAATCAAGATACTTGATGAATCTGTGTTTTGAAGAAAGAAGGCAGATAGAAACCATCCAAAAGCACCATTGATCTGACATTTGCTTGGGGAGCATCACTAAAGCTAAGCTATGAATCTCTATCCTTGATACTGCTCCAGCCTTTGATAAGAAATAAGAGCAAGGCGATACACAGGGTTGGATAATTATAATGTAGTCTATTGTTTGATTGCTTATCCTAACGCAAAGTTTTAAGTTAAAGAACATCTTTAGAAGCTGCTACTATTTAAAATTCTGTTGATTAATATAAGCATGTAATTATTGTTTCTCAATAGGAATAATTTGTATTTAGGAGACTCTATTTTTTGGTATGGATGCTAACTTTATTAAAAATAAAATACTAAACACCTTCATATATGCTGCATCATTGAGTAATTTATAAATTTTCTCTCTTTCCCAGAAGGTATAGGACAAAGCAAAGCAGTTTTGGCATCTATTAACAAAACGTGTGTTGGAATATCGACTCTGCCAATCTCTAGTTGCAATACTGCTGAGCTTCAATTTTGTTTTCTATAAAGTGGGCCTAATAATACACACCTCACAGAATTATTGTGAGAATTCATTTAAGTAAATGGAGCAACTGACGTGCAAAGTGATATGTAACTTGCCTAAGGCCTCCTAACTAGGGAAGATGCTGCATATATTTAAATTTCTGCCTTTGACATTAAGATAAGAGCCTTTTGAACTACATATCATTGGTGCTGGAAACAGTACACAATAAACTGTTATGTACTCGACTTTATTTCTGTACAGAATCTTGTGCACGGACTCTATTAAATTGAAACATTTATAAATCTCATGCATTTAAATTTTCTGTCCTGGTGTATAAATGTTCTAGTTTGAATACTAAAATAGAGAGGAAAGGAACTGTTCTTGGTTACAAGAATAATACACATGCCAGTTCCAAAGGAGAGTCAGCCCCTTCCATCATGAAGTGTTTTTGAAATAGGTCCACAAATTATTCGATACTTCTCTCTTCTAAAGATGGAGCCCGATTCCCTTTACCTTGAAAAGGAACTATACTTAATGATTTGTTTCTAATGAATAGAACATGGTGGAGGTGACAGGGTGTGAGACTTCTGAGGCTAGATCATAAAAGTCTTTGTCTTTTCCTGTTCCCTCTCTCAGATCACTCGTTCTGGGGACAGTCAGCTGCAGGCCATGAGGGCCCTCAAGCAGCCCTAAGGAGAGGTCTGTGTGGCAAAGAACTGAGCCCTCCTGCCAACAGCCAGCAAGAAACTGAGGCTTCCTGCCAGCAGCCATGTCAGAGGAACATTTTGAAAGCAAATCACCAGTTTCAGTCAAGCCTTCAGATGATGGCAGCCCAGGTCAACAAGTCAATTGCAGCATTGTGAGAGAACGTGAGCCAGAATCGTCCAACAAATCTACCCTGGAATTTCTGACCCACAGAAAATGTGACACAATAAATATTTATTATTTTAAGCAACTAAGTGCCATGGTAATTTGTTTTGTAGCAATAGATAATTAATACACTGCTACTCTAAGAGATGCTCACAGAAAGATGTCACCTAGATCCTCTGCCTCTTTTTAAAGTGTAAGAAGGAATCATACTAAAATCCTTTTGAAATCTGTATCACACAACAAATCAGTTTTCATGAATCCAACGGGAGTTTTCAAGTAGCATGAAGGGGTATAATTTATCCAAGAAAGGAATTGGGGGGTGTGCCATGTGATAATCATTTGGGGATCAGATGGTAGTCTGGGGGGAATTTGTGTAGCATTTTTTAGAGACAACATGGGAGAACAAGGGCAACAGCAAATTTTAAACATTCTTCTAGGATCCCAAAGGAATTATGTCCCCCAGAGGACAGTAGAACTGAAGCAAGACTCACCATTGTGACTTGAACAAAGAAGCAGGTCATAAACTCACAGGTAGGAAACTTCCATCAGAACTCAGGCAAAAATAGTGGGAGTCTTAAACCTACTCCAAGTGCTTGGGGAGTGAAATTCAGCTTTGTAGATTGTACATACAGTTCCTAAAAGCAAACACAGTCAGAACCTTCCTACAGAGGGAATGTTGCTGATGCACTTGAGAGAGCATCCAGATGACACTCTGTTTAGACAACCTCAACTCATGCATAACAGTTGTGCTCCTTTCCTAAGCTGGAATGTAATCTTTTAAACTTGGGTTTCCAGTCCCACTTACGGAAGAAACAGAATAGTTCCCTCTATAATTCACTTAACCATTTTAACATCTTAACTTAGTCTATGATATATTTTCAAGAGGAAGAAACTAGGGAATAAAATAGCTGTTTAATAATAGCTGTTAGTATTAGTATTATTAATGATACAAACATTTTTATGATAACGATAAAATTTTAGCGCCTTTGGTTCTCAGCACATTTAACCTTTCTCTTGTCTGTTCACCTGTCACTAAAAACATACCTACTTAGTCCTATCATGCATTCTGGGCACACCTAGGCACTAATAGGACTTACTTAAGGAAAAAAAAATTATATATATATATATATATAATCTTCCCATAGAGGAAATGCTAATTGGTGTATTGTACTTCTTTGGTGAAAGGCATCATCCTCTTTGATCTACAGTATAACGAGCTTTATTTGGAACATCACAGCATTCCATAAAAACTGAATAAGCATCAAATTATTGTTCCTTCTGAAGGAAGGGTGGGGGAGACAAAACAGCATCACACTTTTTGAAATAGGAGATGACTTTTCTAAATAAAAGACCAGTATTTGGGGGATAACATATTTGAAAATGGGTAATTTCAATTATTGATTTCTGATGGATTATAAAGAACTGGAGTCTCCTCTTGATAATCAAGAAAGATTTTTATTTTTTATATCTAAGTTCCCATTAGCCTACTCATTGCTCTTTCTAACGCTGATGTTAATCGAATAATATAACTAGAATAATTCCCATTATTTCTTTTCTTCTGAAAGAGAGAAAGAGACACCTAATGTCTCTAATGGTTCATGTTTTAATAATATCAGCTACAACAGTATAGGAAAAGTATGAGTGATTTCTTCAATGTAGATAGGCAAGCTAGAGCTAAAGGTCCAAGATTAGGGTACAGGTTTAAGGGAAAAATACCATAACTGTTTTTCATGTAGTACATCGATCTACCCAAAACCAAAGAAGAAGATCCTTTATATTATTGAATAATCTAATTTAGTACAATAAAAGATTAAGCTGGATTTTGTAGACAAAGTCCACTAAGCTAATAAAGAATATCTGTATTTCCCTGACCTTGCCTCTTGCATTTCTTCCTTGGGACATGGCCTGACATGATGGACAGTAGTTAGTGGGCACTAAGGCCCCTAGATAATAAATTAAATGTAACTAAACAAGCCCATTTTAATGAATTTCCTCTGAAAATGCTTAACAGTAAATTCTTATCTCTTACAGTCATAGCTCCATTCTCCATAACTCTTCATCTCCAAGTGATGCAGTGAACTTCAAATAAGAATTACAGTTGAAAAGGTTCATATTATGTATATGCACATACTTATATATATATGTTATGCAAACACACACATACATGTGCCTGTACACACACACACACACACACACACACACACACACACAGTATTAAGTATATCTTTTTCCTGAGGGAGCCTAATAAAAGTTCTAAATTCTTACCTTTCTAAATGGCTGACAACATTTCAAATTGTTGACAAAGGATAGAAGAGGTATTGAAAGGCACTGCTCCATCACCTTGGGTGAGTTTGAATTATAATCAATAGGTCTTCAATAGGTGGTATAAGAGGATTTTCAATGTTACTTTGCACCATTCAGTAGAATAATTAAAGCTGTTCCTTACTGCTGCCTCAAGGCAGTAGATGATTCATAAAAATACATGTTTTATTTCTTGTTTTCTTTTAATTTTTAAAATAAGTGTAGAATATGGAAAATATTAGAAACTGACTAGCAAAATGTTGAAGTTTTCATCTTTTTTTGCTTTGATGTTTTGTTTTGATTTTTTCTTTTGCTATTAATTAACAAGGTAAATTTCTTACTGATTGGTGAAATACCCTTGAGTTCTCGAGAGTGACCAAGCTGATTCTTATTACTTTAGCAATTTTTCTTTCTTTCACACATCAATTCTAGTTTATCACTGAGCACAGCTGACTTTTATCTGCAAAGTATAACCCCAATTCATCCACTTCTATCACTACACTCCACATCCTAGTTCAAGTCTGTATTCTCTCTGCTCCAATCTGGGCTCCCTGTTTATTACTTACCTGCAAATACCTATTGCCCACACAATAGCCAGAATGAACTTTATAGAATACAATTTATGATCATGTCCTTTCCCTGTTAAATCCTGTTAATGACTTTTCCATGACTAACAATGCCTTTCCTGTTTTAGACCTTTATGATATCTCTAACCTCTTACCCTATTTCACACTCACTGGCCTTTCTATTCTTTGAGTAAGAGAAATCTGTCTCTGTGGTGAGATATTGTTCTTGCTCTTCTCTCTCCTTGGAATGTTCTTCCTGGGACCTGCTTCCAATTATTCTACTTCCAATTATTCACATTTCACTCAGAAAGGCCCTCCATGGACTTCCCCAATTAAATTTGCTATTCTTACCCCCTTTCAAGCACACTTTATCCCATTAGTCTAACTGCCTTCATAGGTCTTTTTATTATCTGGAACAACGGCAAGCATTTTTTTTTTCTTCTCACTGCTGTGGCCTCTCTCGTTGCGGAGCACAGGCTCCGGACGCGCAGGCTCAGCGGCCATGGCTCACGGGCCTAGCCGCTCTGCAGCATGTGGGATCTTCCCGGACTGGAGCACGAACCCGTGTCCCCTGCATTGGCAGGCGGACTCTCAACCACTGAGCCACCAGGGAAGCCCCAACATTTTAAAAATTTATAGTTTATGGTCTGTCTCCAACACTGAAATGTAAATGCTATAAGAGCAAGAACCTCATCTGAATTGGTGAGTGTTATATCCCCAGCCCCTTGCACAGTGGTTGGCACATTATTATGTGCTCATTTAATGACAAATATTGTTGATTTTTCCATAAGTTTTAAATTCTGGCTTATTCCTTTTGGAAAAAAATACATGAAGAGCCCCAAAGGTGATATTTATACTAATAATCCCAAAGGGAAAAATGTGATTGATAGAAGAAAAATTTTTTTTCCAAAAATATATTTACTATGAAAGCGCCTAAACTAGGAAAACAAGTAATTCCATGTTAAAAGTCTAAAAATGAGGAAATGCCTTTCTTTATCATTGCTACAGATTATTGTATCTTATATATACATACCAAAATATGTCATAATATAATAATATGTGATAAAATAAGATGTAGCAACAAACATTATTATGAACTACATGGAAGTCTATTAGATTGCAATTTTTAACACACCAAATCATATTTTCAGTAATATTTTGAAGGTATAAAATATATTTTCACATTGATAGAACATAAGAAGAATAGGAACAAATAAAAATAATTTTATTGGATGATAATATTATAGATGATTTTATATTCTATTTCTAAAATTATTTGTAATATAATTGGTATACTGTTTTTCTAGAAAGATGTCTAATATATAAGGAGAAAATAATGGGAGGAGGGGTAACTGTGATGAGATGGTTACATTTAGAAGATCAACTTAAAACAAGCCAGCTTTCCATAGCAAGTGTTTTTTGGCTTGGTCCCATGCCCTTGCCTCCATAGTTAAGATCTTTGCCACATTAAGACTCAGCAGAAAGTATCAGTTTTGAAACTGGCAAATTGCTTGGTTTCCCCTTAACCTTGCTTACTTATAAAGGAGCCACATCCTATAAAGGCCTATATTTTTGCTAAATTATTCACTTAGGGAACTTGTTGGCCAATCTGCATTAGCCACTTTGGAGCTTTGTTTTGAAGTACTTGTTTACAGAATTTTAATACGTTCCTATAAGTTATCCTAGTTTGACATCGGAGTTTCTATATTTCTCTAATTTTGGAAGGATTGGCAAAATTCAATTCCACTCTGTAGAGTTAACAAATTCTCACACTCTGTGTGTTCTAGAACTTCTGGGCTTTTTTTTTTTTTCTTTGTATTTGTTACTTTCAGACAAAGTTCAATATAATTATAGCCTTCATAGGTAGTTCACAAGGGTTTAGTCCATTGCTCAGATCTGAGCAGATCTTTGAAGAAGTAAATTAGTCCCAGCTGCATATCCCTTCAGAAACATTGTTCTTATACATGTACTCAGATTTATAATTGAATATGTTAAAAATAAAGAATGTTTTATTAACCCAATACCTTTTATATTTTCTAATTGCCAATGTAAAGGAGAGAAAATTCAGGTTTTCTCAGAACTTCAAATGAACCTAATAAGGAAATGTAGTACTATGAGAAATAATGTCTTCAAGTACTAGGTAACAAGACGTAATGGTGACTTAACACTATATTCATGATATAAGCATACCTTTTAGTGTGAATTCCACATGACATTTTATATTATATTTCATATTGTTCTTCTACTAAGGAGCTTAGATTTTCTTCTTAATGTCTGTGTTTGATTTACATTAAAAAAAACTCAATATAAACGCAATATAAAAAATTTTTAAGCCTTTTTTCAGTTAATCAGAAATTTTTGTGGGGGGGATGGGGTAATAGCAATACAATAATCGTTGGATATAGTGATTAAAATATACACTATCATAATTACTTGTTGAATAACCATCTCCAATGTGAATTGATAGATATTTGCTGAGGATGAGGTGTGCTGTGGGATGCCACGACCTCTGGTTTTTGACATCTTAGTATTCCATAATTTCATGAAATGATTAGGATGATTGCATTGAAACTCCTTTAAATTCATGAATATACGGGTAATATAATCATGACTATCATAGATGGCAAAACCAAAAAACACTATATTTGCTGGTAGAAGTTCAGAAATGATTAGAGTAAATTAAATTTAATAAAAATAAATGATAGAAATCTAAGAGCCTGCATTCATTAATCGCTATTATGTGTGAGACACTGTACTGAACGCTTTTACATGAGTTATTTAATTCTCACTGCAATCCTATGGAGTATTATAATTATCCAAGTTTTATAGATTTGGAAGTCAAAATTTCAAAAGATTAAGCACCTCTCTCGAAGTCACAAATCCAGGCTTTGAATGCAGTTTTGACTTCAGAACTTCCCATCTTATTTTTTGTACAACAGCGCCCTCCTAAGAGCATGCACTTTGGCCTAAGTGACTAGGCAGAATATTCAGATAAGACGGAGATAATGGTTAGCCAATAGCACACATGAAAATGATTTAGGACTCTAGAGAATAGTGAATAAAACTTGAGTCAATAATGAGAATTGCATGATCAAATATTGAAATGATCTCAGAGAGTAACTACCTGGAATTAAAGTCCAATTAGGCCATTGCTAACACATTGGGCCTTTTCTGAGAATTGAAAAAAAAAAAGTGCTTCTCTAGGAAGGTCGAATTGCAGAAGATGTCCCCCACTTGACAGACCAATTAGAATATGGTGCCCCTTCCAGCAGACCAACTAGAAAAACGATATCCTTCCTCTGGCTTGAGAGGCAGGATACAAGACTTGGGTACATGATCATTTGCTCCATTTCAACCATCTGTCTGTAATGCTAAATTGTTTTCACAATTCTTGTACCAACTGAATTTGGAATTTGGTGTGAACATCTAATTTATTTTTTTCTTTAGGGTGAATTATTACTTTTTTCTTTAGGGTGAATTATACTTGTTAACTAGTTCACCCTTTCCTCAAAGATCCAGTGTGAGGCCAGGAGATAAAATTTTGATTCAAACTGACAGTTTAGAGAGTGCTAATTACTAATCTGAGACATCAAGAAAGCTAGTGTTAAATAAACTGTCCTAAGAAAACTAGGATAAATGGTTACCCTACTTCAGGTCATATATTTACTATGTATATCACTACTTTAGTCAATTTGTCTATGCTTGCAGCCATTCCACTTTTTCTGAATTAGTAAGGCTGTCAGATAAATCTTGATGTAAGGCAAATTTGTGCTCCTCATTCTTCCTCTTTAAGAGTGTTTTGGGGGGATTCCCTGGCCCTCCAGTGGTTGGGACTCCATGCTTCCACTGCAGGGGGCCCGGGTACAATCCTTGGTCAGGGATCTAAGATCCCGCAGGACATGCAACGTGGCCAAAAAAAAAAAGGAAAAGAAAACATAAAAAGACAAAAAACAAAAAAACACTGATGCTAGGAAGGAGGTTTCCTTGACTGAGGGTAAAAAAAAGAGTGTTTTGGCTAATTCAAGTGCTAATGTCAATTAACTATCTGATTTCAAGTAATTTGCTTTCATGCTGAAAATCTATTTATTTTTAAAATATGTCTGTTCATTTTTATAGTGTATTATTTTGCTAGGACTGCCATAACAAAATACCACAAACTGGATGGTTTATACAAAAATTTATTTTCTCATAATTCTGAAGGCTGGAAGTTCAAGATCAAGATGTTGGCTAATATGGCTTCTTCTGAGGCCTCTGTTCTTGGCTTGCAGATGGCCACCTACTTGCTGTGTTCTCACATGGTATTTTTTCTGTGTGCATGCAACCCTGACGTCTCAATTTCCTCTTCTTATTAAGACACATTCAGATTGGATCAGGACCCACCCTAATGGCCACATTTTAACTTAATTACCTCTTTAAAAGCCCTATTTCCAAATAGAGTCACATTCTGAAGTACTGGGGGTGAGGGCTTCAAAATATGAATTTTAGGGAGGCACAATTTAATTCATAGCAATAGTGTATTCATTGTACATTTAATATGATTTTAAAAATTTTCTTTAAGAATATTAAACGAACTCATTTAATATACTGTATTTGGTCATTCAAATATCTGTAGTCTGTGAAGGTCTGATTCTGTTGTTTGTTTCTGCTTACTCTGGCTGCCTGTGGCTTGTTTCTTTGTATATTTTCTGATTTCTCTTTGTGAGCTCATAATTTTTATAACTTTATGTATGAGGATTTTTTAATGTCTGTGTTTAAACCATGCCTACAAAGAGTATCTCTGAATTTTCTGCTAAGCGTGCCTTAGCACTAACATGTAGGAGCTCCTTAAACAAGACATTTTGCTTGGATGTTTTTGAGCCCTAAAAGTGATATGAAAATAGGTTCTAAAGTCCCATGATAGTAGGTTTGTGATAGTAATTCTCATGGATATAATTGTCAAGGCATGTTTTTCCTAGAGTACCCACTGTAGTAAGAAGTTTTTAGAGTTTCCAGCTTTATGAAAAAAAAGTTTCAATCTCAACTTTCATCTTGCTCATATCCCAGCCTTTGCCTCTTATTTCCATTGCTAACTCATTAAAAACAAGATATATTCTACCAGAGATTGGTAGATAATCTGAGAAAGCCTTATCTGTGTCCCACAGACAGTTTTTCTGTCTTTGTTTCTTACACCCTTATGACCTTTATTTCTTTTCCTTTCTCAGTAGGTCAAAAGTGCATCTGGGGCTTCCCTGGTGGCACAGTGGTTGAGGGTCCGCCTGCCAATGCAGGGGACACGGGTTCGTGCCCCAGTCCGGGAAGATCCCACATGCCGCGGAGCAGCTGGGCCCGTGAGCCATGGCCGCTAAGCCTGTGCGTCCGGAGCCTGTCCTCCGCGACGGGAGAGGCCACAGCAGTGAGAGGCCCGCATACCGCAAAAAAAAAAAAAAGTATATATATATATATATATATATATATATATCACCCATAAAACTTTTATTGAAGTATATCACATGTAACAGTCATGGACAAAATGGCGAATGTAGAGTTAACAGCCAGCAGAAAATGTCTAAAAGGGATTTAAAATCCACTTCTGGGGAATCCCTTTCATTGAAAGCAGAACATTTTATACCAGGGGTTCACAAAAGTTTCCCTTATGGCACCAGTCAGTGTGGTTCTACAATATCAAAGACTTCCAAGGGTAGCTTGGAAAAAGAAATTAGTGTAATCAGCCAGTGAAAGCTGCCTGGCTGTGCAAAGTAAACTGCATTATACAAGGAAAGGAACAGTCCTTTGATGAGCTTCCACAAATAAAAGTCACATCAGCTCACTGAGAAATGAACTCTTCATTAAATGAAAACAAAAATGTCTTATATCTGAATACATTTATAATTGCCTATTACATTTAAAATAAATATTTTATTTTTTAAAACCTGGAAACGTTTAAAATTATAGGTAGGCATGTAGTTTATCAGCCACTACTGATAAAAGGCAGATGTTATAAAAGGCATAGACTCCTGTATAGCCTCTATGGTTTCAGCCTAGAGTACCCCTAAGTTCTTCACTAACATCTAGATGCTAGGTTAGAGGACTCCATTATTAGTCCTGTGTAAACTACATTTCTACAAGACAGTTGTATATTTTAGAAATGCAATCTCTTCCTTAATTGAGCATCCAAGAATTAGGCCTAGTTTACCCCATACTATTTAATTAGATTAAATAAAGGACAGACTTTATTTAGTCTTGAATCATCTAGGAAAGATGAAACACGTGTAAAAGAAAGAGGAAAGATTTTTTTCAGGAGATTTATTCAGGTAAATTGCTGTGGCTATAATATGGTTTCTGGCATGTCAAAACCACCTTGATGAGCTAGTTTACTTAAAGGTTTGTGTATTTGTGAATATAAAAAGCTTATTAGACAGAAAAAAAAGATGAGTGATGATAAAGATGGCCTCAAGTACACATATAAACTTCGGAGTATGCTAGTCTTTTTGCATTTTAATATATGAACTCAAGGGATCAAGTTGCATAATAACTTTTTCAAGAGCTTTACATGGTAAGAGCTGTGACCCTAGGTCTGGCAGCAAATGAAAGACATGTGAAGTCCAGAGTTTTAAATACTGTCATCTATAAAGAATCAATAGTGCTAACTTGCAGAATGGATGAAATTTGCAGATATCCTTCTTAAGAAATTACAAGGAAAATAAAATCTGATTATCATTGGATACTTAAGTAAGATTGTACAAGAAATCTTTTTGTTTGTTTCTGATTCCTGGAACTTTAAAACATAAGGGATTTCATTTAATCTACCTAATTCCTAATTCTTATTGATAATGATGTCTAGAAACAATCTTGTTAATCTCTCTAATGTCCGTTTCACAGATAGTGCTAACCAGATATTATTATATTTCTCCAGGTAAATTCTATTTACATGAGACTTAACACCCATTATATATTTAATTTTGAGTAAATTTTCCAAGGTAACATTGAAGATTCCTGTACTAGTAATATGATAAACATACTAGTAATATGATAACATGATAAACATATGATAACATGATAAACATTTTCCAAGGTAACATTGAAGATTCCTGTACTAGTAATATGATAAACATACTAGTAATATGATAACATGATAAACATATGATAAACTAGTAATATGATAAACATGTTCATTAATGCCAAGGGCATAACAGTTTTTGAAAGCTACCTGAATATGGAAACTGTTTTCTTCAGATACTTGTATTTAGCACAAAAGTTAACACATAAAACTAATCCTCAGTGTTCTGGGAAAATAGTAAAATTCTTTTTAATCTTAAATTTTCAAAAGTTCTTTTAGTCCACCTTATTATTTCTTTACAGAGTGACCATCCTATCTTGGGGCAATAAATTTTCTAGTAATCTCTCTTGCTAAAGTGGACAATATTTAAATGGTCAGTCTAAAATCATAGTAGACAGATCGTTGTTTCTATAGCAGTGTCAGTACTGTTTATTACAAGTCACTTAAAAACTAAAGATAACATAAATGGTGTGCCCATCTTTCTTTTAAGTTGCCCGACTCTCAAGGTATAAGATTAGACTCAAAACTAGCCTCCAAGAGATGCAGTTACGTAAAGGAAACTAGTTAAATGTAGAAAAGATTCAAGAGAGACAAATATTACACATTTACTTATTCAGTCAGTCTGTCGCTCAGCCATTATTCTTCTAAGAGTATGTGGTGCAGTCTTTTTCCTTCTTGGACCTTGGACATATATATCTTATTAAATAAGATAATGTCAAGTACTGATAGATAAGTGGCATGCTTATGTGAACAGAGAATAAATAGGAGTGACTATTTTGGATCAGGTGGATGAGGGAAGAAGCTACTATCTGAGCAGAGGCATGCAGGAGGGAAGAGGGTAAAGCTTCTTTTTTTCTAGGTAAAGAGATTTTTCAAAAAGTTGGACACATGCTTAGCATGTTTGAGAAACAACAACAAAAAAAGGCCAAGTGGTTAAACTATAATAAGCAAAATTTAAAAAAAAACAAGAGCTGGTATTTGAGTGGAGCAGGAATCAGATCATATAGAGGAGAGTAATTATTGAAAGGAATTGGAATAATTTAAGAGATTTAGAAACAATTATTTTATTTATTTATTTATTATTATTTTTTTTTTTGCGGTACGTGGGCCTCTCACTGTTGTGGCCTCTCTCGCCGCGGAGCACAGGCTCCGGACACGCAGGCTCAGCAGCCATGGCTCATGGGGCCTAGCCGCTCCGCGGCATGTGGGATCTTCCCGGACCGGGGCACAAACCTGTGTCACCTGCATCGGCAGGCGGACTCTCAACCACTGCGCCACCAGGGAAGCCCAGAAATAATTATTTTAGTATTAGAATAGTCACAGTGATTATTGCACGAAAGAATATACTATAGATAGTAATGAAAGTAGCAGAAATGAGACTAATTAGGAGACTTGCATAATCAAGGCAGGAGATGGTGTTTTGGTTGGACTAGTAGCAGTGTAAGTCATAAAAATAGATTTGGGATATATTTCAGTGCAGTGTCATTTTCTAAAATTGAAAATACCTGGAAAAGAGCAGGTGTGACTGCAAATATCAAATGTTAGGCTAAAGCCATATTAAGATTAAGATGCCTTACCTGTTAGATCTAAGTAGTCATGTCAAGCAGGGATTTAGATAGGTGACTATGGAAGTCCAAGCAGAAGATTAAAATTTAGAAGCTTTTGATGTTTTTAAAGCTATACATCCCAGGGAAAATGAATATAAAGGGACAAAAAGATGTTTAGATTCTAAGCCCTGAAGCACTACAGCATTTAGAGATTGCAAAAAGAAGGATTCCTGCAAAGAAGACTTACATAGAGTGGTCAGTGAGACAGAAAGAGAGCTAAGTGTGGTAACCTAAAACCCAAATTTAAAAATTATATATTTAAAGAAAGATAGCATGGCGAAATATCAAGTATCATTTGGTCACTAGGTCCCTGTACTTGCAACATGTAGACACCACAAATATTAATAAAGGTGACTTTGGGGAGTTTGGTGGGAAGAAATTCAGACTGGAGAAGACATCAAAAAAACTAAAGGGTGAAACATTAGTAGACTGTCCAAAATATAACAGGAAAACAATTGCAAATAGCATGGTCTCATTGAATATACTGAAAAAACTAGTTTGCATTTTTCAAGTTTTCATCATTCAACCAGAAAATTGGTCATAATAGTAAATAGATTATAATGTCATTTGACCAAGAAAACTAAACTCATACAAAATTGTAACTGATTTGAGGAATGTCAAATTCAATTTATCAGTCATGAAGAAAGAAAACAAAAATGAAAGTATAATTTAAGAATGTTTTGGAAAGCAATTATACATCATGAATAGCTGGAACATTTAGAAGGTGAATTATAAGGACAGTAACTTTCTGATTTCAATAACATCTTTCCTATCTTCAGAAGTGCAGTAAGAGTTCAATAGGATGTTTCTTATGGTTAGAATATAAAAATAACTTTTGCATTTAAAATTACTTAGTCAATACTCTGTAATGGCCTATATGGGAAAAGAATCTAAAAAAGAGTTGGTATGTATACATATAAGTATATATATATATATATATGTATATGTATAACAGATTCATTTTGCTGTACAACTGAAACTAACACCAATAAAAATTTTAAAAATTATAAAATTACTTAGAATTGTAACTGGTTTTTCTCATAGCCAAATCCAACAGAAGTTTTAAAATGTTCTTAAAATTTATCTACTTTTTGTTCAAATAGACCTTCCTGGGGTGTCTTTCCTACCGTAATTTTCATGTGGAACTTTTTTCTCAGTTTTATTGAGGTATAATTGACAAATAAAATTGCAATATATTTAACGTGTACAACGTGATGATTAGATATATCTATACATTGTGAAAGGATTGCCACAATCGAGTTAATTAACAAGTTCATCACTTCACATTTTACTGTTTTTGTGTATGTGAGAGAACACTTACTTCCTACTCTCTTGGCAGATTTCAATTATACAATACAGTGTTGTCAACTGTAGTCACCATGTTATAAAATTAGATCATCAAAACTTATTCATCTTATAATTGAAAGTTTTTTATCTTCAACAAGCCTCTCCCTCTGTACTCCAAACCCCAGCCCCTGGAGTCCACCACTCTACTGCTTCTACGAGTTAATGTTTTTTTTCTTTTTAGATTCCATATATAAGTAATATTGTACCATGCTGTGATTCTATAACTGTCTTTCTCTGCCTGGCTTATTTCACTTTGCATAACCCCAGCACATTCATCCATGTTGTCTGAAATGGCAGATTTCCCTCTGTTTTAAGGATGAATTTTATACATATATATGGTTAAGTCTCTTAGCCTTAAAAATTTGAATGCTTTTTCCCTCGATTTTTCCTTATCTAGTTTCAGTTTATAATGATAATTAATGTAATTATGTGTAGCATTAAGACTGCAGTAAAGGAGAGGGACAGAGGAATCTATGCAATATAAAGTACAATATTCTAATGTTCTTTTCTAACTGGGTTGTGAAAGTAATTATATAATGGATATGAAATATATTCTAGTGAATATAGAAAAAGATGTATATATATCACATTTTCTTTAACCATCAATCCTCTGACAAACACTTAGGTTTTTTCCATAACATTGGCTATATGGAACAATGCTGCCGTACACATGCGAGTACCAATATCTCTTCAAGATTCTGATTTCATTTCCTTTGGATATACTCACAAATGGAATTGCTGTATCTTATAGTAGTTCTATTTTTAATATCTTGAGGGACCTCCATACTATTTTTGATAGTGGCTGTACCAGTTTACATTCCCACCAATAGTGTACAAGCGTTCCCTTTTCTCCACATACTCATCAGCATTCATCTCTTGTCTATTTGATAATAGACATCCTAACATCTCATTATGGTTTTGATTTGCATTTTCTGACAATGAGAGATGTTGAGCACTTTTTCACGTACTTGTTGGCCATTTGTATGTCTTCTTTGAAAAATGTCTATTAGATCTTTTTCCTATTTTTAAAATTGGGTTATTTCTTTTGTTTTTGGTTTTGGTTTTGTTTTCTACTAAGTTGTATGAGTTCCTTATAGATTTTGAGTTAACCCCTTACTGGATATGTGGTTTGCAAATATTTTCTCCCATTTCATAGATTGACTTTTCATTGTGTTCATAGTTTCCTTTTGTGTGCAGAAGCTTTTTAGTTTGATGTAGTCTCATTTGTTTACTTTTGCTTTTGTTCCCTTTGCTTTTGGTGTCAAATCCAAAATATCATTGTCAAAACCAATATCAAGGAGGTTACCCACTACGTTTTCTTCTAGGAGTTTACAGTGTAAGGTTTTACGTTCAAGTCTTTAATCCATTCTGAGTTGATTTTTGTGTACGGCGTAACACAGGGGTCTGTATCCATTCTTTTGCATGTGGCTGTCCAGTTTTTCCAACCTCTTTTATTGAAGAGATTATCCTTCCCCACTGCATATTTTGGTGCTTTTGTCAAAACTTTATTGACAGTATATACACAGGTTTATTTCTGGGCTCTCTCTTCCGTTCCATGGATTTTCCAATCTATGGCCACAGAGTATCTTTCCATTTATTTGTGTCCTCTTTAATTTCTTTTATCCATGTTTTATAGTTTTCAGTGTACAGATCTTCACCTACTTGGTTAAATTTATTCCTAAGTGTTTTAATATTTTTGATGCTATTGTATTAATAAATGGAATTGTTTTCTTAATTTCTTTTTCAGATGGTTCATGTTAGAGTATAGAAATGCAAAATATACAATAGCCAGGACATGGAAGCAATATAAATGTCCATCGACAGATGAATGGATAAAGAAGATATGACACATATATACAATGGAATATTACTCAGCCATAAAAAGAATGAAATTGAGTTATTTGTAGTGAGGTGGATGGACCTAGAGTCTGTCATACAGAGTGAAGTAAGTCAGAAAGAGAAAAACAAATACCATATGCTAACGCATATATATGGAATCTAGAAAAATGGTACTGATGAACCTAGTGGCAGGGCAGGAATAAAGATGCAGACATAGAGAACAGACTTGAGGACACAGGGGGAGAAGGGGAGGCTGGGACGTAGTGGGAGAGTAGCACTGACATATATACACCACCAAATGTAAAATAGATAGCTAGTGGGAAGCTGCTGCATAGCACAGGGAGATAGGCTCAGTGCTTTGTGATGACCTAGAGGGGTGGGATAGAGAGGGTGGGAGGGAGACTCAAGAAGGAGGGGATATGGGGATATATGTATACATATAGTTGATTCACTTTGTTGTACAGCAGAAACTAACACAACATTGTAAAACAATTATACTCTAATAAAAATGTATAAAAAATGCAACATATTGATTTTGTATGCTACAACTTTACCGAATTCATTTCTTAGTTCTAACAGTTTTTTTGGTGTAGTCTTTAGGGTTTTATATGTATATAATTCATGTTATCTGCAAATAAAGACAGTTTTATGTCTCCCTTTCTGATTTGGATGTGTTTTATTTCCTTTTCTTGTCTAGTTGCTCTGGCTAGGATTTCCAATATTTTGTTGAATAAAAGTAGCAGAATAAGTATCTTTGTCTTATTTCTAATCTTAGAGGAAAAGCTTTCAGATTTTTATCATTGAGTTGGATTTTAGCTGTGGGCTTTATTCATATGTGGCCTTTATTATGTTGAGGTATGTCTTCCTTCTACAGCCAATTTGTTGAAAGTTTTTGTTGTGAAAAGATGTTGACTTTTGTCAAATGTTTCTCTGCACCTATTGAGATGATCATATGATTTTTATTCTTCATTTTGTTAATGTGGTGTATCATGTTGATTTATTTATATATGTTACACTGTCCTTGCATCCCAGGAATAAATCCCACTTAATCATGGTTTATGACAGTTTTAATGAACTGGTGAGTTTAGTTTGCTAATATTTTGTTGAGGATTTTTGCATCTATGCTCATCAGGGATACTGGCCTGTAATTTTCTTTTCTCATAGTGTCCTTGTTTGGCTTTGGTATCAGGGTAACGCTGGCTTCATAAAATGAGTTTAAAAGTGTTAACTCCTCTTCTATTTTTTTGAACAGTTTAAGAAAGATTGGTTTAATTCTTCTTTAAATGTTGGGTAGAATTCACCTGTGAAGCCATCTAGTCCTGGACTTTTGTTTTTTGGGAGGTTTTTGATTAGTGATTCAGTCTCCTTATTATCAATTAGTCTGTTTAGATCTGCTCATGATTCATGAAGGTTGGTTGTATTTTTCTTGGAATTTACCCATTTCACCTGGGTTATCTAATTTATTCACATATAATTGTTCGTAATAGTCTCTTATGATCTTAATACTTCTGTGTTATCAGTCATAATGTCTCTTCTTTAATTTCTAATTTTATTTGTCTCTTTTTTTTTCTTAGTCTAGCCAAAAGTTTGTGAATTTTGTTTATCTTTTCAAAAAGCCAACTCTTAGTTTCATTGATCTTTTCTACTGTCTTTCTAGTCTCTATTTCATTTATTTCTGCTCTGATCTTTGATATTTCCTTCCTTCAGCTTACTTTGGGCTTAGTTTGTTCTTCTTTTCCTGGTTACTTTAGGTGTAATATTATTTATTTGAGCCCTTTTTTTAAAACGTAGGTGTTTATTGCTATACTTCCCTCATAGAACTGCTTTTATTGCATCTCATAGTTTTTATTATGTTCTGTTTCCATTTTCATTTGTCTCAAGATATTACTTGACTTCTGTTTTGATTTCTTCCTTGAACCATTGGTTGTCAAGGAGTATATTGTTTAATCTGCACATATTTGTAAATTTGCCAGTTTTCCTCTTGTAATTGATTTCTAGTTCCATATCATCATTGTCAGAAAAGATGCTCAATATGATTTCGATCTTCTTAAATTTATTAAGATGTGTTTTATGGCTTAACGTGCTGTCTATCCTGGAGAATATTCCTTGTGCATGAGAGAAGACTTTGTATTACGTTACTACTGGTTGGAAAGTTTTGTATATGTCTGTTAGGTCCATCAGTTCTAAATAACTAGTTTCAGCCTAAGGTTTCCCTATTGATTTTTGGTCTGGATGATCTACCCATTGTTAAAAATGAGGTGTTGACATCCCCTACTATGATTGCATTGCTGTCTATTTCTCCCTTCAGATCTGTTAATATTTGCTTTGTATATTTAGGTGCTCTGATGTTTGTGCATGAGGAATTTGATTTGCCTTTGAAGTTCAAACTCATATTTCTTCTTCTAAAAATTTTCCCTAATATTGGTAGTCAAGGGCTTTTTCCTGTCTGTTCCATTGAGCTTTTCTGTATGGGTTTTCATATTATCTTTCTACATTGCTTTAGTTATTTGCTAACATTCTCTGTTTCCTCTCCAGAGTGCCAGTCCTTCATATTTTAGTTCTGAATTATGTTCAACCTTGTGATTTTGTATTACTGACTGACCTTTCTTGGCTCATAATAATTATCTTAAAAGTATTGGCTAAAGTAATTAATTAATTAATTAATTGTTCTGTGAATTGCTCAAAGTGCAGGAAAAAAAATAAAGGAAATGAATGAGTATATTCATAATTTTAATCTACTTGTTCTAATTGTGATGATAAATTGAGTAATCTATTTTCAAAACAATAATATTGAATTATATTTAATGAAATTTTCAGAATGTTTCTATAATATTCCAGAAAAAAAATTGACAAAGTTTATTAAGTGAAAAAATTGTGGAGCCTATGGTTTTTCCTTTTGCTAATTTTCTTCAGGGTTTTTTGTTGTTGTTACTGTTATTTTTTACTCTATATTTTCATAGGTATTATCTTATTTTCTCAGTTAGATATTAAAAGGTTTAAGCCCTTTTTGCACTCAATAGCAATCTTAACCATTAAAAAGTTTATTTCCAATTCAATATTTATTGAATAAATCAAGAAGCATATAGGGAAATAGCTAAAATAATATTGTGATAAAGGTTTGTACAAATACAATTCAAAAAAATGTAAGTTCTGTCCTTACAAAGCCTACTTTTAAATTGGAAAATAAACATTTATAATTTAGCTGAATAGCATATTTACTCATAAAACTCAGATAAATAAAACATGGCATTTCCATCTCCAGTAATTTAATCTTTTGAGTTGCAGGAGGAGATAGGATGAAATGCTGTTTAAAAGGGTCAATTAATGGTGTATGAGTCTTTTCTGATTCACACAGTATCATTTGAATAAATATTTAATCACTTCAAATACAAGGTCTCTAGTGGGGCTATTTTCCTCCCCAAGGTGAATTCCCAGTACAAGAGAAAGCATACGGCTGTCAGGGCTTTGGAGGGCAGAGTGAATAGGGTGGAAGAGGGGTCTTGATCGGCTATTGGTCCTTCCCTGAGCCAGCCAACTCTTCAGTGGGATTCTGGACTCTTCTGATCCCCATGTGTAATGTCCAGGGTCTCTGTCTTGGTTCTTTCATGGTATCTACACTGATATTTGCTCCTGGTAGGATTCAACTCATAGTCTGTTCTCTCAGCATGGCGAGCAACCCAGGAAGTTGACCCTCTCTCCTGGCTGACTGATTTATCTCAACTGTGTTTGGCATTGTACTATTGCAAGATCTGATTGTTATTCCCATTAAGCTTCAAGACTTGATGGCTCATTCTATAGCTCTAGGACAAATACTCACTTTGTATATATGTGAACTCTCTTCCTGGCAACCCCTCCAATAAATTAGTTACTTTATACTTTCCTCTCAGGACATGTGGATCTTGTGATCTCCTTTCATGCCACATAGGAATCAAGACTGGGCAAGAAGCGCTACTTCAAGCTGTCTCTTTACTCAACCATGCCCCGCACTCTCTGTGCCCCCAGGTTGCCACAGAGTCTTCTGTAAAGTGAAATTCTCTTCAAATTTAGAAATGGAAATCAGATCAAACTCTCTCATGGTTTCTACCCAACGTATCTAACACATACACTCCTATTTTTTTTTTAATTGAGGTATAATTCACATATAATATTATCAATATATTAGGGCCACAACATAATGATTTAATATTTGCATACATTGTTAAATGATCACCACAATGAGTCTAGTTAACATCCATTGCCATACATAGTTACAAAATCTTTTTTTCTTGTGATGAAAATTTCAAGGACTTACTCTCCTAGCAACTTTCAAATATGCAATACAGTACTATAACTATAGTCATCATGCTGCACATTACATCCCCATGATTTATTTATTTTACAACTGGACATTTGTACATTTTGACCCCTTTAACCCATTTTGCTCATGCCCACTCTCCACCTCTAGCAACCACCAGTAAGTTCTCTGTATCTATGAGCTCGTTTTTTTGCTTTTGTTTTTGTTTTTTAGATTCCACATGTGAGTGAGATCGTACGGTATTTGTCTTCTTCTGTCTGACTTATTCCACTTAGAATAATGCCATCTCACATTTTCTTTATCAATACATCCACAGATGGACACCTAGGTTGTTTCCATATTTTAAGTATTGTAAATAATGCTACAATAAACATGAGGTGTTTATCTAACTTGAAAAGATAGATATCTTTTCAAGTTAGTGTTTTCATTTTCTTTAGATAAATACCCAGAAGTAGAATTGCTGGATCATATGATAGTTCTATTTTTAATTTTTTGAAGAACCTCCATATTGTTTTCCACAGTGACTGTACCAATTTACATTCCTACCAACAGTGCACAACAGTTCCCTTTTCTCCAAATTCTCACCAACACTTGTTATTTCTTATCTTTTTGATAATAGCCATTCTAACAGGTGTGTGATGATATCTTATTATGATTTAGATTTGCATTTTGCTGATGAATAATGTACCTACACAGACACTTAAGTTTGAGCCCAAAGAAGTGAAATCTAGACAAACGTGCTTCATGGTTGCTTCCTTAACCTATATCACTTTTTCTTCCCATAGTCTATTGGGACTGAAGGGCAAGAGTTACATAATTTCTTCTATCTGGATAAAATTTTCCATACCTTGTAGTCACTCACATCTTCCTAGTAGGTTTTCATTTTGCTTTCCCCCGTGCTGGATTAACATTGGTAAGGATGCTAGGAGAAACATGAGTTCACATATAAAATAAAACACACAAAAAAATAGTTTTCCTATAACAAGGGTATGATTAGAGAATGAATTGAAGTATATGAGTATGACTATCCACTATCTTGAGTATAGGGCTTTGGGTTGAATTTCTATATAATCCTTTATGTTTTTAGTTATTATTTTATCTCGTTTATTTATTTACATCTACTACTTCTGGTGTCTGGACCCAATTTTTAAAATCATCAATGCCTGGGATAGTTTTTGGAAAAAAAATAGAGTCAAACTAGAAGATTTCTAAGCCTTTTTCTACCTATGGGTCTGAGGTTATAATATGAATAATTTAGAGCTCTTTAGATTATTCTCATCTTCTTCCAAGATGTTGTTCTATGGCCCCATCCATTATAAAGTATTTAATTAGAGATTGATTACAGCCATCTGTGATAAGGTCATGGTATTTAAGTTTTACACTAGGAACTGATCAAGAGAATTATTGAGTTTGATATACATAAAGTAAAAAATATTGGCATTTTGCCTGTTTCATAAATTAGCCTACTTAGTAGAAGCAACAGAAATTTGATAGAGAATATTGACAAATTAATTTTGTACTTTGTCATTAAATACCTATTTTATGTATGACTAAAAAATTCTGAGTAGAGCTGCTGAACTATATATCATGCAGAAAAGGGAAATTTATTTTTTTCCTCTAAATTCAACATAATTACATTTCTACTGATCATTCAGCTAAAAGGCTAAATGTCAACTTTCCAAAAGTGAAAAATAGCTAGTTCATTCTGCACTTAAAATTTTGGATTGCTCTAAGATATGGGAAAAAAGCCTATTAATTATTAGAATTACTACTAAAGGTGAGATATTTGGATCCTCTCCAGTTTTATGATTTTATGAGACCATAAAATCATTTGATTGATTGTGGTTTATTTAAAAATTCATAATACCCGAAGTGGTTCACATTCATGGAGTATCTTCCGATTGGAGGGGATTATTTTTCATTTCATTATTATTATCCATAATGCTAAACTACCATTTTTATTACTATATTAGACAATGTATGTTTTGTTTTTTGTTGTTATTATTATTATTATTATTTTGCAGTATGCGGGCCTCTCACTGTTGTGGCCTCTCCCGTTGCGGAGCACAGGCTCCAAACACGCAGGCTCAGCGGCCATGGCTCAGGGGCCCAGCCACTCCACAGCACGTGGGATCTTCCCAGACCGGGGCACGAACCCATGTCCCCTGCATCAGCAGGTGGACTCTCAACCACTGCGCCACCAGGGAAGCCCTGTATGGTTTTTTATATAGAGTACTAACAACAACCCTACCATTTTTTTTTTATTCTTATCCGGACTTTATAGATGAGAAATTTAGATCTCAGAGAAATTAATTAGCTTACATTAAATTCTCCAGTTACTAAACAACAATTAAGATTTCAACCCACAGGACATACCTGACTCCAAAGCCCATGTTTTCCCAGCTACACATTGCCACATCAATAGAATAATCCATGATAACATTTTTCAGGAATATATGATAATATTTCAGACTTTCTATAATGGACATACTAATAAGCCTAAATAAAATTTTCTCTTAAGAATGATCTTCTCTGTTGAAAAGTTTGGGCAAGAATGCATGATGCAGGGACATCAAACCAAGAGGAATAAGCTAGAACAGAAGTCACAGAATAAGTAGACATCATTTACTCTTGCCTCTAGGAAGACTTCTCTAAGTACTACTTTCCTCCTCTGACCCCACGAATGCTGATTTGTGTGTGTTTTTGTGTGTGTGTGCACGCCACTCTTGCACTGTTTTTGTTTTTTAGCTCTTACTTCACTCGATTGCAATTCCTTGTATTGGGATAATATGACTCAAATAACTAGCCAATTGCTACTTATTTCATGTGTCACTTACTTTTATTTCCTGGCCCTGACCCTTAACCTTTATCTGCAATTGACCCTTAACCTTTATCTGAAATTGAGAGCAGGTCACTTTCTGGTTTTTGAGTACCATAAACTGAACCCTGAATGTACCTGAGATGGACACATAGTGAGTAGAGAAAGCTGCTGTGTCAAATGAGCCCTTGAGAACAGCAAAAAGGGACAATATAACAAAACCTATGCGGAAAAATTCTCATAAGAGAAAGAATAAATATTCCCTTAACTGCCTATGGGGATGGATAAAATATGGGGTAACTGGTGGACCTACACCCTCCCTAATATTTTGGCAGTGTGTAAGTTACCAAAGCAAGATAGAAACCCAAGTAAAGCTGCTGTTTGGTGGGGTAGGACAAATAAGCACTATGAAGTTACCGCTTCTGTAGGGGAGCAAGGATCTGAAATAAAAATTAAATTGTTTGACTTAAAATCAGAAAGGTACATTTCATCATGTCTGAGTGATTGGCAGAGAATGTCACAGCTGCACTTACTTACATGAATCTCTCTCCACAGCCTGAGATCCACTAGAAAACAGATACGGAGCCAATCCTGCTATAGTATTGGGCCTAGATCAGAGTTAAAAGTCCATTAAATATTTCAGAATGAATGAATAAATCTTGTTTTATTCCTGAATTTACTATAGAATCAGAGTTTCAACTCTGCTTTTATAAAAGAAACAATTTGTTCAAACCAAGTCTCACTCAGAATAATAAAAGGTGAAGAAGAGTAGACTAATTATCTTGGAAATAATTTAGTAAGCACACAATTTATTTCAAATCTCATTTTATCTATAAATGTCAACTGAACTTCTTCTTTCTTTTTTCCAGTCACACACATATTTCTTTTAATAGAATAGCCTTAAAATTTAGTAGACTTTTTAGATGACTTTTTTTTACAATGAAATCTTAAAAAAACTCCCAATATAGAAAAGTGATAAAAGTATTTCAGAAATTCCTCAGAGAATCTGATTCTTTGAAGAAAAATAATTCATTATTTGCAGAAGTCTTGGAATAAATCTTCAAGAGTACAAAGGAGTATAGTTTGAAAATTGCTATTTTCATAAAAGAAGTTTATTTTATAATAGTTACTGATAGAAAATTGATGCTTCAGGAAATTATAATTTTTCTGTTATGACTTCAGTTCTACCTTTGGCCCATTTTTCCATGGGGAACAAAGAGAAAAAGGATATTTTACCAATATCTTGGTTTGAAGAGCAGGAAAAATTTCTGGTCTGTTTAGTCTAAAGCATCAATACCAAAGGTGAAACATAGTTCTGTGTGCTTGCTTTCCCATAATTTTATTTGCCAGGGATATTAATAAACCAATTATTCAGTAATTATAAACATATTCATAAATTTTTCATTATAAAACTATCACATTTTTCCAAAAGTGAAACCTCTATTAGATGGGTATTAGAAGTTCCTTTCAAGACTTATTTTTATCCCAGAATATTAATAAATATATAAATGAGCTACTGTCCACCTTTTCATCATTGGGGATAAAATAATACAGCACCTCTAGAAATGAAAACCAGTAAAAAAAAAAGTGCTTCAGGGAGATCAGCTCAGTGCTTTGTGACCACCTAGAGGGGTGGGATAGGGAGGGTAGGAGGGAGGCTCAAGAAGAAGGGGATACGGGAATATATGTATACATATAGCTAATTCACTTTGTTATACAGCAGAAACTAACACAACATTGTAAAGCAATTATACTCCAATAAAGATGTTAAAAAAAAAAAGTGCTTGCTTTCTGCAACTATTGTATGGCTCTGTCTAAATTAAACACTCAACCTTCTCCCATTCAGTCTCTTCAAAGCTACTTGCTATCCTGTTTCCTCAGGTTAAATGTGATGAGAAACAGACCCAGAGGTTGTGAACTTTTCTGGGATGAAAGATGTCATGTGACTAAAATGTTCTGTGATTAATGTACATTCATTTTGCTTTTGATAGAATCCAATGTTGATTCAAGTTTTTGAGGTAATTAAAAACCTGACCTGGTGAGTTACTACTATGTGTAGTTTGAACTACTAAGATCTCTGGAATATTTTGTGCCCACATGATTTAAGGAGTTGGCTTGAAGTACATGACTTCAGCTCCTCTGCTGTCTCTTATTCCAAAGTTCAGCTAATAAAGAACACCCAGCTTGAATTTAAGCATAAGACTTTTCTATTCAGTGACTCCTTAGAAATGCATAAAGCAAGAACAAATAGAGACTGAGAGCTGCCTAGGAGAGGCAGCAGATCTAAGAGTTATCACAAGGGGGCAAGAATTTACTTTAGTCCTTACTGTGCGAATACATCAGAGTGCATCCTTGTATGTATGTAAATAAGTTCCCTCACATCTGACTGTAAAACCTCCCCAGTCCCCATTTGCTGCTTCATTTCAGAATTAATGGGTCCTATAGCTGTACTGCCTTAGAACATTTTAAAGATGAAAAGGTACATCTATTAGTAGGTATTTCATTCTGCATTGTGGTATGGTTAGTTCATATGTCTTTTTTGCCACTACTATATAAGTCCTATGGAGAGCTTAGGAACTATCACTTACCATTTGGTTTATCATTTCTTATATGCCTGTACAACAACCTATATCCCATAAGACAGAGGATAGTACCTGTCTGGCCCACAGTGAAAATAATTAAATTAATATTGAATGATCTCTGATTATAAAGAGTTCATAAAACATTGAAGGAGATAAGGGAAAGCATTTAGTTTTCTCCCGTGTATTATTGACTTTAAGTGCAAAAGGAGATGGGGCTATTATACCATTTATTCTAAAATCCATTTTTAAAATAGTATTAATACCAGAAGTATCAGTTCTGTCTATATACTGTCTGTGTTCCTTTTTATTAGTCCTGTTAAAATTTCTTAATTAAAAAAATTCTTATTACTTCAGTGTATGCCCAGAATTATAACTCTCTGGAATTTCCTCATTCATAAATTTAGGTTAACAGAACTGTATTTTTTATAGGTTTATTGATATATTACTGGCATACAATAAACTGTACATATTTAAAACATAGAATTTGGTAAGTATTGTATGTGTCCTGGAAACCATCACCACAATCACCAAAAGTCACCGTTATTTCTTGTAATATCTCCTTCGCACACTCCTTACACCCCTAAAACCTAGGAAATCAATGACCTATTTTCCATCTCTCTAAATTAATTTGCATTTTGAAGAATTGTTATGTTTCTGAAAACTATTGTTTCATAATTTTGTCTTTTTCTTAATTGTATTATGTGGGGAGGCAAATCCATACCCTGTTATTCCATCTTGGTTGGATGTGTAAGTATAATTTAGTTTTTAAGATCAGAAATGTATTTTTGATGAATAATTCAACAAGAAATACATATCAACGTTTATTCTTTACCAATTTGTTGTAATACAAATTGGTAAAGAATAAATACTCACTCCAATTCATTCCAATAATAAATACAATATAAATTTTGTAAATCTTCACTTTCCATCTAGCACTATGTAGTGTGTCATGGAAACAATGAACAATTGTAAAATGTGATTACTACTTCCCACCAACTTGCAGTATTGGTAAAGATACATAAGAAATTATTAGTTACTATAAAGTCTTCACAAGTGAGTATTTAATTTATAAATCCTAATGTATGTATGGGTCAATAGTACAACTTGGTATTATTTTCTGCTTCTAAAATTCTGTATCTATGAAATGCTTAATGCTGAAATTACAGGAATAATAAATATTAAAAGCCTTGATGATAATAATTGTAAGGTCTGGTATTGACTTTCAAATGGAGACTAATAGCTTATCATAAGAACAGTCCATCAAACAAACAAACAAATAAATAGTCTGTAAAACTGAAGTCTGGATCTTAATATTTAATCCTACTGGGTTTTTTTTCTGAAATTAGATATAACTATTCTGGTATACAACAGTGGATATATGAGTTACATAGCACTTCCCTTTTTCCTTTCTTGCAAACTTCAAGTAATTGCTCACTTATGAACCTCAATATTGATCAGAATTTTCAGTATCAGGAACTTGTGAAAAAATAATAAAAACTATGAATATAATTTGCTCTCCATGCCATGGACTTTAGAGTTTGTCTCCTTTCTGAGGTTCCCAATTTCCTAAGTGTTTCCTGAACCTCTAGTCCTCCTCCTTCAATCTGTCTTCTCAACCCCTTCCTCTCTCATCATGTCCAGGGAAGAGTCAGCCTTCCATAATTTCTAGTTCTCTTTTGCAGAATATCAAAATTTAGCAATGTCAGTAAAGTCTCAGTGTCAAGGATAATAATAAATTTTTTTAACAAAAAAGTTATTTATTTATTTATTTATTTATTTATTTATTTATTTTTGCGGTACGTGGACGTCTCACTGTTGTGGCCTCTCTCGTTGCGGAGCACAGGCTCCAGATGTGCAGGCTCAGCAGCCATGGCTCACAGGCCCAGCCGCTCCACGGCATGTGGGATCTTCCTGGACCGGGACACGAACCCGTGTCCCCTGCATCGACAGGCGGACTCTCAACCACTGCACCAACAGGGAAGCCCCCCAAAAGTTAAATTTTTTGAGCTTGCTTTTACTTAGTTCAAGTCTTTCATCATATGTTAAATTTCAGAGTCAAAGTTTGTCAGTTAAATTTTATTCTCTATATTCTCTCCATCTACCTATCTATCCATCATCTATCTATCTATCCATCCAACCATCCAGCTATCTATCTTTACTTCACTTTCATATTTTTTAACTCAAGCTAACATACAAAATGAGTTCTGTCCTTAAACTGTTTTCTATATCATGCATCTAACACAAATATGTTAAATATGTTCCACGTTGTTTATACTACCAAAGAGATCCTTTGCAAAGGGACTAATTGAAGCCCTAGTTTTTTTCCTCACAGACATTGCTAAGTCTGAGTTATAGTATATCGGTAGAAATAAATAATTAAGATGCTGGATTACTGAACGCCATGTGGAGAAGAATTTCCTCGGTTGGAGAAAGAATACCTAGTGCATATGCCTGGTGTGAACCAGTATTATTTACATGAGCAGAAAATCTGAAATGTCAGATTTTGTCAGGAATGTCAGGAATGTACCCTATGGTTGCTATAAGGAAAGCAGAGCCTTGGCTTCCCCTTTACCTTGAAGTCAATCAGTTCAATGTCTGCTATTCCCTCAACTACAGAAAGGCATTATAAATATGATTAAAAAATGATTTTGTTGGATGTCTGACAGAACAGTTCCTACTGAGAAAACAGGCACAGTAAGAAGAAAAGTAGTTTAAGACACATCATATTAGTGGAAAATAAATTTACAAAGAAGACTCCTGAATTATTTTCAGAATCATAGAAAAACTTGAAACCTGAGTTACTGTGAATGCTCTGGAAAACTTTGTGGTGATGACAATTTGGGCTAACAGCTAAGAAGGTCACATGGCAATCAGATTCTCATGATTTTTCTCACCACTACTGAGTTAGTAAATGCTAGTAATCTCCCAGAAGAGCCTGTTCTTGGGAAATTTCCAAAATAAAGAAGTTAGAATAAGTATCGAAGATCATGTGTGCTTATTTACACTAAGCTTTGGAACCCTTTGTGGTTCACCCATTCTAAGGTATTATTACTAAATTTTGCTCATGCTGAGAACCTCCCTAGCATTGAGTCTCACACTCTAGTTTGAATACCAAAGCCTCAAATCAATCATTAGTGTATTTCAGGTCCCTCAAGAACAGAGGTTCTGCTACCCAAGCCCCAGCCAACTCCTGGGAAAGGTACAAGTTAAAAGAAAATGCCAGAATTTCTGTTCACACCAATCAGTAACTTTCCATTCAGTTTATTATTTTGTGTTATTTTTTCCTGCCTTCTTTTGGATTGAGTATTTTTTTCAAGCTTTAATTTATTTTTTTTTTTTTAGGATATCAATTTTTTTCTTACATCTTTATTAGAGTATAATTACTTTACAATGGTGTGTTAGATTCTGCCGTATAACAAAGTGAATCAGCTATACATATACATATATACCCATATCTCCTCCCTCTTGCATCTCCCTCCCATCCTCCCTATCTCACCCCTCTAGTTGGACACAAAGTACCAAGCTGATCTCCCTGTGCTACGTAGCTGCTTCCCACTAGCTATTTTACATTTGTTAGTGTATATATGTCCGTGCCACTCTCTCACTTCGTCCCAGCTTACCCTTCCCCCTCCCCATGTCCTCAAGTCCATTCTCTACATCTGCGTTTCTGACCCTATGTTCTTCAGAGCCTCTTTTTTTTTTTTAGATTCCATATATATGTGTTAGCATACGGTATTTGCTTTTCTCTTTCTGGCTTACTTCACTCTGTATGACAGACTCTAGGTCCATCCACATCACTACAAATAACTCAATTTCGTTTCTTTTTATGGCTGAGTAATATTCCATTGTATATATGTGCCACCTCTTCTTTATCCCTTCATCTGTTGATGGACACTTAGGTTGCTTCCATGACCTGGCTATTGTAAATAGAGCTGCAATGAACATTGTGGTACATGACTCTTTTTGAATTACAGTTTTCTCAGGGTTTATGCTCAGTAGTGGGATTGCTGCGTTGTATGGTAGTTCTATTTTTAGTTTTTTAAGGAACCGCCATACTATTCTCCATAGTGACTGTATCAATTTACATTCCCACCAACAGTGCAAGAGCGTTCCCTTTTCTCCACACCCTCTCCAGCATTTATTGTTTGTAGATTTTTTGATGATGGCCATACTGACTGGTGTGATGTGATACCTCACTGTAGTTCTTTTTTTTGTTTTTTTGTTTATTTTTGCGGTACGCGGACCTCTCACTGTCGTGGCCTCTCCCGTTGTGGAGCACAGGCTCCAGACGCGCAGGCTCAGCGGCCATGGCTCACAGGCCCAGCGGCTCTGCGGCATGTGGGATCCTCCTGGACCGGCGCACGAACCCGTGTCCTCTGCATCAGCAGGCGGACTCTCAACCACTGTGCCACCAGGGAAGCCCTCACTGTAGTTTTGATTTGCATTTCTCTAATGATTAGTGATGTTAAGCATCCTTTCATGTGTTTGTTGGCAATCTGTATATCTTCTTTGGAGGAATGTTTTTTTGGGTCTTCTACCCATTTTTGGATTGCATTGTTTGTGTTTTTGATATGGAGCTGCATGAGTTGCTTGTATATTTTGGAGATTAATCTTTTGTCAGTTGCTTCATTTGCAAATATTTTCTCCCATTCTGAGGGCTGTCTTTTTGCCTTGTTTATGGTTTCCTTTGCTGTGCAAAAGCTTTTAAGCTTCATTAGGTCCCATTTGTTTATTTGTGTTTTTATTTCCATTTCTCTAGGAGGTGGGGATAAAAAAAAATCACAATTTGTATGGAAACACAAAAGACCCCAAATAGCCAAAGCAATCTTGAAAAAGAAAAACGTACCTGGAGGAATCATGCTCCCTGACTTCAGACTATACTACAAAGCTACAGTAATCAAGACAGTATGGTGCTGGTACAAAGATATAAATATAGATCATGGAACAGGATAGAAAGCCCAGAGATAAACCCACACACATATGGTCACCTTATCTTTGATAAAAGAGGCAGGAATATACAGTGGAGAAAAGACAGCCTCTTCAATAAGTGGTGCTGGGAAAACTGGACAGCTACATGTAAAAGAATGAAATTAGAACACTCCCTAACACCATACACAAAAATAAACTCAAAATGGATAAAGACTTAAATGTAAGTCCAGACACTATATAACTCTTAGAGGAAAACATAGGCAGAACACTCTATGACATGGGTTGAGTATTTTTTAGATTTTATTTTATCTTTACAATGTTTTCCTCATTGGTTATTAGAAAATTAGTTAGAAACTGTCTCATGGGGTTTTTGTTTGCTTGTTTGTTTTTGTCTACTTGGCTTCTTTGAGCTTCTTAGATCTGTGGGGTTATTGTTTTAATCAAAGTTCAGAAAACATGGTCTGAAATTTTACATATATATATATATATATATATATATATATATATATACCTATACACATATATATTTCCTAACTCTTCACCTTCTGTGACTCCTATTTCATGTACACTAAAATGCTTTATATTGGCTCAGAAGTACTTTTCATTTATTTTTTAATTTTCTCTATGCTTCTCTATGGCTAATTTCTATTGCTATGTCTTCAAGTTTCACAATCTTGTGCACTGCCTAATCTGTTGTTAACCCCATCCAGTTAATTTTAAAAAATAATTCACTTTTTGTGTCTAGAAGTTCCTTTGGATTTTTTAATCTTTTATTTTATTATTTGTTCATCTTTTTCTTTAAATATGTGAACATGGTAATAATAGCTATTTCAACAACTTGTCTATTTATTCTAACACCCAATCATTTCTGGAGCTAGTTTTATCAATTGACTTTTCCCCTGGTTTTACTGGATGTTGAACATTGTGAATTTTATGGTGTTAGATGCTGAATTTTCTTGTATCTTTTTAAAGAAATTGAGCTATTTTTTGGTAGATGGTGTAAAGAAAACCAGCTAGCTCTCTCATCTTTTCTAATAAGGGCACTAATTCATTCATGAGGGTTCCATCCGCATGATCTAATTACCTCCCAAAGGTTCCATATCCACATACCATCACACTGGGGATTAGATTTCAACATATGGGAACACACACATTCAGTCCATAACATTTGTTCAATTTTTCCTTTCAAGGTTTATTTTTAAGCTTTTTAAGCTTTTTAAGCTTTGTTAGCCAGATATAGCATACCTTATAGCATAGCATAGTTGAGCCCCACCACTAAGGTGTGGCCCTTCTAGGATCTCTACTAAATGTCCTGAGTGATCAAGACTTTTCACTTGGACTGGTTAGAACTTAATGCCTCATTACCCTGTGTGAACTGGGAGTCATTCAGCTTCCAATAATTCAACTCAACATCAAATGTTTCTTATTATTCCATATCATGGTTGGGAGAGGAAATTCCTTAACTTATAAAATATAATTTGGGCTATTTCTGAACCATATCTTCTTTAACATTTAAATAAATTTTTTAATTTACAAATGTAATTTTCATTCCCCCCCCCACTTTCTTATTTCATCTTCTTCCATAGCAGAGCACTACTGATTTAGCAGAATAAAACATCACCTTGGATCTCTCTGAGGATATTCATTAGGATTTTTTTTAAAGTATCTTCTAGCTGTTTGATAACCTTTGGTCTCTGTGGCTGGTTATTCTATTTGTTTATCGTGGTTCTTTACCCTTGTTCTATTGGTGTTCTCAAATATTTGACCATCATAATTTTGAAGAATTTTGTTGATTATGGTGGAGATTTTGTTTCAATGCCATCTGTCCTCACTTTCAAATTTGTGGAAAGTAATGCAGGCATGAAAGTTTTTGTACCATCTCAGTTGAAAAACAAAAGGAATTCCCAGCCCTAACGAATTCAGTATCTTTAGAATATGACTATGTGTTTAGCTTAGGCCCAAATAAGACTGTAATCTGTGGGCTGATTTGTAAGTATAGTGGGAGAGGATGGGGGTAGAGTCAACTAACCCAGCTCTTCCTTGGATATCATAGTCAACCCAACAGTTAATGAGTACTTTCTTTATAACACATTGTATATTATATATAATAATGTAAAATTATATATAATATAATATATATATTATATATATAGCTGTTCTCTACAGCTGTCAAAACAGGAACATAGGTTTGGAGCCTAGCAGGACTTCTTTGGACAGTGAAGAAAATTTTCAAGAATCTTCTGGGCTGTGATTTTGTCTGTTCAGGTTTTCATGTATTGAAATTCTATCCCCATTCTGCTAGTTTCCACCATTCATTCTGTGCATTATACTGGATACATTCTCTTTAATACATATTTGCTGTGATTTCAGTTGAGAGCAAGGAAGGTTAATTGTCTGTGTTCAGTCTACCATCCTGAACATGATGCCCAAAATTCCAATTTTTAAATAGATTTTTAAAAATATATCATTCATAAAGGGGATTGTTCTCCCAGTGTTCTCTGTTAATGCCTGCCACCAATTTACTATTATGCCATAATAGCTTCTATTTCATAGCATTTACGTTTTACTCTGTATATTTGAGTTTTTCTTTCTGCTTGATTAAATACCTATGATAGATGTGAACTAAAAATTATTTCCTATTGGGTCAACATGAATGTCTTTCTGTATGACTTAAATATCCCCTCTGGCTGTAGCATCTTAACTTTTCAGGCTTAAACATTTTGTGCCATTTTTAGTGTGGACTGAACTTCTAGTGCTTTTGACATCACAAAAAGTGATTTTCCTATTGATTAATGGGTTTATATTTTCTAGAATGTGCAAAGATTACAATACTAAAAAGATGAACGGTGGTTAAGAAGTTAAGTATTTCAATTTGTGGAACTAAGAAACTATACTATCTCCTCCCTAAAGTGGTTTGCAACACAAATTATTTTGACCAAATAAAGTTTTAACTTTTATGCTCAAAAATACACACTTTTCTTCTTCATATTAAACAATTTTAAAATTAAAATGTATAGATATTATATAACAATATATAATATTTATAAATTGAAATATTAACTAGATTAAAATAAACTATTAGATAAAAGTTAGCATGTCATCATTTTTACCTTTTATAACAATTTCTAGTTATTTTATTCTGGTATTTATGTCATTCTTGAGAACTTTTATTTTGGAATTATAGAGAAAGAAAATTTATATGTGGTAAATGAAACATATAGTGAAAGGGTTGTGGATTAAATGTTGTATCTTGTACCAGAACAACCAAAATAAACAATTTATTGCTAATAAAATATATACAGAAAACAGATATGATCACAAAATATAAAAATTAAAGGGTCAATTTTGTGTTAATCCTAACATGTAACTGCAGATGATATTAATTAAAACACATTAGAATAGACTACTAGAGAAAGGAATTAATATCCTTGAAATCTATGACATCAAGTAAACTATCTTAAGAAGTGACACATTTATTGTGTGAATTACATAAAATATGCTTGGACAAAATCTTAAAGAATATCCCAAGACAAGCAAGTTAAAGAAAATACACTAAATTCAACTTAACATGTTTCTTTCATCTGTAACCTCTATGAGTCTAGTATGCAAATGACGGCAAAACCATAACTACAAGAATTGATCATCCCCTTGATAAACGTTCACACAACTGATAACAGTTATTATCCATTTACACTTGTCATGAACAGATCTCCTACTTCTAGGGGAAACAGCAAGGAATTGACTGTCATACTACTTTCCTAATACACTGGACTAGTCTTTTGATATACTGTCAACTTTCACTACATAACTAACATAATAATTCCAAATATACATCATACTCTTCTTGTCCTTTATAAGATTTCACAAATAAGGTAAACACCCTCTACTGCAACCATTCATCGATTTTAATGTCACTTTTATTTGTAAAGAGGGCATCTAAAATTCCGTTGAGTGTTTAATGTTTTATAAACAATAGATGATTATTAAATGATTCATTCATTTGTTAATACTATCATTTCAAAAAGTAATTCAGTTCCCTGTAATGTCATATGAAATTGATTCTATTTATTATAAATAAAAACTCCAATAAAAATACCTTCTTCTGTTCTTTATAAGATGGAATTTTAAAAAATAAAATAATACAACAGCTACACAATTGCTGCTGATAATACCACTGGTAACACCATTGGCTTAATATATTTTATTAATATTATTGCTTTGTAACAGTGATCCTAGTGTTACTTTTCAACATGTTCTATTATTGTTCACAATTTCAGCATTATTGATTGTACCTTAGATCAGTTTCTCTCTGTTTAAATAAAATTATGTTTCCTACTCTCTGACCATTGATTAGGCTAGGGTAAAATTCATGTTTAAAATCAATTTTATTCTAGTAAATGTACTATTTGACCTTCTCGTTATACTAAACATGCTTATCAATACTCATTGATATTATTAACATTAAGTTGTTTTGTAGTTCTTGGTAAAAACTATGGATTATATTTACTAGTGGATAATTAATTTTTGACCCTTCACTTTGAATCCAATCCAAATATATTATTATTTTAATCATGAATTACTCAAATGCCTACAAATTCTACTATCAGGAAGTGACTAGGGCTCATGCAAAGCACCTCAATATGATTGTTCTTTGAAATGTTCTTAATAAGGATACATTTACATCAGACACATACATTCAGAAACAGTTCTTCTTTCTCAACATGTTAAAGGAAACCGTTCCCAACTTCCATCCTTATACCTATAGATTTTTCTGCCCACAACCTGTTACTTAAAGGGCCATCTTTCAACTTTGGCAATAGGATCTTATTTTTTCTTCTTAAGGACAAATCATTGAATTCATCCAGTAACTGAGATTTCTTACTGAATTTGTGCTGTGATGTTATCCTTTATTTCATTGAGATGTATTTTTCAGAATCCATTAGCAGAGGCTCAGAGGTATATTTCAAAGTAGCAGGCACACATTTATAGTTCAAATTTTTAGGGTAAATGTATACTCAGAGATACTATATAATATTTACTAAGCAAGGCAGATAGTTTTATGGTGGCTACAATGTGAATATTTCCTCTGATTATATAACTGTTAAATATTGAATCTAAGGGAGCACATCTTAATTACCTAAATACAAAGGTTATTTAAATTTATGAGCATATTATATGCTAAATCCTCTGAGACCTGGAAAATAGATTTTCAGAAACCAGAAACTTCAGTTACAGTATGAGGAAATAGGTTGAGGGGAGGATGAAGGTTTTGGTGGCAACAGGTATACTCTGAGGATCCACCATCAAGTGAACTCAATTGAGAATATCTGCTAGCCACAAATTCAAATATATAGTTTATTAGTTAACTCTTTTTATCCACTTAAGGACATACCTTAATCTGCCTAGGCTATCATAGCAAAAGACCATAGACTGGGTGGCTTAATAAATAAACTTATTTTCTCAAAATTCTGGAGGCTGGAAATCTGAGATCAGGTTGTCAGCATGATCAGGTTCTGGTGACAGCTTTCTTCCTGATTTATATATGGCACTAGTATACAATACAAGGGCCCTAATCCTACCCTAAGGTCTCCATCCTTATGACCTCATGTAACACATATTACCTCTCAAAGGTCCCATCTCCAAATGCCATCACATTGAGAGTTAGGGCTTCAACACATTAATTTTAGGGGGGATACCAACATTGTCCTTAACAGAACATTTGTGTCCTTGGGAAGTAATCATCAGGCAAAAATAGAACTATATAATTGCTAAACAGTTTTAAAGTGTATGCCAAAATATTACTTTTATTTAGGCACAGTTTTTGCCATATGTTTGCCATTTCATTGCCCTCCCTTTATTGTTATCTCCTTGAGCCAATTTATGGACTCAGTTATTAGTTCAAGATCAGAATGGTATCTCAGAATACATTTTAGAAGAAGGTTAACTCACCATACAGATATCTCTAACTAGAAAACATGTTCCCCATTGTAGCAGTCCATAAAATATGTAAATCAAACCAAAAACTGAATCACTCTCCCAACTAAGCAGTAAAAATTAATGCTTACAAAACATAAGAAGAGCAATGGTTTCTATTTTTCCCAAATCAAATAAAGTACTCCCTTCACAACATTACAACACTCTGGGGCCTAAAGTTTAGGCACTGATAGATCAAGAAAATGGGCCACAGAAGATTAAAAAGCATAATCAATAGTAAATCCCCAGGACGTAGGGTCATGCATTTTTTAGTATTGCTGTCTAATCCCAGAAGATTACAGTTATTAAAGATAATATTTTTGGACCTGACATATTCACTTTCCACTTAAAAGCATCATATGTGAATATTATTACCAATACTATAACCATTCTAACTGCTACTGCTGCTATAAAGGATATATCATGTGTCTGTTTTCAGGTGTAAAGAACTGTTCACTACTCACTCTTTTTAATTGCCTTTGGTAATGGCTAAGTTACAGCAACTGACATCTGGAATCTAATTAGGAGAAGTTTATCAGTAGCTCAAGCTCTTGATCTTAGTTTTGCAGTCATTGTTACTTTGAATAAAATTGTCTTCTTTCTCCAGGTTCTCATAACTGAAATATCTCGGCATAGTTGTAATGTTCTTTCTTGCTAGATGAGTTTTTTATTTGAGCATTCTGGGGAGTTTGTGTATAAGATGTGAATCTAAATGTAGCTATTCACACCTTCTGTCCTGCTTTTAACTCTTCTGCCTCTCAACACAGACTCTACCTGCCAGGATCTAAATAAAGAGCATAGTTTACATTACATGCTAAGCAGTGTTATGTAAAAATTAAGCCCTGAAAATATCTTGCAATAGTTTTGTAAGGGAGCTAAGTATGTGTGTCATCAGATTCCTTTTAGTGATACCATGACTATGCCTGCATTATCAAATTATAAAAATTAGAAAGAAATAATCACTTAACTTCCAATTCATATTCATAGAGAGAGAGGGAGAGAAAATTTATTGTCTTTAAATTTGCTTACTGTTTTTAATTGAGAGAATTGGTCCTTAACTATGTCGGGAGATTGTCTCCATAGCTGGTTGGTATCCCTGGAAAAGTTTCCTAATATTGAAAATATTACTATTTTCTTATCAGAGGTCCAGTCAAAATTGTATTACTTTTGGCCAATAATTGCTGCAGTAATTACAGAACAAGGGATACTTATAAAACTATGTCAAAATCAATTTCAAAGAAGAAAGTAGAGCCAGGGAGAGCATTTCAATTTAGGATTATGTATTCTCATTTTCCTTACAGAGCTACCAGACAATCTCATCAACATATCTAACAATGTCTGTAACTTTACCTCTGACTGTTGAAATGGTCAGTGAAAACAGTTTCCAGAAATTACTTAATTATCTATATAAAATGTTAAGCACTTTTCCTTCACTTATCTTGCTTCAGAGACTAAAAACAGAGTATAGAATATCATCAAGTTGGGTTTAGCATTAGAAAGACATGGGTTTAGTCATCTGTATGTCTTCTTTGGAGTAATGTTTATTCAGGTCTTTCGCCCATTTTTTGATTGGGTTGTTTTTTGTTGTTGTTATTGAGTTATATGAGCTATTTGTGTATTTTGGAAATTAAGTCCTTTTCAGTCACATTGTTTGCAAATATTTTCTTCCAGTCCTTAGGGTATTTTTTTGGTTTTGTTTATGGTTTCCTTTGCTGTGCAAACGTTTTTAAGTTGATTAGGCCCCATTTGCTTATTTTTGCTTTTATTTCTATTGCCTTAGGAGACTGACCTAAGAAAATATTGCTACAATTTATGCCAGAGAATGGTTTGCCTATGTTCTCTTCTAGCAGTTTTATAGTGTCATGTCTTATATTTAAGTCTTTAAGCCATTTTGAGTTTATTTTTATGTTTGGTCTGAGGGTATGTTCTAACTTCATTGATTTATATGCAGCTGTCCATCTTTCCCAACACCACTTGCTAAAGAGACTGTCTTTTCTCCATTGTATATTATTGCCTCCTTTAGAGAAATGCAAATCAATTAGGTATCATCTCACACTAGTCAGAATAGCTATCAAAAAAGTCTACAAATAATAAATGCTGGGGTGGATGTGGAGAAAAAGGAGCCCTCCTATGCTGTTGGGGGAAATGTAAATTGGTGTATGGAAAACAGTATGGAGGTTCCTTAAAAAACTAAAAATAGAGCTACCATATGATCCAGCAATCCCACTCCGGGGCATATATCCAGAGAAAACTCTAATTCAAAAAGATACATGCACCCCAGTGTTCATTGCAGCACTATTCTCAATAGCCAAGACACGGAAGTTACCTAAATGTCCATCAACAGATAAATGGATAAAGAAGGTGTGGTATATGTACAACGGAATTCAGCCATGAAAAAGGATAAAATAATGGCATTTGCAGCAAAGTGGATGGACCCAGGGATTATCATCCTAAGTGAAATAAATCAGAACAAGAAAGACAAATATCATATGATAACACTTATATGTGGAATCTAAAATATGATACAAATATACTCATTTACAAAACAGAGAGACTTGCAGACGTTGAAAACAAATTTATGGTTACCAAAGGAGAAAGGGGGGGGAGGGATAAATTAGGAGTTTGGTATTAGCAGATACAAACTACTATACATAAAATAGATAAACAGGGGCTTCCCTGGTGGCTCAGTGGTTGAGAGTCCGCCTGCCGATGCAGGGGACACGGGTTCATGCCCCGGTCCAGGAAGATCCCACATGCCGCGGAGTGGCTGGGCCCATGAGCCATGGCTGCTGAGCCTGTGTGTCCGGAATCTGTGCCCCGCAACAGGAGAGGCCACAACAGTGAGAGGCCCACGTACTGCAAAAAATAATAATAATAAAATAAAAAATAGATAAACAAGAGCCTACTGTACAGCACAGGGACTATATTCAATATCCTGTAATAAAGCATAATGGAAAATAATATGAAAAAAAATTTATATATATATATATATATATATATATCTGAGTCACTTTGCTGTACACCAGAAACTAACACAACATTGTAAACCAACTATACTTCAATAAAAAAAACATGCGTTTATTCCCAACTTAGAATCTTACTAGCTATGCCATCTTGGGAATGTGCTTATACCTATTTTTTGCATCTTTTGGGAATTGGAAGAATTGCATATACCAGGTAGGTTTACAGGATTCAATAAGATATGTGCAATACATTTAGCATAGCATTCAATACTTTATAGCTAGTGATATGTTACCATTATCTCCACTTAATTTGTGGAATAATTACAACAATTCTAGGTTATGAGATACTTTGGAACATCTTCTAGGCCACTGGCTCTCCAGGACACATAGGTTTCCATTATTATCTGCTTATGACTATTTTGAGAGTATACTTTCCTAGAGGTCCAACCGAGCTTAGGAGGTAAAGAATTATGATCAAATAGCTTGATGAAAAGGCTCCCAAGACATCTAATCCTATCAAAATAGTTCAATCAAACAGACTTCTTTTAATGATCATAATACCTACAGACGGTCAGCCATATTATTTTGCTTAATATCTGCACAGGTATTGTTTTATGTTCAAATTTTAGCCATGGAAAAGTGTTACATATTTACTTTCATGTAAGTTGTTTCATCTTTTATTAAAATTGAAGTTTACCTGGTGTGTTTTCCTTTTCCAATAGGAGGAACAACAACAAAGATAGTGAGAATCACACCTAATGGTCTTATAACAGTGACCAAAAACGTGCTGAAGATAGCTGATCTTACTGTCTGTTGACTGTGTCTATTAATTGTCTAAGAACATTCCCTAACTTTTATTTTAACTCTAATATTCAAAATTATGTTAGGAAAAAAATAACAGTCCTGATCTTGTGTGTGTTTTGTGCACTGTTTTGCTTTGCTTTACCTCTCACCCATTTTCTTAGGCAGTTTTTTCCTGACAAATGTTGTGTTTTGTGAACTAATCTGTCTTGAGTGATTACAATGGCTAAATCTTCAGAAAATATTTTAATCACTTGCATGTCACTTATCCCATATCCTCAGTATCTTCTCTAAATGCTTGATCTACATATTCTTACCTAAAACAGCCATCCCCTGAAAATGACATTTCCTCATGGAGCAGACCATATTTTCTTCTTATGTTTTACATGCCTCATGACCAGGAAAGAGGGTAGATATTTTCCCAGAAACCGATTACCCACTCCAGAGCATTAATCTCCTCCTTTTTGACCTGTTAATTCTTGCTCCTTTAATGCTGTATCTCCCTCATCATTCTCTCTGGTCTATCATTCACTGGGTCCCAGGTCAAAGGGGTCTAAAAGAGAATGTCTTCACTTGTTGCATCTGGTTTTTCATCTCCTTTTTGTAATAAATTATTTCAAAAATACAGTAAAGTTAGAGAATAATAGAATGCTATATATGTATAAAAGATATTACATATGTATTAGAATGACATATATATCTGAAGATATATAATAGAATGACATGTGTCTATGTATGTATATCTCTAACTCATGTACGCAACTAACCAGCTTCAACAGATCTTAACATTTTATCAACATCATTTCTGTTTTTCTTCTTTCTTTTGTTTTTTTTCCTGTCTTCCCCCCTTCTTCCCTCCCTCCCTCCTTCTCTCCTTCTTTTTTTTACAAGTAAAACATATCACATACAGTGAAATCTCTTGTTCTCCTAAATTCCGCTCTCTTTCTTCCGTCCTGTAAGAACTATCCTAAGATTTATATTATCATATTTATGCCTGTTTGTAACCTGTTACTATGTATGCATCTATTTTGTATATTTTTGAAGCTCTATGTAAATAATATAATCCTGCAACTTACCTTTTGTGCTAAATAGTATATTTTGAGATGTATTTTTGTTGTTTTATACTAATGATTCTTCAATAAATATTTATATATATATATTTTCCCTATGTACATGTTTAAAAGATTTCTAGGGTTTATATTCTGAAGTGTAATACCTGGATTTGAAATGTGAATATAGCTTGAACTATATTAGATGGTCAAATTGTACCAATTTATATGCCTAATATCAGTGTAGGGAAATTCTAGTGTCTCTACATCCTCATCAGTATTTGGTTTTGTCTCAATCTCTGTACTTTTATTAATCTGATGAAGGTGTAATGATATCTTATTGTTACCTGAAACATGTTGTATTCCAACATGGTTCCTCTCTCCAAAACACCACTGAATTTATTCTGCAAAAATCACCATAAGCCCCTAAATTGTCATATCTAATGGGCACTTTTTTTAAATTAACAATGTTGTGTTAGTTTCAGGTTTACAGCAAAATGATTCAGTTATACATATACATGTATGTATTCTTTTGCAAATTCTTTTCCCATTTAGGTTATTATAGAATATTGAGCCGAGTTCCCTGTGCTATGCAGTACATCCTTGTTGGATATCTCTTAAATATAGCAATGTGTACATGTCAATCCCAAACTCCCAACATATCCCTCCCCACAACCCTTCCCCTAGGTAACTGTTAAGTTCGTGCTCTAAGTCTGTGAGTCGGTTTGTTTTGTAAATAAATTCACTGGTATCATTTTTTTAATATTCCACATATAAGTAATATCATATTATATTTGTCTTTGTCTGACTTATTTCACTTAGGATGATAATCCCCAGGTGCATCCATGTTGTTGCAAATGGCATTGTTTCATTATTTTTAATGGCTAAGTAATATTCCATTGTATATATGTACCACATCCTCTTACCCATTCATCTGTAGATGGACATTTCACTTGCTTCCATGTCTTGGATATTGTAAACAGTGCTGCAATGAACACTGGGGTGCATGTATCCTTTGGGAACATGTTTTACTCCAGATATATGTCCAGGGGTGGGATTGCAGGATCATATTGCAACTCTATTGTTTTGTTTTTTAATGGACCTTCATACTGTTCTCCATAGTGGCTGTACTAATTTACATTCCCACCAACAATGTAGGAGGGAGATTGGTTCAAGATGGTGGAGTGGAAGGACATGTGCTCACTCCCTCTTGTGAGAGTAGTGGAATCACAACTAACTGCTGAACAATCATCAACAAAAAGACACTGGAACACACCAAAAAAGATACGCCACATCCAAAGACAAAGGAGAAGCTGCAATGAGATGGTAGGAGGGGTGCAATCACAAAAAAATCAAATCCCATAACTGCTGGGTGAGTGACTCACAAACTGGAGAACAATTATACCACAGAAGTCCACCCAATGGAGTGAAAGTTCTGAGCCCCACGTCAGGTTTCCCAACCTGGTGGTCAGGCAACAGGAGGCGGAATTCCCAGAGAATCAGACTTTGAAAGCTAGTGGGATTTGATAGCAGGACTTCAACATGACTGGGAAAAACAGAGACTCCGCTCTTGGAGGGCACACACAAAGTAATGTGCACATCAGAACCCAGGGGAAGGAGCAGTGACCCCATAGGAGACTGAAATACACCTACCTGCTAGTGTTGGAGGGTCTCCTGCAGAGGCAGGTGGTGGCTATGGCTTACTGTGGTGACAAGGACACTGGCAGCAGAAGAAGTGCTGGGAAACACTCCTTGGCATGAGCTCTCCAGGAGTCTGCCATTTGCCCCACCAAAGAGCCGGTTAGGCTCCACTGCTGGGTTGCCTCAGGCCAAACAAACAACATGAGGGAGCCCAGCCCCACCCATCAGCAGACAAGTGGATTAAAGTTTTCTGAGCTCTGCCCAACAGAGCAACACACAGCTCTACCCACCACCAGTCCTTCCCATCAGGAACCTTGCACAAGCTTCTTAGATAGCCTCATCCACCAGAGGGCAGAAAGCAGAATCAAGAAGAACTACAATTCTACAGCCTGTGGAACAAAAAAAAACATTCACAGAAAGACAAAATGAAAAGGCAGAGGACTATGTAACAGGTGAAGGAACAAGATAAAACGCCAGAAAAACAACTAAATGAAGTGGAGATAGGCAACCTTCCAGAAAAAGAATTCAGAATAATGACAGTGAAGATGATCCAGGACCTCAGAAAAAGAATGGAGGTAAAGAACGGGAAGATGCAAGAAATGTTTAACAAAGACCTAGAAGAATTAAAGAACAAACAAACAGAGATGAACAATACAATAACTGAAATGAAAAATACACTAGAAGGAATGAATAATAGAATAACTGAGGCAGAAGAACAGATAAGTGACCTGGAAGACAGAATGGTGGAATTCACCACCATGGAACAGAATAAAGAAAAAACAATGAAAAAAAAAAATGAAGACAGCCTAAGAGACCACTGGGACAAGATTAAACACAACAACATTCACATTATAGGGGTCCCAGAAGGAGAAGAGAGAGAGAAAGGACCCGAGAAAGTATTACAAGAGATTATAGCCAAAAACTTCCCTAACATGGGAAAGAAAATAACCACCCAAGTCCAGGAACTTCAGAGAGTCCCAGGCAGGATACACCAAGAAGAAACATGGCAAAACACAGTAATCAAATTGACAAAAATTAAAGACAAAGAAAAATTATTAAAAGCAACAGGGAAAAACAACATGAAACATACAAGGGAACTCCTATAAGGTTAACAGATGATTGCTCAGCAGAAACTCTACAAGCCAGAAGGGAGTGGCACCATATATTTAAAGTGATGAAAGGGAAGAACCTACAACCAAGATTACTGTACTCAGCAAGGATCTCATTAAGATTCAACAGAGAAAATAAAATCTTTACACACAAGCAAAAGCTAAGAGAATTCAGCATCACTAAACCAGCTGTATAACAAATGCTAAAGGAACTTCTCTAAGTGGGAAATACATGAGAAGAAAAGGACCTACAAAAACAAACACAAAAAAAGTTAAGAAATGGGCATCCCTGGTGGCACAGTGGTTGAGAGTCCGCCTGTCGATGCAGGGGACACAGGTTTGTGCCCTTGTCCGGGAAGATTCTACATGCCGCACAGTGGCTGGGCCCGTGAGCCATGGCCACTGGGCCTGTGCATCCGGACCCTGTGCTCTGCAACAGGAGAGGCCACAACAGTGAGAGGCCCGCGTACCACAAAAAAAAAAAAGAAAAGTTAAGAAAATGATAATAGGAACATACATATTGATAATCACCTTAAATGTGAATGGATTAAATTCTCCAACCAAAAGACACAGTCTCGCTGAATAGATACAAAAATAAGACACATATATATGTTTTCTACAAGAGACCCACTTCAGACCTAGAGACACATACAGAATGAAAGTGAGGGGATGAGAACGATATTCCATGCAAATGGAAATCAAAAGAAAGCTGGAGTAGCAGTACTCATATCAGTTAAAATAGACTTTAAAATAAAGAGTGTTATAAGACACAAGGAAGGACACTACATAATGATCAAGGGATCGATCCAAGAAGAAGATATAACAATTATAAATACATATGCACCCAACATAGGAGCACCTCAATACATAAGGCAACTGCTAACAGCTATCAAAGAGGAAATTGACAGTAACACAATAATAGTGTGGGACTTTAACACCTCACTTACCCAATGGAAAGATTATCCAGACAGAAAATTAATAAGGAAGCAAAAGCTTTATATGACACAATTGACTAAATAGGTTTAACAAATATTTATAGGACAGTCCATCCAAAAACAGCGGATTATACTTTCTTCTCAAGTGCACACAAACCTTTCTCTGGGAAAGATCACATCTTGGGTCACAAAATCAAGCCTCAGTAAATTTAAGAAAATTGAGGCTTAGGACCTGTGTGGAAGGGGAGAGGCAGCATGTCCAAAGGGAGGCCTCCGGATTATGGTGTTCGGAGTTTGTAGACTTGAAGCTGACAGGGTCTTGGTGCTCTGGCTGGGTGTCAGACCTGTGCCTCTGAGGTGGGAGAGCTGAGTTCAGGACATTGGTCCACCAGAGACCTCCCAGCTCTATGTAATATCAAGTGGGGAAAGCTCTCCTAGAGATCTTCATCTCAATGCTAAGACCCAGCTCCACTCAACGACCAGCAACCTACAGTGCTGGACACCCTATGCCAAACAACTAGCAAGACAGGAACACAACCCCACCCATTAGCAGAGAGGCTGCCTAAAATCATAGTAATTTCACAGACACCCCAAAACACACCATAGGACATGGTCCTACCCATCAGAAAAACAAGATCCAGCCTCATCCACCAGAACACAGCCACTAGTCCCCTCTACCAGGAAGCCTACACAACCCTCTGAACCAACCTTAACTACTGGGGGCAGACACCAAAAACAACGGGAACTATGAACCTGCAGCCTGCAAAAAGGAGATGCCAAACACAGTAAGTTAAGCAAAATGAGAAGACAGAGAATCACACAGCAGATGAAGGAGCAAGGTAAAAACCCACCAGACCAAACAAATGAAGAAAAAATAGGCAGTCTATCTGAAAAATAATTCACAGTAATGATAGTAAAGATGATCCAAAATCTTGGAAATAGAATGGAGAAAATACAAGAAACGTTTAACAAGGACCTAGAAGAACTAATGAACAAACAAACAATGATGAACAACATAATAAATGAAATTAAAAATTCTCTAGAAGGAATCAATAGCAGAATAACTGAGGCAGAAGAACGGATAAGTGACCTGGAAGACAAAATAGTGGAAATAACTACTGCAGCTAAGAATAAAGAAAAAACAATGAAGAGAATAGAGGACAGTCTCAGAGACCTGTGTGTCAACATGAAATGCACTGACATTCGAATTATATGGGTCCCAAAAGAAGAAGAGAAAAAGAAATGGACTGGGAAAATATTTGAAGAGATTATAAGTTGAAAACTTCCCTAATAAGGGAAAGGAAATAGTCATCAAGTCCAGGAAGTGCAGAGAGTCCCATACATGATAAATCCAAGGAGAAACACACCAAGACACATATTAATCAAACTATCAAAAATTAAATACAAAGAAAAATTATTAAAATCAGCAAGGGAAAAACAACAAATAACATACAAGGGAATCCCAAAAAAGCTAACAGCTGATATTTCAGCAGAAACTCTGCAGGCCAGAAGGGAGGGACAGGACATATTTAAAGTGATGAAAGGGAAAAACCTACAACCAAATTTACTCCACACAGCAAGGATCTCATTCAGATTCGATGGAGAAATTAAAACTTTTACAGACAAGCAAAAGCTAAGGGAATTCACCACCACCAAACCAGCTTTACAACAAATGCTAAAGGAACTTCTCTAGGCAGGAAACAGAAGAGAAGGAAAAGACCTACAATAACAAACCCAAAACAATTAAGAAAATGGTAATAGGAACTTACATATCTATAATTACCTTAAATGTAAATGGATTATATGCTCCCACTAAAATACATAGACTGGCTGAATGGATACAAAAGCAAGACCCATATATATGCTGTCTACAAGAGACCCACTTTAGAAGTAGGAACACCTACAGGCTGAAAGTGAGAGGATGGAAAAAGATATCCCAGGCAAATGGAAATCAAAAGAAAGCTGGAATAACAATTCTCATAATAGACAAAATAGACTTTAAAATAAAGACTATTACAAGAGACAGAGAAGGACACTACATAATGATCAAGGGATCAATCCACGAAGATGATATAAAAATTGTAAATATTTATGCACCCAACATACGAGCACCTCAATATATAAGGCAAATGCTAACAGCCATAAAAGGGGAAATCGACAGTACCACAATAATAGTAGGGGACTTTAACACCCCGCTTTCACCAATGGACAGATCATCCAAAATGAAATAAATAAGGAAACACAAGCTTTAAATCATACATTAAACAAAATAGACTGAATTGATATTTATAGGAAATTTCATCCAAAAACAGCAGAATACACTTTCTTCTCAAGTGCTCATGGAACATTTTCCAGGATAGATCATATCTTGGGTCAAAAATCAAGCCTTGGTAAATTTTAGAAAATTGAAATCCTATCAAGTATCTTTTCTGACCACAATGCTATGAGACTAGACATCAATTACAGGAAAAAATCTGGAAAAAATACAAACACATGGAAGCTAAATAATACACTATTTAATAACCAAGAGATCACTGAAGAAATCAAAGAGGAAATCAAAAAATACCTAGAAACAAATGACAATGAAAACACGACAACCTAAAATCTATGGGATGCAGCAAAAGCAGTTCTAAGAGGGAAGTTTACAGCAATATAATCCTACCTCAACAAACAGGGCTTCCCTGATGGTGCAGTGGTTGAGAGTCCGCCTGCTGACGCAAGGGACACAGGTTCGTGCCCTGGTCCAGGAAGATCCCACATGCCGTGGAGCAGCTAGGCCCATGAGAATGGGTGCTGAGCCTGCGCGTCCGGAGCCCGTGCTCTGCAACGGGAGAGGCCACAACAGTGAGAGGCCCACATAACACCCACCCCCTCAAAAAATAAACGAAACAAGAAACATAAATTTGATCTTACACCATGATCAAATAAACAAAGTAACCTTACACAAAAAACAATTCGAGAAAGAAGAACAAAAAAACCCCAAAGAGGGAAGAAGGAAAGAAATCATAAAGATCAGATCAGAAATAAATGAAAAAGATGGGACTTCCCTGGTGGTGCAGTGGTTGAGAATCTGCCTGCCAATACAGGGAACACAGGTTCGAGCCCTGGTCCGGGAAGATCCCACATGCTGCAGAGCAACTAAGCCTGTGTGCCACAACTATTGAGTCTGTGCTCTAGAGCCCATGAGCCACAACTACTGAGCCTGTGCACCACAACTACTGAAGCCTGCATGCCTAGAGCCCAAGCTCTGCAACAAGAGAAGCCATCGCAATAAGAAGCCTGAGCACGGCAATGAAGAGTAGCCCCCGCTCGCCACATCTAGAGAAAGCCCCCGCACAGCAACTAAGACCCAACAACGAAGACCAAATGCAGCCAAAAATAAATAAATAAATAAATAAATTTAAAAAAAAAAAAGAAAGAAAGAAATGAAGGAAACTATAGCAAAGATCAATAAAACTAAAAGCTGGTTCTTTGAGAATATAAACAAAATTGATAAACCATTAGCCAGATTCATCAAGAAAAAAATGGAGAAGACAAATCAATAGAATTAGAAATGAAAAAGGAGAAGTAAAAATTGACACTGCAGAAATACAAAGCATCATGAGAGATTACTATAAGCAACTCTATGCCAATAAAATGGACAATCTGGAAGAAATGGACAATTTCTTAGAAAAGCACAACCTTCTGACACTGAACCAGGAAGAAAGAGAAAATATAAACAGACCAATCATAAGCACTGAAATTGAAGCTGTGATTAAAAATCTTCCAACAAACAAAAGCCCAGAGCCAGATGGCTTCACAGGTGAATTCTATCAAACATTTAGAGAAGCGCTAACACCTATCCTTCTCAAACTCTTCCAAAATATAGCAGAGGGAGGAACACTCCCAAACTCATTCTACGAGGCCACCATCACCCTGATACCAAAACCAGACAAAGGTGTCACAAAGAAAGAAAACTACAGGCCAATATCACTGATGAACATAGATGCAAAAATCCTCAACAGAATACTAGCAAACAGAATCCAACAGTACATTAAAAGGATCTTACACCATGATCAAGTGGGGTTTATGGCAGGAATGCAGTATTCTTCAATATACGTAAATCAATCAATGTGATACAACATATTAAAAAACTGAAGAAGAAAAACCATATGATCATCTTGATATATGCAGAAAAGCTTTCTGACAAAATTCAACACCTATTTATGATTAAAAACTCTCCAGAAAGTGGGCATAGAGTGAAGCTATCTCAACATAATAAAGACCATACACAACAAACCCACAGCAAGCATCATTCTCAATGGTGCAAAAATGAAAGCATTTCCACTAAGATCAGGAACAAGACAAGGATGTCCACTCTTGCCACTATTATTCAATATAGTTTTGGAAGTCCTAGCCATGCCAATCAGAGAAGAAAAAGAAATAAATGGAATATAAATTGGAATAGAAGAATTAAAACTGTTACTGTTTGCAGATTACATGATATATAAATTGATAATCCTAAAGATGCTACCAGAAAACTATTAGAGCTAATCAATGAATTTGGTAAAGTTATAGGATACAAAATTAAATGCAGAAAAATCTCTTGCATTCCTATACACTAACAATGAAAGATCAAAAAGAGAAATTGAGGAAACAATCCCATTCACCATTGCAACAAAGAGAATAAATTACCCAGGAATAAACCTACCTAAGGAGGTAAAAACGATACTCAGAAAACTATAAGACACTGATGAAAGAAATCAAAGATGACACAAACAGATGGAAAGATTTACCATGTTCTTGTATTGGAAGAATCAATATTGTGAAATGACTATACTACTCAAAGCAATCTATAGATTCAAAAATATTCAGCATTTTTTTACAGAACTAGAACAAAAAATCTTAAAATTTGTATGGAGACACAAAAGACCCTGAATAGTGAAAGCAATGTTGAGAGAAAAAAAAGGAGATAGGGGAATCAGACTCCCTGACTTCATACTATACTACAAAGCTACGATAATCAAGACAATATGGTACTGACACAAAACCAGAAATATAGATCAATGGAACAGGATAGAAAGCTGAGAGATAAACCCATGCACCTATGTTCAATTAATCTATGACCAAGGAGGCAAGGATATACAATGGAGAAAAGACAGTCTCTTCAATAAGTGGTGCTAGGAAAACCAGACAGCTACATGTAAAAGAATGAAATTAGAATATTGCCTAACACCATACACAAAAATAAACTCAAAACAGATTAAAGACCTAAATGTAAGACCAGACACCATAAAACTCTGAGAGGAAAACACTGGAAGAACACTCTTTGACATAAATCACAGCAAGATCTTTTTCAACCCACCTCCTACACTAATGGAAATAAAAACAAAAATAAAAAAATGGGACCTAATGAAACTTAAAAGGTTTTGCACAGTAAAGAAACTATAAATAAGATGAAAAGACAACCCTCAGAATGGGAGAAAATATTTGCAAATGAGTCAATGGACAAAGGATTAATGTCCAAAATATATAAACAGCTCATGCAGCTCAATATTAAAAAAACAAACAACCCAATCAAAAAATGGGCAGAAGACCTAAATAGACATCTCTCCAAAGAAGACATACAGATGACCAAGAGGCACATGGAAAAATGCTCAACATCACTAATTATTAGAGAAATGCAAATCAAAACCACAATGAGGTTTCAGCTCACACCAGTTAGAATCAGCATCATCAGAAAATCTACAAACAAATGCTGGAGAGGGTGTGGAGAAAAGGGAACCCTCTTGCACCGTTGGTGGGAATGTAAATTGATACAGCCACTATGGGGAACAGTATGGAGGTTCCTTAAAAAACGACAAATAGAATTACCATATGACTCAGTCATCCCACTACTGGGCATATACCCAGAGAAAACCATAATTGAAAAAGACATGCACCCCAATGTTCACTGCAGCACTATTCACCATAGCCAGGTCATGGAAGCAACCTAAATTCCCATCGACAGATGAATGGATAAAGAAAATGTGGTACATATATACAGTGGAATATTACTCAGCCATAAAAAGGAGACATGGATGAAACTAGAGACATGGATGAAACTAGAGACTGTCATACAGAGTGACATATGTCAGAAAGAGAACAAATATCGTATATTAACGCTTATATGTTGAATCTAGAAAAATGATACAGATGAACTGGTTTGCAAGGCAGAAATAGAGATACACATGTAGAGAACAAATGTATGGACACCAAGGGGGGAAAGTGTGGGTGGGGGGGATGGTGGGATGAACTGGGAGATTGTGATTGACATATATTCACTAATATGTATAAAATAGATAACTAATAAGAATCTGCTGTGTAATAAATAAATAAAATTTAAAAAAAAAACAAACAATGTAGGAGGGTTCCCTTTTCTCCACACCCTCTCCAGCCTTTATTGTTTGTAGATTTTTTGATGATGGCCATTCTGACTGGTGTGAGAACATTTTGCATTGTAAAATATCCTTTTCACTCTTTAGCTCTCTCAGTAGTATTTGAAACAGTTAACAACTTATTTCCTAAATACTGTCTTGATTTTTTTTAATGAATGACTTAATAAAAGAATACACAGTGCTAAGTATTTGATTAAAGAAGCAATCCCTCAACTAACACAGCAAAATAACTTTTTTCCTTCTTGCGAACTTATCAAAAGATTTATCATATGATATTAGTTTGATGCCTATAAGTTCTAGTACATAGGGTAGATATGAAAGATTTAAAGAGGCTATTCTTAGTCTTTTAGTATGGAACAGAGCCTAAAGTAATGTATCCTTAATAGATATGTGCTTAATAAATAAAATAATAAACTTCATTTATTTTTCTCATTGTACTTATTATATTGCAAAAGTAAAACATGTTATATACTTCCTTACCGTATGAGTCCTCCTGTGAAAAAGTTGTACCAAAGGGCACGAACTTTGTCTTCTTTATATGCTGAAGCCATGGAGGAGTGCTGGACATCTGACACATGTTACAAAGTTAAAAAATTTTGGTTGAATATATGAAAAAGTCAAAAAGTAATAAAATAATTTCTATAGAATTTTTGTTCTAATGAAGTTTCAAATAAGATTTTAAATTTTTTTTTTTTTTTTGCGGGCCTCTCACTGTTGTGGCCTTTCCCGTTGCGGAGCACAGGCTCTGGACGCGCAGGCTCAGTGGCCATGGCTCACGGGCCCAGCTGCTCTGCGGCATGTGGGATCTTCCCGGACCGGGACACGAACCCGTGTTCCCTGCATTGGCAGGCGGACTCTCAACCACTGCGCCACCAGGGAGGTCCTAAAATTTAAATTTTTATTCAATTTCTTTCAATGACAACTGGAGAGCTTAAATCATGTGTAGAGAATGGGTAGTGATTAATACTGTCAAAATACAGTCATTTTTCTGAGGATGGGTGGGCAAAAAAAGAATGTGGGAAAAACCGTGTACCTCTTCATTTGGGTTTGGACAAGAACAGAGATATGGGTACAAGTGTTGAGTTTCCCTGGGCTGACCGCACACAAGTGGATCCTAATGCTATCTCAGTGCATTTATGGACTGTTTGCAACCTTCTATGCTCCCACTTTTGGCATGATTTCTGTGTCATCAGCAAAAAGAGTCCTTGTCACACAAAACGATCTTCTACATGGTGTGCCAATGCCTAAAGTGCAGCAATTTGAACATCATCATTTTGACATAAACAAAATTAGGTCTTTGAACCTATTTAAGTGCAAGTTGTTACAGAAAATAAAAACTTTTATGTCCTATCCTTTCAAGTACAAGACATACTTTTCCCCACATATCTCATATAATAGGCGCTCAGTAAATATCTATGGCATTAAGTAAGTATAAGTTCCTAGAATGCTGTTCAAAGAGGAGTTTTTGGTACGAGGTAGCGTATAAAATCTTTACACTTCTAAAACTGGCAAAGAAATGTGAACTGGTTGGGAAGGGGGAAGAAAGAAGATTCTATATGTTAGATTCTTTGATAACCAGCCTTGCCTACTTTGGAATGATACAGAATGCTTTTACAAAATTAAATCTCAAATGACTGGTATTGGTATTTAACATATCAATTTTACTAGGTGTGAAAATGCTTTAAAAGAAACAACTGTAACACTGGAAGCCACGTTGAAACTAGGCTCTATTTATTTATTTATTGTTAAGAATCATGAAAATGCTGTCAATCAAAGCTACTTCCTAGTAGCTTTAGTCACCTTGGGCTTTAGTCACCTTGACTCCACAAACTCGTCTTTGCATTTACACATCCCAGAGACATCCACTTTTGAGCTCTCAGAACATTCAAAAGGAATCCAGATAATCTAGTCCTTAGTAATAACAGACCACCCAAAGTCCACAGACATGATAGTACTTCATTTTCAGAACAAACTGCCTTTATTCCTGACATGGAGAATCATCCTCCACAAAGTCTCTGGGAGAGGATTATAACCTTGTGCGCATTTAGTGGTCATTTATTATTGGAGAACCCATGCCAATGGATGAGTTATTGTTACCCTGCCAAATCCACTTCCACTCTTAAGTCACCAGAAAGCAACGAATGGAAAAGCCTTAAAACAAACAGCACAACAGATTTGAGATTTAAGGGGAAAATGTTAAAAAAAAAAAAAGTCTGGGAAAAATGTCCACAGGAAATGAATTAGCTAAGCCTCTGCAATTGTCACACATTCTCCAGACATATCTATTCACCTACAACTGTATAATCATGTAAAGACTTAACTGAATGAGTGTCTTTTTTGAAAATTTGAAAGTCTTTCTTTAAGGCAGATATCAATCTTTAGTACCTGTATCCTGCGTGGCTCCTAGGAATATTTAGCTGTTAAGAAAGAAACCTGTAAATCACTCCAAGCACATCAAAAGAAAGGCGTTAGACAAGTGTGAGGCATGAAAACCACTCTCTTTAAATGAAATGCTGTACCCTGAATTGCACTGTGTGAGAGACTGAAAACATCATTTTCTGAGAACTTTCAATAATATCTCACAGAGAACTACTCAGTATACAGGTGGAATGTGCTGGATCTAACTCTAAGCTAAAAACTTAACACGCAAACAGTTGCAGAATAAGAACCCAAACTAAAAAAATATATATCGAAATAATTGAGAGATGGTGGATCTGAAAATTTTTGTGAGTTTGTTTTTGATTGTTTATTTGTTTGTTTGTTTTAGCTGATTGCAGAGGATTAGATTTAGGGTGAGCATGAAAGGTACATAAGTATGTAAATTTTCTATATATGAGATAGCAGAAAGAGAAGGACAGCAGATTCCACCTCTAGAAAAGGCAAAGATATTAAAAGTTGTTGATTGCTTCAACATCAATCCAAACTAGCCTGAAAGAAAATGTTCAGACTTCTGGACCCATTAAAAATAGTATATGTGATACTCAGGTTTGGGGAAAAGTCACTAATTTTATAAGATATGAATATCTTTTTGGAGAAAGTTCAGGTATAAGAATGGAAACGGTAGGGTTCCATTTTGACTGAACAGTTCATAAACATCTTTTTCTGAGAACAGTTTTTGATATAGTCAAAGTGGGAGAAGTTGGAAAGCACTGGACACAGTGGCTGAATGGAAGAGTTAATGTGTATGTTGTATGTTGGGGGGCTGGGTGAGCTGGGGAACAGAGGGGAGTACAGAAGAGGGTAAGGAGTCCCACTGAGGTAGGAAAAGGGAAAAGGGAAATTATAGGTGTAGGTTTCACCTACTTCCCCACTTTATAAGAAGTTTTTCCTGTGCCTGAAAACAAAGGGAAATACAAAATTAATTCAACATGTATGTAATGCAAAAACTTTACTTCTGTAATTAAGTGAGAGATTTTAATATTTATTTTAATCTTTAAAATAGAAAAACCACAATTTGGAAAAATGCTTTGATAAGGAATACCCTCAGATGAAGGGCTAGATGGAAACAGAAAATGGCTCTAGAATGAGAGTTTTATTGTAAATAAAAATTACAGGGTTCTGAATTAAATTTGAATTTCAAATAAATAAACGTTATTAACATAATTATGTCTCATGCAATAATTTGGATATATCTTAACCAAAAAAATTGTTTGTTGTTTATTTAAAATTTAAACTTGGCTTGGCAACCTATATTCACCTGACAACCCTACCTCGATTAAAATTTGGGTAGGAAAAAGCAAAAACGAGTGTTGGTGGAGAAGAGGAAAGAGAAGACATGTGGCATGGTAGTAGGCCATATTGACCACAGAAATCTTTTAAAAACTGAAATCTGTACAGTTTTAAACTAAATGCCATATGGTGCCACAATATACCCCTTTTCAATTAGAGCTTCATACTTCACTGAACATCCACTACGTACAGCTTATTTAAGTGGTTTGATGGTGTGAAGCCTTAATATAAAGGAAATTATAGGGGGAAAGAAGAAAAGCAAAGACTGGATTAAGGTGATGATTAAAAACTCATGTGCAGTCCTGAACTCAGCATGGCTAAAATCAGGGGTACAAACAATGTCACTAGGTCCTTATTTCTCTTTCTATTTCTTCAGAACTTGGTCCATTCTCCAGAGGGCAAAATGGCTGGGGCATTTCCTTTGTTTCATTTCTCATGTTTAAATTGAGCAGGAAAACTTAGCCATTCTCTCACACAGCTGTAGAGAAGTTTCATTAAATTGTTTTGGTTTTAGTTGAATTACATTTTTAATATACTCAAACCAGACAATATAGAGAGAAATAAATTGTTCTGATTGTCCAGACCTGAGCAGTATACTCATAGTTGGAGCCAGAGATACAGTCATCTCACATTGAAACAACTGACAAAAGATGAAGACTGAGAAGACATTGGGATATTATTTCCTAAAGAAGGGTTGTCAATGCTTCATGGCAAATAAAATAAATAATAAAATAAAATAACAGCAATTGTTCTTTATAAGGTTTAAACAGAGTCTATCTTGACTTAGATTTTAAGAGCAGAGTGGCAGTGATTGACATCTGGCTTATGAATATTTCATTTACTTCTCCAGTTTATTTATAGTAAGCATCTGAACTTTAGCAACTTATAATTCCTTTTATCTTGCTATAAAATCTGCCCCAGGTAAGTGCTTAGTAAAAGTAGGATAGATAAATGAATGAACAAGTGAATGAAAAAAAGCAAATGCCATGTTGTGATATATAGATCAAAATATTTTCTATACAAAGTATTGAAAGAACTGAACCAACAGAACAAACTTTAGGTTTCAAAAATGGTTTCCTTTAAGTTAATTATATATGTGATATGGTAAAGAAAAATGTGGACTTCAAAACTTGTTGTATCTCTAGAAACATTTGAGTTGGAAGACCACTGTCAATTCTTGAAGTGACCTTGAACCAGTTATTCAGTCATGGCATAGGAAGAATACCTACCTGACAAGACTTCTCTGATGACTAACAAGACTATACATATGCAAGTGCTGAGCACAAGTTTATAAACTTTATGTGCATTGGGATCTGGGAACCAGCCCAATACTTAGCACATTGGAGACACTTGACAAATGTGTTCTGAGTACAGGACATCAAGGAAAGTTATCCTGTAGTGTGTGTGTGTGTGTGTGTGTGTGTGTGTGTGTGTGTGTGAGAGAGAGAGAGAGAGAGAGAGAGAGAGAGAGAGAGAGAGACAGAGACAGAGACAGAGACAGAGACAGAAAGAGAGAGAAAGAGAGGATTGAGGAGGGTTGGGGAGAGAGGAGAATAAATACAGGGGAATAATATAAAGTAGTAAAAATTTATTGTCCTTTCAAATTCAAACATTTTTTAAACTTCATTCTGATTCTATAAATAAGCATATGTCAGATATGTCAGGAGTACATCAAATCTCACTGTGTGTTTAAGATTTCTATTCACCATTAGCTCTTTCTCATTAGATCCAGCAATTGAAATATATTTTGTTTGCGCTGCAATTTTCTATTATGGATATGTAATCAAACTGACAAAGAAATGCAAAACTAAAATTATAGCTTTCTTCTCCACCCCCATTCCTATCTCTCATCCTTTAAGGAAGATCTATAAGAACTTTGTGTCTATTATACAATTCAACAAAGAGAAAAGTTATCTGTCTTTATAATATTCTGTAACATAAAAGGAGATTTTTTAATGGCCAGAAAACTTTGTTAAATCTAATGTGATATGACTGTATCTCTACATGTTTTGTTTAATTTTTAAACTTTCTGTGTCAACTAATACTCATATTATCTATAATAAGCCCCACATGGTTACATAAAACCATGGTATAAAGCTCACTGAAATTCCAAGTACATCGACTTGTTTATGTTTTAAAAAAGTTCTAAGATACAATGAATTGAGCTTATTGATGGTCACCTTGTAATTATGATAATAAAAATGAAAACAGAAGTTTAAAATGAAAGGCAACTTCTTGTAGCTAAGACTGTATGGGATAAACCTCTAATATTAAAATGACTGGCATTTCGATGGTTTATCAATATTAACCTATTATTTTTTATTATATACATATCATTGAACTTGCTGGTAGCTGAATAATATAAATTATATTAAAATCATATCATGTACCTAATTATTGCTAATTCACAAATGTTGACAATCTTTGAGGTATTTGGTATATGTCGGGGTTTTGTTACATACTTTAAAATAAAATAAGCATTTAACTGATTATAAAAGTAATGTATGCTTACAAAACAGATTAGACATGTAGAAAGCTTGTATCAACAACTGAAAATTGTCAACTAATCCACCACACAGATAATCTCTAATATTTTAGAGTATATTCTTCCAAACCATTTTCTATGTACAAACACAAATACATATTCCAAAGCATGACTGACTGTGCACTGTATATGTGGATGGGTGGTTGTTGGCCTGGGGACTGGAGAATAGGGAGGTATTAGAAAAGGCTGTCCTATAGAATTGATATTTGAGAGGCTAAGATCCAGTAGAGACCCTGAGAGAGCTGACATGTGTGGCCAGCACACACAGAAAATACAGAACATGATGTGAGGGGAGATTGGAGAATTCAAGAAATTGAATTCTGCCAATAACAGGAATGAGCTTGGAAGTGAATCGTTTCTCAGAATCTCCAGATAAGATTCCAGCTTAACGTCACCTTGATTTTGGCCTTGTGAGACACCGAGCAGAGAACCCAGTTGAGTCCACTTGGATTATCGAACTGTAGAACTGTGAGAAAATAAATGGGCATTGTTTTATCATTACATTTCTGGTAATTACTTACACAGAAATAGAAGACTAAAACAAATGGGAAGTTATTAGGCAAAGAAGTGTCAGAATTTGATGTGCATTTTGAAAATTTCCCTCTTTGAGGGAGAGGAGAAGGAAGAGAGAGAAGGGGGAAGGAAGGAATCCTGAGTATATGCAGAAAAAGCAGAAAGACTAATTGAGGAGCTTTTGCAGTAATCTAAGATAAAGAAGAAAGTAGATTAAACAAAGGGTAAAGGAGTTGCAATGGAGGTTAAAAACCGAGCCCATGAGGAATGTGCTACTTTATTTACTCATTCAAATGAGGCTATTTCAGGAAGGATACTAGCAAGTAGGGATATAAAGGATTGGTCTAAAAATCTTCCATCCTTCTTTTCAGATCCAATCTCTACCTTCTCTCCCCTTGCCTTGTGCTCCTAAAGGCTGATCTGTATACATAACAGAAAGGGATTTGGCTGGCCTCTGGTTTTGACTTGATTTAACCAAAGGGGAGTGCCAGTAAGAGATGGGAGGGAGGGAGGAAAGTGAGGGCAGAGTATTCATTTTCTGTTTCCAGCCTATGGATCATTGTGAACTGGCTGGATCGCTGAACAAAAAGTTGTAACTCCTATGTTTTTGCCCACTCCTCTTCCCTCTTTCTGGGTCTGGTACATGGTTCTTCCTATTTTCCCCTTCGGACCTAAGGATGGGACACTAGGTCTGGGGAATTGTACTCTCCCTGTCTACGACCTCTTCATTTTAAATAGTTCCATTACAAAAACTGTATCCATGGACATTGTAAAATTGTACATGAAGTAAAGAATGTAAAGATAAAAAGACCCAGTCTCGGAGAATTTCAACAATTTTTGACATTAAAAATAATGTAGCTTATATTTATTGAGACAGATACTGTATGTATTTTTGCTATAAACAAACTGAGTCTACAGAGGGGCAAGAATGTTTTCCCTAATGTCATATGTCTAGAGAGTGGAGAGCAGACAATCTGGCTCCAAAGCCTCTTAACTGGATAAAGATAACCCTGAAAAGGAGAGAGAAGCAGTAGCCAAAAGGGAAGGTGCAATAGCACACAGTTATTGTAAGACTTTCAAGGATGCAAGTGGCAACAGTGTCAGTCATTCTACTGAGTCAAATATTATGAGCACATGACGGTATTCTTTGGATTTAGTAACATGGAGATTATTCTGCTTCCTTCTTTTTGCAATTATAAGCAATGCTGCAATTCTTAATTTCTTGCAGGTATACATCATACTATTGTCTTTTTCTAGAAGTGAAATAGCTGTATCAGTGAGCATACCCATTTTAAAATTAATAAAAATTTCCAGGTTGCTCTCTATATAAAAGAGTATAAAATGACTCCTATTAATAGTATATAAGAATATGTATTTCATCAAAACTTTCAACAATTCTATCTGTTTGTTTGATGTTTGTCAGACTAAAAAAAATATTATTTTAATGCTTTTCATATGCATTTGATTATTAAAGAGGGAGAAACCCTATGCATATAACTATTAGATAATTATTATCTTCATGAGTGCGAATCTGATAAAAGACCAACGTAAGAGAAACTCCGTAAGTGATGTCTTCTTAATGTCTGATGAAGCCTAAGTCCATGATGTCCATTATCACATTTTATTCTTGAGTAGTATTAACTAAAATTAACTCAAGAAAAAACTGCTTCTAAAAAAAAAAACTCCATCTCTAAAAAAAAACTCTAAATCTAGATTTTAACTCTAAAATCTCTAAAAAAAAACTCCAACTCTAAAAAAAACTCCATCTACCCTGCAGCATTGTTATTGCCATACAGAAACTTTAAGCATCTGACATTTGTCATGTAGCCAAAAATCTATTCATCGAGAAAGATGATTAATGATGATGATGATGATGATGATGGTGAAGACAACAGTGAAGAAAGCGCTCATGTCTGGATGAGCTCTCTTTATAGTTAGGTGCTTTTCTCTTATTAGTTTTCAAGAAAATTTTTTTGTATGTAGTTACAATTAGGAATTGGATTATCATTTATATTTCAGTATATGTTTCTGATAAGAGTGAAGAATGAGTAGGAATAAATGTGGAGTTTAAAGTAAGAAACAAGAGGAGATGTGACTTTTGCTCACTTGTGGCATGTATGTGTGGGGAGGTGGGGTATATATGTCCTTTTTTTTTAGCTCTGCCTCATTTTCTATAGTTCCAGCTATCATATAGATTTTATTTGTACTCAATTCCTCGGTATAATTTAAGTAATACATCTCTTATAATAATCTCCCACTGTTACTACATTACTTCCTTTCCCCCACCAAAGCACCTCTCTGGCATTTTGTGACTTACTCTAACTAAATCTTCTATTTGGTCTATATGTTCTTTATAACCAGAAATTCCCATAGAGAAGAAACAATATATATTTATGGCATTGGTGGCCCATGGGTACAAGAAGGATTGGAGAATTTGGCTCTAAAATAATGAAGCAGATAATGTTGCACACTTGGGTGACAATAGATGTTTTTTCTCCAAAAGACAACAATGTAAAGTACAGTAAATTAACTTTTTCAGGAACAGAATTTATTTAATGGCTACAGAGTCATGTGGTTGGCAGCAAGAGGAGTTTTATAGAAAGATTGACAATAATATTTTATTAGAAAAATGAAATAATTTAACAAAATATGTAGATGGTAGCAAAATAATGCAGAGAAACAAATGTGAATTAAATATATCAACCTAAATTTGAGCAAAATGCTCAGAAATATCCAATTTTAATGTTTTCACTTTTGGAAAACAACTGTCCATTATATGAATATTGTCCTCTCTAAAACTCATTCAAAATAATAATTTTAATTGAAAAACTCCCATCACTTAATCATGTCATTATATTATGCATTTAAAAAAGTTCATTTTCTTCCTACTATGTCCAGTACAATAATTTTCATGCTAAAAAGAAGGGCTCAAAGACATACAACAACCCTTGTGTATCAAAACTTAACCATTATCTAATGGCATGGATCGGCTGATGGGTGATACAGGCCGAGATGTAAGTGACAAAAACAAATCTTTTAGAAGGTGCTTTTACATGTAATGTTGCTAGATTTGTTCTTATAAGTTTTGCCTCATTGTTCTGTTGCTTTGCATTTCAAGAGGTGGCTTTATCATAAATTGTGTACATTAGAATCTGTATAGCCAGGCACTTTTATGAGCAAGTGACCAAATATTTGACTTAAACTAGATGAAGCCAAATGGAAATGTACTGGATCAGTCCAGGCAATAGTTCTTGTGAGGTATGCCTTCAGAGGTTCAAACAGTATCTTTAAACGCAGTCTCTTTACGTATTTTAGCTATGCTCTCCACCCAAGATTGGCTTCACATTGATGCAAGCTCTCTCAAGGAATGGATTCTTGCTGTAAATCTGTTACTTATACCTATCAACTGAGCAACTCCAGCAAAATAGACCATTTATTTTGAAATAGTTCCCAGCAAAATCCCAGAGCTGCCTTTCATTGGTTTGGCTTTCATCATATGTAACATCCCCAAACACTCTGGTGTGATTGGCAGGATCTGCTGCTCTAATTTTTCAGTTCAGGTTATATACCCAAGTGGCTGACCCTATCCAAACCAAATGAACTTAGTCTAGAAGAGAGCTACTAAAAAATGTGCATCCTGAAATATCTCAAGAATGAGTACATTTGAGCTATTTGTATCTGATCCATAAATAAGTACTAACTGCTGAGATTGCTGAACATTCTTTCACAGAACCAGCAGTATTTTTGCTTTCTTCTCTTGAGATACAAGTGACTCATTAGCTTCAGAAAACCACATTAGTATTTTATTGTAATTTAATATGAACCTTTCCTGTTCAACCATTATTAAAGCCAAAGTGATTAAATAGTGAAGCACTAATTGTCTCCAAATGTCCTCTGTCTCAGGAGTAGATACATGTGAGAGAAGGAGCTGCATGCAGTTAGCTAAAGAAAGTGTGTGTGTGGCAGGTAAGGTGGCATCTGTTCTGAGTTAGGATGCTTATCTGCAAAAGCAGTGAATAAGACTGGACATTATTATAAAATATGGAGCCAATGGAGACAATTAAATTAATGTGAGATGAGATAAAACCATAACAAGCACAGGTTGGCCAAAAGCTAATAAAAGAGTAACTGACAGATTCACAAAAATGAACAGAGAACCGAGCATGTATTAATCGATGTGAATGGGTACGTTAAAACTGCATGAACGTAAACTGTATTCCTTAGAACCACAATTCCACAAGGTGTTGATAGTTCCTCAATGAAAAATTCAAGATAAGAACTCTTTGGTGAAATAAGGTTTGAAAAATTCAAGTGAAATAAAGTTTAAAAGGATTCTTTATTCCAAAGTATCTCTAACTAGGTCCTAAGCATTTATTGTTCCTAACTTCTTGGCTACCATCCTGAAGGCCCAAGGAACAGCTGGTGTTGACATTTCGTTGGGCTGAAGTCAGGAAGAAATAGATACAGGGATTATCTGAGGTCAGCCCATAGTAAAGTTAAGCTAGGTGTTGCATATTAGGTGCATTTTACTTCTGACATATCAGGCCATGGACAGTCAGAGCAGTGGATTAGACACAGATATAACCCAGGCTTTGACTAAATGAACCAGGGAGAGGTTTGGGCAGAGGCATGGATAGATTCCGAATAGTCTCTGAGGACATTCTTCCATGTCTCTCTGGATGATCTTTCCTGGGTTGCTTTTTCTCTAGCCCTTTCTTATGGCCTGATTCATTTTAAGAAGGCATAATCCTTTTTACCAAGGAAATAATACAGTTAATAACATACTTATGGAATACTAACTACAGATCAGAAGCCATTCTAAACTTTCCACATATTAACTTATTTAATTGTCAACCACCTTAAAAAGAAGATAGTTTTATTAGACTAAATGGAGGAAACTAAATCACAGAGAAATTAATGAAGTTGCATGAGAAGTGGAACTGGGCATTGAAACCTAGTAGGCTAGCTCCAAAGCGCATATCCAACCATGTTGCTTTCTTATTTCATTAACATCAGAGTTTTCAATATCTGTTTCACATTAAAAAAACAAAACAAAACAAAACTTCTGACTAGACTGAGAAATCCACTACCTTCATATTGCTTAATGGGCTGGTGTAAGTGGGTTTCTTAAAACCCACTGACTGGATGGAGAGAAGAGGCTTGTGTCCAAGAATAGAGATCATGACATTATTCAAGAATATGAAACTCAGTTTCCTGGGGATCACATATGACTTCTTGAGCCACAGATTTCTATTCTTGCTCCAAATTTTACAAGTTAGAACCATTTTTGTCTCTATATTTTTCCCTCCTTCCCATTCTGAAGTATTGAAAATACCCCCTTTATAATCTTTTGTTTTGGAACTTTAGTACTTTGCAAGAGGAAAATGCTTTCTTTTAACTGCCTTCATCCCTCATTCCTAAATGTACAACTATTGCCAAGATTAGACACTGAAACTGTTCAGGAAGGAAGAGAGAGGGAAGGTCAGAGCTGGAAGAGCTAGAAGAGAGAAGACAGATTTTCACAGATGAGGGAGTTGGCAGTTTCCTTAAGTATTAGATCGCTTTACTGTTTCAGGGCAGAAACCTGGGAGGGCACAGAACTCAGAGGGAATAGCTGTGGAGCAGGACCAGAGGGAGTGATTGTAGGCATGGGGCTCTCAGCTCAGCAGGGTTTATTCTGTCCCCAGCATAATCCAAAAACAGAGTCACTGAACTTTAACAGAGTTCATGCAAACGTCTTAATGATAACCACCCAAGACTATGGATACCCTTCCAAACGGTATACTCTCATAAGTTTTTTAGATCTTTCCATAACCCTACAGGAAATAGAAGGGAAATCAAATAGTCATGGAAAATTGGTATTTCTACCAGTCTAGCCCAGTAGATCCCAACTGAAAGTGATTTTGCTTCCCAGGGTACATTTAGCAATGTCTGGAGACATTTTTTTTTATTATGTCAACTAGGGGCAAGGTGTTGCTACTAGCATCTTATGGGTAGAGACTAAGGATGCTGTGAAATATCTTACAATGCACAGAACAGCCACCATAACAAAAGAAAATCATTGGCCCAAAATTTCAATAGTGTTGATCTTGAGAAATCCTGGTGCCCCAGAAGCAAAGTGTTCTAAGATTAGCTTAATTTCAAAGGAGGGGGGAAGAAAAAAATATCTCATTTTCTCCTCACTCAAGATTGTAGATATAAAAAGATAGTTTTAGAGTAGCTTGCAAACACTCACATTTGATTGTTATACATTTAAGCTAAGAGTTATGAATTAAAAATCAATCATTTTTCCCAAATGTATATAATTGTGGTAATGAATCTCTTTATTTGTTCACAGAATGAATACATGAAATGAAAGTGTTAAGAGCAACAAGGAAAATTATATGGTCAATTAAATGTTTGATTTTATTCACCTCATATGAAAGAAACAGACCAGCCTTAACCTGGCCATCTAACCTGTCAACAGTGCATAACTGACTGGGCATCATAATCTCAATTTAGGCAGCTGGATGCCACAACCCATGTATGAAGCATATACCCATCATATATGCAGTAGACCACCTCCAGACAGCTCAGTGCTTACCCTTGGAAAAGCCCATATGTTGCCAGCCAATTAGCAACAATCAGAGACTTTGCTTTCCTAATATGGGACAGGGACAGTTCAAAGTCTTTCTTCCTCTCAACCTCATTCCCCAGAGCCTAACTCTCTCCTGTACTGGGCATGCTGCATGGCAGTAAAATTTTCCATTCATCACTCAATGGTGAGCCTTATTTTTTTCTAAGACAAAAGCAAGCGTATCAGTATTTTTTGTAAATCCAAAAATGGGTGATGGAATTAATAGAGGTGTCAAGGAGAGAGAAAGACTTGACAGGAAAGATTTTAAGAAAAATTATTGAATCAGTATTGAAGGACATTTGTGTTCTACCCTTTATTCTCTTTATAAAGGTAGAACAAGAGAGGAGAATCTGTGAAACACAGAACTAAGCCGAGCAAATATGAGATAGTATTGAGCCTAAAAATTAGACTGATATAACAATTATATGAATAAATGTGAAAATGTGATTTATCGCTCTGTAGAGACCCTTGGGTGAGATATTAAATAAGACTTGATAGCAATGTTTAAAATTAACATACTGAGATGATTTTTGAGGGTTTGGTATAATCACTTTTTAGAATACTAAATCTTTGGACATTTACACTGTTAAAGTACATCTTAAAACTAATGCCTCATATTTGATATATAAATGGAGGCACTGTAGATAAGGGCTGATATTGTGGATTCTCAGAGCCAAAATTCATTTTTCTGATATGCACATATAATGTTACCCAAATGTATAAGACTCAGGAAAAATCTGAGCTAAATCTACAACAAATGGCCACAAGGCAAGGAGAAAGGTAATTTAATTTATGCAATTTCAAATATGCACAGCCATTTTGATATGCTCAGATGAAATAAACTCATTTTGTATTCAGATATTTGCAATCATATGTTGCAGTTTTCATGACTGTAACATATTAATTATAGATCAACAACTCAGTTTGGAAATTCTTACCCTAAGTCTTAAAAAAAACAGATGATTCAATGTTGAGGTATATGGGCAAGGATTTGGGCAATTATCAATCAGTCAATTATTCTGTAATGGAGTGCTTAATCATTCCCTGCCATCTATGTAAACTATTTAAATCCCAAGAAATTAGGTGTGCTTCCATAGACCATGTCATGGTGAAGCACTGCCCTGTCTTCAAAACACAAAAATCAATGGCATGTTAAGCATCCTTATCTTTTGATGACAGTAACTGGCTATGTCTTTTGGATTTAGGTTCCTAAACTACCTGAGCAGTGTAAACTCTTTAACCATTTCTCACCATGTATCTGTATAAAAACAAATAATGAACACAATAGACACAAAATGAAGCCAACCAAACCATCCTGTGGATGGTCACTCAGAATCTAGCACCAGAAGAAAGAATTTATCCTTTTACCTTACAGTTTTGGGTTTTTTTTCCTTTTTTCTTTTTTTCAGTGTCACTCTTCTCTCTGAAATGTAAGCTTGACTAGGGTTCAGTTGCTACCTTATTCAGTCCTACAGCCCTATGGCCTGGCACATAGCAGGAGCTCAAAAAGTGTTGGCTGAATGAAAGAACAGCACTTCTTATTTTTATGTAGCTTCAACTTAGATGCAAAAGGCCTTTCTCAGTGTATCTAGGAGGCCACAATAATGAAATAATGATGAAGCAAACTGCCTCATCCCTTGCCCTTGGAAATTTCCCTGACAAAACCACCATTTCTGGGAGAAAAAGTACAATGATGATAGAACAGAAACAGGTAATCTGAACTGTACACCAAAGGGAAGGGCAAGGTCTTCAATAAATTACCTTTCATGTGAAAGATGGTTAGAGGTAGAATTAAGTGTGTTTCCTATAGCCTGGCAGCGGATGTTTAAGCCAACATAGAGTTATATATTTTATATACTGAGAGGGAGGCTTGGCCCCTGGGAACCATCAACTACTGAATTAAATTTAATCACCTGTGTTCATTTGTTATGGATCCCCAAAAAGGCTTTTCTGCATGGTTCTGGGCAGCTGTGTTGGTTTCCCTTCAGCTTTTTCCTAACTTTTTAACCTTGCGGCTATTTTTCTTCTCTTCAGTTTTAATCATTTCTGCTTAAATGTACCTTTTTCTTTCCTTGAGAAAGTAATCACTAGCATTCTGAAAACTGAAAAATACCAGTTCTGGGAGACAGATATCCTAATTCAATGTCTTACTTTTTAACGTGAATACTTATTTTTAAAAAACACCTCGTATCACCGTAAAATCTCTGGGCTCTAATGAACGTTATTTGTTGATAAAAAAATGAAACTTACTAAAAGAATTAGTAGTAAAGCTTGCAGAATTGGGGGTGTTTAGATACATTCTGACAGCAGCTGGACTATGGCCACTTAACTGCAGGTCAGGATTTTTCATTAACCTCTTAATAACCAGCACATTCACCATTGCCCTGATCCTTCCCCTTATACAAGAAAGTCACTGTTTATTGCTCTCTTACAGATTTCAATGAATAAACTAAATTGTTTTCAAATTATTCAAATAGTTGTCCTTTATTTTCTTTCAGCTTAGTCTAGTTTGATGCTTTTCATCATTTTATCCATCCAAAGCAATTCTCCTGACTCACACGGAAGTAAAGGCTTTTGTTCTGTGTCTTAAATATGAACATTGATCACAATAATTTACTCATTCATTCAATAAAAGCTCTACGTCCTATATGCAATGCCTGATACATGGTAAGTAAGGTAGAGTTCTTGCCCTCCAAAAGCATATAAATTAAGAGGTGGCAAAACTTGTTGTGATTAATGTCATATAATATCATGTTCCCAAAGATGAGAGCTATTCCTATTGTCTGGGGCATTTGGGCAAGATAGCCATCTCTGATAAAGTCATACAGAGTTTGGGCTCTGATGAATGGTTGAGTACATCCCACTAAATAGGAAAATAAGTTTGTATGTCAGTGTGTGTATGTGGGAAGGGGGTAGAAAGTTAAGGGAGGGTACAAGATCAGGGTTTTTTTATGTTGAAATGGCTTGCATTTGAGAAAAATATGGTGATGTGCAAATACTTGGCATGTTTAGGAAATCTTGAGCAGTTTCATACAACTGGAAGTTAAAGGTTATTTTCCTTTTTCTTTAAGAAGTATCCAAGAGGCAAGAAAGAGCCAACAGAGAAAACTTAAATTGTGAAAACAACTCTATCATCATTGTACTTCTATCATCATTGTACTTTTTCTCCCAGAAATGGTGGTTTTGTCAGGGAAATTTCCAAGGGCAAGGGATGAGGCAGTTTGCTTCATCATTATTTCATTATTGTGGCCTCCTAGATACACTGAGAAAGGCCTTTTGCATCTAAGTTGAAGCTACATAAAAATAAAAAGATGGAGAGAGAAAGCACTTAGAAACTGGCCTCGATAAATACAGAAGCAGTGGAGGAAATATATATTGCACCCGAATCACTGTAAAATTTATTTTTAATTTAGTAGCTCAAGGTTACCAATATTACAAGTGAGTTAAATCAACATTTATAGAACGATGTGCAGCATTAATGTATATATTTATGTAAGTAACATGTTGTTTACAGTCCTCACCTTAGATTCCAAACAAGGCAAGATACTTGAGGAATCACGTGGAACATCAGTAAATCAATATTCCAATTTTTGGAACTGACAAATTAACTTCTAGAAATAATTTATAATTTTATAATCCAAAACCATATTTACTGTAAGAAAATAAATCATTAATTTTGTATATATTATGATCTTAACTATTATATACCTTTATACTTCTATACTCAGCAAGCATTTAAAATATATATAAAATTTGGAAAGTAATTATATCAAAATATTTTCTGTTATTGTCTTAAGGAGGTGAAGTTAAGAGAACTAATTCAATTCTTCTAGCTTTGCAATAGTGAGACAATTACAAAATTCACAGAAGTAAGGAAAGGGAGGAAATAGGGGAGGGAGGCAGGCAGAGAGGAAGGCAGGAAGGAAACAGCCAGTGAGTTTGTGAATTAGAAGGTAAAAATATTTTAAGTGTGTGTATAACCTGTAGTTTCTCTTCTATCATAATTTTTCACATTGAAATAAACTGAAGTGAAAAAAAGGAGCAGAAGGGGATTAAGACTGAATTATTTGATGATTTGCCAAGTGAAAAAGGAGGAGATCTGGGGAAGAAAATTAACTACAAGAGAAAACTACCCAAGTGGTAAGTGTTCAACAGTTTGTTGAATGCAGAAACATACATATGTGAATATTTTGACTACTTTACAAGACCTTGGACTGTGATTATAAATTATTGGCCTGTTATTGTTGCGTGCTGCAGTTTATCTTTTTGTCATTCTTGCCAACTAATTGCTTCCATTTCTATGAAACAGAGATTCAGTGGTAAAAATATGAATTTTTGTCAGCAGGTCATCCCAAAGATCCACATGCTTGCATGATCACACACTGCGCTAGATATCCCACTACTGTGATCTGCCATTTCTGACCTTTCTTGTTTGTGGCATTGTAAAATATAAAGGTCCCAATGTATGCAAATTGCAAACAGGGAAATTTAAACATTTTTCCCAGGAAAGATATAATTCCGTTTAACAGCTCTGTTCACTAATTCTCAATGTTAAATCGTAGTAGAGAGAACTGAGGTTCACATGATACTACTGAATTCAATAAAGAGAAGAAAGGGTCTATTCATCCAGCCATTCCAACTAATTTTTCCAATGCATTTTTTATTGTTTGCTATTCCCCAAAGGATGAAATTCAATATGTAAAATAAGTTTTTTTTTAAGAGATGAATCAACTTCTAATGCCAAATTCAATAAACTCAGCCGCTGAATTCACATCCCATTATTATAAGAGGGGAAAAATAAATGATGCCCCAAACTTCAACTATTTTTTCTCAGAAGCATCAAGCTGAAAATTAAGGGTAAGTTATTGGAGTGCTTAGAAACCAAATTGACATTTGGAAAATAGAACTCACATAATGATTTTTCCATCCAGTTTATTTATTCTGAATCCAATAGCCATTAATACACTTTAAACTCCAGGGAACTGAAGGAACCAATGTGGAGCTACTTTATTATCTCATTTATAGGGACTATATGACTTTAGAAAAAACTGTGATTACAGAAAAAGTGGCTTTACCCCTTCATTGCCTACTGCATAATGTATTTATTTTGAAAATCCTTTCTACCTCCTCTAGCACAGAAATACCACACAGAGCTTAGGAAATTATATGAAATATTTCCTTTCAACACCTTTGACTTTTACCCAGAAATAAAATCATCATCCAAATTGTCACTAGCAAAACCTTCTGATAATGACAGGGCCTCATAAGAGGAGAAGATGGGGCTGCGTATGTGATTAACAACACTAATGTTTATGTGGCTGTAGGCTAATTCATGATCTAAAGCAAGAGTGGGATACATTAATTTTAGCCTGAAAATTTGTGTTATGATCACAGTGTGCTAAAAAAAGAACTCTGTGAGTTAGATAGTCTATTTCAAAGAAAGCAACCTATTGATGGATCCCTTCCATTTTACTCTTTAAACATTTGTCCTGTTATTGCCATCTCAGAGAGGTTATACAAGGGCAGCATGAGTCAGGAGACCTGGGTTATAGTCATCTCTGTCTTATACTGAGTGACCCAAAGCAAGTTCTTAGCATGTCTAGACCCCAAGTTTTTTCCTCTGTGACATGAGGGATAGCCATTATATTATCATCTTTACTATCCTTGCAATCCTAAAAATCCATCTTCTAAGAACAAAGGATGCAAATTTGAAGTCCAAAGACCATACCACTTTACAAAATACAAATGATTCTTAAAACACACAGGTGCTACAGATGAATTATGTTACTACATGGGAGTTATTGTTTCACTTTGCTCTTAAATGTAGGCACCAAAATAGGCTCAGAGAGTATACATTTGAATTGGCTTTCATGACATTAAAAAAATGCTCCAAATAGGTAAAAGTACTACAAGTGTTTGGTTATTCTAAACAGTTGGTTGGTCCAAGGATGCTTACATTTTTAGAGGAATTAATAAAAAGAATATAGTAGTTTTGCTGATGAGAAATATGTATATGTGTGTGTTTTTCAAAAAAGTCTATATGATATTTTAATTAATTTTAATTGTTTTACAGAGCACAAAATAATTTGCTAATTGTTTCTCTTAATACATTTAAATGGTCATTTGTAATAAGTATGGGACTGTCCAAGAAAATAATATGATTTATGATTTTTTTTTCTGTTTTCCATCACTATAATTTTGTCTTTTCAAGACTGTCAAATAAATGAGTCATTCAGTATGTAACCTATAGGCTAGCTTCTCTCACTGAGTATAAATGTCTGAGATCCATCCAAGTTGTTGCATGTCTCAATATTGTGCATTTTAACTGTTGAGTAGTATTCCATTGTTTGGATGTACCACACTTTATTTAACGATTCACTCACTGAAGGACATTTAGATTGTTTCCAGCTTTTGGCTATTATATATAAAGCTGCTATGAACATTCATGAACAGGCTTTCATGTGAAGAAAAGTTTTCATTTCTCTGGGGTAAATACGTGGGTGCAGGTTTGATGGGTCCTATGGGAAGCATATGTTTAACTTTACAAAAAAACTAGCATCCCGTTTTTCAAAGTGCGTGTACCATTTTATATTCCCACCGGCAGTATATGAGGGTCTCAGTTCCTCTGCATTCTCATCGGCACTTGGTTCTGTCAACAGTTTTTATTATAGCTACCCTAATAGGTGTGCAGTGTATCTCATCATGATTTCCACTTGTGTTTCCCTCATGGCTAATGATGTTAAGTATCTTCTCATGCCTTCTTTTGTCATCCTTATATCCTTATAGTAAAATATCTGCACAAGTCCTTTGTCCATTTTTTAAATGGGTGGCTTATCTTCTTGCTACTGAGTTTTGAGAGTTCTTTATAGAATCTGAATAGAAGTTCTTTGCCGGATGTGCGGTTTGCAGATATTTTTTCCCACTCTGCAGTTTGTCTCTTCATTCTTTTGGCAGTGTCTTTGGCACAGCAAAAGTTTTTAATTTTAACGATTTATGATGTTTTAAAAATAAAAATAAGACTTTTAAAATATATATTAGGGGGCTTCCCTGGTGGCGCAGTGGTTGAGAATCCGCCTGCCGATGCAGGGGACATGGGTTCGTGCCCCGGTCCGGGAAGATCCCACATGCTGCGGAGCGGCTGGGCCCGTGAGCCATGGCCGCTGAGCCTGCACATCCGGAGCCTGTGCTCCACAACGGGAAAGGTCAAGGCCACAACAGTGAGAGGCCCGCGTACCGCAACAACAACAACAACAACAACAACAAAAAATATATATATATATATGGCAAAACGAGGCAAGTGTTTATAATAAGTAAAATAAATGATAATGATACTACTAATAAGACTACCTATCGTATGTGAGTGCTATGTGCCATGCACTGCGATAAGAATTTTTATTGCGTTATTTCATTGAATCTCCTAAATAATCCTATAACAGATATTAGACAACTTTACTGATCAGGAAAAGATAATAATCAATAAGTAAGTATATAGCAGAAGGAGCCCAGATGAATATATTTGTTTTTTTACAAAATGGTATCTGCAAGCTATAAATAGAATAGTTCCAGTCATATTTAATCTGGTTCTATCAAGCAATTATAAAACTAAAAAAAAAGTTCTTCCCTGGGGTAATTTCCTATCCTCATTGTTAGATATAGTATTTTCATGTGTCTGGTCTTTATTTTATTAAATTTATAATTTAATATAAAATTTATTAAATTTATAATTTAATATAAAGTACACAAATATCTCTTGTATAGCTTGATTAATTTTTACAAAATGTACACGTGCAGATAAAATCAGATAACTTCCACTCAGATTAAGATGTAGAATATTACTATAGCTCAGTAACCTGCCTTATGCCCCCTCATGGTCATTACCCATGCACAGGAAAATAACCACTTTTGACTTTCACCACTGTATATTAATTTCCCTGTTTTATACCAATATATATTGACATCATCAGTATGTACTCTTTTGTAAGTGACTTCTTTCACTCAGAATCATATTTGTGTGATGCATCTCTGTTTTTGCAAGTAACAGTAGTTTGTTGTTTTCATTAATGTACAGTATTCCACTGTAGGACTGTAGTTTATTCAATCTGTCAGAGATGAATATTGGAAGCTTTTAACCCAATTTAGGCTCTGTTGTGAACAACGCTATTATATGCATTCTTGTCCATTTCTTTTGATGCACAGACATGCACATGTCTTCTGATTCACATATACACATACACATACACTGTAATCTAGCACCTGTGTGTGTGTGTATAGAATGTTAGTATACATGAGTTATTGTAATAGATATGGCAAAGAAATTTTGTGAGGTGTTTATAACAATTAATATTCCCATTAGTTGTATAATTTGCGTTTGTTCAACATGCTAGTCAGCACTTGGTATTGTCAGATTTTTATTTTAGCCATTATGATGAGTCTAAGTGGTATATTATTATTGATACATTGAGATTATAATTTGCACTTCCCTAATGAAGAATGACTTTGTCAAACTTTACATACACTTATTGATCATTTAGATATATTCTTTTGTGAACTGCCTATTTATTTGTTGTTGTGTTTTCCTCTAAAGTATCTGTCCTTTTCTTCTTGCTTTGCTGGGATTCTTTATGTATTTTAAATACAAGTCCTTTGTCTGATGTATGTACTGCAAACATCTTTCCCTGTTTTACATTTTCTTCCTCTTCATGCTATCTTTTGATGAAATGGAATTTTGAATTCTAATGACACCAAAATTAACAAACATTTCTTTTTTGAACAGTGGTCTATTTAAGAAACATTTGATCATGCCAATTCATGAATATATTCTCCTATACCCTCCTCTGAGAGATTTATTATTTTCACTATTAAATGTTAAAGAAGTTTTATAGTTTTATGGTGAAAACTGTAAACCTTCTCCCTAATCTATAGGAAAAGTGAGTGAGGAGATTTTACCAGTCACTTTCACTCTCATGACAAATTCATCTAGACTTAATCTCCTGCATCTATATCGTATGTCTATAAATGTAGGAAGACTGGATTCCAGGAATGTGCTATAATAGCAAACTAAGAAGGACAGGAGTGATTGTATCATTCAATGGGGATAGGAAATAACTTTTAGAAAAGAAAGATGGTGGCTTTAGACCAAATAAAGGAAATTCTTTTAAGCCATCCCACAAGATCAGCAATGGTTTCTTGCAATAGATAAAAGTTTTGATAGAAGAGAAAAAAATAATTTGTTCATGACTTTTGCAAGATACTCAAGAACTTTACGTAGAATCCTGCAGTACAAGAAACCCTAGATACTGGCCTCTATTAGTATAGATACACCTAGTATTGTTAGGAAATCCTGAACATGCCACTAAATACTACTGAATAAAAATTTTGTTTAAGAAAAATATTTAAGGGGTTTATAAATTGAATTGCTATACAAAAATTTCAAAAATAATGAAAAGTAAGACAGAGACAATGTTGAAAATTTGAGTGGATCCTGAGGCATAAATTGAGCAAGTTCTAGAAATTCCAAGGGAACATCATTAATTTTTTTTTGAAAAGGTATACCTACAGTGCTTTCAGGGATGTTTGAATTAATAAAACAGATTTAAATAGAATATTTACCTAAATTCCAACTTCTTGCTGGCACAATCACCATCGTTATAATTATTTCTCAATATATCAAGAGTGTAGAATGCCAGTTACTCATACATGTCTATAATATCCATGGGGAAAAATGAAAAATAAAATATGTAAAAAAGTGTGCAGACTGCATGGAAGTTTCAACTCATGAAACATTTTAAAATACAGGAAACAAAGTGTCTGAGATACTGAATATTTACCTCACCACTTCATATCATGCATGCACTGTCAGACACAGAGGATTAAGTTAAATCACCACAGCATTTCACATTAATTCTAGTAGAATTAAGTTACAAGGCAGAATCCTTCAAGACCAGATAATTAGAGGACACACAGACTATAAATACAAACAACAAAATACTCTTGAGAACACAGGAGGAAATACTTTTAGTGACTAAACCTATACAGACTCCTTCAGAAGAAGGTACTAAAGTAATTATGCAAAAAAATGTGGGGATTTGGGGATATATGTTAGCAGGAATGAGATCTGTGATGATGAACTCATGGGTTCATTCAATTAAGTCAATTAACTCACAAGCAGAATGGTGTAGTTAAGGAATACAAGCTCAAGGGATAAATCAGTCTGTTTGGATAATAGCTTACTCAGTGATTAGTCTTTCAGGTATAGTTTTCTCACATGTAAAATCACTGTAAAAACTGCCTGCATTGCAGCACTGTTTTGTGAACTGAGTATGTAAAATGTCTGAAGAGTAGTCAATGGATGAAATCTATCATTAGGACTACTCTTTCCTTGGGTGTCTTTTGCAGTTATGAAATGGGGGAAGATCCTTGAAATTCCTATCTAAATGAAGAACTCTAGAGAGAAATAAAATGTGACAGTAGGCTATCAAATCCTAGAAAAGAAAACCTAGCAACTTTCAACTGAAGCTAGTGCTTGCAACCTACCTGCCTTGTGGGCTAGGGCTGCTACAAGATTTTAATCCAAATGCTAGCTTTCTGACAAGTGGCAGCAGCTTTATTTTCATTGCTTAGTTGACTAAAAGTTCACCACCTGTACAAACTGCAATTTTGATATTCCAGAGCCACATTGGAATTGTTCAACTACCTTCCATAAACTTCCTCTAGCGGTCATAATTGTTCATCCTTATCAGTCAGACCCAGAGCTCAATGAAATTGTTGTGAAGCTACAGGTAAAATCCATTCTCAGACTTCTACATTAATTCCCAGTGACCCTCAGTCTCAAACTACCATATTAGAATGTTCTGTTTGAGGTACTCATAAGCACATGGGCCTCATGAATGATCACCAACAAGAAAGACATTTATTTCCGTGTGAATTCCATCATTAACAGTGCTATAAATAATGGCAAGCTAGGGGAAACATTTCTAATTGGAAGCACATGGACAAAGATTTTAGGTTTCCTTCCATTTCATTAGGGTGATTTTGTTTCCAAAACATTTCTTATTGTACCTGACACCTGATGGCTTTATAGGTGATTTTATTGGTGGTTTTATGGAAGACTTAAACAGGCACAGATTAACAAAGAAACAAGTGACAATGTCAAGAAGGGAAGTGATCGTCACTGCTTAGGCAAGAAGAGAAGAAATGGAGGTAGTCTGGCTTCCACTTATCAGTCTTTCCACACAGAGGAAAAGTGAGGGCTGAGAAGACTAGGGAAGGGGTGCTGGGCGGAGTTCACGGGAATAATACATAGAAAAGGTTATTCATTTCCACTTGAAACTTACATCTGAATATCACACAACAATGCAGTGACGAACAGGCCACATCTGCTGAGCACTGAGCTGTGTGGAACTAAAGGAAAAAAGCAAAACATACCCAGCCAAACTATTTGCATGCCTCCACTGAATGGTCACCTGTCAGCATGGAATCAGGATGGATTTTCTGTCATCCCTGCTCTCAATAATTCATATTTAGATTCATCAGTGTACTGACTCTTGAACCACAAGTAAATATATGGGAAATAGGTTCTCTTTGTATAAATATAGAGTTAATCATTAAAATTTTATCTTAATGAGGTAAATGAAACAAGGCAATGATCTTGTGTATACTCAGATTTGAATAACCAAATTGTCTTTCATGTGAATGCATTCTTTTATACTCCTTTCTTTCAAGACTAATAGATGCCCTGAGATCCAACCCATTCATAAATCATATATAAAGTTACTTAGCAGTAGGTTATATACAAATTAATGAAGTTGTTTCAAAAATCAAAAATATATAAATGACAGGAACAAAAGCTAGTTTTTACTGAGTATGGACTTCCATTCATGGTATTATGTTTTCATGTATATATGCATTTAATTATATTTAATATTCACATAAACATATACAGGAGTTGTTACCATCTACATTTTACTAATAAGTAAATAGGCTAAATGCCATAAATGTCATCAATTTCTATCACCAAAGAAACAGAAACTGGGAGAGACACTGAACCCCAAATTATCTGACTACAAAGCCCATGATCCCTTCAACTACTTCAAACTTGGTAAGTGCCTGTTACTATGCTAGATATTCAGGGGATTATTGAAGCAAAATAAGACCTGTCTCACCAAAAGGATCTAAAATATCAATATTTGTGTTCTAATAGGCTACTTCTTATTCTATTTTATTAAAAAAAACCCTCTCAATTGTCAGAAAACCTTTCTATAATTAGACAGACATTAACCAAAATCATAACAGAAAAGAAAATAATTTGAAAGACCTAATAATGTCTTTCAGGCACATTATATGGCTTCATATTTTATTTCAAATAAAGAATTTGAATCGCTATCCAGCTAATACAAACCATGTGAAATCTTCATTTTGCTTTAAAACAAAGATTTGTACAAAGCCAGGAAATTAGTGATGCTTTGGGGACTTATCTTCAGAGTTTATAAAGCTATCAATTTTAGCTTTTTGAAGAACAGAGGGTAAAGCTTAATAATTATGCAAAAGATAAATCATCTAGCTATGTAATTAACTCAACAGTACAATGGCAATGAAGGTACAGTTAAATTCATATTGAAATATGAATTGTAAAGAATGTTAATATACTTAATTGGCATTTAATAAGATAGCTGCAGCAAGTTAATTGGATCTCAATTTACATAGTTCATGAATGTCATTTCTTTTAATAATTAAGCCCATAACCTCAAGATAATACTCATATAGTTTATTATGGATTATTAACACATATACACTTTTATGTGTAAAATGTGTTTGAATCTTTCACATGTAGTTAATCAAACAAACATGTCTTTCTTATTCACTCATGCTTTTCAGTTCTTAGGCAGAAATATAATCCATCAGCATTCATCATCACAACTGAAATCCACTTAGTTGGCCATTTACTATTGTTTTTTAAAGTCTGAAGAATACATCCAAATAAATTGCATAAATTCTTCATACCAAATTCTTTAAAAAGACCTTGGTTTTATCGTTTTCTTTTAAGCTTAGTTAACTTACCTTCACATATAGGACATATCTTCTTATTCTCTCTTCTCTTGGGGTCTTATCTTGGAAAATATTATCCTGACAACTGTCCTTTAATTCTATGGCCTTGTGGATGCTGGGTAAAGGAAAAAAAAAAAAAAGCTGACTCACTCACAAATAGTTCCTTCTTCAATTCATAATTAAGTAGGAAAAAATTCTAAATATTTAAAAAGTCATAATTTCATCAGCAACTATCTAATAAAGGAGAGTGATATTATCTCACAAACTTGGAAAGCTGGAACCATATCTATTGTTCCAGCCAGATTAACTAGATGAGGAGTCAAAAACAATTGCCCAAATTATTTCAGAACATATGGTTAATGTAAACTCAACAGCCCACATTAAGAACAAGATGAAAAATAAATGAGCTGGCAACTCGGCAAAACTTGTCTGACATAGACATAACCAAAGGAGTAGAAACAAATTCTGCAAAAGAGCTCCCTGAGATAATAGAATTTGATTAGAATTTGGTGATAATTTGAATTCAACAAAATACAGGTACAAAAATGTTATTTATGAAAAAGCATAATAAGATTTTAAAAGGCAGACTAAAGAAATGTACTGAGCATACAATAATCTATTAAATAGAAAAAACAAAGAATAAAATAGACATGATGAAAAACCAAATTAATGGCATGGAAGAAAAGTTTGAGACAACCCCTCTGAAAACATAGAGGAAAAAATAATAAAGTAATAAAGTATGGAGAAGATAATACATATAAAAGCTATACAAGAACATGTAACCTGTAGTTCACTTGTATTCTTGAAACTGAGAGCTCAATATATTTGTTACGGACTGAATGTTTATGTCCCCTCAAAATTCATATGTTCAAGCCCTAACCCCCAATGTGATAGCATTTGGAATGAAGTCTTTGAGAGGTTATTAAGTTTACGTGAAGTCTTGAGAGTGGGGCACCCATTATGGGATCAGTGTCCTGAGAAGAAGAGACATTCTCTCCACCGTGTGAGGCACGGTGAGAAGGCATCAGTCTGCAAGCCGGGAAGGAAACCCTCAGTAGAATTGGAACCCTGCTGGACCTTGACCTTGGACCTGTGAGAAAATAAGTTTCTATGGTTTAAGTCTATGGTATTTTATTACTAGAGATGTAGCAGACTAATACAATATCTAACAGATAAGTTATTCAGAAATAAAATACAGAAAAATTATGAAATCAGTAATTGAGTCTATATGGTAAAAACACATATTGTATATATAACAACAAAAAAACAATTCAAAATACTAGACATCAAAACATCCTGTAGTTTTTGAACTTCACAGATAAACATAAGAAAAACAGTATTTGGGAATCAAGGAAGAAGAAAAGAGATAGTGTATTTAAAAAGGAGTATGATATACTCTAGGGCTTTACTTCAGCATTGAGGTAAACCCCGGTTAACTTACTGAAATTCACAAAGGATGAATGTATTTGCTGAAGCCTCAGGAAAAGCAGGTCACCTGCAAAGGAAAAAAACAGACTAACCTGAGACTTCTCTTCTGTAATATCAACACTCAGGACACAGTAGGTCAATGTCTAGCTATAAAGATTGGTGAGAGAAAATGGATTACCTACAAATATACTCAGCCAAGCATCCTTTATAAAAGAAAGTCAATAGCCAGCCATTTCAAATCATGAAAATAAGAATGAGGATTTACACCACTGGAGTCATATGATCTTTTAAAAAAAAAAGAAAAAGAAAGCCATTTGAAGATGAAATCAAGTCAAACAAGAGATGAATTTAAATAAAGAAGTAGGTAGGGCTTCCCTGGTGGCGCAGTGGTTGAGAGTCCGCCTGCCGATGCAGGGGACGCAGGTTCGTTCCCCCATCCGGGAAGATCCCACATGACGCGGAGCGGCTGGGCCCTTGAGCCATGGCCGCTGAGCCTGCGCGTCCAGAGCCTGTGCCCCGCAATGGGAGAGGCCACAACAGTGAGAGGCCCACGTAACACAAAAAAAAAAAAAAAAAAAAAAAGAAGTAGGTAATTGAAGGACGATGCATAAAAGAGGTGTAAACAACAAATTAAATATAAAATTAAGATTAAATAGCTGTGAAAATGTGATTAGAGAAGAAATATAAATATTAAAGTCCTTGACAAATTAAAAAATAATATCTTCATTAACAACTGGAAAAGTAGAAGGAATGTGGTGAGAAGAAGCATAAAAGAGCAAATTAAATTATCTTTTATGACAGGGTGTTTATTAATACTGTATAACTTGAATTATTTAGCTAAAAGGAAAACATTTCTAAGTTTTTAATAGTCTTTAAGTATTAGAAGGATTTTTTAGCAACTATATTTATTATGTCATGAAACCTTAATCTGTAGTATGATAACTCCCTCCATTTTAATCTAGCTTCTTTTTTTTTTTTGGTTAAATTCAAATTAACTTAGTAAAATATATGGTATTTTAACAATAACAGGTATAATTTGATCCTATTCTTAAAAGTATTTTTCTATTTTTGCATCTATCCTGCCATTCATCCTTCTTTTTGTATTTTGGCAACAGTTATTGTCTAAAATTATGAACACTAAATTTTAATACTGGTTGTTTCACAGTAACAGAATTTTCAATAATCTCTTGCTTCCTTTCTTGTACCTTTTTGTATTCTTCAGAGCAGAGTAGTAAACACATATTGATTGTATACATTATTCTAAAATAAATATATAAATCAAGGAATCCATTTATCCTGCCACTACCACTAACTTTAGTAACATTTTAACAGATGTCATTTAACTATATGCAGGTAGTATGAAAAACACAAGAATTTAAATAGAAAATTTTGAATATTAGGAACTTCATCTGCATCCTTTTTATTTCTCAGAATCTACTCATTACTATAAATCCGATTTTTTGGCCTACTAGATGCTTTCAGATGTGCATCTGGAAACACTTTTGTGTTTGGCATAACACTGACTTTAGCAGCTAAGTGCCACAATGGTGAGGAAGGAGAGTATGCTATTATAATCTTTTACAGTACACAAATGTGTCCACACTTGATTCATTCCTAGACTGATCAAGAACATTTCATACTAGCCAAGGGGTCCAGTTGTATGGTCCCCAAGCTTCTGGAGTAGATAGGACCTTGCCAATGATTCTGAAGAGATCATTTCTTAGGTTTCTTGTACATCTGAAAATAGCATGTCCTTTTTGGGTTAGATTTTGTTGAGATATATACCATTCAAAACCTTGACAGTCTTGTACCCAGGACTTCCCAGAAAGCATCATCTTAGTTTCGTATTGATGATGAAACTTCTCTGTTAAAATTTGTCATGTATGTTTAATTATGGCACCATCTTTGGAAATACATAAAATAAATGCCCAAGATCTCATAGATATCAGGAAAGACACAGTAAAATTTTACGCTAAAGAATTGGACTTTATTTTATAACAAAATGTTACCTTGAAACAACATAAAATTCCAGTTTCCTCTCTGAATGCACCTTCTTGCCTTCACCAAACACATTATCTGTCTAGGACACAAAACTTTGTATTTTCCAAACTCTATGTAATTATTTGTGTTCACTCCTCATCTCATCTATTAAGTGTATTAAATATGTATTAAATACTTCCCATATCCCCATTCATTTTTACTGAAGCTCAAATGCTAACTCTTCCTAAGAAAGCCTTCTCTCATCTCTCTTTGGAATTAGGGCCTCCACCTTTGGGGTCCCCAAAGCATGTTTCTTCCTCAACTTCTGTCCTAACATAACTGTGCCCATACCTGTCTCTTCTGTAAAATACAAGTTCTTTGAGAAAAGGTATCAAATCTTATTGTGACATTATCTAAAAACTCACCCAGTTATTTTTCATAATAAATATTCAGTAAACATTTTTTAGGGATCAAATTATAAGCATTTTAAAGATGGCTGTTAAGGGATTTATTAATTTAGAATTACTTGTATTTACATAAGTACATATTTAAGGTGCAACCAAGTACCGTATATTTTCAAAATTTTAAGGATCATCTATTATAATTACACACATTTTAGTCCATGACTTTCTGTAATTCATGTTTACCTGTCCACCACAGCTTATAGGCTAAGAATCCTTGCTTTACTGCCTATAATTCTTTTATGTGCTTGGAAGTAAAATTTCATTTATTTAAAAATAGTCTGCAATTTGGATTTTCATCAATTGAGATTGGACTTCTCTTTTATTAGTTCTGTAGCCAGAAAAATACAGTAATAGGGTAGGCTGCACTATAGCACTATTGCTTAACTGATATAAAGATGGACATTAAGTGATTTAAAGGCCACCATACATTCTGGAAATGTCTCTTTAGTCTGCACTATACCTACCATTTGACTAATACAGCTACAACATACCCTTTTTAATTGCTGAACTCGTTACTTGTGTGACAGAGGAAGGGCATTTCTTGTACTTAGGGAAAAGGCTCCTTGCCACAAAATTAGATTTTTTTTGAACAATCTCCCTTCCCCTCCCCCTCCCCCGCACAAAAAATACTCAGACAGCATTCTTGGATCATTGTTTCAAAGGTGATCAATCTATAAAGAATTAGCCTGTGTAAGACAGGACACTGACACATGATACATTGATTTTTTTCAGCACTGAATTTTCACCTGTGGAAAGTACCAAACAAAATGAAATCTGCCACAGTCGTTTGTTAATTTTTTGCCATTTTACCAACCAGTGAATTTTCTATATCAAAGGTAGAGATTATTTGGTTTAGATCTAACTCCAAAATAATGTTTAAAAAATTTTAATTGAATATATTTCTAACATTTCAAAATCAGAATATTTACTGAGAAATACACTTTTTTCTTGCTTTTCCTGAGAAATCAGAATATCTTGAGATACTGGCCTCATTTTCCTGTGTCAAAAATCCCAGAGCTGAGTAGCAGGAGCATTCTTTAGAAAAAGTTTGTCACATACTCACCACGCCCTCTCACTGAGGCCAAAATTCTTCCATTTGAAATGCTACTTTTCATTTGAAATGAATAGACTTTGTTTTTAGAACAGTTTTAGATTTACAGAAAAGATGAGCAGGTAGTACAGACAATACTGTTCTCATATACCTCTCCCTATGTACACAATTTCCCTTATTATCAACATCTTCCATTGGTGTGGTACATTTGTTACAGATGATGGATCAATATTAGGACAATATTATTAACTAACATCTATAGGTTAAGTTAAGGTTCATTCATTGTGCTCTTCAGTTCTATGTTTTTGGATTTTAGCAAATGCATAATGTCATGTATCCACATACAGAGTAGTTTCACTCCCCTTAAGAATCCTTTATGCTTTACCTCTTCACCTCTCCTCTCCTCCCCTGGCAACCCCTGGACTTTTTACTATCTCGAGACTATTACTTTTCCCAAAATCTCATATATTTGGAATCATACATTATTTAGCTTTTTCAGATTGGCTTCTTTCATTGAGGAATATGCATTTAATGTTCCTTCATATCTTTTCACGACTTGATAGCTCGTTTCTCCTTATTGTTGAATAATAGTTCATCATATGAAGGCATAACAGTTTGTTCATCCATTCACCTATGGAAGAACATCTTGGTTGCTTCACATTTTAACAATTATGGATAACTATGCTATAAACATTTGGATACAAGGTTTCGTGTACATATACATTTTCAAATAATTAGGTAAATACCAAGGAGCACAATTTCCGGATTGTATGGTAAAACTACATCCAGCTTTTTAAGACACTGCTAAACTGTCATCCAAAATGGTAATGCCATTTGGAAGCTTAAAAAAATACTTATTTGTTATCTCATAGATTCTATAGATCAGGAGTCTGGCATATATTAGCGGGGTTCTTACTTAGGGGCTCACAGGGCTGAAAAATCTATATGTTGGCCTGGCTCGGATCTCAGCTAAAGCTCAATATTCTCATGAAACTCATTCAGATTGTTGGCAGAATTTATTCCCTTGCAGTTGTAGGACAGAAGTTCCATTTTGATTGTTTGTTGTTGGTTGAGGGTCACTCTCAGCTCCAAGAAACTGCCCACAGCTCCTTGACACAGGATTTCCTCTATAGACCCTCTCACAACTTAGCTGTTTTTTGTTTGTTTGTTTGTTTGTTTTTATTTCCAAAGCCAGCAGGAGAATTTCTCTCATGCTTCAAACGTCTCTGATTTCGAAAAGAGGCCAGTCCTTTTGAAGGGCTCATTTGATTAGATCTGGTCCACCTAGATAATATTAGTTTTGAATAATTTAAAATCAATTGAATTAGGACCATAATTATATTTGCAAAATCTCTTCACGTTGACATAAAACATAGTCTAATTATGTGTATGAAATCCATGATGCTCACAGCCCTGCCCACACTCAAGTAGAGGAGATTATACAGAGCCTGCAAAAAGGTGGGAATTTTGTGGAACATTTCAGAATTCTGCCAGCCCCCAATAAACAATGAGTAATATGGAATTGAATAACATTCATACAGATATTTTCATATGTGAACAAAGCCTTAACATATTTGGCTTGCTTTACTGGTTAATGTCACCTGAATGAATCAAGCCAGTTGTTGACCTAATTCTGTCAGATTGGCCTAACCTCCATGGGTACTTTTCGCTTAGAGGAAGAAAACACATTGCTTTCACCTGAAATATCAGTTGCATATTTTTTTTTCTTATAACCCCTTGTCATTTACTGCATAAACAGTAATGCAAATTGCTCACTCAGATCTCACCTCTTGCTCTTCTCTTTCCATTTAAAGACTATAATAGCATTATGTTTTTTTGATGATTGACAGGATAATTTCTCTCTGTATATGTCTCTTTATTAGTATGTGTTAAAGATTTCATTAAACCAAGCAGATTTTTCACATAATAGCGAATTTCAATACCTTGTTAGATCTATGCAAACAATAAAAAATGCCTCTTTGCCTGAAGGAACAAATTTCCACTCCAGGGCTTCCCTGGTGGCTCAGTGGTTGAGAGTCCGCCTGCTGATGAAGGGAACACGGGTTCATGCCCCGGTCCAGGAAGATCCCACGTGCCATGGAACAGGTGGGCCTGTGAGCCATGGTCGCTGGGCCTGCGTGTCCGGAGCCTGTGCTCCGCAACGGGAGAGGCCACAACAGTGAGAGGCCCGCGTACCGCAAAAAAAAAAAAAAAAAAAAAAAAAAAATTTCTACCCCAATATAGGGTTTTCTTCCCTTCTGACCTGAGTGTCCTACCTTCTGGCTTAACATTTTCCTCAGGTATCCTGCATCTTGCATATTGAAGCACAAAAAATTTTATTGCATGCATCTGAATTAAAAACTGTTGAAAACTGAAAACAATTAATTTGAGTAATGAATGCTGTAAAAATCTATTCATTTTCAAACAATTGTCCTCTTTTTCCCAAAGAAGAAGATTTGTTTCTCTCAGTAGTCCTTGCTCCACTCCATATTGTGATATTTTGCATTTTTGGGGTCCCCACCTGCTTCTTTTAATGACATCTTTCAGGGGGTCTTAAGTATAAAGTCAGCCTTTTAATCAGCCAGGAAAGGGTTACTTCCCCACAACTCCTCTGACTTGTGGTTGGCTAGGACGTAAAGTGAACTCATTCATTAGGGAAGTTGCCCCATGACTTTCTGTTGTCTATAATCAACTTGTTTAAGAGTAACAGTTTTAGTGATTTGCAATGATTACAAATTTTGAAGTGATTACCCATCCCCAGAGAAAAACTAACTCTAATGAAGTTTTGATTTTCATATTACTTTCTTTTTCTTCAGTGTCTGCTCTCCTAATACTTCATATCAAGATGAAATCCAAGAGGAAAATCCTTTCATGAATGGCCTGGTGATATTTAGGATTTGGAATACCATAGGAAAGTGCCCAAGCCAGCAAGAAGGGAAGAAAAGAGATGAGAGTTAAAGGTGAAAGCCAATACTGATTGGATTCAGAAAAAATTTTAAATGTTCCTGAAAGAGTAGAAGAAAAAAATATAGTCTAAGCAATGACAAAGTAGTGCTCAACAGAAATACCATTCTTAACATAAGAAACAAACGAGACAAACATTAAAGGGGATATACATCCAACATTTTTAAAGCTTTTTAAAGTTGTTCATTTCAGATTAGGAAAACACTCTAGTTTTTACATTTTCTTAATGACTTATTCTTAATGTCTACATTGATTTATTTTTGGCACAAAAATAATTTCTTTGAACTTGGTTTATTTAATGTCCCTTCCAACATTCCTCATGCCTATTTTGGCAAAGGAACTCCTCTGCATTTGGTGGGCATTCAACCCCTCAAAGAATGCTTATTTATAAAACAATAAAACAATGAGTTAGTTATTTGGGAAATAAAAAAATACAACGTGATACGATAACTGAGTAAAATGCATTTTCAAAATTGGAAAGACCAGGGCTTCCCTGGTGGCGCAGTGGTTGAGAGTCCACCTGCCAATGCAGGGGACACAGGTTCGTGCCCCGGTCCGGGAAGATCCCACATGCCGCGGAGCAGCTGGGCCTGTAAGCCATGGACGCTGAGCCTGCGTGTCCGGAGCCTGTGCTCCGCAACGGGAGAGGCCACAACAGTGAGAGTCCCGCGTATAGCAAAAAAAAAAAAAGAAAAAAGAAAAAAAATGGAAAGACCAAAACTAAACATACAAATATTAAACAATACAAAATTAAAGTATACTGAAGAATAATTTATTGCTAATTTTTTCCTTTCTTGTCTCACTAAAACATTCATTCATTAAGAATATGGTATAAGAGAGTAAAGTTTCCACACAAGTATGATCATCAATTCATATATTCTAAAAATGACTACTTGAGACATCTTGTGTAAGAACACTGAGGACATTTTTAGCTCCTGTTACAGTCTGGTTCTTGAACCAACAGCATTGGCATCACCTGGAAGCTTGTTGGAAATGCTGAATCTCAGACCTTACTCCAGATCTACTAAATTAGAATTGCATTTTAACAAATCCTCATAATTAATATGCACATTAAAGTCAATGGATAGAAAACACAAACTACAAATCCTAACTTGATTTTAACTAAACTACAAATAACTTAACTCTTGTATCATTTACATCTTATCAATGGTATGTAAAAAACTGCCCACTAATAAATATTCATTAGGAACCCAAATAATAATTGCTGAATGTTTACTGAAAAAGCTTGTTAAGATGATCTGTTCACTTTATCCATTGACTTGTATTGATCCTTTGTATATTTTATGCTTACGTTATATTTTTACACAGTAATATTTTTCCTCTTTATTGTGGAAAGTAGTCATTAGAGATTTAATGCAGAATATAAATATATGTAAATATTATTTATTTCTCATTATAGCCACTTCTGGAATCTGATTTAGGAAACTTTGACTTCTTTCAGTCTTGGGCATTTACAATAAAAATTATGTTCGTGTATCACACTGTGTCACTGTCAAGAGACCAATGCTAGGGCAAATTCTGTATTAAGTGCCAGTATTTAAGAGTGCCTACAAATACCAAAGATAATCTTCTGCAGTTTCCTCAAATGAATAATTGAATTTAATTTCCTTTATAATAAATCATTCAATTTGGCAGGTTTTACATGTCTTAAAATGGAGCAAGCATTTGACCTTTGAGACATCATATGATTTTACATTTAGTCACTTTAATTAAGAAAATTAAATTCATTTCAGGAAATTTTTGAAGGAAAATTGTTCAACTTAATGATATTCGAGCCTCACAGTATCCAGCCTGGGGAGCACTGAGTTTCAACATCCAAAAGCCTGTCTCCTGCCAGTTCAATGTCATTACATCTAACATATAATCCCAGTACCTTTCCACACATTCTCCCACATCTTTTAAAATGTCTTGAATAAAAATATTTCTGGCAAGTACAACCTTTTTCATGATTGACATCTAAGGCTAATTATGTACAACAACATATATCTCAAATTAAACACTGATTACAATAGTAATATTCACATATAGCAATAGGTGTTCAACTCCATTTTCTGCCTCCCTAGATTAGGGACAATTCCCTCATCAACCACATTTACTTTAATCTTGCCAGGTATTTCTTGTAAAACTGACATCCTAGCTGTTTTCTCACAGGACCATAGAATTTCTGAGATGAAAGAAGCTTTTAAAAAATCTAGGCAAATACCTCTATTCTATATGAGGAAATTGAGATTTGGAGATAAAACATGAATGGCCTATGCCACATATATCGTTTGGAGCTGAGCTGGGACTACAAAAAACAGCCATCTACAGATGAATATGATGCCTCTCAAGCTGTATACATAAAGCCTTTATTATAAATAATTTGATGGTTGGATTTCTCCTAATTAAGGGCATCTCAGGTTTTTCCATTATTGCTTTATTATCAATGATGACTGAAAAGGGCAGCCAGGGAGTTCTCTGCGACCATCTCAGCCAAACAATCTGGAAACAGAAAACAGTGACTCTGATAAAAAGGATTATAGAATGGTAGAGAAACACAAAAAAGAACTTTCTTCACAAATCAATGATAGACTAAATGAAATGATATAAAACAGGTCTGGAGGCAAACAACAAGTTGAGAGGCATTTATTCAAGACAGATGACTGAAATTCAGTTAAGAATGGAGAGTGTCTGTTGAGTTTTAGCCTGCGGCTGCTCCATACTCTCCCTCTACCCTCCCCATAGTGTTGAAAACCAGAGTTTGCTGTAGGAAGGAGCTGTTTGAAATTGGAGTGGAGCAGAAATACTCCATGCCCCTGGATATTAGAAACCATAGCAATACCAATGGAAAATGAATGGAGAAGGTCAGTGCTGCAGATATCCGCAGGTTGCAATCCTGACTGGGAAAAGCGAGACGCTGGCAGAATAGTCTGATCAGGGCATTCTGGGGAATGAGACAGGCATACTGTGCTTTGAAGAGCTCACATGTAACTGCAGTGGTCTGGAAGACTATGGTCATGAGCAAGATTGCACACACTCTTGGGGGAGACTTGGAAGCGTTATCCATACATCCCTGGCTGAGTGTGAGACCATGTGCAAGAGCAGAGAAGACAAGAGGACAGCTCAGCAGAAAGTCAAAGCTGGGGAGTGCTTGTATACTGCCAGGACCTTGAATGCATACCCTAACCCTCAAGCAGATCCATCAGCAATAGTCTCTGTAATCTCTAGCCATCTTAATTGCCCTAGATTCTCAGCTGCATATCCTTAACTTTAGGAGGCTTGTGAGCTCTAAGTTTCACCCCCTCAGCTATGGCCTGGAAACTATCTCAAGGTAGTAAGCTGGGGCAATTGTAGTACTCACCTCATTTACTTCCCATCTATCAGGGGTCACTGTCATTCGTTTCCCCATATCCAGTATCTTCAAACCATTATTTCATAGATTGTCTGTTTTGTTGTTGTTATTGTTTAAGGTAGGAAGTTAAATCCAGTTGCTTGTTACTTCAGTCTGGCCAGAAGCAAAAGCATTTCCGATGTCTCTTTGACACTTTCTCTTCTGTCAGAATAGGATGGCCCAATTTGTTTAATTTATATTATTTTAATTGGTACTGGGGACAGGAGTTGCATTTACTTCATTTCTTTGTGTTCTTTTGAAAGAATTTTTCGGAGCCCTAAAATTTCCACATTTTCTTCTTTTACTTTTAACCATTCAATTTCCCATGGAACCTATTTATACATTCCTCCCACCTCCCCAAAATTATACTTTTCAAAGACGACTACCTCAAATTGCATGTTTTAAGCCCTGTAAACAGTGATCTGACCTACCAGAACATTTTTTTGTCTCTTTTGGTATTTTCACACATAGGATGGAGGTCTCTTTATGGAGAAGTTATAGAGCAATTTGAGATATGCTGCTAGGTCCTTACTTTTCTTTTATGTGCAGTTTTTCTTGGACTATCCTTGTTCATGACAAAGGCTGTGACAAAAGTGTGAAAGATTGCTTGTTGGGATTTGCTGTTTTGCTCTTTTAATATGCAGGTAATTTAAAGTTTAGGCATCTTTTATTTTCTAGTTACATTCCAGTTATGGGTTTTTTTGATTTTTTTTTTTTTGGTAGTTTTATGTGTTTTTCTTGATGTTCTGTTTTGTTTTTGAAGGATATTGGGAGGCATGGATTTAGGCTGCCATTGTTTTGGGCTCCCTCGGAGTTATCCCATTTATGATATTGATTACTAGTAATTTGGGTTTAATTTCTAAATACTAATATTAGTACTATTATTAAGGCTTCTTTCAATGTTACATTACTTTTGTAGATATCCTTAATATTATCAAAAATGATTTTAAATACATTTTCTTAATTGATTTCTAAATTACACATGAATTCATGATCCATAAAATTTGTCTAAATTTTGCTAGAACTTACACATATTTTAGCTGCCATGTCACCTATGCTACATGCTTATTTATTTACCATAGCAAACTCTTTTTTTAATTTGTTCTGAAAGTATGTATTCTAACTTTGACATTTGGCTTTCTTTCCTAGAATTATAATACATAATGAAACTCTTCACATTCTTATTCTCATATCAATGTATTTATTTTAAAATATCTCATGATTTTGCCCTCTATATTTACTTTAGAAACTGGAAAGTTTTCATTTCTTTTATGTTTTATTTAAGTTAAATAATCCACTTTAGTTTTAATATCATTTTTAAAAATCCTTTAGGATTAGACATTATTTAGAAAATAGTATATGCTATACTATTCACATAGAATCCTGAGAAATAATTACTAAATGGGAATCCATCATTCAGTACAATAAAACACCTAACTTTTGAAGGCACTGTGGTTACCTGTCTTGGATGTAAGATGATTAAATCTTTTCCTACCTTCAAAAGTAAAAAATAATGATGTAAGTAATACCCTAGGTCAATACTACAGAAAAAAAAAATATCACAGCCTCAGTGAAGAGATATGAAAAGGTCCAAGGAAGCCCAAACACCTAATTTTAACTAGGTAGATATCTTCCAGCTTTCAATGATAGTAGACCTAGAAAATAAAAGGTATTAGCAGACAAGACAGTAGAATAAATGCCAGGCTAAAGGAAAAAGAGGAACAAAGCACAAGGGTATCAAATAAATATATTAATTTAGACAAAGAAAATAATCTTAAAATGGGCAAAAGACCTACATAGACATTTCTCCAAGGAAGACATGCAGATGGCCAAGAGGCACATGAAAAGATGTTCAGCATTGCTAATTATTAGAGAAATGCAAATCAAAACTACAATGAGATATCACCTCATACCAGTCAGAATGGCTATCATCAAAAAATACACAAACAACAAATGCTGAAGAGAGTGTGGAGAGAAGGGAAACCTCCTACACTGTTGGTGGGACTGTAAATTCCATAGTGCAGCCACTATGGAAAACAATATGGAGTTTCCTTAAGAAACTAAAAATAGAGCTACCATATCATCCTGCAATCCCACTCCTGGGCATATACCTGGAGAAAAACATGGTCCAAAAGGATACATGCACCCCAATATTCATTGCAGCGCCATTTACAATAGCCAAGACAGGGAAGCAACCTAAATGTTCATCGACAGAAGAATGGATAAAGAAGATGTGGTACATATATACAATGGAATGTTACTCAGCCATTAAAAAGAATGAAATAACGGAATTTGCAGCAACATGGATGGATGTAGACATTGTCATACTAAATGAAGTAAGTCAGGCAGAGAAAGAGAAATAGCGTATGCTATCACTTATATGTGGAATATAAAAAAAAATGATACAAATGAACTTATTTACAAATCAGAAACAGACTCACAGACTTAGAGAAGGAACTTATGGTTAGCAGGGGGGAAGGGTAGGGCAGGGAGGGATAATTAGGGAGTTTGGGATTGACATGTACACACTGCTATATTTAGAATGGATAGACAACAAGGACCTACTATATAGCACAGGGAACTCTACTCAATATTATGTAACAAGGTAATTGGGAAAAGAATTTGAAAAGAATAGATGCATGTATACGTATAACAGAATCACTTTGTTGTACAACTGAAACTAACACAATATTGTTAATCAACTATAATCCAGTATAAAATAAAATATTAAAAAAGCAAGAAATTTGCTGAGACTAAATCTTATGTTCTCATTACATACACACATACAAAGGTAACTGTGTGAGGTGATGGATATGTCAATACCTTGATTGTGGTGATTGGTTCACAATGTATATGTATATCAAATCAACAAGTTGTGTACCTTAAATATACACAATATTTAATTGGCCATTACACTTGAATAAAGCTAAAAAAATCTAGATTGAGAATTATGATAGCAGTTCCACAGATTTGCATAAAGGATACATCTTCATACACAGAGGCTTTTAAATATATGACAAAGACATTTAAAATGTGGGTGTGACCAGCATCCACATATAGGGCATAGGAACAGCTCAGTTAATCACTGAGAGCCCAGGGGTGCAAAGCACCTTCTCAAGTCTTGACAACTTTCTTAAATTCAAATTCCTTTCCCTTATGCCTTGTGGTGCTCTTCTAAGGTTTCAAGACAAATCTAGAGGTACAGATACATATTTCAGCAGAAGCAATTTGTCAGTGAAAGAAGTATGAAATCACAGAAAACAAAAGTAAAAAAGACCCAAAAAATCACGATTTTTTTTTTACTTATTCCCTTCCTTCCTTCTGGGAATATTAATATTCATCACCACTTTTACTCTATTCTTCATCTTTCTCTTTTTTCTGTTGTTATATATTTCTATCACTTGCTAGAGTCTTCTGGGAGAGTTTCTTCATCAGAACTTCTATGTTATTCATTTTTAATCAATATCAATTTGAGTTAATTTTTGTATATGGTGTGAGGTAGGAGCCCAAATTTATCCTTTTGCATGTAAATATACAGTTGTCACATTTTTTGAAGAGTTTTTGCCCATCGAAACACCATGGATAAATCCGGAGGACATCGTGTTACGTGAAATAATCCACACATAGAAAGATAAATACTATATGATCTCACTTATATGTGGAATCTAAAAAAGTCAAATTGATAGAACCAGAGAGTAGAATGGTGGGCAGTGAGAGAAATGGGGAAATATTGGTCAAAAGGTACAAAATTTCAGTTATAAGATGAATAAGTTCTGAGGATATCACATACAGCATGGTGATTACAGTTAATAATACTGTATAGTACATTTGAAATTTGCTAAGAGCATACATCTTAAATGTTCTTACCATGAAAAACAAAAATGAACAAAAGAATAGTAACTGTGAAGTGATGGATGCGTTAATTAACTTAATCTAGTAAGCATTTTACACTATATACAAATAATAAATTATCATGTTGTACAACTTTAAAAAATCATATTGTACAACCTAAATATATAAAATTTTTGCCAATCATACCTCAATAAACATGGAAATAAATAAAATCAATGAAAAAGAATTTTGCCCATTGAAAAAAAAAATAATCCTGAGTGATTTTAATATCAGGTAGTTGTTGTCCAATTGTGGAAGACATTGAAGGTCATGAAAGGAAATTTAAATTTATGATTTTAATAACAGGTTTAAGATTATTCTTACATTTTAAGAAAATCAGTTTGTCAGCAGTGTACAGAGAAATTCAGAACTAGAGATAAGGAGATTAGTTAGGAAGTAATAAATACACAGAAAAGAAAACATGAGCATTGTCTTATGAGCACAGGCTACATTATTGCTCCAAAAATGGATTATGTTTCTCTTACCAAACACTAAAAGTAAGTTGAAAGATAAATTACAATTCAAACATTTTAAAAATATCATAAAATATTCATACTGCAGAGATGCAATTCTATATATTAAATGATGACCATACTGTGTATATATTTTCACACTTTACTAATACTAAATATAAGCCATCCTCTCAAACCTTAATCTCAACTGTGGTTTATTTTGTTAATCCATCATGTCTAGTAATATAAACATAAAGACAATTAAAATCATAACACCAGGGAAGGTAACCTTGGAAATGAGGCCAGGGTAACAAAAATAATTTTACTATTATCTATTCTAGTAATTTTTATTAGATAATCTCTCCTTGTTTTTAAAAATAACTAAGCATTTTATAGTCACCACTATAATCAAGGGTTTTAAAGTACATATTATTTTATCTTAAACCACTCAAATTTGACATAGAAATAAAAACAAAATGTTAAACGGTGTTAATATATGGAGACATTCAGGATTTTCAAACAAAAGGTACTCATGCATTTTACATAAAATTACTATATAAGAAATTAGCATGAACAATTTATAACAGTGAGAGCTATAAAACTATGTTTAAATTCATAATATGAGAAGAATAAATCACCTATCACCTGTCTGGTGAATGTTTCAAATGTGGTCACAATCAATGTGTCCATATGCCACTTTAAGACAAATCAGAACTTCATATATTTCAAGAAGGTAGTACACCATAGAGGCATAAAGTCTCAGTTTTGCTGTGATACCACAAGGATTTCATTTCTGTATATGCCAATTACTAACTCTGTGCCTAAAGACAAGTTACTCTGTCTTTTTGTGACAGTTTTCTTAGTCATAAACTTTTCTTTTAAACTTAAACATTTGTTGTAAAGATAAAATAAAATAATATATGTAAGATCCTTAGATTCATGCCTGGTACATAGTTTAGTAATGATTAGAGTTAAGTATCAAATTAATGAGGAAATACTGCTCAAGTACCTATGGAATCTTGCAATTGCAAACTCAAAACCAAAGAATACATTCTTAAAACCAGAATCTACAGCCACTTAACTTATGGATTTTAGAATTTCAATGAGTTATTTTTCTTTCTTCCATATGGAGATTTAGGACATCATCATTCTATAATCTTTAGAATTTCTACTGCTTAAATTGTTTGGGTATAATATCATCTGAGATCAAATCAAATGGAAGAGGGTAGAGCAGTAGAAAGGAATTCGCATTTAGAAGGTATTGACTGCTGACTTCAAAAAAGCTAAGTTTATTAGGTCTACTGTAGTAATGGAGAACAACTTGACAGTCTTGCTAGTATCTCAAAAGTGAAAAAAATTAGGGAAAGGTGTTTATAGGGTTTTCAAATCTGAGCTGAAAGATTTTAATGTGTGTCTTGGAAATTAGGGAAATGGTTGGGATTGAGTAAGATTTATTGGTGGGCAAAGTAGGGTGAGAGTCTTGAAAAGCAATGTTTGATTAAAAAAAACTTGTTAGTCATTTAGTCTTAAATGATAATCTGGTGGACTCAGTCTAGTCTTTCAGAAGCAGGTATGTCCTGGGTCAAGCAGCTAAGTTAATTTTTCTTGGTCAAAGTATGGTTTAAGACGTGACCAGGGAAGTATGCCTGATCCTAGAACTGTTTAATCCAGAGACAGTGAATTATTTCATTCTCAAAGGGAAGCATGTAATTTTGAGAAGAGGCAGAGAAAGCATCCACCTGGGATAAATCCACAATAGCCATTATGATTAACACTGTGCAAAACACAACCAGCCTATCAGTGGGGACCCCTATGCTGGAGAGCTAGAGAAGATCCAAGGTAACAAATTCATGGGAAGATGCAGTGAAGAATGGGAGGACCAAAAAGTGAGACAATAGGAAATTAGAAGAGTTCATGTGAAGCAGGTTTGTTAGGAAAACAGCACCTGAGTTGATTACGAGGAACCATTGGAAAGAAGTGGATTTAGCCAAGCAAGGGAGAAAAATACTCAGATTTCTCCATAAAATCCTTTGCCAAAAGTGGTCTCTACTTTTATGAACACTTACTGAAGTTAGTGTTGATACCATTTATCAGGAAATTAATCATGCTAAATGTTATATCCTTAAGTTAAAAATCATAATACTTTTAAAGTTTTTATATATTTTTACTCAAGCCTTAGTATCGTTAGCATAAATTTATATTGCAAGAACTATGTTATATATTTGTCTGTATCTCCAATAGAATTTAGCAATGTTTGCTATAAAGCATGTACTAAATAAATGCTTATTGATTAGTTGATTGGAAAGTAACTAAAGAGAACTTTTCATATACACACACACAAACACATACATACAAATACACACAAAGTATGGATGCCTGTATTTCTACTGTAGTTCTTTGCAAGTATAGATGATCTAAGCATCTAGCTCTCTCCAAAATAGAGTCCAGTCATTCTGACTGTTCTCTATAAGAAAGCATCATGTAAGTGGTGGAACCCAAATCTGAAATTGAGTTGGGTAGATCAAAGACCCTGCTTGATCTATTTTCATTGCAAGAACTTCATATAAGTCAACTTCAATGTTGGGAGAAAACTACAATGTAAGAAATTAATCAATCCCACTGTAAGTCAGAATTACTATACCTGAACAAGTATTGTTTGATGTAAAGATTATTTTCCCATTTCCAGAAGTTTCAGTTATATAAAAAAAAGAATGTCGATTATTTGAAAAATGAGGGAATTTTAAATGGGGGAAGACATTTTATAAACAATTCTTTCATTAGAAAGTCTTGGAATAAAGGAATCTTTATAATTAATTGGGGCTAGTTGCTCACTTAGTTAAATTGGAATTATTTCCTCTTCATTTAGGTAGTCTAGAATACTGAAGATTGAAAGATGTGCTAAATGTAAATCCTAACCTGCATTATAATTTAGCAAAATATAGACTATGCTGTATTACTTTGCTATTTATTCAGCAGCTGTAATAATGCACCTGTTGGTTCTGTCCTTAGTGAAATGGCAATGTAAATATTTTATAACCCATTTCCTTTCTTTAGGAAAATCAGTGAAGTGTCTGTAGGAGAAGACAAACATGTAGAAAACTCCAGAGAACAATACTATAAAGTACTTTTAAATAATTTGTAATAATCGTTGCAGAAAAAGCAATTAAGACTTTAAAATGAGAAATTCAGGATAGAATAGTAGCAAGGGCATAGGGAAAAGAAAAAAAATGGTAGTACTAAAACTTGAAGCTCAGAAATCTTTGGGTTCAATTCAAGGATCTATCACTTTTGGGTGAATTTGGACAAATTACATAAGTTCTCTGAGTCTCAGCGTATCTTATCTTCAAAAGAAAACTAATTGTTTTCTACCAAACCAAAGATGTAAAAGCTAAATGACATGTCATATAAAATGTTAGATATGGTACCTAGTACATAGTAGAAACTCAGTAAACAGTAACAATTATCTGATTACTTATTGAGCTCATACTGTGTTACTAGACTAAAAGCACTTTAAATGCTTTAGTTATCATTTTCTTTTAACTATAGGAGGGTGGTTCCCTATGAGATAGGCATCCTTAATTTACAGATAAGAAAACTGAAACAAAGGAATAGTCATGAAGAAACACCAGAAAGGGAAGAAACACCTTTAAATACAGCCTTTTTTTTTCTCATTCAAGATCTTACATTCTTAACGACTGGTCAGTAGCACCTCTTATTATCATTGCTAAACGAATGGTTGAATCAACTCATAGATGAATATCTACTTCCTGCATCCTAATATAACCAAGAAATGGTAGTTTTCCCCATCCAATCTTTCAAAGCAAAAATAGGTAGCTATAAAATATATCACCTTTTTCATCTTTCATTTTGATGGAACTCATTTCTCAGATCCTGTCTTGCCACATGCCAGCTATCACATGCTCATCCTACTCTTTTCCTGCTATCTGTCCATTACATATTTGTGACTTATCTTTGTAATTACTTTGGAGCCTGAAGTCTCATTTTCACTCCGTTTGGATCTTTGGGTTATAACAATTGTGAATATCTGAGGACACCTGCAGTGTTGAATAATTCAAATCATTATGTTTTCTAAATCCAACATTAGTATAAAAGCAAAACAGGAGTTTGCAGACACTTTTCTACCTTACAACCAAATTTTGAATTATTTGCTCAGAAAAAGTTGTATCTGGCTGATCAACAAAATATATAAGCATTATTCTTTTTAAAGAAGACTAACAAGTCAATAATCTACTTGTCAGTTTCCATTAACATTCTCCTATCCTGGACTTTCATCCATCTGTATATCTTCTGAGACTAAACTGTATTATAATTCTGCAAGTGGCTGGGACTGGGGGTCTTTTAAGATTTGAACTTGGAAGGGCCATCCTCAGTAAAAGATTTAAATTTTTAGGAAATTAACAACAGCACCTATTTTATTATGTCTGAAATATTTACGGTAGATTTTCTATTTCCTTTTTAAAATAAATTATGAGACTGTGTGGGAAAAATATCTACAAGCACATCTAAGAGCTAGATGCAATTTTAGGTGCTTTACAAATGTTTCACTTAATCCTCAAAAATGTCCTTCAAAGCAGATCTTATTCTCCACTTTACAGAAGAGAAAATGGAGGCTCATAGAAATTAAATAACAATTATTAATTTGTAGAGCTGTGACTGTCTTGGCTTCTATGGGGCTTTATGCCTGCGGTTTTATTTCATCTCCCCTCAAGTTATCATTATAGGGAGTTTTAAATTGTTCTCTTTGCTAATGGGTAGTTCTTCAATCAGAGCTAGGCAGAGAATTCACCTGGAAAGCTTTCAAGAGTGGATGAGGCTGATTCTAACATAAATAGTATATTTCTGTTTAGAATTCAACTTGGCCCCTGATGATTCTGATCTTTACTATAAACATCACCTACCATAGTCCCAGGTGGCACGTAAGGAAAACCGTTGACTTCAAGAACTGCCATGTAGCATCTGCAAATGTGCATGTAACAGAAATAAAAATTAAAGCATTTCTATAGGTTGATGTTTGGCCTTCTTTCTATTGTTGTCTTAACTTTCTCGCCTCACCAGTTAACACACCTGACAGTAATTAAATGTTAGGCAGCTGAGAAAAAGGCACCTTTGGGAGATGTCAACAGGACCATAATTATCTAGATAATTTGTCTGACTACCCACAAGAGAAATCAGCCAATGTTCAGGGGGAAAAATTACTCAGCTATTTCCTCACAATTTTATTTAGCAGGCTTTCCAAAATATTTACATAATTGAATTGTACTATAGCATCAAAACCCAATGACCTGAGGCAGTGCTTGGAAACGCAGAGTGGGGGGACCCACTGCTGACTACTCCTTAAACAGGGAGTCCTGTTTCTTTGTGGGTCTCCTATTCACCTGCACCAGGAGAGATCCTCTCTGGAGGGAAGCATACAGTCAAACCTCCTGAGGGTCGGGAGCATTGGCTCCAAGCCAGAATAGTAATTAAAGCCAGGTATTATTGAACCAATTAGATTTTTTAATTGATTTTTTTGACATTTCTGCAGCAGAGAAGATTCATCAGGGTTCATTTTGAAAACGAGATAACTGCTTTCTGAAGCATCACCAGCAGAAAATAAAGTCAATATCAGTTCGTTAGCAAATTAATGGAACTCTGACTTCAGAGTTCCTGTAACTGGGCATACTGAATGGTCGTGCTGGAAATGGCAGGTGAAGATATGGCAAAAAAAAAGTTAAATCCACTAATGAAGATCAACTCCAGTCAAATGTTTAAGATTTTACCAGAATCTAACAACAACAGAAATAGATAAAATTTGCTTGTGAAGGTTTTCCATACAGTATTTCTGAGCAAATAGCTGTCTTGACAAGAAATACATATGTATTTCTTTTTTTATTATTTTTTTAATGTGTTTTATTAATTAATTTATGTATTTATTTATTTTTGGCTGTGTTGGGTCCCCATCTCTGCGCAAGGGCTTTCTCCATTTGTGGCAAGCGGGGGCCACTCTTCCTCGCGGTGTGCGGGCCTCTCACTATCGTGGCCTCTCTTGTTGCAGAGCACAGGCTCCAGACGCGCAGGCTCAGTAGTTGTGGCTCACGGGCCCAGCCACTCCGCGGTATGTGGGATCTTCCCGGACTGGGGCATGAACCCGTGTCCCCTGCATTGGCAGGCAGACTCTCAACCACTGTGCCACCAGGGAAGCCCCACATATGTATTTCTTAACAAAAATAGTTATGGTGATATCCTTCAAGAGTATTCAATAAAAGAGAATTGTAGCCAGACCTGTAGCAGAATTCAAGACCTTGAGTTCTGAGCAGTTTCCTGGAAGAGACCTCAAAAAAGTGACTTACAAATCATCTCTTTTAAACATCAACTTAGGTTTTGTTGTTTAATGGTAGAGCGTAGTACACTTCTTAGCTGTGTGAACTGGGGAATATTATTTAATCTTTGCATCGTAAAGAAACCAATTCTGGCTAAATTAATCTAAAAAGGATTTTATTTGAAGCATACAGGAAATTCATAGGATAAAAAGGTAGGAAGACAAATGGGTTTGGAAGAGGTAGGCGAGAGGAAGTGATATATGTCCTTGGTACTAAAAGTAGAGTCACAGTTCCTGTCCAGGGGCCACTAGAAATGATTATTCCAACTGTTGTTTCCCTCTGGCCCACTTCCTCTGCCCCTGGTTCTACTTGGCAGTTTTGGCAAGCTAGAAGAATCTATTTCACCTGCTTATGTGACATGCCTCCTCCTTGGTGTGCCAGTCAGAATAAAATCAGCCGAACAAAAGTTACCAGAGACCCCTCAGATTATTGGTGGTAAGGTGACCATCAAAAGAATTCCCCAAAAGGAAACTGGATACTGCTAAAAAGAGGGAAGTGTGTGGGTGCCATCTTTGCTAACCCCCTAGACCCTCCAGTACCTGGTGTTCATTACAAGAGCTAATATTTATCTCAGCCACTCTGCTAGGTCTCATTTACCTTTTCTTCCAACTCTGTAAAGAGGGAAAATTACATAAAAGGAAACAGAGACTCTGGAAGATCAAGTTGCTCTTCCCAATCACAAAGGTAGAAAACAACAACACTGGAATTGAACTCGTGTAATCTGATTCCTGATCCTATGATTCTAAATGCTGAGAACTACTGCCTACTTCCACATCTGTAAGGCCAATAAGAAAAACCTACCACGTGGAGTACTCTGGACATGTATATTGATTAAAAGGTATCATTAATGCCCACAAAACTTAGGAAAATTTGTTGTTCAGAAGGAGTTTATAGAAAAAGCTTGCTCACGTTTGTGAGTTTTCTACATGTATATACCATTATAAATGTAGACACACTAAGTAAAAACAATAGTGTAAAACTCAATAACAAATTAAACAATTTTGTTTAGATGTAAATTAATAAGAAAAATAGCATGAAAGCTAAAATAGAATAAAAGAAAACAGCACAGGGGGACCAACACGATCAGATACTTAAATATATCACAAACCTTAAAAATTAGAAAATGTAGGGCTTCCCTGGTGGCGCAGTGGTTGAGGGTCCGCCTGCCGATGCAGGGGACGCGGTTCGTGCCCCGGTCCGGGAGGATCCCGCGTGCCGCAGAGCGGCTGGGCCCATGAGCCATGGCCCCTGGGCCCGTGTGTCCGGAGCCTGTGCTCCGCAGTGGGAGAGGCCGCAGTGGTGAGAGGCCTGCGTACCGCTAAAAAAAAAAAAAAAAAAAAAAAAGAAAATGTAGTACTGGCCCATGAGAGAAAAAAATGCTTCACAAAAAAATTAAAAAGTATAAAAATGTTCAAAGTGGATCCAAATACATATGGAAATTTGCTTTATGATAAATGTTGCATGTTAAACCAGCTGATAGGAAGAACTTTTTACTAAATGATGTTGGAAAATTAAGTTACCATCTGACAAAAAAAGTTAAGGCTCTATATTGTACAGCAGGATGAATTCTATAATACTTCAAATATTAAAACTATTAATATTTATATGTAAAAATCGATATAATATTAATAAGCAACAAAACACCATAGTAATATTCCTTTATATGTTTTATATAAGAACACCTTTGTTGTTACACCTTCATATTGAGAAAACTAAAGAAAATGCTAATACATGTAATTATATAAATGATAACATGAAAAATCTACATGGCATAATAATGTTATAAGCAAAATCAAAAGAAAAAGTTAAATTGTGAAAAGTATTTGCACCACATTTCACACTAGGAAAATATCCCTGACATATAAAGTGATACTAAAAACATATAAGAAAAAGAGAAACAACTCAAAAGAAAAATAATGATGACCTATTGAATAAATAGTTCACAGAAAGGCAAATACAAATGGCTCCTTATGAAATGATGCTCAACCTCTCTCACTGTGAGAAAAAAAATGCAAATTAAAACTACATTAAGATGTCTGTTTAAACTAGGATACTGGCAAAGATTCAGGTTTGAAAACACACTCTGTTCAACAATACATGCTAGGAAGAACCAGAATTCTATATATTTCAGATGGTAATTTAAATCCATGCAACATGGATAGATGGCAATTTAGCAAGGTATTACCGCTGCATGTTTACCCTACAAATATTTCTTCATTTTCAAGAAATTGCCCATATACAAAATTATATATTATTTTATACTTAGCAAATATACATCAGTTTGTAACAGAAAAGTTACTTTTTTAAATTTTGTTTTAATGGGGGTATAGTTGTTTTACAACGTTGTGTTAATATCTGCTGTACAGCGAAGTGAATCAGCTACATGTATACATATATCCCCTCTTTTGTGGATTTCCTTCGCTTTTAGTTCACCAAAGAGCATTGAGTAGAGTTCTCTGCGCTATACAGCAGGTTCTCATTAGTTATCTATTTTATACATATTAGTGTATATATGTCAATTCCAATTCCCCAATTCATCCTACCCCCTTTTCCCCCCTTGGTGTCCATACATTTGTTCTTTATGTCTGTGTCTCTATTTCTGCCTTGCAAACAGGTTCATCTGTACCATTTTTCTAGATTCCACACATGCGTTAATATACGATATTTGTTTTTCTCTTTCTGTCTTACTTCGCTCTATATGACAGTCTCCATGTCCATCCACATCTCTACAAATGACCCAATTACATTCCTTTTTATGTCTGAGTAATATTCCATTGCATATATGTACCACATCTTTATCCATTAATCTGTCAACAGGCATTTAGTTTGCTTCCATGACCTGGCTATTGTAAAAAGTGCTGCAATTAACATTGGGGTGCATGTGTATTTTTGAATTATGGTTTTCTCAGGGTATATGCCTAGGAATGGGATTGCTGGGTCATATGGTAATTCTATTTTTAGTTTTTTAAGGAACCTCCATGCTGTTTTCCATAGTGGCTGTATCAATTTACATTCTCACTAACAGTGCAAGAGGGTTCCCTTTTCTCCACACCCTCTCCATCATTTATTGCGTGTAGATTTTTTGATGATGGCCATACTGACTGGTGTGAGGTGATACCTCATTGTAGTTTTGATTTGCATTTCTCTATTAGTGATGTTGAGCATTTTTTCAAGTGCCTCTCGGCCATCTGTATGTCTTCTTTGGAGAAATGTCTATTTAGGTCTTCCACCCATTTTTTTACTGGGTTGTTTGTTTTTTTTGATATTGAGCTGCATGAGCTGTTTCTATATTTTGGTGATTAATCCCTTGTGCATTTCTTCGTTCGCAAATATTTTCCCCCATTCTGAGGGTTGTCTTTTTGTCTTGCTTATGATTTCCTTTGCTGTGCAAGAGCTTTTAAGCTTCATTAGGTCCCATTTGCTTATTTTTGTTTTTATTTTCATTACTATAGGACGTGGGTCAAAAAAGATCTTGCTGTGATTTATGTCAGAGTGTTCTTCCTATGTTTTCCTCTAAGAGTTTTAGAGTGTCCGGTCTTACATTTAGGTCTTTAATCCATTCTGGGTTTATTTTTGTGTATGGTGTTAGGGAGTGTTCTAATTTCATTCTTTTACATGTAGCTGTCCAGTTTTCCCAGCACCATTTATTGAAGAGACTGTCTTTTCTCCATTGTATTTTTTTGCCTCCTTTGTCATAGATTTGGTGACCAGAGGTGCATGGGTTTATCTCTGGGCTTTCTATCCTGTTCCACTGATCTTTATTTCTGTTTTTGTGCCAGTACCATACTGTCTTGATTACTGTAGCTTTGTAGTATAGTCTGAACTCAGGGAACCTGATTCCTCCAGCTCTATTTTTCTTTCTCAAGATTGCTTTCACTATTTGGGGTCTTTTCTGTTTCCACACAAATTTTAAGATTTTTTGTTCTAGTTCTGTGAAAATACCATTGGTAATTTGATAGGGATTGCATTGAATCTGTAGACTGTTGTGGGTAGTATAGTCATTTTCACAATATTGATTAAAAATGACCAACATGACCACCAATAGGAGTTATTTGAATGCTTTATGTTATATATACATACTGCATATGTATATATATAACTGAATAACATTCAGATTTAAAGGTGAAGGATTCCTCTATGCAGTGGTATAAAAAGATCTTAAAAGTGTATTATCAGGTGGGGCTTCCCTGGTGGAGCAGTGGTTGGGAGTCTGCCTGCCGATGCAGGGGTCACGGGTTCGTGCCCCGGTCCGGGAGGATCCCACATGCCGCGGAGCGGCTGGGCCTGTGACCCATGGCCGCTGAGCCTGCGCGTCCGGAGCCTGTGCTCCACAACAGGAGAGGCCACAACAGTTGAGAGGCCTGCGTACTGCAAAAAAAAAAAAAAAAGAGAGAGAGAAAGAAAAAGTGTATTATCAGGTGAAAACAAGATAGACAACAAAGTTCACTATTTCTTTTGTATAAAATAAGTACATGTGTGCTATTTGCTTATATTGTTATAAGCAATCTTTGGATCAGTGCACAAAAACTAATGAATGGTTACATGGCAAGAGAAAAAGAGAAAGGGAGAGAGGGGGAGAGAGGGAGAGAGAGAGAGAGAATGAGAGAATGTGTGTTGGGTTAGGTTAGGGGTAGCATATGGAGCATGGTTGCAAGATCTATCTTTTCTATGCCTTTCTTTCATTTCCACTTTTGAACAAGGTATTTACCTAATCAATGATCTTAAAGGGTAAGAAAATCTATTAGCATATCCAATAATTGTACATATGTCCCTCTTCTATTGTGCCATGCCAATGAAATTAAATATGGGTTTCACCTTTAATAGGAGTCTTATAACAATAAAGTTTGCTGCCCTAACATTTGTAAGTACATAATAAGGGTCATGAATTTTACCCTAAAAGACTAGGAAATTCAAATGATATTCAGCTGTTAAGTGCCCTTCCTAACAAAGACAAACATCCTTAGTTATATAAAAATTTACCTTTCATGATAGAAAGATAATTTAAATTGCACTAAATTATTATCTTCTCTTGAATAATAGCATCACCAGTGCTCAACCAGGAGATCATGGCAGGAAGTACATGTTACTCAATTTTGTATTCCCAGGGCCTAACATTGTGTATGAAATAATTAAACATTTAAAATAAAGTAAAACTATCATTTACTCCTTATTTGAAGCTTACTGCACAATTTGACTCGTCAAAGTGGTTTTCATTAGCCATATCAAAGTTGTACTTAAAGAATTTAGAAATATGGAAAATTGTGCATTTTCTCCATTCCTCGGCCTATTTAATAAAGTCTTAAATATGCTTTTGATATACTAAGACTCCCTCACTGCAGCTTCATTAGTTAACTCAATAAGCCCAACATTAGGTTAGGAACTCTATGGTAGATTAGACACAGCTAATTGTGATTGTCTACATGTGGATTTCCAGTTTTAATCTAAACATATTTCCCTTGCTTCCTCAGTAGTCTAAAATCAAATATGAGTGGTTTTTACATTATTCTGTTTGGGATTATCTATCCCATGCACTACTGTGATTACAATAATGAATAATAATTACAAAGATGAGTTGTAAACTTGATGTTCAAACACAGCAGGGAATAATAAGTGCAAATTCATATATAAGATCTTGTTTACACTGTTATTACAAAGTGCTGTTATTTGTTTTAAGATGTATGTATTAAAGCAATAGTGTTATAATGTGTATGAATTCCTAACAATTCAGAGCATGGACAGGAGCTAATATTTAGGGCAATTTCAATGTACTTCATGTTCTTGAATGTAACCCATTTTATATAAAATGAAATTGAGTCATGTAAGGTGAGATATTTTGCCATTAAGTAGTGAGCAATGCCCTTTGCTCACTGACACTGAAGCAAAAGTCCCTGGGTTGGAATCCCTATTATAGGGCCTCTGTTATTTATCCTCTGGATCCCAAATGTCAGTCTGTTAGAATAGTTTGCTTGGTAAATGAGAGAAACATAAAATAAGAAACATTTGCTGATAATTTCCTAAAGTAAATTAAATTAATTCATTTTATCTTTTGTTCTACAATATTCTCTACCCTTATTTTTAACATCTTTGTTCAGGAATGTTGAAATACAATAAATGAGACATATTTTAAGTGTACAATTTAAAAAATTATGATATATCTGCACTCATGATCATCTTCATAAAAAGAAAAATGGTTAACATTTCCATAACCCCCAAAAGTTTCCTCACACCTTTCATAATCCTTCATTACTAATGTTTATGATCAACACTGCTAAAAATGGTTTACCTTGGGTGGCTACTTCACTTCAGTTTTGGCTGAGTTATGCATTAGATACAATGCTTAATTGTGCTTGTCTCAGTAGATCAAAGTTTTTCATTCTTAGAAAGCAATTGTACACTCATTTCTATGGTCTGAGTATTTTAAGCATTTTATTTTCTCAAGAACTCAATGGTGGAATTTCACTGGATTGAGCCACTTAGACAATGCAACATGTTTCTGGAGAGCCCTATTCAAACCAATTACAAATTTTTAAAAAGGCATTTTGTTGCTTGGGCAACAAGGTGTTCTTTTTAATTTTCTAGGTGAGGTTTAACATAATTTAATCTTTTTATGACAGAGGAAGTTGAATAACTTTATTTAGTCCTTCTTAAAATGTTCTACTCTAAAGCAAAATAGAAAGAGCACACACTCCAAATGGATCTGTGTGTGTATGTGGAGGGTGGAGGCATATAAGTATGTGTGTAGGCTACAATACTGTTCTTAACCTTGCTCAACACTTTACATTGCTGGAAATGCACATGTGAATGCCATGAAAGTTTTAACAGTTGCCTCCGATTAAGGTTGGAGTACAGTGAAAGAGAAAAGGAACAGAAAATAAAAACCATCTACACATTATCCAGGAATACTTAGAGCAGAAAGTATCCCTACTAAAAAGCTAGATGACATTTATCAACATGACACAAATGGAAAGGGGACTGATATTCTGTAAATTTGCTATATACAAATACACACACATTAAAAACATATTCTCTATTACTTGTAGCTGGAAGACAATTTAGAGACAGTTGGATCAAATTCTTTTATTTTATAGGTAAGGACAAAAGCCTGAGGACTTTAGTAACATGTCCATATAAAGTCACAGCTAGAGAATGACAGAGTTGGAAGACTATCTGAAAGTGTCAAATGAAAGAAAAAAATACCATTGAACTTGTGAAAGTCAGAAAACTCAGGGTTGCTTTTATAAGGCCTGCAGGAAAATAAAAGTTAATATGAAGAGGAAGTTCTATAGCTTATATTCATGTTTCTGGTGACTGCAACAGGGAGATGCTGTGCAGGATAATTAAAATCTAGAACAGGCTTTAACTAGATTTTGGACTCTACGGGGGTTTGGGCTCTACTGGGTTAGTTGTTCTATCCATAAAGACAAGAGTAGACCTAACTTAATATTGGAGGGTTTAGTAGACCTAACTTAATATTGTAGTGAATGTTAGAAATGACTTATCTCTAGCCTATTTCCTGGTGCTAAATAAATGAGTTTTAAATCTATAATTCTATTTTTCTTCCTACGGGTGTGGGCATGTACTCCTGTCTTTGAAAATTACTTACAAGAAGTCCGCTAGCAGCTTCTGAAAAAAGGTTTGCAATCTAATTAAATAGAATGAGTATTGGTTAAACACCAGCTACTTTAAGCAATAAGTCCAAAACATTATGGGGTAAATTCCAAACTTATGGTGTTGACACAATAGAATATATTCTTTACTCACATGTTAGAATATATTCCTTGCCTCTATTTCTGCATGGCACTTGGTTTGCCACATGGAGATTGAGATATCCAGACCCTTTCTATATGTGTCTCAAGTATTCACTGGTACTTCTACTGTATTCTATGTATCTAGGAATGTGAATAGGAAATGGGAGTATGGTGATATGAAGCAAGCACACCTGGGTACACTTCAGCCTGGAAGTAACACAAATGAGGGAGCAAGATATGAAGGGGGTGCCACAACTACTAAGCCTGCGCCCTAGAGCCCCTGGGCCACAACTACTGAGCCCACGAGATACAACTACTGAAGCCTGTGCACTCTAGGGCCCACGTGCCATAACTACTGAGCCCGCTTGCTGCAACTACTGAAGCCCACGTGCCTAAAGCCTGGGCTCTGCAACAAGAGAAGCCACCGCAATGAGAAGCCCACGCACCGCAATGAAGAGTAGCCCCCACTCGCCGCAACTAGAGAAAGCCCGCACGCAGCAACGAAGACCCAGCACAGCCAAAAATAAATAAAATTAAATCATTTAAAAAAAAATGATATGAAGGGGGTCAGGTCAGGGAAGAGGAAAGTACTGAAAGCAGGGAGAGGGGGAAGAATCCTTGGCTGAGCAGCCGTTCCCTAGCAAATATTCTACTAATGTACTGGGAGCACAAGTCTTTGGAGAACACCTACCTATCTCTCACATTATACATGTGAGACATACTACCTCTTGTTGGGTTAGAACTTATCCTGTCACCCTATGTGGTAGCTGGAATGATAAGCATGAGGACCCAGATAATCTGCTTTGTATATAATTCTATTTGCAACAGAAAGCAACCTGTTACAACTGCAGTAGGGATTTTACTTAAAGGTCAAAAGAGTTAATATAAGCAGTGATAATACTAGACTTTTCCAAAACTGGTAGGGAAATGGGAATATCCAATCAGAATGGACACTGACCATCAGCTCTGAACATCACTAAAATCACTTTTTTAAATGTAAAATTCTATCATTAGTAATTGTTTGTTACCATTAGGCAAATATATGGTATTTTATCAAATAAAGAAACAGTTATGTTTATATATTTGTTTTCCTCTACATTAGTAGCACACAATGACTCTTCCTGGATTCATGTACCTATACCTACCCTTTTCTTACTTAAGATCCCCCAACTTGGAATTCCACCTGCCAGCTGGAATTTTTAGTCTCCTGCTGATTCACCTGCTTCTAGTGGTACTTCTGTTCATTATGTCGTGGTGTCCTCTATGTTGTGTAACTGGGACCATAAGCAATGGAGCCTTTTAAATTGTGTGAATAGACTTGCTGTGATTGTCTTAAAAGGTGACTTACAAATGTGAAAATATGTGACTTCTAACTTGGCTGCTCAGAGTCTGTTTTTGCTTTTATCCAGGTTCTTGGTTCTTTTGTATGTGGGTAATATCTGTCCTTCATATAAGAGTAACTGAAAGCTGTAAGACCCTTAAAACACTTGTTCTTTCATAACAGATAGTATGCATAGTTGCATCTACAACCTGTTTATACTTTCTCATCACAATGGTTCCTTATAAGTAGTGCCAAAATAAAGATCAGGCTAGCTCACATATAATTATCTTAAAGGTCTGAGTATGTGAAATCACAGCTAATGATATTTACTGTAATTAGGGAAGCAAATTAGAAGAATATTAAAGCCTTCACATTTCAGTATTCATGGACAGACTTCTAGGTAAATTACAAAATAAAATCATGATTAATGAGATTTTTCATAAAAACTAAGACAATTAGCAATATTTTTGCCGCAAGAAATAATTTGGCAAATGTTAGTAAAAAAAAAATAGCTTTTATCTATGACTATTTTGTCTAGGTGAAATAAATGGAGATTGTAGAAACTTAAGAAAAATGTTTATACCAAAGCCACTTTCCCTTTGTTAACAACAAAAATAAGATTCTTAGTTATCCTAAAAGTACAGGTAATTTGGATGATATTTATATTTACAAAAGAAAATAAAAGATACCCCATTACATCTGGTCAAACAACAAATTACGAAATGAAAATTTTGCTATGGATTTAACGTGGTACTAGTCAAGTGGGGTAAGAAAGTGGAGTATAAATTTCTGACCTTGCCCATAAAAAGCTTATAATCTATTTTGAAGAATAAAGTACACGAAGAAAACAACAGTTTATAATTCTGTTCAATGATATATAGTTGAGAACACAAGGATAGAAAAGCATGACTTTTTTTTTTGTGTGTGTGTGTGTGTGGTATACGGGCATCTCATTGTTGTGGCCTCTCACTGTTGTGGCCTCTCCCGTTGCGGAGCACAGGCTCCAGACACGCAGGCTCAGCGGCCATGGCTCACTGGCCCAGCCACTCCGCGGCATGTGGGATCTTCTCGGACCGGGGCACAAACCCTGGTCCCCTGCATCGGCAGGCGGACTCTCAACCACTGCGCCACCAGGGAAGCCCCAGCATGACTATTTTAATAGTAAGCAACTGATGTTCAAAATATTTGGCTGGAGAATATACCACATGGTATCATATTTTTAGATATTTAGAGCTTGCTAATACTAGTCAGTAAGCATCATCTGCAGAATTCACAGTATCTACAGGGAATATATAAGGAACTGCAAATGGGACTTTCACAGAGTCTATCTCAAAAGAGCGCATGCTTACTCTCAGGCATGGTATAGGGGGCTAGAAATTTATGTGGCAAAAGATCATAGTCTAGTGGAGGAGATATAGTAAACAGATGTAACAACACATTTACACTGAGGTTTTGGAGTATATTATGCTCCGGAAATACAGGGACAGGGCATGAAAGCCATCTTAGAAGGGGTCACAATGGGACAGATTTTAAAGGAAAGATGGTGCTGAGACGTAGAGAATGTTCCATAAAGAGAGAACAGAAAAGTACAAAGTTGAAGAGAAAAAATGGATTGCTGCAAATAGTACCTCTTACTGGAACGGGGTGTGTGTGTGGGGGGTGAGTGTATGTGCTAAAAGTAACATTAAAATTTCCCATCGCTTCCCTGGTGGCACAGTGGTTCAGAGTCCGCCTGCTGATGCAGAGGGACACGGGTTCGTGCCCCGGTCCGGGAAGATCCCACATGCCTCAGAGCGGCTGGGCCCGTGAGCCATGGCTGCTGAGCCTGAGCGTCCAGAGCCTGTGCTCCACAACGGGAGAGGCCACAACAGTGAGAGGCCTGGGTATCGAAAAAAAAAAAAAATCCCATCATTGCTATAACTGCCAAAAGTTTTCTATTCTCTCTCTTTTTTTCAGCTACTTTTTTCTCATGATATCTACTGGGAAAATATTTGTGCAGTGAACATTGGCTAGTGAATGAATTCTATCTACGACTCTTAGTCTTTGGACCCAAATCCCAATATAAATCACTGCTCATGTAGGTTGGCCAATTTAGAGAAGTCTTTTGACTAATTGAGAGATGGCTTGTTTTGTAGAACCAAAGGAAACCTATTGCCTTCTTTTGGAGCATGTTTGGTTCCCCAGGAAGCAGACTCTGAGAAAGAGATTGGACAGAGTACTGAATCTGGATGGCATTGCAGAGTGGCTTAATTGGTGTGAGGATGCTAGGCCTCCATCCCCATGTCAACCAGTCATTGAATGAGACCTGACTCCAGGAAGGGGGCATGACCTTGGGCAAAACGGCTCTCTCAAACTCAGATAATAATCTCCAGAAGGAGAACCTCTGGACCCAGACACAAGCTTGTGGCAACCAACCCTCTCAGCAGCTATGGAAATTAGTGCTTCAGTCCAAAAGTGAGATTCTGAGTGTTGCAACACAATGTTTCACACAACCCTGAAACCACCAACAAGATTGTTCTTAACTTTCCTATATGAGTTAAGTCCGGTCTAGATCTTGCAAGTCTGTGGGAAGAGACAAGTATAATTCCCAGCAGCAGAACTTTTACCTACTTGCTTAGAGGGGCTAGTGAGAGTCACCCACCTGAAGCTTTCCCCTGAGGAGAGGTGGAGGTGGTCTCCCAAAATGCTTAGCACATTTACAAAATAATGAGGCCCTCCAGAGAGGGGTTGCTTCAGTCCCAGAACTGCCTTTACTGGGCCTTCCAGACTACTAGACATATTAAAGTCAAACCATAGGGATCCAGGAACCAACAGTGGACTGCACTGCATTCACTCTGCTAGCTTTGAAGTAATAAATGGAAACTAATCACAGGCAACTTGTTCAAATAACATTTTTTACAGGACTCTTCAACATAAACTTTATTCAATGTAAAATTATTTAATAAAACTTGATTAAACCGTCTATTAATACCCCCGACACACACATTATTTTGGGATAAGGGTAAGGATAAAAGCCACAGAATTTAATCTCAGGGTATGTGCTTGCAATGGACCATCAGTTGACTTGGCTAGGTCCACTGGGCACCTTGCATTTGTGGATGATTTTTCTTTACCAAGAAACCTCCTAGGCCAATACTGTTGATTGGATCTTGTTGCCAGAGGCCCTTGTCTGAGAAAAATCCAGAGGATTCATTAGAGTAAATCTTGAAATTTTAAGAGAGTACAGAGGCAACCTAAAACCCTGCAGTGGGAGCAGTAACACAAGACACGGAAAGCACATGGCTCTCATACTGCACTGTGGGAAATTCCTATCTGTGACCAGTTTTTCTAGATGTGTTGATATTCACCCTCTATATGCAGATAATAAGCATTCCCCAATATGTTGATTTGATATGAATCATGCACTTGCTGTTTCTGCTAATTCCACCCATTTGGCTGTAGATCTTATAGTTATGTGAATTTGACAGCACTAATATGTTAATGACAAATGAAAAAATGTAGAGATTCTCAATGGGGTTGGAGGCGGACCTCATGTGCGGTCAGAGCCAGAGACAGAGTCTTAAATTATATACCCTATGCTCTAATGAAAGAAGTTTTAAGAAGATAAGGAGAGAGAAAAAAATTGCAACAAAGAAGGTTAGCATTTCATTTCTGTTACATTACAGCCTTGCAGAAACAAGACTATATCTGCCAAAAAATGTAGATTCAATAAGATATGTAATGGCACCATTATAGCACATATTCAAAAGGTGGGAGCTGGGGGACCAGGAGGGTAGGTGCAGAAAGAGGAGGGATAATGATTTACTATGCACAATATTGTAGGAAATGCTTTCAGTGTTCCTCAAGAGAAAAATTTAGACAAATTTTCATTTAATTAATTGTTTATAAAAATTATTTGCATATAGAAACATTTAGTAAAAAATATCAATTTAGATCTTTTGAGGCAGCTTGGGAATAGGTATGCTAATACAGTTGGAAACCATTACTACAACATGGTCATTTAGAACATGGATTCTGAACTAGATGACTGTATGCTGCATCATGAATTTTCCACTTAGTGTCTCTGTAAACTTAAACAAGTTGCTTAACATGCTTGATTATATTTCTTCATCTATAATATGAATTGTAATACATCATTGACTTGTGTTAAATACAATAGTGTACTTAAAACATTGTAGTCTCTGAAAAATAGGTTTCAACACATGATTTTACCATTGAAACATTCTTATTGCCATATTTCTTATTGTCTCAGAAAATTTAGTCTATGTTTCTCTCACTTAATAATAAGTATTGAGCCCTTGCAAAGTGCCATATACTGCGAGGGATGCTTCTGATATGATGGTGAGCTGAAGAAAACATAGTCCTTACCTTCAAGGACTTTACAGCCTAGTGAAGGAGATAAGCAAATAATCAGTTACTATATAGTAATAGGAGAAGCAAACTGATCAACAAATCAAGAGTGAAAATATTCTTGGGGTATTCCTACTGAAATTCGACATCACTGATCTCTAACTGACTTGTTGTAAGACTCAGATTTAAAATTTATAAAAAGAATTTCAGTATCAGAAAAAGGAAGGATGCTTAATATGGTTTACCATATTATGGAGACCTTTGGAAATGTCTAAGCATACAACAATATATGATTGTTTGAATACATGTGTATATGTACTAAGTATCCATTAAAAATCATGTGATCAACTGATATTCATTAACTTGGGCCTTCTCATGTAAATAAGAAAAACAGAATACAAAATAATATGCACAACATATATCACTTTAGTTTTTTTTACATACAAGCCATCACACAGAGAAGCTCATTTATGTGGAGGTACAACAGGAAAAAGACTGAGGCCAAACTAGAAAATATTATAAATATTTCCCTCTAGGTGATGAGATTATAAACCTTTTTTTTTCATTTGGAGTTTTTCAGTGTTTTCGGAGATTATTTGTTTTAGAAATTAAGGAAGTGCACGTAAGAAATATTTTTATAGTAATGGCAAAAATATATTTCAAGTCATAAGTATTGTTCTCATTTCCAAGGGCATTAATTTATCTTGGATCTGTGAACACTTTAGTAACTACACTTGAAGGCTTTTAAAAGATTTTCCCACATGCCCTCAAATTCAGAAAATTTCTATCACAGAGCTAACATGGTGACAGAGCTGTAACACCTCAAGTAGATCATGGCACTTTGTTGCTTCATCCTAAAGAAGTGTGCAATGTACTACCTTCTCTGTGGTTCTTGTACTTTGTATTACAAAGAGCTTTGGGAATTATTGAAACTGCTGAAGCATCAAATGTTTAACCTGAGTCACAGAAAAGAGACAATTTTCCAAGGAGCAAGTAGAGATTTTTCTTTTCTTTTTAGGAGAATTACCTTAAGATTCCTGTTTCTTTTAGATCTATACTGATTATCCATGGGTACATTTCACCTGAAGTGTGTTTGTGTTGTATAGAACTTGTTTTTTCTTTAGAATCACATCATATTCCAATTTCAAGCACAGAAGAAACAAGCAAGTTAATTTTTTTTAACATCTTTATTGGAGTATAAATGCTTTATAATGTTGTGTTAGTTTCTGTTGTATGACAAAGTGCATCAGCTATGTCTACATATATCCCCATATCCCCTCCCTCTTGTGTATCCCTCCCACCTTCCCTATCCCCCGCTCTAGGTGGTCACAAAGCACCGAGCTGATCTCCCTGTTCTATGCAGCTGCTTTCCCACTAGCTATCTATTTTACATTTAGTAGTATATATATGTCGATGTTACTCTCTCATTTCGTCCTAGCTTACCCTTCCCCCTCCCCGTGTCCTCAAGTCCATTCTCTACGTCTGCATCTTTATTCCTGTCCTGGCCTTAGGTTCATCAGAACCATCCCTCCCTTTAGATTCCATATATATATATGTTAGCATACGGTATTTGTTTTTCTCTTTCTGACTTACTTCACTCTGTATGACAGACTCTAGGTCCATCCACCTCACTACAAATAACTCAATTTCATTTCATTTTATGGCTGAGTAATATTCCATTATATATATTGCCACATCTTCTTTATCCATTCATCTGTCTATGGACATTTAGGTAAGCAAGTTAATTTTACTGCTACCTTTTATGAAGACTGTTGAGCTCTAATGATGCTGTCGTTACTAGGATTAAAGCTGGCAATGAGTGCATGATTCAATTCCTTGCCATCTAGGCATAGATTGCACAGTTGCTACTTACAGAAAATAACCTGAATTATATCAAATTCTCTTGTCTTCCTTCACATTCACCTAGAATTCCCAAAACTCTAGTAGTGATTTTCTACTAAGAACATATAAACAGTCTCTTCAACCAAATATATTCCATGAATTTATAAATATAAGCAACATCTACTACATATCTAGTTTGGCAGATTCTAAAACTGCCTACTTATTGTTTTATTCTTTGAATGGAGAGAAATGTTTATCATGAGAGTTTGTTATAAGTGTTTGGCAAATATAAGTTACTCCTACTCTCTTGATGTAGAATTTTTAATAAAAAGTTAAATTATGTCTTCAAGTGTTCTGAAAATTACTGGTGATACCTTTAATAAATTGTTCCAGTGTTAATAAAACTGAGAAATAAAATCTTTTAAAAATTATAAGTTGTCTATTCCAAACCAGACAACCTGAAATGGAATAACAAGATTAGAGTATCTCAGAATGACAACCACTTATCCAAAATATTCAACAACTACACTACTTTTTTCAGAGGAGGAGGAACCATCAGGTATGATGTATTTGCCTTGATGGATAAGCACACATTTATCCAACCTGTAAATAACTTTAGTTTCCTTATTTTATGAGTTAAGACTGCTTATTTTTAACAAGAACATACACACACACACACACACACACACACACACACACACACACACACTACACACGCTTGATGATTTAGGAAAAAAATATCCTAATTCAAATACGCAAAAATCGAAGGGTCTTGGTTCAGGGCTCAAGCAAAGCCACTAGGACTTAGGTTCTCGCATGAGTCTGCCTTCTCTGTTGGTTTCATTCTCAGGCTTCATTTGGCAGTTCCCCAGTACCATAGACTATTGCATCCCAATGATAATATGTCTATTATAATAGCCCCAGTCTCATATCCTCTCATGTTTAATATCATCAACAAACAATATTTCTGTTTTCAAGATGAGCCCACAAAATTCCTAGCCATTTTGATAGAATTGGGATATGTCGCTACCATGCCTAAGCCAATCACTGGCCAGGAAAATGCAATGCACTTCCTGACTTGACCTAGGTCATGTGGGGATGAAACTCCACTTAGACAGCTTGAGTTAAGAGTTGAAGAGGGTAGATTTCTCAAGTGAAAACTGAGATTCTTGCTAAAAGAATTGGCAATGGATGTTGGGAATGCTAATTACAAACATTTATTATACTTCTTTAATAGCCCCTCTCCCTACAAACTGATGAGTATTTAAAGCAAAATAAATAATATAGATGACTATAAACCTTCCTTTTACCTCATCAAGGACTCTTATTGACCCTATCGAGCCACTAAAAGATCATCACAGTTAATGCCTTGTTTCTCAATTAAATGAACCTTGAAACATCCTTTGAGAAAATATCAACCTTGTACTTATGACTTTACTAACACAAAAAAGTAAACAAGCAAAGTATGAATAAGAATGCTAACTTTTCTAAGTATTGAAAGAATCAGAAGACCATGCCACAATTCTTGGACTTCGAATTTTAGAGAAACGGCGGTGCTCTAAGTCAGGAAGCTCTTGGGTGTGTGATTTGTACTGATGTTGCTAATAAAAACTCCTTAATGAAGTGACTTAATGGGATACAGAAAGAACTTCCCTGAATGTATTACTTTTCTCTGGCTAGATGGGTAGTTTGACTCAATTGAAACTTGCTGTCCAGGAAGATACAGAAGGCTGTGACTAGACCTTAAGAGATATTGCCAACTCTGTCTTTTGCTGGCTGTATGACCTTGCACCAAACTCATCATATTTCAGACTCAGCTTCTTCAGTTGTATATTAATTTAAAAAAAAAAAAATTTCTGGCCCTGGCTCAACATAATATAATTGTACTTTTTAAAATATATGAAATTCCTGTATTTGTGAAAAGTGAAAGATTTGGCTTCAATGGTTCCCCAGATTCAGTCTCAGAGGAGTTGTCAGTGAACGAGGTTCTGAAAATCAGAGGCGCCTTGATGGACCAGAGAACAGTCCTATTGCATGGGTCATGAAGCACAGTGGCAAACAGAAGTGACTGGCAAGCATCTTATGTTTGAGCTAAACTGCACGTGTAACTCCTCACCTCCCTCCGTTTACATTGGTTACTTGTTTTGACCTTGAAAATGTATGATTGTCTTACTTACCTGCATTATAACCACCACTGCTATTCCTTTCAGGGAGAGTAAAGGGCTTATTCATGCAAAAGAAGGGAATAGGCCTGAATTAATCCTAGAAATAATCCTAGAATATGAAGATATAGCATCTTTGTCTTTCAGTCAGAAAAACTTTAAGATCTAGTATGTGCAGTGAAAACATTTGGGAATCTACGATTAAAGGGCTGAGTTTCAAACCCAGTCTTACCAACTGCTGGCTGGGTGAGAATGGGCAATTTATTGGTCTCTCTGAGATAAAATTCATTTGTATTAACATGAGAACACTATTGCATTCACTATAGGACTGCAATGATTGAAAAAAATCAGGTTTTTAGCAGATATTTGTGGAAAATCAATGCCCATCAGCCTCAGGAATCTACGAATAAGAATAAGGTTTTTATGTAAGATACCACAAGCTTTCAAATATCCATGAAGATGAAGCCTCATCAGGTATTTCTGAGAAGCCCAGGCTTATCTCACACATCCTTGTGGCCAGCTACATTGGTCCATGTTCTTTCGCTTGCTGGCAGAGTTCATTGCTGCTGCTGCTCTCCAAGGGAAGAGTGTTCTCCAAGGGAACACGATTTGTCTTCCCATCTGAGGAGCTGCTTCCCATTGCCACCAAAGCTGCCATACCATAGCTGTTAAATGTTACAGGGTTATTTTCCATTTTCACTGTGATGCTGAATCTCATGCATCAATGAACATCTCTCCAGCAAGCAATGTGTTGTATCATTTACCTCTGTCTTGAAGCAATATCGCCTTTTCCTCTGAGTCTTAAGTGGATTCTAGAGAATGGAGAGCCCTTACATTTATCCCAGAAGCACCTTTCTTTCTTTCTGTGAGGCATCAGTTCTATCTCTTGTAGTTGGGCTAGAGAACAATATCTGTACTCTACTCCCCTTCAATATGTCTCCTCTGCCTTTTCTCCCCAGGCAACCACATAAAATTACCACTCCATAGACCATACATAAACCCCTCATGTTGATAAGTACTTTGAGTTTCAAAAACCCAGAAAAATCCACTTAAGCTCTTTCTACATTCCTTTCTCTACTGATAACCTGTAAAATGAAACAAAAATATATGTTTTCATTCAATTGAGACATTATATTATTTAGACCCAGCTGACCTACAGGCTAACATATTTTTGAATCACTCAATAAAAAATGATAATTCTTGGTTATGCAACATTATTCATAAATTGATGCCATTTGTAATTTTAGTTAGTGAATGTGTTTAAACATTTTGGAACATTGACTACAAAAACTGTGTTATTAACCTAAAGCCATTATTATGCAGTATGGTTTTCTTAGCAGGAAATTAATTTGTTTCTAAGTCTCAGACACTGAGAGTTTCAGAAATAAATTCATAATGATTTAAGATTTATTATAAATAGATGGATTTCTAAAAGGGAGGATAAAAGAGAAGAAAGAGGCAGAGAGTTGCCTATATACACTAGGGAAGTGAGGATGGGCCTAGAGAACCATGTAGCCTGTCATGAGTCTTTGTGCCTTGGCAGGCAGGCTTGCATTGATCACATTTGGCAGCCAAGTTTAATTTTGCTTTTGACCAAGATGAGTGAAATATGTATCTCTCCAACTATAGTTGTCAATTACTTATTGAGGAAGAGACAGAATTTATTAGATTCAGGAGCTGGATTTCAAAATAAGAAGAAGCCTCCTTCCACAAGAGGATATAATTAGTGAATAGTTCAAATGTCCTTGAATAAGGCTTATTGTAAAACAACAAACAAAGAAAAAAACAAGGTTTAAATTAAGCAAGCCCTGATTGTAAAATATTGTGTACCACAGTGAAGTTGATTTGTTTAGAAATAATAATGAGATACCTAGGAATCAAGATAAGACTTCTAATCATGAAAAAAGAATAGAAAGTCCCATAGAAAAACAGCTTATTTGATGAAGCAAGATTTTGAGGAGACTGGAAAGAAGTTCCTTCCTCTCCCAAATTAGGCATGGGCTAAGGGAATGAGGACTTTTAAAATAATATATTCACTATGCTTGTCCTAAAGATAGCTGAGGAGTTAGCAGAAAGGTGAATATTTCAGTGAAAGACTTCCTAAGAACTTATCATCAGGAAAATTCCTCCTTCTGGAGAGCACCAGCAAATAGGCTGCTTTAGGATGTCTGTTTAATCAAACTATTCATTCTCCAACACAAAGATAACATGCCTTCCTTCCTGAATTTTTGGAAGATATTCTCAAGTACTACAAGAAGATAACAGGGACTTCCCTGGAGGTGCAGTGGTTAAGAATCTGCCTGCCAATGCAGGGGGCACAGGTTTGAGCTCTGGTCTGGGAAGATCCCACATGCTACAGAGCAACTAAGCCCGTGCGCCACAACTACTGAGGCTGTGCTCTAGAGCCTGGGAGCCACAACTACTGAGCTCACGTGTCACAACTACTGAAGCCCACGCACCTAGAGCCCGTGCTCCGCAACAAGAGAAGCCACCACAATGAGAGGCCCGCACACCACAATGAAGAGTAGCCCCCCCTCACCGCAACTAGAGAAAGCCCATGCACAGCAACGAAGACTCAAGGCAGCCAAAAATAAATAAATAAATAAATAAAGATAACAGTAGCCATGCAAAATCTCACTACCCAGTGAAACATTATCAACTGAAACATGTTTCCATCCATGTATTTTTTATACATGTATTTGATATCATAACATATTTGTAATTCAGAATCCTGCTTTATTACTCAGAATTATAGTCTATGTATTTTCCTATCATTAAAAAGGTCAGTGTAAAAAAAAAAAAAAAAGGTCAGTGTACATCATTTTAAAGGATAAAATTATGTCTTGCCAAAATTAACCGTTCAGTTGTGGTTGAACATTTACTATGTGTTTGATGTTTGCTGTTAGAAATAATGCTGTTATATATGTGCTTAATTTTGAAAGTTTTTTCCTAAAATATTTTTGAATTCGCAGTAGAAAAATGAAATGATGAAGGAAAGAAACCTAATTTTGTTGAGCCTTTACTATATGCCATCCACTATTCTAGATTCTTTATGTTTGTCATGGGGCTCTCAATTCATACCCATTTTGTGTCTATCACTGAGATTCAGAGGTATGTGTCTAACAGTCTTCCAGCAGCCAAGCCTTACCAGTTAGCCAATTTGCAAGAAGGACTAAGGAAGCTACAACAGGAGAACTCATCCTTAGGGACTACTGGGGAGCAGGGATGATTCCAAATAAAGTTTAATATTTATTGCTCAAATGTGTATCCTTGGCCCAGATCCACAGCCTGTTGAAATGGGAAGAGAATAAATAAAAGCAAAGTACTATTTCTCTAAAATTGTGCAAAAAGCTGAACAGTTTTAATAGCATTAACATAAAGGGGAGAGAGAAAGTTGCCCCAGCTCCCGAACAAACTCCCAGCACTGGCACTTAAGAACTTTTGTGCAAAACCGTTAAGCAAGAGGTAGCAGATTCTAGTGGGAGCAAAGTACCCAGTGGAAGCCAACGTGTTGCCTGCTCCAACAGGGCAACACTGCCGCCCAGTAGTCTGCCTCAGTTGCTATCCACAAACCTATTCTTAAAGGCATTAACTCAGGAAAATGAGCTTCGATGTTTCCTTCCTTGCAGATGCAAATAACTAGAACAGATAGGCTATGTTGATTGATTAGCATTTCAATACTTTGCACTTCCCAGTTCCTTGTATGTCAGCAACACCCTAGATAGTCTTTAACAAGCTCAAAGCTTAAAAAAATCTCTTATTTTTAGCAAAAGTCCATCTCATTTGGATTTATTTATACATTTTATTAACACCCTGAATTTCCATCTCAATCAGTCTCCCAAGGTAGCATGAACTAGACCAGTGGTCTTCAAACAGCTTTCGGTTGGCATTTTAACAATTTTCATAAAATTATAATAAAATATGATGTCTGATGAATTGTTTATATATTAATTTAAATATATCTTCATCAAAATTAGAAAGGGCTGATTTAGGTAATTCAGTTTATGGAGAACATCTGCTGCCACATAATTCCAACAGTAAGTTAGACCTCATTGTTAAGCCATTAGATCAGACTTTCTGTAGAAAATACACCCTAATGAGTTTTTTTTTTCAATTACAATAAATGAGTTAATACAACTCTATATGACAGTCATCTCACTTCTAAAATATAAATCTAATGGATGGATAGATAGGTAGATAGATAGACAGATAGATAGATAGATAGATAGATAGATAGATAGAAAAATAAACAGAATTTGACACAGTCTTGCCATGAGTGTTTCTTGTATAAAACCAGTTACTATTTTTGCAGAACCTCGTCTTGCTTTGCTTTACTTCCAGGAACTCTCACTCAGGAGATCTGAATTCTTGAATAGCAATTTTTTTTTGACACTTGGTATTTTACACACTGGGTCAATGCACTGTGAAAGCAAGATTCAGGTTGTGTGGGAGGTTGAGTGTCTTTAGTACAATAAGAGAAGAAGTGTGAAAGCAGAAGCAGCAGATGTTATTCTCTTGAAGATACATTTTAGGGAAGGGTATACATGGAAGCTGACAGTCTGGGAAATTATTTTCTAAAGACTGTCTACATGGAAAATCTTTGTGTACTTTCAGAAGTGTGTGCGTCCCAGTTGGAAGACCACTGAGCTAGACGTATTGAATTGCATCTAGTTTTTGTGGATCCCTGTAGTTTTATTTACGATAAATTATTGTATTTGGATAATATTGAGAAAGGATTCTCATAACTCAGTCATATGAGCCCCAGACTCTGTTCTTGACTTGCCTTGCCCTTATGGCTGCATATAAAACATCTTACCTTCTCCCAGTGTCTTCCTGGATTCACTGAGTTAATATATTTTAGAAAATGTTACAGATATTTTTGATAAAAGCATTACCCGAAAGTGGACATATAGATTATAATGTGATTTTCAATTGTGTGTGCACTCACGTCAAAATCATTCTTGTTTTTAGATTTCATATATATTCATTAGCATACGGCATTTGTTTTTCTCTTTCTGACTTACTTCACTCTGTACAACAGACTCTAGGTCAATCCACCTTACTACAAATAACTCAATTTCATTTCTTTTTATGGCTGAGTAATATTCCATCTTTATCCATTATCCATTCATCTGTTGATGGACATTTAAGTTGCTTCCATGTCCTAGCTATTGTAAATAGAGCTGCAGTGAACACTGTGGTATATGTCTCTTTTTGAATTATGTTTTTCTCAGAGTATATGCCCAGTAGTGGGATTGCTGGGTCATATGATAGCTCTATTTTTAGTTTTTTAAGGAACTTCCATACTGTTCTCCATAGAGGCTGTATTAGTTTACATTCCCACCAGCAGTCTGGAGGTTTCCCTTTTCTTCACACCCTCTTCAGCATTTATTGTTTGTGGATTTTGTGGTGATGGCCATTCTGACAGGTGTGAGGTGATACGTCATTGTGGTTTTGATTTGCATTTCTCTAATGATTAGTGAGGTTGAGCATCTTTTCATGTGTTGTTGGTCAAACAGTACTGATGAACCTAGTGGTGGAGCAGGAATAAAGATGCAGACGTAGAGGACAGACTTGAGGACATGGGGGTGGGGAAGGGGAAGCTGGGACAAAGTGAGAGAGTAGCAGTGACATATATATATACTACCAAATGTGAAATGGATGGCTAGTGGGAAGCTGCTGCATAGCACAGGGAGATCAACTAGATGCTTTGTGATGACCTAGAGGAGTGGGCTAGGGAGGGTGGGAGGGAGGCTCAAGAGGGAGGGGATATATGTATACATATAGCCGATTCACATTGTCGTACAGCAGAAACTAACACAAAATTGTAAAGCAATTATACTTCAATAAAGACGTGAAAAAAAATCATTATTTTTATCCCAATGATTATAAATCCTGTCTTCATATTAGAATCTTCTGGGAAACTGTAAAAAAAATACTAGTAGCTAGTCTTATCTGCAGAATTTCGTATTTAATTGGTATGGTATAAAGACTAGGCATAGGTATTATTTAAAAAATAATAATAATAAAGTTATTTGATGTGCATCTAGTGTTTAGAAGTACTGCTTTAGTCATGAGAAATCCTAAAAAAGAATTTTAAAAAAAAGACCTAATGCAACAAGCTGTATTATTAGTAAGATGTTTCTGAGTTACCATATGCCTCAAACTTGTATTTCTGTTTGCCAAAGCAGTTCAAAAATACAGATTAAGTCAGGCTTCCCTGGTAGCGCAGTGGTTGAGAGTCCGCCTACTGATGCATGGGACACTGGTTCGTGCCCTGGTCCGGGAGGATCCCACATGCCGCGGAGCGGCTAGGCCCGTGAGCCATGGCCGCTGAGCCTGCACGTCCGGAGCCTGTTCTCCGCAACGGGAGAGGCCACAGCAGTGAGAGGCCCGCGTACCGCAAAAAAAAAAAAAAAAAAAAAAAAAAAAAAAAAATACAGATTAAGTAATCATTTCAAGAATCACTGGAAATGGGATTAGCCCCATATATGCATTATTGGGATAACTAAAGATTACTCCTTCAAGCTTCCAAGCTTATTTAAAGATCTATTCTAAACCAGATTAACTAAGGTTTCAAGGGAAGACCTAAGAAATAATTTTGCAGGATTTTCAAGAAACTCTGATATACTTATTTGTCGTGTAGTGTTGAGTTTACTGGAAGCAAAATTTTCAAATAAGTAAAGGTGGATAAGAAGATGCAGAGTCTAGATCTCTCTAAATATCAACAGTTCTTACAAGTATTGCAGGCAACCTCATAGCTGTCCCTCTTTGAAAACTCTTTTAGATAAAGATCCTAAAGCAAAAGTCATGGTGCAACCTATACCCTTCTAGTAAATTGATTTTTACCCAAGTGGCTTCTTCTCCATGCAAATTAGTAGGAATGAACTCCTAATGCATACTCTTCAGTGGAAATACTAGGAAATACTAGTTATTCTCACTGGGAAAAGTTTAAGAGGGCCAAAATGGATGCACTGTAAAAAAAAAAAAAACAGTGCCTCCCCCCCACTCGGAAAGGAAATAAGTTTGAAGGTAAAGGACTGGAGGGATAACAAAGGTTAATTGCCAATTATGCAGAAAAAATATGCCAAAGCATGAATAAAAAGCACTTTCATGCAGTATTGCCCTTTCTTTTATTTGTGTTACAGTGCTATTGTTTTTTTTTTTTAACATTGTTCCAAATTGGTTTGGTCTATGTCATTGGTATTTAGATTCAGAATGTCCCTCAAAATATAAAACAATAATAGTGACCCTGACCTATGAACCAGATCAAAAGAAATGTCTCAGGGAGAAGAGGGTCAAACTGAAAAAGGAGTTAGCACTTTCCTGAACTCTCCTGTAGGTGATCAGAACAGCTGGGAAATTAAAATACTCCATTCTCCTTATGTGTAAAAGCTATTCTGACTACTTAGAAAAGAAAAACTTAGAACAGCTCTTTTGAATTTAGGAAACATTAAAACTTATAGGCTTGATTCCAGCCACATGTACCTAGTATAGGACAAGTAGAAATCTGTATCATTTATATGGTGCAACTAGTCCTTTCCTATTTTAAATTAGCAACATAGTTGCATTCAGTTGTGTTCCATTTTGATGTTTCTTAGGAAATATTCAAATAATAATAATTATGTATTTATTTTTGCAAACCCATCTATCAAAATTCATAGATGTCTAGTTCTTATGCTCTGAGGGGAAACCAATTAGACACCAGCCACCTCCTAGAACATGCTGGAACCCTACTTTCAGTCAAAGGAGTTGTGAGGGCAGATTGACATGAGTTTTCAGACAATGATAATAATTTGAGGATGTGCTTGAAAAAATAACCTGGTTCTAGTAAATTTTTATGCAGAGAAACCATAAAAATTCTGATTAGTTTTGATTTATGGGGAAAAATAGGACCATAACAAGCTCCTTAATATCAAGCCAGGAAAAAATTCAAAATGGCTACTTTTACCATACTTCAATGTCCAAAATCTCAACAAAATTAGTGGTTTCAATGCATGTTGGCAACATCTAAATTATCTTTAGCATACGCAAATTACCATAAGAATAACATTCACTCATCCATTCATTCATTCAACTGTTCTTTGTTGTTGCTGTTGTCCAACATATATTCATTGTATACTATACTAGGTGATGGAAATACAGAGAAAAATGGCATGTGATGTCTCCATTTCATTATTTCCCAGGGTACTAACTGAGTGTGATAAGCAGAATTTTAAGACCTTCAAGATTATACACACACTGTATAATCCCCTCCCTTTGAATGTAGACTGGATTTTTTTAATATAATGGAATATCACTCCCATGATATTTTAATTGGCAGAAATTTGCTGGTGTAATTAAGGCCCTTAATCAGTTGCCTTCAGGTTAATCAACATGGAGATAATCCTGGGTGGGCCTCGTCTAATTAGTTAAGGGAGAGAAGCAGCAGCAGTGGCACTACTCCGCTGACCTTAAAGGAGTAAGATGCCATATTGTGAGAGAAGGGGACCATATGACAAGGACCTGAGGGTGACCTCTAAAAACTGAGAGCAGCCCCTCACCAAGAGCTAGCATGAAAATGGTCCATAGCATCAATCACGTAATGGCATGGAAATGAATTATCCCAAAAAACAGTGGGCTTGGAAAAGAATGCTGAGCCTCAGATGAGGTTGCAGCCACAGTTAATACCTTGATTTCAGTGTGGTGAGGCCCTGACTAGAAGGTTCAACTAACCTGTACCTGGACTCCTAACATGCAGAAACTGAGAACTAATAATTTGTGTTGATTTTAGCTCCTAATTGTGGGATAATTTGCTACACAGCAATAGAGAGCTAATACACCGACAAATAAAGTGCTAAAAGTACTATGAGAGAACAGTGTGGCAAGTAAGGTGGGCACAAAGGAAGAGGTTATAAAATCTTCTTGTTAGGATGAATGAAGAGGTCACTGTAGATTGGTTCATGAAATTTGATTGCGTCTGAAACATGTGTTTCCTAAGCGACTGTTACAGGACTAACACGAGGTGTTGAATACGCAATCGTAGAAAAACCATTTTCCCAGATCTTGAGTTGCTAAAATACTGACAATGTACAAGGTAGGACAGTGCATGCATCAGGGGATACTCAAAGCAAAGGCAGGCTAGTAACAGCTAAGAGTTATTGGGAGCTTATTATGCAACAACCACTAGTTTAAATGGTCAACATGTATTAACTTATTTAATATTCAAAACAACATAATGGCATAGCTGCTATTATTATCCCCAGTTCAGTGGTGAAAAAACTGAGGGATAGATAGAGTAGGTAAATTACACAGTGTCATGCAGCCATTAACTGGTATAGTTCGGATTCATCCCTAGGTGGTCTGACTGCCGAGTACCTGCTCATAACCATATGCTATAAGAGTATACAGTGGCATAAAACAGGTTAACATATTCTGAGAAGTATTTTTTGCTTTGGATTTTCTGTTGTCAACTGGATGAAGAATATTAGCCACTCCTACTCCTTCTTGGTTAATGTTTCATTGGTCTATCTGCCTTAAACTACAAAATGATGATAAAAATATGTGTGACAAAAAATGTGATTTATTCTGGGACTATGGTGGACACAATATTAATAAAAGAGTTACTGAATGAGAAAGAAGTTTGGGGTGGAGTTGGAGTGGTTAAGAAAAGGATTACAAAAAATAAAATCTGGGACAAATATCTTGAAATTATTTTAGATGTTTTACCTAAATATGTAATAAAGACACTTAATTTAATGTCTCAGTAACTTTTGCATGAAATAAAATAAATCTCTAAGTGATGAAATCCAGAGTTCCAAATCTGTCATTATAAAAGTCAGTTGGACTTTCAAGGGTTTTCCGCAATGGAACAGAGCAGTGAAGGGTTAACGTGTAATTGTACTCTAATCTCACTCTGAGTGAAAAAGCTTAATTTTATCTGAATTAAGTATTATACAAAAAAGGTTTACTGGGACTTCCCTGGTGGTGCAGTGGTTGAGAGTCCGCCTGCCGATGCAGGGGACACGGGTTCGTGCCTCGGTCCGGGAAGATCCCACATGCCGCAGCGTGGCTGGGCCCGTGAGCCATGGCCGCTGAGCCTGCGTGTCCAGAGCCTGTGCTCCGCAACGGGAGAGGCCACAACAGTGAGAGGCCCGCGTACCGTAAAAAAAAAAAAAAAAAAAAGGTTTACTATTAGACTCTGTGACCCGATTTTATACATTCAGTTTTATGATGTGTATTATGATCACATGCAGATTTCCATTCTAATGGGGAAATAGGGTGAACTTCTTAATTTTCAAAGACCAATTGTATCACTGCTGATGTGTGCATACATATTTTTACAGAAATCCATTCATTAATACTCTTGCAGTCAAAATGCCTCCTATTAATGCAGAAGAAAATAACACTACGTGAGCTAGATTTTTTTTCAGTTCTGTCACAGAGTCTATTCCCATATTAAGTTAACACAAAAATTCTCTCTGATTCATGAGATCAAACTGAAGCACCCCACACCTGGCTTTTAAGAAATATTTTATAATTTTAGTGTTTCTGTTCCATACAGTTAGAAATTGGAGTTCCCGTGTTTGTCATTTTTGTTTTGTTCTCTTTTACTGAAGGAGAGAAGAGAACATTTTGCTTCTATGTGAGAACTGGAATACAGAAAATAATTGCCCTTTTCTGGTGTCATTGACATATGATTTTCTCTATTTCTAATTCCCCACATGTAATTAAGTTCTCTTAGAAACCACTTTTTAATGATTTCCAATATTATAAAGAAGCGAACAACAAGATTGAGAAATACTGAAGGTGTGTTCTTGATTCTATCTTAAAGAGACAAACCCTGCTATCTTAAATATAGTTTCATTACTGGTGAAATACAAGACAAATTTCTAGAGAAGTAGTATGTCTTCTCAGGACGTTACACATACATCTTCAATGTTCCAGGTGCTAAGGACACAAATAAAAACATATGGGTCCTGCTTTCAAAGAGCTTAGTCTAAGGAATGAGGCTCAAAAATACAGGGGATATGATGAAGAGATGATTTCAAAATAGAGTAATAAATTCCATGATGATTTAGACATATGGTAAAGTGAGAGGGCATTGGCTAAATGACACATAATGAGGCTTTAAAGTGGTAAGAAAAGTACTATTCTTCTTATCAGCGAATTGTGAAATGATGCTTATGTTAAAGCCTCTCAAAATTGCTGAGGTGAGGGACTTCCCTAGCGGTCCAGTGGTTAAGACTTTGCCTTCTAATGCAAGGGGTGTGGGTTTGATCCCTGGTCAGGGAGCTAAGATCCCATATGCCTTGTGGCCAAAAAAACAAGACATAAAACAGAAGCAATATTGTAACAAATTCAATAAAGACTTAAAATGTGGTCCACATTTTAAAAAAAAAAGTCTTAAAAAAATTGCTGAGGTGAGCTCATGAGTTTACATTTATGTTTGTTAAACAACAAAGCTGTGTCTACCAACACAGGTTATGGCACAAGTATACTATAACATATAGGTTAATTCTCGAGATGTTTTTGAGGATAATTTTTGTCTTGAAAACCAGTGATTATGGAGCTTTATTCAAATATTTTTCAAAATGTAAAAACAAATCCAGACTTTTAGAAGATATTGATACAGTAGAGGCATACGCCTCAGAGATATTGTGCGTTGGGTTCCAAACCACAGCAATAAAGCAAATATCAAAATAAAACGAATAAACACGAATTTTTTCGTTTCCCAGTGAATATGAAAGTTATGTATACTCTATACTGTAGTCTATTAAGGGTGCAATAGCATTATGTCTAAAAAACAATGTACATGCCTTAATTAAAAAATACTTTATTGGTAAAAAATGCTAACCATCATCTGAGCCTCAGCAAGTCATAGTATTATCAAAGATCACTGATAGCAGATCACCATAACAAATATGTTAATGATGAAAAAGTCTGAATTATCATGAGAATTAACCAAAATGTGACAGAGACACAAAGTGACCAAATGCGATTGGAAAAAATGGCGCTGCTACACTTGCTTGATACAGGGTTGCCACAAAGCTTCAGTTCTTAAAAAATGCAGTGCCTTTTGTGAAGCACAATAAAGCAAAGCACAGGAAAATGAGGTATGCTTGTAATTCAATGCTTGGACATTTTATCAACACAAAAATACACAACCAAAACATGTATTTTTAAAAGGGAAGGAGAAGATGGAAAAAGACTGAAGAGACGTCTTCACAACTGGACCTGCTTGTAAACCATACGAGGAAAAAAAAATAAATTATCTATGCTAATTAGAGAACATATGAACATTATGAGAAGTGAAGAATATAGCTCACTTTTTGTAGTTTGGAAAAAGAAAAGAGTAGCTGAGAGGGATTAAAATACATTATAATTCTGAACTTCTAGTAGCACCTATGTGTGTGAAAAACATGTTTTTGGATGAATATTCTCTCTCTCTCTCTCTCTCTCTCTGTATTATTTACATTATATATGCTATAGTTGGAATATAGAATCAATTCAGGTGGAAGCACTTTGTTTTTGACCCAACCATTCATGAATATAACCTTTTTTTTTCAGTAGCTCACAGCTTTATTTTTTAAATTCTATTTATTTAAATTAAAAAGAAATACACTCATTTTTTTCTTTCAACCACACCCCCACATATCTGCAACTGCAAATCTATTCTCTCCATATATATATGAGCTTCACATAAATACAGAGATACCACATATAAGAGAAAATATATATTTGTCTTTCCCTGTTGAACTTAATTCACTTAGCATAATGCCCTTGAAGTCCATCCATGTTATTGCAAATGGCAAGATTTCACTATTTTTTATGGATAAGTAATATTCCATTGTGTGTATATGTATGCCATAATTTTTTTATTCATTCACCTGTTGGTGGACACTAGGTAGTTTCCATATCTTAGCCATTATAAATAATGCTAAAATAAACATGGGGGGGCATATATCTTTTCAGATTACTATTTTCATTTCTTCAGATATACCCAGGAGTGGAATTGCTGGATCATATGGTAGTTCTATTTTTTTTTAGTGAAAAAAAGTACCTTTATTATTTTTTTTACATTTCTAATGGAGTATAATTGTTTTACAATGTTGTGTTAGCTTCTGCTGTATAACAAAGTGAATCAGCTATATGTATACATATGTTCCCATATCCCTACCTCTTGCGTCTCCCTCTCACTCTCCATAACCCACCCCTCTAGGTGGTCACAAAGCACCGAGCTGATCTCCCTGTGCTTTGCAGGTGTTTCCCACTATCTATTTTGCATTTGGTAGTGTATATATCTCAATGTTACTCTCTCACTATATCCCAGCCTCCCCTTCACCCCCTCCCTGTGTCCTCAAGTCCATTCTCTACACCTGTGTCTTTATTTCTGTCCAACCACTAGGTTCATAAAAGCCTATTTCTTTTTTTAGATTCCATATATATGTGTTAGCATATGGTATTTGTTTTTCTCTTTATGACTTACTTCACTCTGTATGACAGTCTCTAGGTTCACCCACCTCACTACAAGTAACTCAAGTTTGTTTCTTTTCACAGCTGAGTAATATTCCATTGTACATATGTGCCACGTCTTCTTTATCCATTCATCTTTTGATGGACATTTGGGTTGCTTCCATGTCCTGGCTATTGTAAATAGTGCTGCAATGAATATTGTGGTACATGTCTTTATTTGAATTATGGTTTTCTCAGGGTACATGCCCATTAGTAGGATTGCTGGGTCGTGGGGTAATTCTATATTTAGTTTTTTAAGGAACCTCCATACTGTTCTCCATAGGCTGTATCAATTTACTTTCCCGCCAACCGTGCAAGAGGGTTCCCTTTTCTCCACAACCTCTCCAGCATTTATTGTTTGTAGACTTTTTGATGATAGCCATTCTGACTGTAGTTTGGATTTGCATTTCTCTAATGATTAATGATGTTGAGCATCCTTTCATGTGTTTGTTGGCAATCTGTATATCTTCTTTGGAGAAATGTCTATTTAGGTCTTTTGCCCATTTTTGGATTGGGTTGTTTGTTCTTTTGACATTGAACTGCATGAGCTGCTTGTATATTTTGGATATTAATTCTTTGTCAGTTTCTTCATATACAAATATTTTCTTCCATTCTGAGGGTTGTCTTTTCATCTTGTTTATGATTTCCTTTGCTGTGCAAAAGCTTTTAAGTTTCATTAGGTCCCATTTGTTTACTTTTATTTTTATTTCCATTACTCTAGGAGGTGTGTTAAAAAGGATCTTGCTGGGGTTTATGTCGTAGAGTGTTCTGCCTATGTTTTCCTCTAAGAGTTTTATAGTGTCTGGCCTTACATTTAGGTCTTTAATCCATTGTGATTTTATTTTTGTGTATGATTTTAGGAAGTATTCTAATTTCATTCTTTTACATGTAGCTGTCCAGTTTTCCCAGCACCACTTATTGAAGAGGCTGTCTTTTCTTCATTGTAATTTTTGCCTCCTTTGTCAAAGATAAGGTGACCACATGTGTGTGGGTTTATCTTTGGGCTTTCTATCCTGTTCCATTGATCTATATTCCTGTTTTTGTGCCAGTACCATACTGTCTTGATTACTGTAGCTTCGTCATATAGTCTCAAGTCAGGAAGCCTGATTCCTCCAGCTTCATTTTTCTTTCTCAAGATTCCTTTAGCTATTCGGAGTCTTTTGTGTTTCCATACAAATTGTAAATTTTTTGGTTCTAGTTCTGTGAAAAATGCCATTGGTAGTTTGATAGGGATTGCATTGAATATATAGATTGCTTTGGGTAGTACAGTCATTTTCACAGTGTTCATTCTTGCAATCCAAGAACATGGTATATATTTCTGTTTGTTTGTATTGATTTCTTTCATCAGTGTCTTATAGTTTTCTGCATACAGGTCTTTTGTATCCATGGACAGATTTACTCCTGGTATTTTATTCTTTTGGTTGCAATGGTAAATGGAAGTGTTTCCTTAATTTCTCCTTTTGATTTCTTGTTGTTAGTATAAAGGAATGGAAGAGATTTCTGTGCATTAATTTTGTATCCTACTCTTTTACCAAATCCATTGATTAGTTCTAGTAGTTTTCTGGTGGCATCTTTAGCATTCTCTATGTATAGCATCATGTCATCTGCAAACAGTGATGGTTTTACTTCTCCTTTTCCAATTTGGATTCATTTCTTTTTCTTCTCTGATTGTCATGGTTAAAACTTCCAGAACTATGTTGAATAACAGTGGTGAGAGTGGACACTCTTGTCTTGTTCCTGATCTTAGGGGAAATTGTTTCAGTTTTTTACCATTGAGAATGATGTTGGCTGTGGGTTTGTCATATGTGGCCTTTATTATGTTGAGGTAGGTCCCCTCTATGCCCACTTTCTGGAGTGTTTTTATCATAAGTAGGTGTTGAATTTTGTCAAAGGCTTTTTCTGCACCTATTGAGATTACCGTAGGGTTTTTATCTTTCAGTCTTTTAATATAGTGTATCACATTGACTGATTTGCATATGTTGAAGAATCCTTACATTCCTGGAATAAACACCATTTGATCATGGTGTATGATTCTCTTTATGTGCTGTTGGATTCTGTTTGCTAGTATTTCGTTGAGGATTTTTGCATCTATGTTCATCAGTGATATTGACCTATAGTTTTCTTTTTTTGTGACATCTTTGTGTAGTTTTGGTATCAGGGTGACGCTGGCCTTGTAGAATGAGTTTGGGAGTATTCCTCCCCCTGATACATTTTGGAAGAGTTTGAGAAGGATCGGTGTTATTTCTTTTCTAAACGTTTGATAGAATTCACCTGTGAAGTCTCTGGTCCTGGGCTTTTCTTTGTTTGAAGATTTTTAATCACAGTTTCAATTTCAGTGCTTGTGATTGGTCTGTTCATATTTTCTATTTCTTCCTGGTTGAGTCTTAGAAGGTTGTACCTTTCTAAGAACTTGTCCATTTCTTCCAGGTTGCCCATTTTATTGGCACAGTGTTGCTTTTAATAGTCTCTCATGATCCTTTGTATTTCTGCAGTGTCAATTGTTACTTCTCCTTTTTCATTTTAATTCTGTTGATTTGAGTCTTCTCCCTTTTTTACCTGATGTCTCTGGCTAATGGTTTATCAATTTTGTTTATCTTCACAAATCACTAGCTTTTAGTTTATTGGTCTTTGTTATTACTTCCTTCATTTCTTTTTCATTTATTTCTTATTTGATCTTTATGATTTCTTGCCTTCTGCTAACTGTTTTTGTTATTGTTGTTCTTTCTCTAATTGGTTAGGTATAAGGTTAGATTGTTTATTTGAGATTTTTCTTGTTACTTGAGTTGGGATTGTATTGCTATAAACTTCCCTCTTAGAACTGCTTAGGCTGAATCCCATAGGTTTTGGGTCGTCGTGTTTTCATTGTCATTTGTTTCTAGGTATTTTTATTTCCTCTTTGATTTCTTCAGTGATCTCTTGGTAATTTAGTAGTGTATTGCTTAGCCTCCATGTATTTGTATTTTTTACAGATTTTTTCCTGTAATTGATATCTAGTCTCATAACATTGTGGTCGGAAAATATTCTTGATACGATTTCAATTTTCTTAAATTTATTGAGCCTTGATTTGTGACCCAAGATATGATCTATTGTGGAGAATGTTCCATGTGCACTTGATAAAAAGTGTATTCTGTTGCTTTTGGATGGAATGTCCTATAAATATCAATTAAGTCCATCTTGTCTAATGTGTCATTTAAAGCTTATGTTTCCTGATTTATTCTCATTTTGGATGATCTATCCATTGGTTCATGTGGGGTGTTAAAATCCCCTACTATTATTGTGTTACTGTCAATTTCCCCTTTTGTGTCCTTTAGCATTTGCGTTACATATGGAGGTGCTCCTATGTTTGGTGCATAAATATTTACAATTGTTATATCTTCTTTGATTAATGCCCTGATCATTATGTAGTGCCCTTGGTCTCTTTTAATAGTCTTTATTTTAAAGTCTATTTTGTCTGATATGAGTATTACTACTCCAGCTTTCCTTTGATTTCCATTTGCATGGAATACCTTTTTCCATCCCCTCACTTTCAGTCCGTATGTTTCCCTAGGTCTGAAGTGGGTCTCTTGTAGACAGCATAAATATGGGTCTTGTTTTTGTATCCATTCAGCCAGTCTGTATCTTTTGGTTGGGGAATTTAATCCATTTACATTCAAGGTTATTACCAATATATATATTCCTATTACCATTTTCTTAATTGTTTTGGGTTTGTTTCTGTGGGTCTTTTCCTTCTCTTGCGGTTTCCTCCTAAAGAAGTTCCTTTAGCATTTGTTATATAGCTGGTTTGCTGGTGCTGAATTCTCTTAACTTTTGCTTGTGTGTAAAGGTTTTAATTTCTCCATTGAATCTGAATGAGATCCTTGCTGGGTAGAGTAATCTTGGTTGTAGGTTTTTCCCTTTCATCACTTTAAATGTGTCCTGCCACTCCCTTCTGGCTTGCAGAGTTTCTGCTAAGAGATCAGCTGTTAACCTTATGGGGATTCCCTGGTATGTTATTTGTTGCTTTTCCCTTGCTGCTTTTAATATGTTTTCTTTGTATTTAATTTTTGAGAGCTTGATTATTATGTCTTGGCATTTTTCTCCTTATGTTTACCCTGTATGGGACTCTCTGTGCTTCCTGGACTTGATTGACTATTTCCTTTCCCATGTTAGGGAAGTTTTCGACTGTAATCTCTTCAAATATTTTCTCAGACAATTTCTTTTTCTCTTCTTCTTCTGGAACCCCTATAATTTGAATGTTGGTGCATTTAATGTTTCCCAGAGGTCTCTGAGACTGCCCTCAATTCCTTTCATTCTTTTTTCTTTATTTTGTTCTGCAGCAGTTATTTGCACTACTCTGTCTTCCAGGTCATTTATCCATTCTTCTGCCTCAGTTATTCTGGTATTGATTCTTTCTAGAGTATGTTTAATTTAATTTATTGTGTTGTTCATCATTTATATGCTCTTTAGTTCTTCTAGGTCCTTGTGAAACGTTTCTTGTATTTTCTCCATTCTATTTCCAAGATTTTGGATCATCTTTATTATGATTTCTCTGAATTCTTTTTCAGGTAGACTGCCTGTTTCCTCTTCATTTGCTTGGTGTGATGGTTTTTTACCTTGCTCCTTCATCTGCTGCATATTTCTCTGTCTTCTAATGTTGTTTAACTTACTGTGTTTCAGGTCTCCTTTTCACAGGCTACAGGTTTGTAGTTCCTCTTACTTCTGGTGTCTGCCCCCAGTGGGTGAGATTGGTTCAGTGGCTTGTGTAGGTTTCCTGAGGGGGGGACTGGTGCCTGTGTTCTGGTGGGTAGGGCTGGATCTTGTCCCTCTGGTGGGCAGAGCTGCATCTGGTGGTATGTTTTGGGATGTCTGTGAACTTAGTATGACTTTAGTCAGCCTGTCTACTAATGGATGCGGTTGTGTCTTTCTAATTGTTTGGCATGTGGCGTCCAGCACTAGATCTTGCTGGCTGTTGGGTGGAGCTGGGTCTTATTGTTAAGATGGAGATCTCTGGGAGAGCTCTCACCAATTAATATTACATGGGGCTGGGAGGTCTCTCGTGGTCCACTGTCCTGGACTCAGCTCTCCCACCTCGGAGGCTTAGGCCTGACACACCACTGCAGCAACAAGACCCTGCCAGCTGCACAGCATGGAAGAAAAGGAAGAAAAAAACAAAAACGAAGACAGAACCCCAAAACAAATGTTAAAAGCAAGACTAAACAGACAAAATCACACAAAGAAACATACACACACTCACAAAAAGAGAAAAAAATGGAAGACAGCAACCAAACCAATAAACAAACCCACAAATGAAAACAAACATTAAAAGCTAAAATATGATAAACATAACACCAAAACAAATCAAACACAGAAAGCCAACCCACAAGTCCATAGTTGCCCCAAAAGTCCACAGCCTAAATTTTGGGAACGCTCATTGTCTATTCAGGTATTCCACAGAGGCAGGGTTTACCAAGCCAATTGCAGGGATTTAATCTGCTGCTCCTGAGGCTGCATGGAGAGATTTACCTTTCTCTTCTTTGTTCATGGAGCTCCTGGGCTTCTGCTTTGGTATTGGTCCCACCTCTGCGTGTAGGGTGCCCTCAGGTGTCAGTTCACTGCCCAGACAAGAGGGGGTTAAAGCAGCAGCTGATTAGGGCTGTCTTGCTCACTCAGGCAGGGGAGAGTGAGGGGTACAATAGTCACAGTTGGATTGCAGGGAATGCCTACAGGGGCAGAGGCTGGCGTGAAGTTGCAACAGCCTGAGGCATGCTGTGTGTTCTCCCAGGGACGTTGGCCCTGGATCACGGGACCCTGGCAGGGGCATGCTGAACAGGCTCCTGGGGTGGTGTGGGTAGTGACCTGTGCATGCACATAGGACCCTTGGTAGCAGCAGCGGCACTGGTAGTGGTCCGTGCCTGCCTCTGGGGTCTGAGATGAAAGCTGTGGCTCACACCCATCTCTGAAGCTCACTTAGGCAGTGCTCTGCCATCTGTGAGCACATGCAGCAGGAAGCCCTTCTCCTCTCGCACTGTGAATCAATGGTCTCTTGCCTCTCCAGTAGGTCCAGACTTTTTCCCAGAATCCCTCCTGGCTAGCTGTGGCACACTAGACCCCTTCAGGCTGTGTTCATGCAGCCAACCTCAGTCCTCTCCCTGGGGTCAGATCTCCAAAGTCCGAGTCTCAGCTCCCAGCCCCCATCCACCCTAGTGGGTGAGCAGACAAGCGTTTCAGGCTGGTGAGTGCTGGTTGGCACTGATCCTCTGTGCAGGAATCTCTCTGCTTTGCCTTCTGCACCCCTGTTGCTGTGCTCTCCTCTGAGACTTTGAAGCTCCCCCCACCATCCCCACCAATGCGGGGCCTTCCTAGTGTGTGGAAACTTTTCCTCCTTCACAGCTTCCTCCCAGAAGTGCAGGTCCCATCCCAATTCCTTTGTCTCTCTTTTTTTTCTTTTGTCCTACCCAGGTACGTGGGGATTTTCTTGCCTTTATGGAAGTCTGAGGTCTTCTGCCAGCATTCAGTAGGTGTTCTGTAGGAGTAGTTCCACATGTAGACGTATTTTTGATGTATTTGTGGGGAGGAAGGTGATTGTCACATCTTACTCCTCCGCCATCTTGAAGGTCCTCTGTCGGTAGTTCTATTTTTAAGTTTTTGAGGACTCTCCATACTATTTTTTATAGTGACTGCACCAATTAACATTCCCACCAACAGTGGAAAAGTGTTTCCTTTCCTCCACATCCTTAACAACATTGTTATTTCTAATCTTTTTGATAATAGCCATTCTAACAGGTATGAGGTGATATCTCATTGTAGTTTTGATTTGCATTTCCCTGATGATTAATAATACAGAACATCTTTTCATGCACATATTGTCCATCTGTTTGTCTATTATGGCTCCATACAAGTTTTAGGATTTTTTGCTCTATTACTGTGAAAAATGTCATTGGAATTCTGATGAGGATTTCATTGAATCTGTATACTGCTTTGAGTAGTATGGACATTTTAACAATATTCTTCCAGTTCATGAACATGGAATATCTTTCTATTTATTTATGTCTTCTTCAGTTTCATTCATTAATGTCTTGTAGTTTTCAATATACAGGTCTTTCACCTCCTTGGTTAAATTTATTCATAGGCATTTTATTCTTTTTGATGTAATCATAAATGGTATTATTTTCTTAATTTCCCTTTCTGATAATTAATCATTAGTGTATAGAAACTCAACAGATTTTTGAGTATTGATTTTGTATCCTACAACTCTATTGAATTTGTTTACTAATTCCAAGAGTTTTTTGATGGACTTTCTAGAGTTATGTATATATAATATTGTGACGTCTGCAAATAGTGACAGCTTTACTTCTGTCTTTCCAATTTGGATGCCTTTTATTTATTTTTCTTGCTTAGTTGCTCTGGTTAGGACTTCCAATACTATTTTGAATAAAAGTGGTGAAACTGGGTATCCTTGTCTTGCTCCTGATTTAGAGGAAAAATTTTCGGCTCTTCACCATTGAGTATGATGTTTGCTGTAGGCTTCTCATATATGGCCTTCATTATGTTGAGGTATATTCCCTCTATACCTGCTTTGATGAGAGTTTTTTATCATAAATGGATGTTGAATTTTGTCAAATTTTTTTCTGCATCTATGAGATGACCATATGATTTTTATCCTTCCTTTCATTCATGTGGTGTATCATATTGACTGATTTGCAAATGTCAAACAATCCTGTATCCTTGTAATAAATCCCACTTGATCATGGTGTATGATCCTGTATTAATGTATTACTGAATTTGGTTTGCTAATATTTTGTTGAGGATTTCTGCATCTATGTTCATCAGGGATATTGGTCTATAATTTTCTTGTGGTATCTTGTCTGATTTTGGTATCAAGTTAATGCTGGCCTTGTAAAATAAGTTTGGAAGAGTTCCCTGTCCTGTTTTTTGGAAGAGTTTGAGAAGAATTGGTATTAATTCTTTAGTGAAGCTGTCTAGTCCTAGACTTTTGTTTGTTGGGAGGTTTCTGATTATTGATTTAATGTCCTTACTAGTAATCAGTATGTTCAAATTTTCTGTTTCATCAAGATTAAGTGTTTGTAGTTGTATGTTTTCAGGAACTTATTTTTTCTAGTTCTCCAATTTGTTAGTGTATATTTGTTAGTGTATTTTTTAGTGTATATTTGTCAGTGTGTTTGTTAGGTTCATAGTAGTCTCTCTTGATCCTTTGTATTCCTGTGGTATCAGTTATAAGATCTCTTTAATATTTTTTTAATTTTATTTGAGTCCCCTTTTATCTTTGTGAGTCTAGCTAAAGGTTTGTCAATTTTGTTTGTCTTTTCAAAGAAACAGGTCTTATTTTCATTAATTTTTCTATGTCTTTTTAGTCTCTATTTCATTTATTTCTGCTCTTATCTTTGTTATTTCCTTCCTTCTACTAATTTTGGGCTTTGTTTGTTCCTCTTTTTCTAGTTCCTCAAGGTGTAAAGTTAGGTTTTTTACTTGAGACTTTTCTTGTTTCTCGAGGTAGGCAATTACCACTATGAACTTCTTTCATAGAACTTATTTTGCTGCATCCCATACATTTTGGTATGTTATATTTCCATTTTCATTTATCTCAAGGTACTTTTTAAATTTCTCTTTCGATTTCTTCTTTGACCCACAGGTCAAAGAAACTCAGTAGCATGTTGTTTAATTTCCAGATATTTGTGAATTTTCCAGTTTTCTTTGTATAATTAATGTCTAGTTGTGGTTGTGGTCAGAAAAGATGCTTGATATGATTTCCATCCTTTTCAATTTACTAAGACTTATTTGAATGAATGAAATGTTCTATAAATATCTGTTAAGTCCATCTGGTCTAATGGGTCATTTAAGGCCAAATTTTCCTTATTGACTTTCTGTCTGAACGATCAATTGATTGATGTAAATGGGGTATTGAAGTCTCCTACTATTATTGTATTGCTGTCTATTTCTCCCTTTAAGTCTGTTAATAGTTGCTTTACATATTTAGGTGTTCCTAGTTGGGTGCATAAATATTTAAAGATGTTATATCTTCTTGTTAGATTGACTCTTTTATCAGTATATCACACCTTGTCTCTTATTATAGCTTTTGTTTCAAGGTCCATTTTATTTAATATAAGTATAGCTACTCCAGCTTTCTCTTGTTTTCTGTTTGCATGGAATATCTTCTTCCATCCCTTCACTTTTAGCTTGTGTGTTCTTAGATCTAAAGTGAATCTCTTGTAGGCAAAATATAGATGGGTCTATTTTTTTTTTAATCCATTCAGCTAATCTATGTCTTTTCATTGGAGCATTTAGTCGATTTATATTTAAAGTAAGTACTAATAGATATGTGTTTAATGCTATTTTGTTCATTGTCTTCTGGCTGGTTTTGCAGTTCATCTCTGTTTCTTCTTTTCTTCTCTTACTTTGTGGTTTGATGACTTTCTTTAGTGCTATATCTACATTCCTTTCTCTTTCTCTTTTGTGTGTTTAATATAGGTTTTTGCTTCATGGTTACCATGAGTCTTACATATAACAACTTATACCTATAACAGTCCATTTTAAGTTGATGACAATTTAAGTTATAATTTTATAATTCCATTATAAAGTTCAACATTATTAGTCTCCCCTATCATGTTTTTGATGTCCCATTTTGTATCTTTTTATCTTGTGTATCCTGTATATCCTTTAACTAATTATTGTAGTTATAGTTATTGTTACTGCTTTGTCTTATAACCTACATACTAGCTTTATAAGTTATTAATTCACTACCTTTTTTATATATTTACCTTTCCAGTGAGATTTATTATTTCATATGTGTTCTTGTTACTAATTAGTGCCCTGCCTTTTCAGTTTATAGAAGTTCCATTAACATTTCTTGTAAGGCCAGTATAATCATCATGAATTCTTTTAACATTTTATTTATTTATTTTTAGCCACACCACGTGGCATGCGGGTTCTTAATCCCCCAACCAAGGATTGAACCCATGCCCCCACAGTGGAAGTGCAGTCTTAACCACTGGACCTCCAGTGAAGTCCCTCTTTTATCTTTTGCTTGTCTGGAAAACTCTATTTTTCCTTCACTTCTGAATGATAACTTTACTGGTTGGAAGGTTTTTTTTGTTTGTTTGGTTTTGGTTTTTTGTTGTTTTGTTTTTTTTTCTTTTTAAACACCAAACACTTTTTAATAACTTTTGTTTGAAAAGATGTATAACTTTTAAAACTTGAATATGTATATACACATATATAACATTATTTCATTTCACTGTTGCCTTATGGACACAGGATCTTTCTTTCTTTCTTTTTCTTTTTTTCATCTCTGTCAATGCTTCTTCTGATACTGACTCTTTGTCTATTAAAAATCATAAAAAACTTTTCAATATCCAGTGGCTTTAACAAAGTTGTAATCAAGAAATGTCACCTGAGACTTCCCTGGTGGCACAGTGGTTAAGAATCCGCCTGCCAATGCAGGGGACACAGGTTCAAGCCCTGGTCCAGGAAGATCCCACATGCTGTGGAGCAACTAAGCCCGTGTGCAACAACTACTGAGCCTGCAATCTAAAGCTCGTGAGCCACACTGCTGAAGCCCTCATGCCACAAATACTGAAGGCTGTGCGCCTAGAGCCTGTGCTCTGCAACAAGAGAAGCCACCGCAATGAGAAGCCCGCAAACCGCAACGAAGGGTAGCCCCAGCTCGCCGCAACTAGAGAAAGACCTTGAGCAGCAACAGACTCAACACAGCCAATAAATAAAAAAATAAATAAACTCTATTAAAAAAAAAAAAAAGAAATGTCACCTGAAATATATAGGTGCCTTTAAAAGAATATATGGTCACATTGCTAATCACAAGATAAATCTAAAAAACAAACCAACAGAAAACCTTCTAATTTTGGCCGAGATGGAGTAATAGGGAATATATTTATTCTCCCACCTAAAATATTCTCCTCCCAAAATATAAGAAAATATTCAAGATACTAGAAAACAGACAATGAAGAACAGTGGTCACCAAGAAATAGGAAACAAATAATGTGAACCCAAGTATTGTTCCAGTTTACTGTCTCAAGAGATTCCAGACTGAAGTGTATGGCATGAAAACTCAGGCAAAGTCCTGAGGAACCCATGAGTATAGGAGACAGAGTTAAGAGTCCTGGGAGATTAAAAAGGGTTAAGTAGTGTCACTCACAATTTATGTCCACCAAGAACTTCTGAATGTGACCTTATTTGAAGATATGGTCTTTGCATAGATAAGTAAGCTAAGGATTGAGGTGAGATCTCACTGGTCTCATAAGAGACAGGACACACAAAGACACAGGGGAGAAGATGATATAAAGATGGGGCAGAGTTGGAGTCACATATCTTCAAGGCAAGGAATTCAAAAGATTGCCAGGCAGAGAGCAGAAACTACGAGAGAGACATGGAATGTATTGTCCCTTAGAGGCTCTAGAAGGAACTGATATTCTGATTTTGGATTTCTGGCCTCCAGAACTGATCTCCAAAGAATAAAAATCTGTTATTGTAAACCTCCAAATTTTAGTAATTCGTCACAGTGGCCCAAGGAAACTAAGACAGAGACCAACGCATTTAGAGTTCATAAGACAGACTATTGGAGAAGAGAAAGTTACATAAAGAACTCCAGAAATCTTTAGAGGATTCCATGTGAGTATTCAATAGAATATTGATCAGTACATGCAGGTGGGGAAGTGAGTCAAGCTCTGGAAAAACCTTCTGAAAGGATTAGAGGGAACTGTACCCAGACACATGCAGGGCAATAGTGAATGTTCCCACCAGTCAGATAGGAAAACCTCATGAATGACACAGCTTTGGGTAGAGTATTTATAACAGTTTTGCGTAGCAGTGGAAAATAATTAGCCCTAGATTAAACACAGCTCTGGTTCCACGTTTTAAAGCAAGATTGAAAAGATCAAACTATTTATAAGTAATTTAACTATGACTTACAAAAAAATATTGTAGCAATGCCAAAATATCCAGCATCCAACAACATAAGTTTGCAATGTCTGGTATCTATTGAAGATTATGAGGAATTAAAAGAAGGAAAACTTGATCCCTAATGAGAAAAATAAGTCAGTTGAAACCCAGAACTGACATATATGTTAGAAGTAGCAGACAAAGAACTTATATAGGTAGTATGATACAGTTCTTATAACATCAAGATGTTATAACTATACAAATAAAAATCTAGAGATAAAACTACAATGTCTGAGATAAAAAATACAATGGATGGAATTAGTGAACAATTAGGTATTGCAAAAGTAAATATTAGTGAGCTTGAAGACATAATAATGGGAAGTACAAAATAAAAATTCAATAACATTAAAAGAGCATCACATGGGCTTCCCTGGTGGCACAGTGGTTGAGTCCGCCTGCTGCTACAGGGGACACAGGTTCGTGCCCCGGTCTGGGAAGAGCCCACATGCCGCGGAGCGGCTGGGCCCGTGAGCCATGGCCGCTGAGCCTGCGCGTCCGGAGCCTGTGCTCCACAACGGGAGAGGCCACAACAGTGAGAGGCCCATGTACCGCAAAAAAAAAAAAAAAAAAAAAAAAGAGCATCAGAGAACAGCAGAACAACTTAAATTGTCTAATATATATGTAATTGCAGTCACCAAATTAGAGGAGATGAAAGAGGATGACAGCAAAAATGCTTTTAAAGTAATCAAAAATTGGAGAGGGAATGAGAGAGAAGAAATATGCAAGGGGATTCTACAAACTAAAGAGGCAAGGCAAATGTTAACTGACTGAAATTTATTTGGATCCTGATGCAATAAAAAGTTTGATTACTTGCTGATATTAAGACATTTTTGTGAAAATGGTTTATAGCTTTGTTTTAAGAAGATTCATTATATGTGGAGTTATAATACACACTGAAATATTTTCAGATGAAATTAAAGGATGTCTAGTATCTCCTACAAAATAGTGTGAAAAGAGAGAAATCGTTGGGGTTATAGATCAAATCAGATTGGCGATGAGTTGATAATATTTGAAGCTGGTGATGAATACACGGGAGTTTGTTATATCATCCTTTTGCAAGAAGATGGTGCAGAGGTAGCGCAAAGCAGGAATTAGGATCATGCTCTTTGAAGCCAAATGGCCTGGGTTCAAGCATACTTAACCTCTCTAAACCTAATTTTAATAATCTTATAAAATGGTAGCGATTTTAGTGCTAACTTTGAAGTGATTGTGGACTAAATAATACTTTTTAATAAACATTTCCATTTCTGAAATACAATAATTTCCAAATAAATTCTACCTATTATTTGTGGAGTGACCTAATCACAAAGATTATTCTGGATGGTGTAATGGATTAAATAAGAGCCCTAAAGAGAGGAAAGAAATTAGAGTGCTCTTGTAATAATCATGAGAGGGTTCAAACAATGATGGTTTCATTAAAAATAGAATGTGTTTGAAATTCAAACAGATAGGATTTGAAAATGAAGTAGTATTCGGAAGTGATGTATAGAAAGAATCAAAAATGATTCCAAAAATTAAAGTAAGAAAAATGCATTATTGAGAAATAACATGTTTCATTATTCATCGTGAGGTTGATGTTAAGTTAAAATTGATTTCAGTATTATTTCTTATAACCCCAACAAAGTAAGTTGTGATATTTACAGAGATTGTTTTAATTTAGTTTTAAAAATTAGTAGGATAAGTACCTGATCCTTGCCAAACACTGGATAAGTGTAAGGCTTGGATACTTACACATTTTAAATTTCCCCTTGTGATTCAGTTCTCAAATATTAAAAATAAACAAGCAAACAAAAAACCTTCTTGGAAATGCTTCTGTTTTCTCCTTACTTACAAAAGCATTAAAGAATATATGTCATTGCTATTTTTACATATATTAATCTAAATTTAAAATTAATACGGTCCATAAGTACTTCCCAGTAATTGAGAGCATCAAATGTGACTCTTACTACTACCACTAATAACTATTTCTGACATTTTACTTTCCATAGTGATTGATGTTTTCTATTAGATAGAAATGGCATAAATAAAGTTAGTTACCTACAATCAGATATTAAGATAGCACTTAACTAGATAGAAAGCCAGTGTATGGATGTTCAGGTTCCATCAGTGTGTCCTGAATCTGCCAATGGTGGGTTTGGATTCTTTGCCTTCACTTAACAACAGCAGGGAGGGATGAAATGAGATACTCTTGGATACTTGCTGAATTACTGCCTTGTCTTTCAGTATTTTCCTTCATTGCTAAGTATATGGAGGGAAATCAAAACCTCTTCATGAATAAATCAGTGTCCACTTTTTTTCCTTTCTCCCTTGCAGCTTCACATGAAGGACAGATGGCATGGTTCTGAAACACCTGTTCCAAATGTGGACATGCCTGCATTTCCCGAGTGATTGAGAAGAGGTACATTTTATTCAATTTTACTTTGTTTTTTCTTGTGTAAAGGGAAACTATTTACTTGACCAATTATTTAATTTTAACTCTCTATAAGCTTCTCCATCGAATTTCTGTAAAATCAGCACACTTTTCCTGGAACTGAAACCTTGACTCAAAGCCCTGAGAGGATGCCAGGGTCTACTGGCAATCAGCAATGCTCGCAAGACAAACACAATAAAACAACAAAAATAAATTAACAAAAATGTCAATGCTTTAGGTTGGATGCCTAATATTTACAGCTGCTGTCATAGGAATTAATGTTAGAGGGTCTGATCCTCCTGGTATTGGTTAAACTATTTTCTTATTCCTGATTATGCATAAATAATAAGCAAAATGATTTTTGATGTACATCTCTAAAATCTAATGATTTGATGACCTGTGTGGCTGTTTAAATTCACAGGAATTAGGGTATGAGAGAGTCCATTTTCACTGCCAGCTTTGCCACTTCTCAGTTATGGAGGCTGGCAGGGAAAAGAGTTCCAACAAAGACTAAGGCAGTCATATAACAGCCCAATGAAGGATACACTTTCACTGGCTCTGTGGCCATGTTTCTACATTGGCACTCTTTAGTTACTGACTCCCAAGCAATTTGAGGTATATTAGTCTCTATGTATTTTGGGTATAATGTGTCTATGCACCTATATTTATTGTAGTGTTAAATGGTATTCTTTGCTTAGGAATGGAGACTTTAAGCCAAAGGGGCTTAGGGAAATATATGATTGTTTTTATTGTTTTTCATTTTCTTAATTGAAACATAACACATACAGAAAAAAGGGCAAATTATAAATCACCAAGTGATCACAAAATATCTACATAACTATTATCTAGGTGAAGAAATGGAATATTACTAGTTCCAGAAACTACCTTCATTCCCTCTCTCAGTCACTTCCCTCTCTCTCCTTTCCTAACATAACCAGGAACCTGAAAGTATATATTTTCAATCAAATTTTCATTATATTATCACACAAAATCTCTGCTTTTTTCAATCCACATTATACTTGTGAGTCTCCTCCTGCTGCTGCAAGTAACAGTAGGTTATTCATTTTCATTGTTGTAATAGTACTCCAACACATGAAGTTTTTCTATGTGGACGTGGATGTATTCCCAACTTTGCTCTTCATCGCTAAAAATATATGGACCCTTTGCACTTCCACCTAAATTTCAGAATAAGCTTTTCAATTCCCATCAAAAAATAATGTTTAGTGAAGGTTCTCCAGAGTAACAGAACCAATAGGATATATACATCTATCTATCTATCTATCGACATACAGAGAGAGAGAGAGAGAGAGAGAGAGATGTATTTATTATGAGTGATTGACTGAGAAGTCACAGGATCTGCCATCTGAAAACTAAATGCCCATGAAAGCTAGTGGTGTAGTTCCAGGCTAAATCCAAAGGACTGTGAACCAAGGGAGCCAGTGGTGTAAATCCCATTCCAAGTTTGAAGGCCAGAGAATCAGGAGTGTTGATATCCAAGGGCAGGAAACCATGGATGTTCTAATTAAAGCAGACAACAAATTTGTTCTTCTTGTACATTTTTGTTCTATTCATCCCTCAATGGATTAGATGAATACCTAACCATATTGGTGATGATGATCATCTTTAATCTACTGATTCAAAGGCAAATCATTTTGAGAAACACCCTCACATATACAACCAGAAAAAAAGTTTTACCAGCTACCTGGGCACTCTGTGGCCTAGTCAAGTTGACTCGTAAAATTAATCATCACAAAGGGAGAAAAAGCTGCTGGGATTATTTTTTATTGGGATTACATAAAATCTACAGAATGATTTGAGGAAGACTGATATTTTTTCAATTGGCTTTCCAAACTGAGAACATGGTGTATCCTTCAATTTATATAGGATTTTTCATATTTTTTTCAGTAATGGGTTATAATTGTCTGTGTAGAAGTGGTGGTTTTTTGAAAATTTTTATCTAAGAATTTCAAATTCTATACTATTAAAATGGAATCATTTAATATTTTTCCATTTCTAATTGTATGTTGCTGCTATATAGAAGTATAATTAATTTTTATGTCATGGTCTTTTTTTACCAGAATTCTTGATAAATTCATTTAAATTTTTTAATAATATGTAGATTTAAAAATTTTGTATTGATAACCATGTTGTATGTATTTAGAGGAAGACCTATTATTTAATTTCCAATCTTTAAGAATAAATGTGTTTAATTTCCTTGCCTCATTGCACTGACTAGGACTTCCAATGCAATGCTGAAGAAAAATTTAAAAACTAGGAATTCTCATCCTATTCTGCTTTCAGAGATAAAGCTTTTAATATTTCAACATTAATTATGATTTTTCTTGTAATTTTTCATAAAACCATTTTTTTTAGACTGAGGACGATTCCATCTATTTCTTTTTTGCTAAGAGATTTTTGTTTTAATCAAAATGAGCATTAAAATTTATAAAATTCACTGAAGTTAATTGGGATGGACAATAAGATTTCATAAATCTGAAACTAATAAAATAATGTAAACCAACTATTCTTCAATGTAGAAATGTAGAAATTCCACTTTATAAATTTTATTAATATTATCAATAAATAATCAGTTGGAACTATTAATTATACATTTTCATTCTGTTATTTTAATAATTTTTAAAATACATTATTTCATTGATATTGACTTTTGACTGCTAAACTTTCATTCTTTCCTTCATGGAATATACAAAACGTGCTCTATTTTATGTATCACTAATTTTGGTTTGTCAAAGTTAAGTTTAGACTTGTTTTGTTTGCATTTATGTTCATGAGAAAAGGTGGCCTGTATTTTTGTGTGTGTGTGTAATTCTATTTTTGTTTTATTATCAAGGTCACGCTGGCCACATAAAATGTTGAATACTATTCTTTTTCTTTTAACTTTAGAAATTTTTGAAAAGAGTATATTTCTTCCTTAAATGACTGATAGCCAAAACCATGTTGAGAAAGAAGAAAAGAGCTGGAGGAACCATGCTCAGATTACACTATAAAGCTAAAGTAATCCAAACAGTATGGAACAGGTACATATCAATGGAACAGAATAGAGAGCCCAGAAATAAACCCACACACTTATAGTCAATAGATCTGTGACAAAGGAGACAAAAATGTATGATGGAGAAAAGACAGTCTCTTCAATAGGTGGTGTTGGGAAAACCAGGCAGCTAAATGTAAAAGAATGAAATTAGAACATTCTCTAACACCATATACAAAAATAAACTGAAAATGGATTAAAGACCTAAATGTAAAACCACATACTATAAAACTCCTAGTGGGAAACATAGGCAAAACACTCTTTGACATAAAACATGGAAATAATTTTTCTGGATCAGTCTCCTAAAACAAAGGAAGCAAAAGCAAAAACAAACAAATGGGACCTAATCAAACTTAAAAGCTTTTGCACAGCAAAGGAAACCAGCAACAAAATGAAAAAACAGTCTACTAAATGGGAGAAGATATTTGTCAATGATATCACTGATAAGGAGTTAATATCCAACATATATAAACAGCTAATACAACTCAAAATCAAAAAACAAAAAAAAAACAATTAAAAATGGGCAAAAGAACTGAATAGACATTTTTCCAAAGAGGAAATGCAGATGGCCAATAGGCACATGAAAATATGCTCAACATCACTAATCATCAGGAAAATGCAAATCAAAATCATAATGAGATATCACCTCACACCAGTCAGAATAACTGTCATCAAAAAGAACACAAATAATAAATGTTGGCAAGGATGTGGGGAAAAGGGAACCCTCCTATTCTGCTGGTGAGAATGTAAATTGGTGCAGCCACTGTGGAAAATGGTATGGAGATTTTTCAAAAAAATAGAAATAGAAGTACCATATGACCCAGCAATTCCACTCCTGGGAATATACCTTATAAAAACAGAAATGTTAATTTGAAAAGATACATGCACCCCAATGTTCATAGCAGCATTATTTACAATTGCCAAGATATGGAAGCAACCTAAGTGTCCATCAACAGATGAATGGATAAAGAAGCTGTGGTATATATATATATATATATATATATATATATATATATATATATACACACACACACACACAATAGAATACTACTCAGCTATAAAAATAAATCAAATTTTGTCATTTGCAGAGGGTATTAAGCTAAACTTTAAGGAAATAAGTCAAAGAAAGACAAATAAGATTTGCTTGTGTGTGGAATCTAGAAAATACAACAAACCAGTGAATAAAACAAAAAAGAAGCAGACTCACAGATATGGAGAACAAACTAGTGGTACCAGCAGGGAAAGGGAAGGGGGGGAGGGGCAATATAGGGGTAGGGGGAAAAAAGGGTTATTATGGGATTATATGAAGTCATCTGTCTGAAAATTTTGAAAACTGTAAAGCACTATAGAATCTAAAGAATCTTTCATTCAATAAAACTGTTTTTTAAATAAAAAAATACTTTTCTATTAAACAATGATTGATCAAATTCACTGATGAAATTATCTGAGAGTTGGACTTTTACCTGTGGAAAGGAATTTTATTTCAGATGCTTTTTTTTTTTTACTATATATGTTCAGAATTTCTATTTATTTTTATTTTTGTATTTATAAGTTTTGTTTTCTAAGAGTTTATTTCATCTAGAAGTTCCAACTTTAAAATGTTATAAAATGTTTTTATTTACTGCTTTATAAATTTTCATCATTAAATATAACATATTTATAGAAAATTCCACAAAATAAATGTCTAGCTTTATACTAACCTCAATTTTACTTTGCATTAATTCTGTACTCTTATTTTTCGAGGTTAGTTTTCTGAGACTCACTGGAAGACTCCATTAAGAAACAAGACCATAATATAGCGACCCTCTAATTTCTAGTCTATAACCACATGGAGAACCTGATATAGTATCTCTGACCTAGTTCCAAATTCCTGGAGAACTGATATGACTGGCTTTGCCTGAGTCAGCTGTTCACACCCCAGGCCAACAGGGCAAGGGGCAGTGTCACACAGAGAAAACACAGTTGCCAGTGGTACATGTTTATGATTCTCAGAAGGAGACAAAGGCAAGATTAGTTCCAAGATGAAGTGGTATATTAAGTTGTGAGAACAGCCCCAAATGTGTCTACTTGCTACCAGGATTATATACTTAAAAACAGCAATCTTTTATCTTCTGGTATACTGTGAATTATTTTTCTTTTTTTCTGAAATTTCCTAACTTCTTTGCCTAGTAAGTACAATAATTTTAAAATTGGCTTATTAAACCTATTTAAGAAAAAATATATAAAAATAGTTCGTGGGCTTCCCTAATGGCGCAGTGGTTGAGAGTCCGCCTGCCGATGCAGGGGACATGGGTTCGTGCCCCGGTCTGGGAAGATCTCACATGCCGCGGAACGGCTGGGCCCGTGAGTCATGGCCACTGAGCCTGCGTGTCCGGAGCCTGTGCTCCCCAACAGGAAGGCCACAACAGTGCCCGCGTACCGCAAAAAAAAAAAAAAAAAAAAAAAAAAAGTTCGTTTTTCTTAGTGTTACTGGAAGGAGAATAAAAAGAAATGGATAACAGATAGATTTACCAAACTACTTTTGATCACTTCAGAATCTTCAGAATACTTCAATATTATAACATTTCCTCACAATTCTGTTACATAAAGCTATTTTAAGTCATTAAAAGTTATCGAATGGAAATTTTATGAACCAAAAATAAAATGTACAGTTGATTGAGAAAAACATTAGGGCATATTATCAAGGCAGAGATGATTATCACAATCTCCCTAGTGATAACTCTTGAAGGCTAAATTTCAGGGGAAAAACCTATGAAATGTTTTTAATGATAGATAAGTGCAGAGAGGTGTTCCAAATCCTATAGAAATTCTATCTGGTAATTAAGATGAATAGGAGAAAAGTAAGAAAGCCCTTTATAACTCTGCTTTGATTGGAAAGTGGGCCTCTACCATTTTTACTGTCTCCAAAGTGGTTGAATAATGGATGGGACATTTAATTAGTTTTTCTTAATCACCTCTGTTAGGAAAAAGCATTCATCTTGCAAACAATCCAAGGACATAATAAGTACTTTATTCAGCACTTTTTTTTTTTTGGAAATACATTTTTGTTTAGTTGATTAATTCTGTAGTTCTACATTTTTTGAACAAGGGAGTCCAAGGTATAGTTGATAATACATTTTGGTCTAGTAACATTTCAAGAAAGTAACAATGTTTTAAGGAGCATCTCCACAGTTTTGAGAGGATCAAAACCCTTGTGCGCATTTTATAATGTTGCATTCAAGACTGAGATGAATCCAAAAGGGGCTTGACAGATGTGATTGTCATAGTGTACTGGGACGGATTTCTTCTAGTACAGATAACTGAATGTTAAAATAAAATTTGAAAGTCTTCTTTCCTAGCTGTACCCTTCTCCAAATCTCCAAAGCATTTATTTTGTAAAATCCTAGTGGAAACATATTTTGGTGCCATAATTTCAAACAAAACATCTATTTAATTTTATTTATGTTTTTCTACAACAGGTTCTTATTAGTCATCCATTTTATACACATCAGTGTATACATGTCAGTCCCAATCTCCCAATTCATCACACTACCACCCTCACCCCGGCCGCTTTCCTCCCTTGGTGTCCATACGTTTTTTTCTCTACTGTGTATCAATTTCTGCTCTGCAAACTGGTTCATCTGTACCATTTTCTAGGTTCCACATATATGCGTCAATATACAATATTTGTTTTTCTCTTTCTGACTTACTTCACTCTGTATGACAGTCTCTAGATCCATCCACGTCTCTACAAATGATCCAATTTCATTCCTTTTATTGCTGAGAAATATTCCATTGTATGTATTACCATATCTTCCTTATCCATTCATCTGTTGATAGGCATTTAGGATGCTTCCATGACCTGGCTATTGTAAATAGTGAAGCAAGGAACATTGGGGTGCATGTGTCATTTTGAATTATGGTTTTCTCTGGGTATATGCTCAGCAGTGTGATTGCTGGGTGATAAGGTAATTCTATTTTTAGTTTTTTAAGGAACCTCCATACTCTTTTCCATAGTAGATCTATCAATTTACATTCCCACCAACAGTGTAAGAGGGTTCCCTTTTCTCCACACCCTCTCCAGCATTTGTTGTTTGTAGATTTTCTGATGATGCCCATTCTAGGTGGTGTGAGGTGATACCTCAATATAGTTTTGATTTGCATTTCTCTAATAATTAGTGACATTGAGTAGCTTTTCATGTGGTTCTTGGCCATCTGTATGTCTTCTCTAGAGAAATGTCTATTTAGGTCTTCTGCCCATTTTTGAATTGGGTTGTTTGTTTTTTACTATTGAGCTGCATGAGCTGTTTATATATTTTGGAGATTAATCCTTTGTCTGTTGATTCATTTGCAAATATTTTCTCCCATTCTGAGGGTTGCCTTTTGGTCTTGTTTATGGTTTCCTTTGTTGGGCAAAAGCTTTTAAGTTTCATTAGGTCCCCTTTGTTTATTTTTTATTTTATTTCCATTACTCTAGGAGGTGAATCAAAAAATATCTTGCTGTGATTTATGTCAAAGACTGTTCTTCCGATGTTTCCCTCTAAGAGTTTTATAGTGCTCAGTCTTACATTTAGGTCTCTAATCCATTTTGAGTTTATTTTTGTGTATGGTGTTAGGGAGTGTTCTAGTTTCATCCTTTTACATGTAGTAGTCCAGTTTTCCCAGCACCACTTATTGAAGAGACTGTCTGTTTTCCATTGTATATCCTTGCCTCCTTTGTCATAGATTAGTTGACCATAGGTGTGTGGGTTTATCTCTGGGCTTTCTATCCTGTTCCACTGATCTATCTTTCTGTTTTTGTGCCAGTATCATACTGTCTTGATTACTGTAGCTTTGTAGTATAGTCTGAAGTCAGGGAGTCTGATTCCTCTAGCTCTGTTTTTTTCCCTCAAGACTGCTTTGGCTATTCGGGGTCTTTTGTGTCTCCACACAAATTTTAAGATTTTTTGGTTCTAGTTCTGTAAAAAATGCCATTGGTAATTTGATAGGGATTGCATTGAATCTGTAGATTGCTTTGGGTAGTATTGTCATTTTCACAATATTGATTCTTCCAATCCAAGAACATGGTATATCTCTCCATCTGTTCGTATCATCCTTAATTTCTTTCATCAGTGTCTTACAGTTTTCTGCATACAGGTCTTTTGTCTCCCTGTGTAGGTTTATTCCTAGGTATTTTATTCTTTATACTGCAATGGTAAATGGGAGTGTTTCCTTAATTTCTCTTTCAGATTTTTCATCATGAGTGTGTAGGAATGCAAGAGATTTCTGTGAATTAATTTTGTATCCTGTTACTTTACCAAATTCATTGATTAGCTCTAGCAGTTTTCTGGTGACATCTTTACGATTCTCTATGTATAGTATCATGTCATTTGCAAACAGTGACAGTTTTACTTCTTCTTTTTCAATTTGTATTCCTTTTATTTCTTTTTCTTCTCTGATTGCCACGGCTAGGACTTCCAAAACTATGTTGAATAATAGTGGTGGGAGTGGACATCCTTGTCTTGGTCCTGATCTTAGAGGAAATGCTTTCAGTTTTTCACCATTGAGAATGATGTTTGCTGTGGGTTTGTCGTATATGGCCTTTATTATGTTGAAGTAGGTTCCCTGCATGCCCACTTTCTGGAGAGTATTTATCATAAATTGGTGTTGAGTTTTGTCAAAAGCTTTTTCTGCATCTATTGAGATGATCATATGGTTTTCATTCTTCACTTTGATTGATTTGCATATATTGAAGAATTCTTGCATTCCTGGGATAAACCCCACTTGCTCATGGTGTATGATCCTTATAATGTGCTGTTAGATTCTGTTTGCTAGTATTTTGTTGAGGATTTTTGCATCTATGTTTATCAGTGATATTGGTCTGTAATTTTCTTTTTTTTGTAGTATCTTTGTCTGGTTTTGGTATCAAGGTGATGGTGGCCTCATAGAATGAGTTGGGAGTGTTCCTTCCTCTGCAACTTTTTAGAAGACTTTGAGAAGGATGGGAGTTAGCTCTTCTCTAAATGTTTGATAGAATTCACCTGTGAAGCCATCTGGTCCTGGGCTTGTTTGTTGGAAGATTTTTAATCACAGTTTCAGTATCATGACTTGTGATTGGTCTGCTCATATTTTCTATTTCTTCCTGGTTCAGTCTCGGAAGATTATACCTTTCTAAGAATTTGTCCATTTCTTCCAGGTTGTCCATTTTATTGGCATAGAGTTGCTTGTAGTAGTCTCTTGGATCCTTTGTATTTCTGTAGTGTCAGTTGTTACTTCTCCTTTTTCATTTCTAATTTTATTGATTTGAGCCCTCTCCCTGTTTTTTGATGAGTCTGGCTAAGCTAATAGTTTATCAATTTTGTATATCTTCACAAAGAACCAGCTTTTAGTTTTATTGATCTTTGCTATTGTTTTCTTTGTTTCTATTTCATTTATTTTTGCTCTGATCTTTATGATTTCTTTCCTTCTGCTAACTTTGGGTTTTGTTTGTTCTTCTTTCTCTTTTTTCCTTTAGGTGTAATGTTAGATTGTTTATTTGAGATTTTTCTTTTTTCTTGAGCTAGCCTTATATAGCTATAAACTTCCCTCTTAGAACTGCTATTGCTGCATCCCATAGGTTTTGGATCATCGTATTTTCATTGTCATTTGTCTCTAAGTATTTTTTGATTTCCTCTTTGATTTCTTCAGTGATCTCTTGGTTATTTAGTAACATATTGTTTAGCCTCCATGTGTTTGTGTTTTTTTTATGTTTTTTTTCCCTGTAATTGATTTCTAATCTCATAGCATTCTGGTCAGAAAAGATGCTTGATATGATTTCAATTTTCTTAAATTTACTGAGGTTTGATTTGTGACGCAAGATGTGATCTATCCTGGAGAATATTCCATGTGCACTTGAGAAGAAATTGTAATCTGCTGTTTTTGGATGGAATGCCCTATAAATATCAATTAAATCTATCTGGTGTATTGTGTCATTTAAAGCTTGTGTTTCCTAATTAATTTTCTGTTTGGATGGTCTGTCCATTGGTGTAAGGGAGGTGTTAAAGTCCCCCACTATTATTGTGTTACTGTCAATTTCCTCTTTGATAGCTGTTAGGAGTTTCCTTATGTATTGAGGTGCTCCTGTGTTGGGTACATATATATTTATAATTGTTATATCTTCTTCTTGGACTGATCCCTTGATCCTTATATAGTGTCCTTTCTTGTCTCTTGTAACATTCTTTATTTTAAAGTCTATTTTATCTGATATGAGTACTGCTACTCCAGCCTTCTTTTGATTTCAATTTGCATGGAATATCTTTTTCTATCCCCCCACTTGCAGTCTGTATGTGTCCCTAGGTCTGAAGTACGTCTCTTGTAGACAGCATATATATGGGTCTTGTTTTTGTATCCATTCAGCAAGCCTGTGTCTTTTGGTTGGAGCATTTAATCCATTCACATTTAAGGTAATTATTGATATGTATGTTCCTATGACCATTTTCTTAATTGTTTTGGGTTTGTTTTTGTAGGTCCTTTTCTTCCCTTGTGTTTCCCACTTAGAGAAGTTCCTTTAGCATTTGTTGTAGAGCTGGTTTGGTAGTGTTGAATTCCCTTAGCTTTTGCTTGTCTGTAAAGCTTTTGATTTCTCCATCAAATCTGAATGAGATCCTTGCTGAGTAATCTTGGTTGTAGGTTCTCCCCTTTCATCCCTTTAAGTATATCATGCCACACCCTTCTGGTTTGTAGAGTTTCTCCTGAGAAACCATCTGTTAACCTTATGGTTAAGTTCTGTTGTATGTTGTCATTTTTCCCTCACTGCTTTCAATATTTTTTTTTTTGTCTTTAATTTTTGTCAGTTTGATTACTATGTGTCTCAGAGTATTTCTCCTTGGATTTATCCTGTATGGGACTCTCTGCACTTCCTGGACTTGGGTGGCTATTTCTTTTCCCATGTTAGGGAAGTTTTTGAGTATAATCTCTTCAAATATTTTCTCAGGTCCTTTCTCTCTCTCTTCTCCTTCTGGGACCCCTTGAATGCGAATGTTGTTGCATTTAATGTTGTCCCAGAGGTCTCTTAGGCTGTCTTCATTTCTCTTCATTCTTTTTTCTTTATTTTGTTCCTCAGCAGTGAATTCCACCATTCTGTCTTCCAGGTCACTTATCCGTTCTTCTGCTTCAGTTATTCTGCTATTGATTCCTTCTAGTGTAGTTTTCATTGCAGTTATTGTATTGTTCATCTCTGTTTGTTCTTTAATTCTTCTAGATCTTTGTTAAATATTTCTTGCATCTTCTCGATTTTTGCCTCCATTCTTTTTCCGAGGTCCTGGATCTTCACTATCATTATTCTGAATTATTTTTCTGGAAGCTTGCCTATCTCAATTTCATTTAGTTGTTTTTCTGGGGTTTTATCTTTTTCCTTCATCTGGTACATAGCCCTCTGCCTTTTCGTCTTGTTTATCTTTTTGTGAATGTGATTTTTTTCCACAGCCTGCAAGATTGTAGTTCTTTTTGCTTCTGCTTTCTGCCCTCTGCTGGATGAGGCTACTTAAGAGGCTTGTGGAAGTTTCCTGATGGGGGAGGCTGGTAGTGGGTAGAGCTGGGTGTTGCTCTGGTGGGCTGAGCTCAGTAAAACTTTAATCTGCTTGTCTGCTGATGGGTGGGGCTGTGTTCCCTCCCTGTTGGTTGTTTGGCCTGAGGCAACCCAGCAATGGAGCCTACCTGGGCTCTTTGGTGGGGCTAATGGCAGACTCTGGGAGGGCTCACACCAAGAAGTACTTCCCAGAACTGTTTCCTGTGTCCTTGTCCTCACAGTGAGGCACAGCCACCCCCCGCCTCTGCAGGAGATCCTCCAACACTAGCAGGTAGGTCTGGTTCAGTCTTCTATGGGGTCACTGCTCCTTCCCCTGGGTCCCAGTGTGCACACTACTTTGTGTATGCTCTCCAAGAATGGAGTCTCTGTTTCCCCCTGTCCTGTCAAAGTCCTGCAATCAAACCCCACTAGCCTTCAAAGTCTGATTCTCTAGGATTTCCTCCTCCCGTTGCCAGACCCCCAGGTTCGGAAGCATGACATGGGGCTCAGAACCTTCACTCCATTGGGTGGACTTCTGTGGTATAATTGTTCTCCAGTTTGTGAGTCACTCACCCAGCAGTTATGGGATTTGAGTTATTGTGATTGCACCCCTCCTACCATCTCATTGCGGCTTCTCCTTTGTCTTTGGATGTGGTGTATCTTTTTTGGTGAGTTCCAGTGTCTTCCTTCTGATGATTGTTCAGAAGTTAGTTGTGATTCTGGTGTTCTTGAAAGAGGGAGTGAGAGCCTGTCCTCCAGCAAACACTTTTAAAGTATCTAGTTTGTAAAAAGTGCTTTGGACTATAAAGAAAATCTGAGGGCAAATCCTTTATTGATTTGTAAGACATAATTCTTAGAAATAGAAGGCATGTGAAAACAATTGTAATAAAAATTTAAAATGACAAATTCACAAGAATAAAAAAAAGTGTAACTCTAATAAAAAGCTAAATGATTTCAGAGAGGGTGTCAAGTTGTAATGTTTCATAATAGGTCACCTACATGAGTAGTGAATATATCAAAATGTAAATAAACATAGATTTGTCAAATGACATTATGTAAATCTTAATATTCTATAAAAACTGAATTGATCATGTGTACACGTCACACCTTAACAAATTGTTCTGTCCAGTAACTTTAGATTTTGTATGTTACTGTTCTAAATTGATCAATCCAGTCTTTAATGCCAATCATCCTTCACAGAAAATGTTTGTATGTCCATTCTACTGTTGATTTTCTTCAATATTTTATTATCATAAACAATAATGAAAAGGACATTCTTCTACATTATTCTTGGTATATGTGTGTTGATTTTGTGACAGCTTTACAGGGTGAAAATGGTATTACTTTGTTGTTTTAATTTGCATTGTTCAGAGTATTAATGATATTGAAATGTACCTGTGTGTTTGTTCCCATTTGAATTTCTTTTCATATATAATGTCTATTTTGTTACAGTGTATTTTTGTAGTTGTTTCTATTTTCTTTTTGATTTGTAGGAGTCATTAATACATTGTAAAAATAATGTATTTTTGTTTATATATGTTGACAATTTCTTTTTCTATTCTACAATGTCTTCCTTCCCTTTCTTTATGTTAACATTTTTCATACTGGTGTTTTAAATGCTGACACAGTAACATTTATTAACCTGCATTTATTTTTTCTTTCTTTTTCTTGTGTAAGAATTCCATACCTACCAATAGGCCATGATTATAATTTCTTATTTTCCACTAAAAGCATAAAATTTTCATTTCAGATTTATGCCTTTAATTCATATGGAAATGATTTTTATTTATGATAACAAATGAATATTTATTGGCTATTTCTCAGCTTATTTGTCATATAGATAAATAGTTGTCTCATCACCATGTTGAATAGGTTTTTCTTTCCTTACTAACTTACAATGTCCTATTTGTCATATTTCAAGTTTTCACATATGCATGGTCTGTTCCTGGGCTTTCAGTTGTATTTCCTTTGTTCAGTTTTCTAACTTAATTCCAAAATAGCAATACATTAAATGATAGAATTTTAGAATATATCTTATTATCTGAAAAGTAGAATGATTCTTAAATATCCATATATATGGGGTTTTCCTTGTTAATTTTTATATTAAACTTATTACTGATTTCATTGTGAGTTGAATTAGGTACATAGAAAAAACAATAGCAGTTCTTAGATATTTGTTGAGAATTCCTACATTATATGATACTTGGTTTATTTTTGTAAAGTTTCCAAAGTGTAATTTAATAAAATACATATTTTGCAATAGCTTGGTGTCAGAGTCCACATAGGTTTAAGGTTAAGATTCTTAATTGTCTTGTTCAAATATTCAGTAGTTTTACTAACTTTTTTTTCTATTTTTTTTCTATTGATTACTGAGAGATGATGAAATCCTTCACTATGCTTGACAATTTGTCAGTTTTTCTTGGTAATTTTGAAAAAAGTACTGGCTTTTTGAGATTATTTAAAGATGTAATACAAATTTAGAATTTTATATCTGCTGGATACACTGAAATTTTCACCATCACATAAAAATCATCTTTTAACAAATAATTTTGTATTAAAGTTTATTTATTTCTCATATCACTGTCACCTGTTCAGTGTTCTATTGCTTAATATGTAGTCTACCTCTTTAATCATTTTATTTTTTTAATTGAAGTATAGCTGATCTACAACAAAATGATGCAATATTTTATATATTGTACTCCATTTAAAATTATTATAAAATAATGACTATATTTTCTGGTGCTGTACATTATACCCTTGTTGCTTATTTATCTTATGCATAGTACACTTGATGTTGTCCCAGAGGTCCTTTAAACTATTCTCATTTTTTAGAAATTTTTCTTTTTGCTGTTCTAATGGGTGATTTCCATTAGTTTATCTTCCAGATCACTTATGGGTTCTTCTGTATCACCTAGTCTGTTAATTCCTTCTAGTGTTTCTTGTTTGTTTGTTTGCTTCTTTGCTTCTAACTTCAGTTATTGTATTCTTCAGTTCTGACTGGTTCTTTTTTATATTTTCTAGTTCCTTGTTAAAATTCTCACTATGTTCATCTATTATTTTTCCTAATTCAGTTAGCATTCCCATTACTAATGCTTTGATCTCTTTATCTAGTATATTACTCATTTGTTTCATTAGCTGTTTTTTCCATGGGTTTTCTCTTGTTCTTTCAGTTGATACAAATTATCTTCTCATTTTGCTTAGTTCTCTGTCTTTATTAAAGTGGGTGACTCTGTTACCTATTCTGGTCTTGAAAGCGTGGTTTTTGTGGGGCAGTGTCCCTATAAAATCTGCATGTGCACAGTGGCTTTGTGGGCGAGATAGATCTGACATGAACATGAGTCACATCTTTCCCCACAGTGTCCTGGCAACTATCACCACGGTAGGAAGTGGGGCTGTTGATGGAATGGCTAGAGCCAGAGTAAGGTGTGGCTGGGCTTCTCCTCTTTGCAGTAGCCAACATAACCCAATCAAGGGTAGTGACAGGTCCCAAGTTGCTGGAACAGAAGCCCTGAGGGTAGGGTCTGAGCTGGCTCCATTCTATCTGTGTGCTTTCCCCCTCCCAGCACCAGCATCCTTGCCCCAGAGGGGTGCAGTGCTGAAGCAAGAGGGGCTGGAGTGAGCACTCATTGTGGGTCTGGGAATTGGCTGGGGTTGTCCTAGCCCCAGTCTGTCCTGGACCACTTCTGATGCGCATCTGCTGTATGTACCAGTAATGGCTGCCCTCACCCATTCAGATGCCATTCTGGGTCCAGGCAGGCTATATTCCTTACAACTGAGCACTCCCCTTGGCCATGGCTACACTCAGCCCACTGTGGAACTGTGTCATGGAACAAGTGGGGACTGGAGCAGGCACTTGGCTCAGGCTGGTGCTCGTGCCAGGGCGGTTGTGGGAGACCAGCCAGAGTCCCAAGAAGTTTCAATCTGCTTCCTCTGCCTAGTTTTGGAAGTAAACAAGTGTGTGTGTGCTCTTTACGAGTGGAGTCTAGGCTTCTTTTCTTACAGCCCCATTGTTAGTCCCATTGGTTTTCAAACCAGCAAAGAGGACTCATCTTCCTGATATTGGACCCCAGGACTGGGACCCCAATATATGGCTCAAATTACTCCACAGAGAATATCATTGCCTGTGTGATCCCCCTCCTCTTCTTTGTCCCCTCCAGGTGCACAGGTCTCTGCCAGATTACTTCTCTCCCTCCCTACCCTATTCCATATGGATTTTTCTCACAGCCTTGGTTGTGCAAGAGTCTTTCTGCCAGTCTCCAGTTAATTGTCAGTGAGAATTGCTCCATATTTTTTATGTGTTTGTAGGGGAAAGTGAGCTCCACATCCTCCTATTCTACCATCTTGATATCCCTCTAATCATTTTATTTCTTACTTTTTTGTTCCTTGATTTTACTTATGAAAATTATAAATGGAGATTGTCCATTAGATGATCTTAATTTGCAGATTTAGTCAACTTATATTGATTGTGATAATTATATATTAATATGAGTTTTTTTCCATCATATTTTGTGTTTTCCATTTATAGTATTTAGATATGTGTTTTTTTAAGGCTGCCCTCTCTTACAAATATTAAGAATATTATTCCCTTTTCTTTCTACACTAATTTCAATGTCTGTACTCTGTTTGAATTATTTTATTTCATGAAGTTATCACCAAAAATAATAAAAATCATTAGCCATCTCCAAACAATTCCAGGATCTTAGAATACCTTAACTTTGAGCAGTCCCTCCTTTCCTCTGTCTTATTTTTGTATTTAACTTTCTTTTGGTTTCACCCATAACAAACTAGTAATTACCAAATTAGTTTTGAACACTCTGTAAGTATCCAGACATAACCATGAATTTACTTTTTTCTATTCGCCATCCTTTCCTAACTTCAATTTTCTCCCTCCCAAAGTATTTCTTTAGTATTTTCAGGAAAGGCCTTATGATGGTAAGTTAGTTCAAGCTCATTTTCTGATTGAAACTTCTATCTTATTTACTCATTTTTAAATCATAGTTTATCTAGTTTTAGAATTATATGTTGGCCGTTATGTTTTCTCAACTCTTTGAAGACATTTAATTGCCTCCCAAATTTTATTATTGTTTTTAAGGGTGTCTGTCTATTATTTATTTATATACACTTTTGAATATTTTATGAACGTATCTTGGTATTTGGTTCTTTGGTCTACTTTGGTGACTTGCAGTGTTATTTCAACACATCTAGATGTGGTGGTTTTAAAATATGTCTGCAAATTTTTGACACTCCTTTGAATGTGGAACAGGCTTTGTATCTGAATTCTCACTACTAGAATGTGGTAGAACTGATGCTAGGTGACTTCTGAGTTTAGATGATAAAAAGTAAACAACTCTTTCTTGTTCTGGTGTCAGTCAGTCCTCATGTCATGAGAATTCACAAGCATTCCTGGGAGACTCTTGTGGAGTAGAAATTGCCAGCCATGTGAGCAGCCATTTTTGAAGTGGATACAGCTCCCATGTAAGTCTTCAGATGTCTGTGACCATTGACTGATATAATGGCTGCAACTTTTTGAAAGATCTTAAGCCAGAACCAGCCCACAAATTACGGACCCACACAAACATTGTGAAAATAAATGCTATTATTTCAAGCCACTGAGTTTTGGGATAATCTGGGGTAATTTATTACATAGCAATAGATAACCAATACACTATGCATTGGGCACGTATATACCTTGCTAGAAATTCATTATGGTTTTAGGAACTAAGAATTACCTTCATCAGGTGTAGAAATTTCTCATGAGTCATTACTCCATTTTTACCACTCTAGCATTCTTCCTGACCTTTCCGTTTGTAACTCATAATAAACTCATAATAAATGAACTCTGAATCATCAAAAGACCTGCTCATCCAGATACCTTAATCATTTTTTATAGTTTTCAGCTCTGTCTCCTATGCTTCATTTCATAGAATCTCCTCAGTATGCTCTTCCAAGATAGTAATCTCTTCTTCAGTTTAATTATTTAAAACACATTTAAAATAATTTATTTTAAACGTTAGAAAACATTAACGTTTTGTATATAAGGATTATATTTGATTCTTTAAAATTCCACTGTCTTTATTTTGATAATGTTTTGTTCTTTGTTGAAGTTTTTAATTATTTCCTTTTATAAGTTCAATCACTGTAACATGCTTATTTTTTTTAAGATTTTTTTTTTTGACGTGGACCAATTTTTTTAAAAGTCCTTATAGAATTTGTTACAAAACTGCTTCTGTTTTACGTTTTGGTTTTTTGTCCACAAGGTATGTGGGATCTTAGCTCCCCGACCAGAGTTTGAACCCACAACCCCTGCATGGAAGGTGAAGTCTTAACCACTGGACCGCCAGGGAAGTCCCCTGTAACATACTTATTTTATAGCCTCCCTATTATAGTTTTATCATTTGAGGTTCTCCCCACTGTTTACTGTAACTCCTGGCTCCCATGCATGCTGCATCACTCCCTTACTTGTTAAGTTAATTCAGACTCAGTTTATCTTCAGCAGTGCTTTATCTGTGTGTCAATAACTGAGAATATAAAACTTCAACGCTAATTTTGTTTCTGTTTCTGACAAGTATTCCAGGTTTATCCTTGGCCAGGGCCATTTTAATTTATTTTAATCTGTAAGGATTTTGGTGTGGGGGTTCCCAGACCACATGGGGTGTATAATTTCAATCTTAGGAGAAATGTAATTACAAATTCTCAGGAGAGTTCACTTTCTACCCAGACACCAGCTTGAATAAGAAGGAGAAGGCATTTTGCAGGAGAAGGCATTTTGAGTCTCTTGGCTTGAAACATGCTCATTCTTAACACACTACTCCAGCTCAATTGGATGGTATGCTCTCTCTTGTTTTTCCCATATAGGTATTAAAACCCAAGTCCTTATTTAGGCCTTATCTATCCTCCTTCTCTCCCAAAGATCTCAAGATAATACAGACATACTTAAAATGCAGAGCTTACTTTGTTATTATTTTTATGGGAGATTCCTTCCTACCAACTCAAAAGAGTGAAGATAGGAACACAATGAGAGTAAATGGAAATGACCATGGTGAAAGAGACAAGGATATGGGGTTATTTAACTTGGATGATAGAACCAAAGGAGAATCTGGGAAATGCAAATATTTCTTCAAATATAGAAAAGGTAAAATATAGTCTTTACAAGAATCCTGCAGACCAATGGAGAAGTCAAATTTGGACAGAGTTCATCTTAATACACATAAAAGTTTTCTAACAGTCATTGCTCTCCTAAAATAAAATAGAATACTCTGTAGTTACTTCTCTGTGAGTTACAGAGTAACAGAAGTTATCAATAGAATATATTCAGGAATGGGAGGTAAGGTTAGTATTATAGATGATTTCTAATTCTGTACTATGCCTTACTCCCCATATCTCCTCATCTCTCCTGCTAAGATGTGTCCTAAGGTTTTCAACTTAATTTGAATTAGTAAAGGCTATTACGAAGAGAAATCTAAAAAGTTCATTGTTCAGGTAATCATGTCTACACAGTTATCTATAAGGAGAAGTAAATCATCAATGCTTTTATTTTGTATAACATTTCTGAAGATCAGAGTGGAACAACTGTTTATCAATTTTGTGATTTACTTATTTAACAAATATTTATATATTCAGATCCTCTCCATAAGCTGAAGTGACAGACCAGCTCCCTGTCTCATAGATCTTCTAGTCTAGCTAATCTTTAAGAACAATTTTATGTATTTTCTAACAGAAAAAAGAGACTGTGTAGGGATATTCATTGCAAAACACAAACACAATACGATGATTACTCTTACCATCATTTATATTTTAAGTAACTGAACATATATGTCCAATTTATCCCCTGAATTCTATGCCTTCTATAAAATCAAGGTTATGAGCAATAATTAATTCAATAGCATGAAATATGCATTTAAAATAATATCAGGTGACACTTTGTTAATGAGATTTTTAATTGACACAACCTCTTCAAAGGGCATTTTGGCAATGACGTTTAAAATGCAAAATGCATTTATCTAGTGACCCAGGAATACCATTTTTATGGATTTAACTTGAATGATATATTTACATATGTGGGAAAAGATGAATGCATGAGGCTTTTCTTTTGGTGTCTTTTGATATCGGCAAAAAATAAATGTCTTTCAATAGAAAAAGTATTAAATACATAAAATACAGTATACTCAATTATTACAATACTATCAACTACTTTAAAATAGTATGTCTATGAAAAGGTCTCCAACATACAGTTGTGGACATACATTCTTTGGTTAAATTTACCTATGTAGCATCCCCTTCCCCAACCCAAATTTCCTACTTCCCCTACCTTCTCAAGATTTAGGTTGTAAGGCATTCTGTCTTCCTGGTTCCAGGGAAGGGAGAACACAAGAAACTAAGAAGTCAATTAAAATGCCAAGGCCTATATACCCTCCTTCCCTAGAGCAATGAGAATAACAGGAGATGCGAATTATTTTGCATTAGAAAGACTCTCACTCCTCTACTCTAATACACTACCCATCAGCTATGGAACAACAGCACCCCAAGATAACTGAGGTTAACCAAGAAGACACAAGATCTGAGTCTCAGTTTCCAGGTAAAGCCATTAAGACATCAAAGTTTCAGCCTCTCCATTCCATCGCCACATATGCTCACATGGAGTGACCAAGGAGTGGTAGAAAGAATGACTGTATGATACATCTGGGCAGGTGTTGCAGAGGCAAACCTCTGCAAGCCCCAGCATGGCCCAGGGATCAATGGAATAATTTCTGGTGCGTGCAAGTTGTAGCAAAGAAGAGAAAATCACCTTAGACAGCATCAGTGATCACTGGCCACACTAAAGTAGCATGGTAAAACAGAAAAATGCTTCCTGTGACCTCGGGAGATACATAGAGCCTGACTCAAAGAAGCCTGGCAAACAGCAATGAGAGATAGCTTAGTAGTGACCTGTGGAGATGTTATCTCTTAGATGATAGGTAGCAACATAGTGCACACCGAGAAGAAAGTCCAGTGCCTACTCCCTTCCCACCTCTCAGGCTGAACACTTCCTATGTCCCTGAGATGCCATTTCAGGGGAAACAATGAAGAGTCCCTAAGTTTGGCAAGATTTTGTTTCTGCAACCAGGCAGAATGGATGTTTTAAATAAAACATGAGTGGACATGTTAACAAAGCTACATTTCATGAAAATCTGAATTTGTGGAGTGAGATTTATAGGGACTATATTTTGATAAGTGTAAGAAAAAAGTGAAAATGAGCATGTACTATCTGTTCCCTGACATGTGTATCTATATATTCAGAGAACATTTCCAGAAAGAAACACAAGAGAATGTTAAGAGTGGTTGACACAAGTTATTTAAAAATGTAAAAATTTAAAAATTAGTGACTAGTCATTTAAAGCACTTAGAATATGTAACTGGCAAACAATATTAGATATATATGCAATAGCAAGTTTGCTTCTTCCAACCAGCCACAACCAAAGTTTTAGCAATCAACTGAGTGGAAAAACAGAACTCATTCTCTCCTTTGAAATGTGACATTTCTCTTGATTTCTTCTCTGCAGGGTAGAGATTCTACCCTGAAGATTCTATCTTCAGAGAATATCCTGAATTTAGGTCAACAGATCCTGACCTGCTGGAGCTATGTTCAAACAGCTCCATAAATGAGAAATGGAGTGCTTTTTTGAATTTTCTTTTCTAAGAGCATTCTCTGTAATTGGCAATTAACCTTAGAAAGTTCTCTAGTATTTAACTTTCCTTCCAAATACTCTGCTTTTTAAAAAGTTTGGGGTTATTTATAATGGAAGGGACATACTGAACACAACATGTTGCTAGGGTGAACAATTAAGAAATGCTAGTTGAAGATAATAAGACAGTGTGTCAAAGAGACATCCTTAGGACTTGGATTCTTTTTTTATATACTGGCCCTTTCTTCACTAAAGGGTTAATATAAAGTTACAAATACTTAGAAAAGGGAACTCAAGGTCCCTGATGTGGTTATCTATGCATTTCTATTCTACACCTCTTCTACCCCCCACACACCCACTACCATCCCACTCTTGCCCAGCCCATTATTTTCTCTCTCTCCTTTTAACTGTCCACATTTGTTCTGTGCTTAGGTCCATTTGTTGCACTCACGCTTACTAAAAAATGCCTTACCTTTGTTTTCTGTAGACCCACATCACTGGAAACACCTCAAAGAATAACTATGGTTTCCTTTACTGACAGAAATACATGTTAGATCTGTGGGAAAGAACTATAAGGCAGAGCTGCTAAATAAACTATGAAAAACCTAACAGTCAATTTTTTTTTTAATCTTAGGTATTGACATATCCCAATGATTTGTATTGTTCTAAGGTGTGATAGCTTAGGAGTGAATACGATTTAGATTTAATGTATGTTTAGGGTGTGTCTAAAATTCAGAACCAGGCAGATCCATCTCCTCTGACCCTAAATGCGGTCCCAAGGAAAACTGCTTGAGGAAATTGGATCCCAAAGATTACAGGTGGGGAATTTTTGAAGGGCATCCATATCCCATTGGAGACCAAAGAAGCACAAGTAGACGAATTGTGGACTGACTGACAACTGTGGATTGAGAAACATTTTTTTTTGAAAGGGCTATCTTGAAGATTATGACTCAAACATTGGAGGAACTAAGGTGACTGGCAGTGGAAGGAATCAAAACGTGAAACTCCTTAAAAATTCAATGACTTAAAAATGTTGCCTATGTTACACAGAATTTAAAAACAAACAAACAAAAAACCTTTACATGTCTTGTAGAAAGTCAAAAAAGAAAAATTGCCTTACCTTTGGATAATGTCTGATAGCTTACAAAAGGCTTAAAGACAGAACACTTCTTTCAATTCTCCTAACAAAGTCTGAGACAGTCAAGGCAAGACTTCTATTTATAGATGAGGATATGTGTACCTTTTTCAAGATTAAATAAGCTCTCAGCACAACGTTGACTCAGAAACCCAGGTTCTAATTTAGCTTTACGTCCTTCCATAGTACTAAACTACCTCACTGATGGCAGCTGAAGTTAAATAACCTGATGGGCCTTACTTTGAATCACAGGAACCAACTGGATCACAGTGAGAATTAGGTGTGGTAGGCACCATTATTTGAGTTTGGGGGCAATATGTCCTAAAGATCAACATTGCTTGAGTCTCATTCTGGAAGCCTTCCAAGGACACTGGATTATCATCAGTATATTTTATAATCCTATGTACCTCTGAGAAAGGTGGCAAGAGTCACTATAACAAAGGTGAAATTTTGTTCTCCTCAGCCTTTCTGATTGTCCAGTTTTCCTCAAGAAAGTTTCATGCACATTTATTCTAAGGATCAATCTAAAATCACACAGGTCCTCTAGGTCACCAAATATTTTTCACAGATTTAATGCCAGAGACACAGTACATGAAATATATCAGAATATGAAAAACCATAGGGCTTCCCTGGTGGCGCAGTGGTTGAGAGTCCGCCTGCCGATGCAGGGGACGCGGACTCGTGCCCCGGTCCGGGAAGATCCCACATGCCACGGAGCGGCTAGGCCCGTGAGCCATGGCCACTGAGCCTGCACATCCGGAGCCTGTGCTCCGCAACGGGAAAGGCCACAACAGTGAGAGGCCCGCTTACCGCAAAAAAAAAAAAACAAAAAACACTGAAAACCATCAAAAGTAATAAACGTAAACTGTTAGTTCCTTTAATTAAATAACTTGTTCAATTCAATAAATGGTAGGCTGTCACCACAAAAAGTTAACATAGATTCCAAAATCACCCACCTTTTGTTCAAGGTTTTGGGAAAAGGTGATTATACTTTAAACAGTAATATTAAGCCAACACCTCTAGTGAATTCACAACTAAAATTGTTAACAATAACTATGAAATATATAAATAATTTTCATAATGTGTATTTAACATATACTATGTGTGTGGCTCTGTAATATGTGCCAGAAATACAATGACTAGTAAAAATGAACATGGCACCTGCTCTCATGGTACTTACATCATAGTGAGAGGGAGAAAATTAATCAGATGTTATAAATGAATGATTAGAAAGGAGTAATTTAAAACCCCAATATTCTCATCTGTATAATGCAGATAGTAATTTTACCTAACTCATGGGTTATCGTAAGATTGAATGAGCTGAGCTCCCCGTGCTATGATTCACTTTGTTGTACAGCAGAAACTAACAGAAAATTGTAAAGCAACTATACCCCAATAAAAAAATAAATAAAAAACAAATTCAACCATAAAAAAAGATTGAATAAGTTAATGCATGTAAAGTGTTTATCCTAGTGTCTGGCATATATATATATACACACACACACATACACAAATGCTGGTCAGTTTTATCATTACATTAGTCCAATCATGTCCACACACACAAACTAATGAGTATAAATTCAAAAAATGAAAATAAAATATTTACTTATTTAAAATATTTATTTAGATATAGCATCTCTTCAGACAAATACAGAATTTAACTGTATTTTTACTTTTCTCCATAATCATTCATTCTGACATTGTGTCAATATTGCCTTAGTTAACCCAGAAAGTAATTACTCACAGTTTAGCTCAAAGAAACTCATGGCTAGTTTATGCAACTCACAAAATCTGACACAGCATATCAAGAAAATGTATGCATTGCCTAGCACCTGTCACATATTGGGACATCAAATTAAATGTCATGTACATGCATACCTCATTTTATTGCACTTCACTTTATTGTACTTCATAGATACTGCGTTTTTTTGTTTGTTTTTTTTTGTTGTTGTTGTTTTTTTTTTTTGCGGTACGTGGGACTCTCACCGTTGTGGCCTCTCCCGTTGCGGAGCACAGGCTCTGGACGCGCAGGCTCAGCGGCCATGGCTCACGGGCCCAGCCGCTCCGCGGCATGTGGGATCTTCCCGGACCGGGGCAAGAACCCGTGTCCCCTGCATCGGCAGGCGGACTCTCAACCACTGCGCCACCAGGGAAGCCCTACTTGCTGAGATTTTGACTGGGATTGCACTAAATCTATATCAATGTCTCTTCAATAGATATTTACCAGGCTTCCCTGGTGGTGCAGTGGTTAAGAATCTGCCTGCCAATGCAGGGGATACAGGTTCGAGTCCTGGTCCAGGAAGATCCCACATGCCGCGAAGCAACTAAGCCCATGCACCGCAACTACAGAGCCTGCGCTCTACAGCACGCGAGCCACAGCTACTGAGCCCACGTGCCACAGCTACTGAAGCTCACACACCTAGAGCCTGTGCTCCGCAACAAGAGAAGCCACCGCAATGAGAAGCCCGCGCACCACAATAAAGAGTAGCCCCCGACTCGCTGCAATTAGAGGAAGCCCACGTGCAGCAACGAAGACCCAACACAGCCATAAATAAATTTTAAAGAGAGGTAATTACCAAATATCAACAATTACTATTAGCTGTTTCCATCTTTGTGAAAGTTTAAACAAGTTTAGAGCAGCAAGTTTTCCTGGATCACAGTGAAACACTATATTGCTTTCCTACACATAGTAATCTGCAGTCTTTAAATTCTTTAACTGTTTGAGAGTCAAATAAGAAATAAACCAAAACCTTAATAAACCTCTCTCTCCTTTTCTTTGAACCGCTGCTTTCTAACAACAAACTCCCCCAAATAAACTGCCAGTTGTTAACTACATAGTAGTGTCCCTGAGCTCTACTCACATCATCTTCAACCCCGACAAAGGTCCTGCAAGGCAAACACTATTACTCCTATACTGGGTACCTGCAGCTGATTTATAATAGCAATTTCCCCAATGGTTGAATGCCCAGCTATCAATGGCACAGTCAGGATGCCCATATGGGTTTCTCCACCTCTGTGCCTATGACTTTACACTATACCACACTGTATCTCTGCCAGATAAAGCATCAAAAGTGAAGAGTATACTTTGATACAGAGAAATTAAACTACCCAAAACAACTCAGCCATACTTGGAAAATCAACCCTCAGGGTAATCTGAGAAGGATACATCATACAGAATTGTTATCTTTAAAATAGAACTTTTCACACATAGATAGCAGTGTGATGTAGGGAAGAGAAAAATAGATCTGATAACCTTTCATTGTTGTATTCTTCATTTGGTAAATTACTTTCTATTAAGATATTATGTGCAAATGGCTTTTGGTAAGTTTTAATCCTCTGTTGTTTCCATCTCCCTTGAATCAAAGATGTCTTTGCTTGGAATATTAAAAATTCCACTAACTAATCTCTGGCAAATATTTACCAAGTTAGGTCAATGCTCCTTAATAAGCACTGGCCTCATCTATGTTCAGAGGAATAAGGATAATATAATATCATTAAAGCTTCCATAGACACAAATGATTTATAATTATGAAAAACTATATCTATAGTGAGTCACTGCAAATTTGAAACCTCATGAAGGGCGGCTCTGAGGTTTGCTTGAGAAGCACCCCCTGCACTACTACTGTTTGTTAATTGGGCTTGTGGAAAGTTCGGAGTAATGATTAGGCATGCCAGGATTCATCTGCCAAGTAACCATTATGAATCTCAGCAGGAAGCACAAGGGCATGCATGGCCCAAAATAGCAAACAGACCCTAAAATGGGAGAGAATTATGAAGAGTTAGAAAAAGAGAGTAATTTTTAAAAAGAAAATAGTAGACCACAAATTATGTTAAGGATGAGATAATGAGGTAAAGAAAATCTCATAGTAACAGTAACAAAGTTAAATTCAGGAAGAGACGTGGTAATACAAAATGGTTTACTTACAAAGTCAGTTGTTACCCTAGGACTTGTTCAGAGAGAATAGTAACAAAGAGTATAGAACAGCTGTTTAATGGTACACAAAAAGAGAGACTCATTTAAGAGAGATTTTATATTACTTTAACTTTCACACATTCAAAGAAATTGAACATGGAAAAGAAGCAAAGAAGAGGAACAAAGAAAAAGGGAGAGAGACACACACAAACCACCTCCAAGTATATTACAAACCTGTCAGAGAAGTTTTGACTTACCTGGTGTTATAAATAGAATTGGGATGTTAAGAACAGCCATGATATGAGGCAAGACCTTTGATATTGATATTTTTATCAATAGAGAACTTGAGGTGTTGTTTTCTCTTTTATCCATCATCATTTCCTGTTGATTTTTTCCCTAACTCCTACCTCTGAAACCTAGGATTCATTTAGCTGGAACCTTGCCTGCTTTATTCACTACTTTATCTTCAGTGCCTTAAAGAATCCCTGGCACACAGCAGTAACTCAAAATATATTCATTAAATCTAAGACTATGTCTTTGCAAATGTCTTAAAACATTTGCTTTGTCATCACCCTTGACTGCTTTTCTAGCTTAATATAGAATCTAGATTCAAAATTATATGTCCTCAGAACTTTGAGGGGATTTCCTTATTTTTTCCAGCCTCCACTCTTGCTCCTAAAAACAAAAAACAAAACACTAACAAGCAAACAGAGTAAAACCAAAAAACCCTGAAGCCTCTTTCATTCCTCTGTATAAAATTATTTTTCTCTCTGGAAACTTTCAGCATCTTTCCTTCCTTCTTTCCTTCTAGCCAGAAGTTTCTTGAAGTATTTCCCCATTCATCTGATGACATTTGATGGGTGCTTTCAATAAATAATTTATGTGCTCATTATCTCTAGTATACGTTCTATAATCATTACTTTTATTATTATCTCACTCCCATTTCTTTATTCCTTCTTGGTAAATCTCCTATAGTCAAATAGCCTTGATTAGTCATCTGCTCATATTTTCTCTCATTTTCTTTAACGTCTCTCTACCTTTTTTAATCTGTTTAGACTAGAGACCCCAGAACTTTACTCTGAAACACCAACTCACCTGCTTGCAGACCTAGCCTTCTCCAAAAAGTCTGGCCAATTTCTTGAAATCTACCTCTAACACATTGGTTATGAATTTAATTTTACTTATCGAAGAGATGTAAAAATAATTTCTGAGTTAATCTTAAATTTGGTACAATCTTACTTATGATGAACAGTTTCAAGAGACAATGTGGAAAAGTGTAGGCTTTATAGTAAAAGAAGGCTTGCTTAGGTATCTTGTTCTGCCAAATATTAGCTAAAAGAGATGGAATATTTAGTTTCAGAGATTCAATTTCCTTATATGAAAAACTTAGATTAAATTACACTCAATACAGAAATGTCATTAAGCTTCATAATAATGCATGTAAATCATACTAAGTACCTGGGATATAGTATATGCTCAGTAACTATAGTAGGTATAAATAGGTATAGATGCTGTAAGAAGAGATGGCAGTTTAAGTGACTGAGGAAGATAATTAATTTTACTGATCTAAACTACAGTCAAAGCCATTACCTTAATTTTGATCTCATTGTCATCTCTATGAGCTAATATTTCGATTAAATGGTTTATAAATGTACTATAGCTACATGAAGAAAAATAGTGTTACATATGTATACAAATACACACACATACACAGACATGTATATATGAGAAGCAGGTGGAGTAACTGAGTTTTAGTATCTAGTAGTTAAATCCTCCATGATCTTCTTAAAGTCCATCATTACTTCAGAAGTTATTTGGCTTAAAGAACTGGTGCTAATGTTATCTCACAAGTACAGGAAAAAAAAAAGGTCAATAAAATATTAAAGCTGTTTTTTTTTTTAATTGTTATTGGCTTTCTTCTAGGAATTTATAAATAAACCACAGAGCTGAATTCCTCCTCCTCATTAAACTAGATTCTCTGGGTGAGGAAGAATTTATAGTGATATATGAGGCACTCAGAGAGAATAAGTTCCCATTATATTTTCACAGATATTTTATTTTATGTCTATTTAAGTGAAGTTCCATCTTATTTATTTTGAAATGTCGCCCTCAATTCTGTCAAGATTTTGCAAATCATCAAACATTCAGAGTAATGCACTATGCTTTGCAATTTGCATTGTGTATTGACAGTCCTTTAATTATGTTTTGAAATATGGATTTTTCAAGGCTGCATTTTATTTGAGCTATCACCTTAATTCGCAAATACACATGGTTTAATTATTCTAGTGAGAAGAGTTGGAAAATACCTAGCTGCGGTTGACTTATAGCATCTTTCCACAATCCTACAAATCTCATTCTTAGAATTTTTTTTTCTCATGGAGATTTGGGTAATTCATCTCAGTTTTCTCATCTTGGCAATCAATACATCTGATACACAAGTTAGTTTTCTTTTCTCTACTTCTACCCTCTAAATTGCCATGGCAATGAGAATGTTGCTCCTTCTATTTAAGAAAGATGACATTTAACAATATTTGCTATATTACTTCATAAATACATGCCCTACAGTCACTTGCACTGTTGGTCATAGATTTGAGAATTCTCCAATATATGGATTCCACCATCTGTTTATTACTTCTTTAATCAAGATGTCTAATAAGAATCCTTTTTTGACTAAGGGCATGTTTGTATTTGTTCTCTGTCCCTGTCTTGTCTGTTTTCATTTTTTTCCCCTTCTCTCTAAACATCTGCAGGAAAATGAGTAACATGAAACAAAGTCTTATTTCAGATAATTAAAACAATATATCTATGGATATTATCAGAGGTCTCTTGCCTATGGTGAGACAAGTCCCATGGTAACGCTGACCTCTGTCCTCTGCTCATCTTTATATAGAGACCTATGTATGTCATACTGACAGTGCTATTGTGCTGCTGGCTTCAGTGAGGCAGCTCCAGACCTCTCTGAGTTTCTGACCCCCAAAAGAATGTCAGCAGTGACACCCATCTGCATTTGTAACCTCCCTTCCACTGTTATTATTTTAAAAACATCAACTAAATGGCCTATGGCTTTTGAAGATAACAGCTTTCCCTAATGCTTATGGTTACTTCTAAAAGTGGCCTGGGGAAATACCCTGGCGGTCCAGTGGTTAGGACTCAGAGCTTTCACTGCGGTGACCAGGGGCCAATCTCTGGTAGGGGAACTAAGAGCCCACAAGCTGTGAGGCGCAGCCAAAAAATAAAATAAAATAAAATAAAAAATAAAAGTGGTCTATGGGTCTGTTTTAACCTGATATAAAGGATTAAAAAATGGTAGTTTATTTTTCCTATTATGTCTAACATTATTTCTTCTGAAATAATTCTGGTCCAAGAAGATATAAGAAATCAAAACAAGTTGTTTTTCCAAAGATTCCTGAAAATTGTTCACTGGGATTATTGCTTTTGGGGAGAGGAAGAAATGACATGCTGTCATATCAATGGTGTTCACGTTTCTCTACTATTAAGAAAATTCAGATCAGTCCTGAGAATACGGAAATGAGAAGATGAGAAAAAGAGAGGCAGAGGAAAGTATCAAGATGTATTAATTAAAAATACTGCCACAATTCCATAAATCACTGTCAGTACTTCCTTTTCCTACTTGTCTTCAAACTTGATCATTACCGCCACTCCCATCCCCACACACATGCGCACACAGAAGCACAAACTCACACTCCCGTAAACATGCACCCAGAACTGGACCAGAACAAAGAGGAAAGGAGAGGACAAATAGTATGCAAGTATCACCTTAAGATGTGAATAAGAAAAAAAAAGCTGTCAGAAGACCTTGTGTTTGTTCCGAATCCCATCACTGATTCCTGTATTTAATCCCTTCCAGTGTCAATGTGCTCACCCTTTGTCTTGTTCTTTATACCCTGCGTAGTTTAATGTCTCACTATCTGCTTCTTCTGACATTTTCAACCTATAATCCTTACAGAGGAGCTTCATGGCTAAAAGGGAATCCCCTAATTTTCTCTTTTTTTATATTTCTTCACTCTAAGCACCTCAGGGTAGGCTCAATATCCAGATATGGCAAAACCGAATGTATTTCAAGTCAGAAATGCTTCACAAACAATCATCATTAACACAACTTATAAAATATATCTAAAGGTATGCTTGATTTTTAATTATTAAAAACTGCAATATAGCAGACTAGTTTCCTATTGAGAATTCAGTATGTTTGTTTCCTTTTAAAAAATATTCAATACATTTCTGTCAGTAGAATTTGATAACTTAGCATCCTTAAAATGCAAACTAGCTTACAATTTGGGGGACCATTCTCCAGGGATATCTAGCTACTTGGCATATGGCTTTTACCTTTATGTGGGATGCAAACATTAGCTTCTAATATATAAGAAAATTAAGTGCACTCAGCCATGGAGCAATGCATTTTTTATCAGAACTCTGAGAAGTCAGCTCCAAGTTTCTATTTCTCTCTAGAGACGCCAATGCAATTGTGAACAGCAACTCCAATTACAGGAGAGAGAGGCTGCTTCTGTAAGGACCAGAAATTAATGTGGCAAATATAAGTGATAATGGTCTGATCGTGGCTCCATGTGTGCATAATGCTGTGCTAGGAACTGAGTCCTTTGACAATAATCTGCAAATTGAATTCTTTGAAAAATGGTACCCCTGTCTCTATCAATTCATTTCAATTCAACAAATATTTATTGATGGCTTGTTCCAGAAGCTTGGAATTCATCAGTGAACAAAAATTAAATTTCTAGCTGAAACTATACTCCCATAGGATAAGAGAGACAGTAAAACATTTCAAATAAATAAGTTGGTAAGTATGATGGACAAAAATGTGGAGCAGAATTCAGGGGATCAAGAGTGAAGGGGGATATAATTTTAAATAGTGTGGTCAAGATGGTCTTAATTGAAATAGTGAAATTTCCATGAAGACTTGAAATGAGGGGTGAGGGGCTTAACCATGCTGATATCTGAGGGAAGAGAGTCCCAGGTAATGGGAGTAGTCCTTATAAAAGGTCCAAACCAGGAGTCTAGCTGGACACAATCAAAGAATATCAATGAGGCAGATATAAATTAAATGGAATGTGCAAGGCAGAAAACTATAGTTAAAAGGACCAGAAAGATAATGAAATAATTGATTGTGGGGAGACAGATCACTTAAAGCATCACACTGTAAGTCTCTTTCTTTCCCTGAGTGAAAAGCATCTTTCAAGGGTTTGAACAGAAGTATGACATGATATGCACAATAATGTACAAGGCTCACCCCCACGGCGGAGATGAGAAGAGCCTATGAGAGGCACTGATGGAAGCAGTCACCCAGGTGAAAGATGGAAGAGATTTGGACAGTGTGGGAGCAGTGGGGAAAGTAAGAAGTGACAAAAGTCTTGGCATATTTTGAAGAGAGAGTCAAAATTTCCTAACGGGTGTATTGATAGGTAAGTAAAAACCTGATCAAAGAAGTACCAAAACCTAATATAAACTAAGCACTTTAGAATTTCATTAAAGCATATTCATTATCTAATTTGACCTCAAAAATAAATCCTTGAGACTGACAGGCAAGGTATTATTTATCTCTTATTTCACAAATGAAAAATAAAAGGAGGTTTATTGAAATATGAAGGAAACTATTATTTGTTGAATGAATCCTGCAAGCACAGCCTCCTACCAGGTAGTAACTTTCAAATTTATTACATCATTTAATCTTCATACAAGCCAAGACAGCAAGGACCAGCCCCAATTCTGCAAATAATGAAAATGCAGCTCAAAATGGTCTGTGATATACTCAAGTTTCCACAATCAGAGTCATGATTTAACATAACTCTCACCACAAAGTTCTTTTCTTTCATAATCCCCAACTTCCTCTACTATCTGGATGTAGCCAAGTGAACCTTATGAAATATCTTTAGTCATTTAATCCTCAAGACATCCTTATGGGCAATTAATGCTGTTAGTATCTATTTTCTAGAGAAAGAGATGGAGAATATTTTATTAAGGTTCTTCAGAAAAAGCAAATTAATAGGATATAAAAGGAAACGTATTATGAGGAATTGTCTCATATGACTGTGGAGGCTGAGAAGTCCCATGATCTACTGTCTGAAAGTTGGACACCTAGGAAAGCCAGTGGTGTTACTTCAGTAGAGTCCTAACTCCCGAGAACTAGGAGAGACAACGTGGATCCCAGTCCAAAGGCAGGAAAAGATGAGAGGAGATGTCCCAGATCAAGCAATGACGCAGAAAAAGAAAAGAATGCCTTCTTCCTCCACCTTTTTGTACTAGTCAGGTCCTCACTGGATGGGTTGCTGCCCACCCACACTGGGGAGGGCCACCTACCTTACTGAGTCCACTGATTCAAATTCTAATCTCATCTGGAAACATCCTCACAGACACACAGTGAAATAATGCTTAACCAGATATCCGGGCATCCCCTGATCCAGTCAAATTGACATAAAACTAACTAAAACAGACGTATAGTAATATGTCCAAAGGTACATGCTAGTAACTGGCAAAGATGAACTTTAAATCTATGATTGTTTGATTCTAAAACCCTCAATCTTCACAACTAAGCAGCACATTATAAAAATATAAAACCATATGCCCTCTCAGCCCCCTAAGGGAATTGTGAAAGTTAAATGAAGCCATGTACATGAAAGTGGTTTGCTAACTACAAGTTTCTCTATATGCTCTGTTTGATGTTTTTCTCATTACTTGTTGGCTACCTAATTTAAATTTCAAAATACAAAAATCACACCGACATAAGGCAGTCTCCAAGCGTTGGGGCAATCATCATTTTGGATGTTGCTGACTGCCCTTATCGTTTGTATCTCTTTCAATGAGCCTAAAGTGAATGGAAAAAAAAAATCAGAGCAGCCAGGTCCCAAAGCAGGCTGTTGTCCAACACGCTCAAATACTCAAGTGCTGGTAATTCTACACCTGCCACCCGCCTCTCAGGCACTGGAGGAGTGGCTCAGGGCAGCGAGCACACCCAGAGGACACATATTTGCCCTCTGTGTGCTGCTCCTGCCACTTAGGAAAGCCCTTTGGTTCCTTTCATCTACTTCCCTTTGGGCTGCTATCATCCAGCTGTGATCCAGAAAAGGTGCTTCAAGGCCTGGCTGCTGACAGGAAGAGGTCCACTGTGTCATCATCACTGTCCTATAGAATGTTCACTGATTAAAGTTTCAGTGGAATTCAATTAAATCCAACATGCATTTATGGAATGACTGCAATGTGCCTGCCACTCTTTGAGGTGCTAAAGAGGGAAGCAAGATAAATCAGCTCTAAGTTTTTGGTCCTCACAATCTGGTAAGAAAGATAGGCAAGAAAATGCATAAATTTAAAGAAACCAATGAAATAGATTTTCCAAAGGAACAAAAATGCATTGAATTTGGACTCTAGCCAAAAGGAGAGATTAACTGTTACTGGGAGGTCTAAAAAGTATCTTTATACAGAAACAGCCTTTTTAAATTGACTTAGAAATATGAATTTGCCACTAACGTGTATTTCAGATTGGATTGCACAAATTTATAAGGGTAAAAATGGTAAATGTTGGGAGAATGGTAAATAATCTGTTGCTCTTGAAGGATAGGATACAAATGAGTGAACATCTAGCAGGGAAGATTATATGAAGAAAAGTATGGCTAAAAAGTTGAGTCCTTAATGTAAGAAGACATTAAACTCCAGGCAGAGGATATGAAATTTTGTTTTGCATTCATGTAATGCTTTAGAAGACTGGGCCTGGTAGTTCCACGATCAGAAGGAAGCTTCGAGAGAAGGGCTATTAGAGCAATGTGTAGGAACGGATGACTGAAAGTAGGAAAACCATTCAGGACCAAAGACAATGAGTAAATGAACTAAACAGTAACATGAGAAAGTAAAGAGATAGAGGCAAGATGCATTGAAAAAAAAAAAAAAAAGTATTAGGTAGAGTTTAGGTATAAACAACATGAAACCTGAATAACTGAGATAATGTTGGTGTCAGTAATGAACACAAGCCTAGGAGGAGTTAGGAAGGCTTGGTGGATATGTTAAAATGTAAAGTCCTGTGAGATATGCTTATAAAGATATCTAATAGCAGGTATCAGTGAAAGTCCAGAATTCAGAAGCAAGGTGAGGCCTAAATTTTTGATTCACTTTTGAGAAGTGATGCTATGGGACTGCATGAAGTAAACAGAGGAATGCCCATATATTAATAAGAAGAAGGAACTGAGAAGATTATTATAGGAAGTGCTCTCACTTCAGGAGCAAATGAAAAAGGAAGAGCTAGTGAGAAAGAATAACATGAAGACCAGGAAGAGGAATATAAAGGAGTGTGACAAGGCTCGGAAATCAAGAGAAGACAGTTTTGAGAGAAAGGAAACAACAACACTTTATAATATTTCAGAGAATTCTAAAAATATGGTGACTGTATCCATAAAATTCAGCCTTGAAAAAATAACCTGCATGAATTATCTCATGTAGTAAAGAGTTTAAAACTGATAATTGGAGGCTTTTGCAATCCTTGGAAGGCTGGGTAAAGTCTGGATGATTTTCAAGGGGATGTCCAGAGCTCCTAAAAGCACTGATAAACATCTTAGCTACCTGCACCAAGGATATGGGTGATTCTCAAAAGGCTACTCACCCAAAAACAAGAGCAGAATTCCATGTCTTAACTTCCATACTGCCTCGGGAAAGTTATGGCCTCTTTTTATCTTATCCTCCAAAGCTCACAGTATTGTCTCTCTCTGGCAGAAATGAATGAGAACCAAGGAAGTGTAGAGGTATAGTTCACAGACATTCAGCCCCCAGGTTTCAGGGATTGGTTTAGAAGGGTGGGGATGGAACTTAGTATTAACCAACAAGCAGTATAAATTCTTAGAAGCAGCCAGTGGATTTGGTGACTGTAAGTAATTGGTAATTCTTGGAATAAGATTTTTGAGAAAGTAGGGGTAGTAGAGATGATCCAAACTGCAAGGGAAAGAAAAATGGATAAGAAAAGAGGAAGTGAATACAGCTTGAGAAAATTATTCACTTAAGAAAACTTTTGGTGGATAGAAGCAAAGATAACACTATTTTGAGGAGGAAACAGAATTAGAGGAGGTTTTGCTGTTGTACTGTTTTGTGTGGGACATAGCCAATTTAGCACCTTTGCTGGGGGATAGGAAACAGTACAAAGAAACTGAAGAATAGACAGATGGAGAGACTTATAATATCATGCAGAAGATGGAAGGATTAACCCTATGCAAAGTGGGGAAAAAAAGTTGTCCTCCTGAGAAATATAGGAAATTAGGGAATATAAAGGATGAAGCAGGGAGAATTCCATGTAAGAGGAAGTGGAGAAAATATTAAATGGCCTAATGTTTACAGTCCAGTAGGCAACCCAGTGATTATCTGAAAATGAGAGAAGCAAAGTCAGGCCTGGAAGTTTTGGGAACCAGAAAAGCTTTGAAATAGTTGTGTTAGTGAATCAGATAAGAATCAACTTGAAAAAATATCAGGCATTGCTCAGTGGCATGGAGAGCATACAGTCATTCGTTCATTCATTCAATCAACAATATTTATCGAATATCAATTACATGCCAGACACTTTTCCAGTCTTGTGACTATGGTTACAATTTTTTAAAAAGCATGGTCTTCTTTTTCATGGAGCTTGCATTGTAGTATGAAGACAAGCAATTGCCAAGTGTAAAAGTAAAAATTTGGGGATAATGATGAAGACCATGAGAAAAAAGGATGGAATGGAGACAAGATACAATAGTGAGGAAAGGGTTCCCTGAGGATGTGACATTTGATGGGATATACTGATGACACACAGAGTCCATTCATATGAAGATCTAAATAAAGATTATAATAGGCAGAGGGGGTAAAAAGGTGCAAAGATCAGGGGAATAAACACACCTTTTATGTCCAAAGAAGAAAAAAAGTGAGTATGGTTGGAGCTTAATGACTACAAGAAGAGGAATAGCAGATGAGGTCAGAGATGCCAGATCATGCAGAATTTTGTAGACCATAGAAACAAATTTGGATTGTTTTCTAGGAAAAATGAGAAGTCACTTCAATGTGTGAATGGGAAAGGGATATTCTAATTCAATATTTTAAAAGATCATTGCAGGTGTTGGGTAGAACATGCATTCTAAAAGATGAGTAGAGCTAAAATGAAAATAGGAAAACGAGTTCAAAATAGTTTTATTCACTAGGGAAGTCTGCAAGATCAAGAAAAGACTGATGGAATGGTAGGTTGATAAGGATCTCAGGAGGGAAGATGAATCTGGCAGAAAAACCACTCAGAAATGAGATGATGAAGAAAAGTAGGAAGTGATGCTTAGACTTGAGGATGGGCCTTCGTATTATGAGGTTCTGGCAACAAAGAAGTCCTGGGAAATATTAAATGAAGATAAAATAAAAACTTCGCAACTGGCTCCTCCTGAGGCATAGAGCAAGGAAAGCAACAAAGCAAGGTGGGGGAGTGTGTTTAGATGAGAAGAGAAAAATTACAGAAATCAAACCCTTTGTTTTGTCTGATGATACAGCAGCAGTTTTCAATAGGTTATCAAAAACAAATGTTTCAAACACACAGAAAGACTGTTTATGATAAGGCACGTTCATGTACTCATCTCTCAATTTTATCAAATTTTAACATTTTGCCCTATTTTTACTTTTACCTTGTTTAAAGTATTAAAATAATAAAGTGTAATGTTCTATCCCCATTTATATCTCTCCCTGATCTTTTTCCCTTCCCTCCCATTTTAAAGGTAACTTCTCTTCTGGGTTTACTTTTTAAATCAATCTCATGCACATTTAAAAAAAAAATTTAACTACTATATAGTGCTGATTGTGAGAACTGTGTATATGTAATAATTTATTAGTGCATTTTCCTTCCAAAGAGCCTTTATGATTAACCAATGCAATCTACTCAAGGCACTTTTCACCAGGTATATTTCATTTTGCAGGCTTCCTGATGTTCTGCAGGCAGAATATAGTGATTTGTAAATGTTATGTCACACTTGTTGAGACCTTCTAAGTATGCATGTTTTATAAGAAACTAAATGAATTTCTAATGTTAGTTAATTAACTTTCCCTCAAAATTTTACAATGTACATATTAGAACAAAAAAAAAAGGAAAAAAAAACTGTAAAAAAAAAGCAATCAGTGCTGTGGTGTAAATTCTTATAATGTCTCTTTGTGCATGTGATTAACTCCTTCAAATAGATACTTAGAGGAGAGATTACTTAATCAAGGAATTTGCACACCTTCATCTTGTGAGCTAATGCCAAAGAAATCTGTCCACGGTGATTCTGCCCTTTACCATTTTGTACTTCTACTTTTCCAGCCGTGCCTGAGAATTCACACTGTCCCATATCTATGTCAATACTTGCTATTTTTAGCCTTTTAAAATACCTGCTAAGCTGACAGGTTCAATGTGATGTTCATAGTCCTAAAGTCAGACAGCCAGATCATACACTTTTATATTCCCCATAAAACCCACCTACATTACAGCAGAAAAGCAATAAAAAAATATTAGGTTTTCTAATCAGATATTTAACCGTATTAGTTGTTTGTTCTTAATAATATCCCAGACCTTTCTTGGCACTTACTAAAGTAGGAACTTTGATTTATGTATATTTGTTTTGTGCATATATGTATACGTGTGTCTGCATGCTTATATTTCATATATGTATGTAAATTCTGTGTGCATTTGTGTATGTGTATGTACATATTCCTTACTGGATTCTCCTGAGATTCAATATGATGTAATAATTTTTGATGTTATCTACTCATCCTGAACTACTTTTAGTGAATTATTTAGCAAAGTAACACAAAACAAGGAAAGCGTGTATAATTGTTGGAAATCTTAGCAAATATCTGATGCAGGTGGGAGCATACACTAGTGAAAATCATTAGGAAAGCAATTTGGCTCAATGCATCAAAACCTGAAAATGTCTTTAAGTGTTGACTCAATACGTCCACTTAAAAAAACTGGCCCTAAAATTAACAGAGGTGCCCACATAGATTCTGACCCCCCTCTGATATTCATCACAGTATTGCTTCTAAGAACAAGTAAAAGACAACATTTAAAGGCATAAATTTCTAAAAATAGGGGCATTATTTATTAAATTGTGGTATGTCAATAGAATGGCACAATATGTCATAACAAAATAGAAGATACAAAATAGTGTTTCTTCTGTGTGTGTGAGAGAATGTGTATGTCTAGAAAAGTACTAAATCTACCAGACTATGTATTCATAGTTTCATTTTCTCCTCATATTTTTGTACTTTACAGATCATCTTTAGTGAACATGTATTACTTCAAAAATTTTAAAAAGTGTTGTGCTTTTAGTAAAAAATGAAAGAAAAAATAATGTTATCTTAAAAAGTAAATAAATAAATAGTAAAGGACTTTTAAAGATTTTGACTCTTCCTCTTTAGTATCAATTATTTAGTCTTTATAAAAATACCCTTTGATATATTTACTAGAGTATATCCACAGAACCCTACTAGTAATGAAATACAGATAAATCATCTCCAGATAAATAAAATGAGGCATAAATTGATGAAACAAGTTGTCATGGATATAACATAGATCTGCCATACAGTAACAGAACTGGTATCAGAACCAGGGTTAAAAAGGGCTTTTTTAACCACCGCCCTACTATTCTGTTGCATGAAAATGCCCTGAAAGATGAAAAGCGGTGATTTAGAGGAAAGAGGCCAATGAATACAACACTGAGATTACTACAGAGTTAGACAAACCGCATCATTGATAATGCCTCCGAGATGGGTTATTGAGCACACACTCTCAAGGTGGAATCCTCTCCTGCCTTCAAGTGACACATGTTCATCAGCTATTGGGGACTGGTTTACAAGTTTTTATGAACACAAATACAATATCCAGTTAGACAAATAGCCCCAGCTATTTGCTTTGTGGATATTTTCACTGAAGATATCCAGAGAGTTACTACAATTTTCAATTTAATATGAGATTATCCATCTCCTTGCTTTGACAAACTACAGGTTCTAAAACTGTATCTGGGTTGGTAAAAGAAAGATTGAATATTTAGATGTGTCAGTGATTATAGGTCTCTCACTTGATTTTGTCAGTAGCAGCCCTCACCCACCAAAAGCAAAATTGTTTTCTTCAACTTTCTTTTGTTTGAGTCACCCAGAAAATTAACTAGGCTTATATTTTATTTTATATATGCAGGAGTAACTCAAGTAAATTAAAATTTTATAAAGTGTTTTAGTAAAGTAATTTTTTAAAGCTGTTAACCAAATAAAGCAAAAGGCAAGATTTCCTCTGCAAGACTATGATAAACTCTGTTCTCTGATCTTTATGTTATTGTTATTATTATTATTATTGCTACTGTCATTCCTTTCAAGACCTCTTGTGGCCTCTGAGTTGATTTATCTCAGGATACAGTTATTAACTTACATTGAGGAAATTCTCTTAAGTTCTCTTTTAAATACATCTGAACACAGTGTTTAGTGGTACCAGCCAAGGCAGATCACAGGAATGTCATGTCTTAGAGATAAGACTGGAAGAACTGATGTAGGCATTTCTCTCTCTCTGTGTGTTTTATCTGATCACCTATTTCTTTCTTCACCTTCAGTCTTCTCTGGTATATTTCATTTCTGTTACTGGCATTTGCACAGCCAATAACTGCCTTGGACGATGGCCTTGGTCTTGTGATAAGGATAATATATTTTCACAAGGATGAGTTCTTCTTGGAACAATTTATCCAGGGGATTAGACTCTCCCACATCAGTGCTCAGCAGGTCTTCCTGTTTCAATCGTCTACTAGTCTAAGATTTATTAGGCTCTACTCAAGGCACTTTTCACCAGGTATATTTCATTTTGCAGGCTTCCTGATGTTCTGCAGGCAGAATATAGTGATTTGTAAATGTTACGTCACACTTGTTGAGATCTTCTAAGTATGCATGTTTTATAAGAAACTAAATGAATTTCTAGTGTTAGTTAATTAACTTTCCCTCAAAATTTTACAATGTACATATTAGAACAAAAAAAAAGGAAAAAAAAAAGACAGTGTAAAAAAATATATACACCAAAGAAAATACTCAACTGAAGAAGTGTTTTCCCCATTGTTTTTAACTTTGATGTGCTGTTTATTCTCCATTTGTTTCACACACTCATCGTTCTCAATCCATTCTTCACCCTTCTCCTCCCTGCTTTCTGCCTGGGACTTCATCCTCCCCAGGATCCTTTAATCTGATTTCTGGTTGGTGTTGTCAAATGTGAGGCACTAGAAACTTTTCAGAGGATGGAGTGTGAGAGAGGACCAGTATGCTTTTCCCTGGATCCTTTCTGACTTGGTGTTGAGCTGATGGCAGTGGCTGTGTTCTCCAGTTTGCAGCTTCTAAAGGCAGCCCCCCTGATACTTCCATTTCCTCCTCTTAGCCTTCAGCACAGGAGGGGTAATTGTTTTCTGCTATTGCTAGTCTCTAAGAGCCTTGCCTCACCCTTTCTTGTTGGGTCCCTCAGAAAAAGTCTTTTGTACCATCTGAGTGTGAATCCTTTTCCTGAGAGGACCTTGACTGAGGCACATGCTGTGGGTCTCAAGGTCTTGTGTGACTGGAACGTAATCGGCATTTCAAGATGAGCTGTTAGCATGTAATTATTTTTTACATTCTTTTGAAGAAACAGTTTTATCCATTCATCCAAAGGGTAAGGTGCTTATAAGGATTGTGCATTTCAGGTGTGCATGCCTAAGCAATAGGAGAGTAAATAAACTCTTAAGAGTTTGTGCTAAAAAAAAAATGTTTTCCTTTATATTTACTGGTTTCATGAAATGAGCATGATTTTAGAGCTTGACACATTATTTGTTTACATAGCTCACAGGATAAAGCAGCCTTTGGCATAGCTCCCTCACTCAATCAGGTTAGTTCTTTACACCTACTCTCCTTAATTCATCTAGCATGGACACCGACTGGCTAACAACAGAACATGAATTATTTGGATTTAAAAGATTTATTTTATTTGTAAACATTATGTAAATAACCTTGAGAGAGCCACAGATTATTCATTAGCTTTTATGATTTGTTTTTGCAATTTTCTTCTACAGGACAAAAATGCTTTGGTGACCCACATTAAGTGGTCAGATTATGTTGAGAAATAACTAACTATTCACTGATCTGTTTCCTGCCAAAGTGTTTATTTTCCCACTATGTAAAGGTAGGCCAAGCAAAACACCACAGTCTAGAATTTTCTAGGTCACAAAAGTCATTTTAATGCAGGCTTATTCTGGAGGTGCTGGGAAAAGGCCAAGAAAGAAGTTTCTCATACATCATAGCCCAAGAGGATGATGTTTCATTAAAGTTTCTGAGTGGTGGTAAGAGAAGTTTTCATTTAGAAGTTACCCAGAAATTCAAGCTTATTTTCAAACGTTGAGGTTGTTACACTGAATTAAGTGAGGAACGCTTGAGGGATAGAGGACAATCATATCATAATGTAATATGCAAACAGCACCCCAGAGTTGTTCAGTGTACAATCTAAATGGTCGTACATCTGTGAAGGTCCTGATGGCAACCATGTTGCCCGTGAGACTAGACCAACTAACAGAGAACAAGTTCAAAGTAAGCGATCAATGCCTATTTATTGAATTGCATTCGATTCAATTAAATCAGGGAGTAAAATCTACTATCCAGCTTCAGATGTTCATCTCCAGTTCTGAGCTATTCAATTTAATCCATCAAATCATTTTCTTTACCATGTAAATGCACCAGTTCTTTTATGGAAACCATTTTCTAGGGCAGAGGTCAGCAAGCTTTTTTTTAAAGGACCAGATAAATATCTTAGGCTTGTAAGCCATATGGTTTCTGTCTCAACCACTTAAAACTGCTTTTGTAGCAAGAAAGCAGCTATAGACAATACATAGACAAGTATGGATGTGTTCCCCAAAAAATTTTTATTTATACAACTAGGCAGTTGGCCTGTAAGCAATAGTTTGGCTATCACAGAATACCTCTATATTTGGGTATCCAAAATAAAACACCATTAATATTACTTTCTTTCTCTTGTCAACCTGGTTGTTTAGATAGATAGATAGATGATAGATAGATAGGTAGATAGATAGATAGATATTCATGAACTCTACCTCAGACATAATGAATCTGATCCTCTAGAAACACAGCCAAGAATCTATATTTTTATACAGCCCCTCAGTGACTCAGTTGTCCAACCAGGTTTGGCAATAACCACTGTAATTAATTCCAGCTCCACACACTAATTTTTTGGCTTGAATTATTTGAATTACCATGTATCTAGATTAAGCTTTTTAGAGAAATAATTCTATCCTTTTAATTGCTCAGTTCAAACCCTTTATTCTTTTATGACTCTCACGTACTACTTCCAATTTATCAGCAAATGCAGCCAACACACTCTTCAAAATGTATCACTTATCTGATTTCCTCTCACTCTTTCTACTGCTATCACCAGGGTCCAAGCAACCACCTTCTTGATGTTTACAACAGCCCCCGATTGGTTTTACAGTTCCCACCTTTGCCCTCATATAGTCTACTCTTCATGCAACATCCAAACATCCCTTTAAAAAAAGATTATGTCAGTTATCTGGTCAAATCCCTCCAATGGTTCCTATCTCACCCACAGTAAAACCCAAATTTCTCATTAATACCTGCAATGTCCTGTATTATTTGTCCTTCTTCTTGTCCCATTTGCTTTCTGACATAATGCCCCACTCGTCTACAAGCTGTTCTGTGAATACAGTGGGTATATTCCTACCTCGGAGCATTTTCACCTGCTCTTCTAAATGACCATCCCCAAATATTTACAAGGCTCATTCAAGCACTTCTTTCAGATGGTTTCTGTAACATCTCAGTGACAGTGACACTTCCAACTTATATGGAAGTTCAACTCCTTTCAGCTTTTCTTTGCAACTATATACTTTTTCACAGCATGTATCCCTATATAACACATATTATTTCCCTCTTTTTCTTTTAACTTGTATATTGACTCCCTCTCCCACTAGAATGTAACCACGAGGGCATGCCTTTTGTGAACTGAATGAATGAAGAAATGTCTGTCAACTAAAAATTGGCACTTGCCACTGGAACTTGCCATCTACCTCTACAAGGATTAAATCATGAGCTGCTGCAGCTGCTGACTTTCAACACCCCCTGAAAGGAGTTCAGGGTGGAGATCAGAAAGGAGCCACTCTGTGCTCTGGGAAAAACTGGCAAAACACGTCTTCAGGTAGTTAGTTATTTTCAACTAACTAATAATAGTTTGAATCTGCTAATCCCAGATAATTTACAAGCCCAATTCTTGTATCTCCTCATATCTAGAAAAGCACTAAAATCCTTCATGGTGATGTCTGCTCCTCGTGACTAGCAGTAACCTTCACGAGACTAGCAGAAACCTTCCGCAAAAACTATGTGCTTGATTGCGTGTATTTGCCCTTCACCAAAATCACATATATACTGACTTTCCCCCTTATCTGTTTGGAGCAGTTTTTCAGAGCTATCTGAGATGCTGTCTCCCACGCTATAGTCCTCATTTTGCCCCAAATAAAACTTAACTCACAACTCTCACATTGTGCAATTTTTTTTTAGTCAGCATGACTAAATGTGACTTTATGCCTTTACTCTGTGACTCCAACACTGTGGCGAGATGTTTGGTTTTAACAGCATGCTCCCATATAAAACTTTATTCCTCCTGACCCAGTATACTGCACAGCTGTCTTTCTTGTTTTTCCACTATGGTTTTTGTTTTTAAAACTAAATCTGAGAGCAGGAGTAAAATATAAAACATTTTCCCAAAATGGGAAGGTGATTTTTAGTAAGATCTCTTTAAATGCCAATAAATTGCAAATTTTGGTCGAATATATTAAAAAAAATGCTGAAATGCTATTATTACTCTCTGGTCTTAAGCAGAATTTTAAGTTATTACTTTCAATCTTTGTTATTCCAGCTTTCCCACTGAATTTAGTCTCTGGTACTCTGATAATAAAAATGAAAGTTAAAATTAGGCAGCAACTAGTTTGTAAATCCCCACAATATTTCTTCAGTTTATATATTCCTTTACTTTTTCTTTGAACTCGCTTAATATTAGCATTGGAAACTGCAGGAAAAAAAAGAGGTAAATATATAAGTAACAAAATAGTGAAACCAAATGATACACATTCTCTCAGTAGAGAATTTAACTGACTAATTCCTGAGCAGGAGATCTTGGAATTCTGTTGCTCACCTGCTATCACCTCTTATGTGAATAGTGAAGGCTACAAGATCTATCTATTGATGTGTTAATGTTACTTTAAATTCTTTCAGGAAGTAAATTAACATTATTTTAACAGTACAAAGACTCTTCACCTAAAAAAATAGGGCAGAGAAAATGTATTAGCCTCTTTTTAATTCTAACTTTTTTTCATTTAGGGTGAAAATAAAAAGATTTTAGAGTAACAGAAAAAAAAATAAATAGAGGGAAAAATTAATTGCCCAAAGACAATTAATACAGTAGAAAGATATTAAAATTCTGAACCTAAATGTAACTTACTACTTGGAAAAAATTATACAAAGAGAAATAAACACATCAAATAATCATACTAGAAGGTTATTAAACTCCTCAATCTGAAACTGATAGAATAAATAACCCAAATCTTTGCAGGTTGAATTATTTCAATAGTAATATATATAATTAATATATACAGAACCTTTCAAACATAGTTAAGTAAAACGCATTATTTCACCCACATTTTGTATGCTATCTCCAAGAACAAATACCAATAAGAGAGAAATACACTTACTATGCAATAACAAAGATAACCTTTCAAAAGCACAAATATACCATTGGAAACTAAAAATTCCACTTCTAAATAATTACATATTAAAAAAAATACTGAAAATTACATGGCCTTTAAAAATTAAACCACAAAAATGCACAAGTCTTATCAAAACTAGTGGGATGTAGGACTACTCCCAATCATGAAGGAATAACTAAAAGAGAACTTTCCTTACCTTTAAGGAAACTAGAAAAGTGGCCAAAATGTAAGAAACAACTGTTTTCAGACATGGGACAATGGGCAGAACAGGACTGTGTTCCTCAAGAGAACAGAAACCAAGTGAGCTTTACAATTGCTCTGGCTTTCTGCCTGGAGGCAATTTCTGGACCTAGGCTTAGAAATGTGGAGGGCAAGCAGAGAATGATGGGATTACTGATTTGAAGAGGCATATTTATGAAGAGGCTGAGGCAGAGGGAATTGGCAGGGCAGAGACTTAACTCCTGAAATCTTTATTGGGTCCCCTTGAATTTTTGACTTCCTACTAATTTGTGCATGTAAAGTTGAAAGTCTATGAATCCAGGCAAATAGCAAATGCAGAGGGCTGTAAGTGAACAATTTCCAGACCTCAAGAAGGGCTGAGAGACCTCTAAATTCCAAGCAGCCAGACTGTAGAAATCTCACTGAACATTCAGGGCAATCAACAGAAACTGCATAAGAGTCAATTTAAAGAGTAAAACTAGACTAGCCCCAGCACTCTAGTCTTGCCCTAAAAGAAGCTTAAAAACAAGTCTTGAAAGGATCAAACCTGAACAAAACAAACTTCAACACTTTTTAAAGGAAAATAACAAATCCCATACACTCAAGCATGAATCATTCATTATGTCAGAAATCCACTAAAAATTACTGGACATGTGAAGCAAATATAACCCAAACAGAGTAGAAAAATTGGCCAACAGAAATAAACCCAGAGAATGTAAATTGGTACAGCCACTATGGAAAACAGTATGGAGGTTCCTCAAAAAACTAAAAATAGAGTTGCCATAAGATCTAGCAATTCCACTCCTGGGCATACATCTAGACAAAACTGTGATTCAAAAAGATACATCTCTATGATCATAGCAGCACTATTCACAATAGCCAAGACATGGAAACAACCTAAATGTCCATCAACAGATGAATAGATAAAGAAGATGTGGCACATATATACAATGGAATAATACTCAGCCATAAAAAAGAATGAAACAATGCCATTTGCAGCAACATGGATGCAACTAGAGATTATCATACTAAGTGAAGTAAGTCAGAAAGAGAAAGACAAATACCATACGATATCACCTATATGTGGAATCTAAAGTATGACACAAATGAACTTATCTACAAAATGGAAACAGATTCACAGACATAGAGAACAGACCTGTGGTTGCCAAGGGGTGGTTGGGGTGGGGTAAGGACGGACTGGGAGTTTGGGATGAGCAGATGCAAACTATTAAATAGAGAATGGATAAACAACAAGGTCCTACTGTACAGCACAGGGAACTCTATTCAATATCCAGTGATGAAACATAATGGAAAAGAATATGAAAAATAATGTATATATATGTTTAACTGAATAACTTTGCTTTACAGCAGAAATTAACACACAATTGTAAATCAACCATACTTTAATAAAATAAAGTTAAAAAAAAAAGAAATATACCCAGAAAGAGCAAGATGGTGGACTGAACAGAATAGAACTTTAAAACAGTTATAAACTACAATTAAAAATATGTTTAAGACTTAAAGAAATCATGAGGACATGGCTAGAAGATATATAAAATAGACACAAATTTGAAGATGTATCAACAAAAAGTAAGATAAAAACAAACCCTATAAGGAATGAAAAATGAACATAGATACAGATCAGTAGAGATTTTTTAATTATAAAAATAATTTTATAATAATACAGATGAAAAAAATAATTAAAATGAAAATTTCTCTAGAAAGACTACTTATAAAAATTAATTCAAGAATAAAAAACCCAAACAAATAACAAAGAAATTGAATTGTTAATCGACTAATCCTTGACCACCTCCTAGCAGAAATAAAACACAAAAACTAAAAAAATAAAAATAAAACAAAAAAATTCTCAATTTTTTCCTCATATGAATTTTACAAAACCCACAAGAAACTGAAAACTCTTACCTTACCCAAATGATTTCAGAAGATACCAAAGAAAGCTTCCCAGTTCATTATATGAAAGGATGAATAAAACAAAATTATAGGTCCATCTTCTATTAATACTTCAACTCCATCATTAAATACCTATATTAACTTTGGTAAGTTATTTAACCTCTGAATGTCTATTTTCCCATCTGTAAAAGTGCTTATAAAACCTACTGAGGATAGACAAATCACAATCTGAAGGCTCATCTCCCCACTTCAGTCAGTAGAAATGATGAGGTCTACATTCAGTGAAAGAACAAGCCCCTGAGCCTCAAACACCTCCCTTTCTAACAAGGCCACATCCTCCATGACCTTGATCAGGGAACTTCCATTATTTCAGATTCACACCCAAGTTTCTTGTTTGCATCCTTAAAAATACAGAACAGATGTAGTTTCTGCTGGAATCCTGGCCATGGCACATGCAGCTTGGCTTTGCCAAGCATAAGCTTTTCTCTCCATGGTATACTGAAAGCTGGGATTCCATGTGTATTCTGCTGATTCTCTGCTTATTTGTTTGTTTCCCCCAAGAAACACGGTTTTCAATTTGAGTGCTTGACAATAGTGTGGTGTGAGTCTATTGCCCCTTGTGAGCTAATTGCTAATATTCCTATTGTGAGTCTTAAAGAAGATATTAATTGCATTTATTATTATTTCATTAGCTATTATTATTAGTTATATCTAACTGTGAAAGACTCCTGTTCTTTGTATTTTGCCACACCAAAATAACGATTTTAGATTCCTTTTTAAACTAATAATTCTTCTTGCCTTTTACATCCTTCCATTTGAGCTTTACTTTCTATTCACTTTTATGTATTATATAAAATTATTTAAATTTTGGACTCAAAATTTCAGAATGCTATATGCTGATATGTAACTTAAAACAGAATTGGACACATAGGGCTGAATATTACCCAACTTGAGCAAGAAGAAATTTCCCTGTTATTACTTTGTCCTTCACTGACAGTGCAGGGCCTGAGATATATGTTTGCACTATGTTTTCTGTCTGCCTTGGATTGCTATAATGAGTTGAGCTGTCAGTGGTGAGTATGTACCAAAAGGACTATGAATATGTAGAATGCAGCAAGATAAGGTGAACCTGAGTATATAATGTTGACTCCAAGGACACTGTATTCCTGACTGACACCATATTACTAGTATTATGAAGCAATATTCATTTTTCAAAGGTTTCTTCACTGATTTTCATGAACCCTTCCTAAGGCAAGTATATAAAAGATGTTGATCTTGATAGTTGCTGACTTAAATCAAAATTATAAAGTAGGGCAAAGGGAAATAGACATGTATGAAGCACCTATTAGTTACTTTCCACATCTTTTTCCATCGTCTTAGCTTTCTGTTTAGAGCTTTGTCCTCCACATCCTTCCACTACCCAGTGTTTCAGCTGATGCTCCATTCAGTATACAGAGAATTAGCTGATTTTAATGAAATCATCATTTTACTACAGTCACCACATCAAAATTTCTTTGTGCCTCATCCTCTCTGAAGTTTAAATGGCAAAGAACTACTGACAAACTCTTTTTAGAGCCCAAAAATTTACAGAGAATTGTCACATATAGAATTTAATCGATTCTACTGTGTGACTGATAAACTCATAATAAGATATTAAGGTTGATCATGAGGGCAACACTTTACACTTTTAACTGGAGTCTTTTTTTTTTTAACACCTTTATTGGAGTATAATGCTTTACAATGGTGTGTTAGTTTCTGCTGTATAACAAAGTGAATCAGATCTACATATACATATGTCCCCATATCCCCTCCCTCTTGTCTCTCCCTCCCACCCTCCCTATCCCATCCCTCTAGGTGGTCACAAAGCACGGAGCTGATCTCCCTGTGCTATGTGGCTGCTTCCCACTAGCTATCTATTTTGCATTTGGTAGTGTATATATGTCAAAATGGCTATATATTAAAGGGAACATTTGGGGGGAGGGTTACATATGTGTTAGCAAGGTACTTCTCTTAGGGCTACCTCAATTTGAGTTATATTTTTTCAGGACAGTGGGGAATGACAGAATCCCCACTAGTTCCCATTTCTTTGCTATGAAAAGTAAGAACCAATGCTACTTAGACCTTAACAGTTTCTGAGAACCAACGTTGCTTAGACCTTAACAGTTATTCAAGTTTCACATAAATACCTTATGTGATTGATGAGTTTTAAAAGTATACAAAGAATGTATGTCAACACTGATTTCACTATATGCTCTGTAGTTTTTTTGTTTTGTTTTGTTTTGTTTTGTTTCTGTTGTGGCCTCTCCTGTTGTGGAGCACAGGCTCCGGACATGCAGGCTCAGCAGCCATGGCTCACGGGCCTAGCCACTCCGCGGCATGTGGGATCCTCCCGGACTGGGGCACGAACCCGTGTCCCTGCAACGGCAGGCGGACTCTCAACCACTGTGCCACCAGGGAAGCCCCTCTGTAGAGTTTTAATGCTTCTGATTATAGACATCCAGAGAATCCCTCATGGGAACTAGAAAGATGGAACCACAAATATTTTACTCCAACTTTTCAATGTCAAAGGAAAACAAGTAATCTGTAAAATCCAGGTATCTAGTTCATTGTTTCTTGGCCTATAACTCTGAGAAATGTTAAGCCTTTGCCATTTTTGTCATTCTAAGTTAAACTACTTATAACAATCCAAGTCTAAACCTCAAGAAGGGGAATTCCCTGGTGGTCCAGTGGTTAGTACTCCGTGCTTTCACTGCTGAGGGTCTGCAAGTCATGCAACACAGCCAGAAAAAGGAAAGGAGTTATTAAACCATGTCCCTCAGTATCCTTCGCAGGGTTAGGGTTGTTGTTATGAACACGTAATGACATAAATATGTATAAATGTATGGACGTGTGTGTGGAGCTATTTCTTTTTGAAAAATGTAGCTACATGTGAAAAATTCATTAGGTTACATATACATATGTCTACTATATAAAACCAGTTGAAATTACCACAAACAGTGAAAAGAGTGGTAATAAAAATATATTTTAAGTTTGACAGGGATAATATTAAAAGTAAGCAATAATTTTACCTTACTTTTCTATAATACTTTTAACTTTTCAAAATACCTGTATAAACTCTTTTGTTATATATTCAGAACAACAAAGCCAGGTATAACTTTACATGTTGTAATTATGAAAATACTAAAATGAAGCAAAATTCTACCACTTGGTTTGACCATAGGCACAACTTATGTCAGAAACCTCCAATCAGGACCCAGATCCCATGTTTTCTTAGACTTCTTTTCTATCAAATAATTAAACTTTTTGGAAAATACTAAAGAGAAGAATATTTTGAAGATACAGTTTCAATAAGTGAGCAGAGCAAGGGGAAAAAAGCATTTATTTAGTGTAAGAGATTTTTGTTTCTGTTTTGTTTTTTTCCTGCTTGCAATATAGAAACCCAAACATAGAGCATTTCTTAATGTATTAACATTCATTAATGCATTAACAAGTATTTTTGAGGGTCTAGACTGTCTCAACAACATTTAAGCGTTAGGAAATATAGTGGGATATTTAACTTAGGGGTACAAGACACACCAAATCCTTCCTCTCATGGAGCTTATATTCCAAAGTTATGGGAACAACAAGAAGCTAGGAAATAAATAAAATCATTCTGGAAAATGCTAAATGTTGTGAAAGACATAGAACAGAAACTGTAAATAGTGTGGATGTGTGTGCATGCATGTGCACACACATGCAAACTTTAAATAGTATCATCATAACGGGTATGAAGAGACAACATCTGAGCTATAGTGAGGATATATAGTTAGGCAAGTCATCTAAATAACATTTAACAACACCCTTTCAATTAAATTTAATGGGAATAGCTCAAATATGTTAAAGATACCCAGATACATTATTTGATATAAATTATGGTTAATGATCAATTTAACTTACTTTTACTGACTTTTGCATAACTTTGACATTGTTACAAATAGATACGTCTACTTTATTCAATAGGTCATGGAGTATGTTGGTCTCAATATTTATTTATTTATTTACTTCCTTGTGCCTGTTCTGCCATTATTAGAGATCTGTTGATTTCATTGTCTTGTCAGCAAAGGAGCTGGCAAGAATAACTGAGACAATTTTCTGAATTAGCTGAATAACTGTTTTGAGTAAAATAATTGACTTTCAGTGTTAGTAGCTAAATGTATGTATATTTGTTAGATTTTTGGCTAATTTAACTAGTATAAATATTAGAACTGTTATTTTCCTTACTTGGTGTTCTGTTTATCTATTTGTTTGGTAGGAAACCACCTTGATACTTTACTGTCATAATACAACAATTTATTTTTAATTTCTCACAGATATGTGGCTTCACTGGGCTCAGCTGGGCAGTTTTCATATGGGATTTCTTACATGGTTACAGTCAGATTCTTGGCTGAGCTGGATATCCAAGATGGCTCAGTCACATGGTTGGTGGAAGACAGTGGCTGTTAACTGGGTGTTCAGCTAGGAATATTGCCTAGAGCACCTGCATTTGGCCTCTCCATGTGTCCTTGGCTGCTCACATCAGGCAGACTGGTTTCCAAGAGATATTACCCCAAGAAGAACAATGCAGAGGGATCAGCTGGAAACCTCAAAGCTTCTTCTAACTTGGCCTTGGAAATCCTCAAACATCACAACAATCTATTTTCTTGATTCAGAATTCAAGGGGCAACCCAGATTCAAGAAGAAGAAAGCACAGGAGTACAGGAATACTGGAAAGAATAATTGATCTGATGGCCATCTTTAGAAACCAGCTACTATAAGTGGTCTTCTACCCATGTATTAAAGATGCTAGAAGATTCTGTGGGAAATCCATAGACAGAAACCACATATGAGAGTTGTAGTGAGTGTTGGTCTGTTGACTTGTTTACCATATAGATGTCAGAGGGTAGTAACAAAGCATGCCACCACTTGAAATGATAACATAGGTTCCTGGTGGTAGGGAGATTAGAGAGTACAGATCAGAACAAGTTCAGCAATATACAGCCCTTTTGGTCTATTGATTTTCTACTGAACTATTATGAAGTGAGAGTGATGACAGGTACAAAGAAAAGAAGAGACAGAATAAAAAAAATATTCTACATGAATATGTTTAAATTGAAGGAAATGACTCTGAAAAATAAATTCTGTTTTATTACTAAGATTAAGGACAGACTTTTCATATTATGACTTGTTGCCTCAAGGATGTCAACGACTAAATATCAATTTGGAATTTGATTTGAAAATGTATGTGAAATTGGCATAGAATGGGTGTTTAAACAGCAATCTTATTTTTAATTTTCCCAATGCTATAGTTTGACTATAGGTTAACGTGTGATAGAATTTATCTTAAAGACAAAATAAAGTTTATATTACAACCCAAGATATAGAGACTCACACATGTGTGAGTGTATACATCTTAACACATATGTAATCCTGAATCATACTGTATATTTTATGTAAATATTTTTTCCTTCTTAGTTACTGTCACCTAAATCTTGCCTCAATTATTCCAAGATAATCAAATATTTTCAAATCTAGAATTCCCCATTTCTAAAATTTAAAAAATTGCTATGTTTAAGTTATAAAATAGTTGTAAAAGTGAGGTAAAGGAACCTCTTCAGAAGCTATATATCAAGTAATATTTATAAACACTTCAGAGGTTTCTTGACATTCTTTATTTCACATTGGATTGCTGGCTTTAGTCTTGTCTAGTAATATATTTATTTGATTTCATCCAAGAGCAATATTGTCAAATATTGCTCTCATTTGGAATGAATCTGCTTGAATACTGGTACTTTTGAAATCTTCACTAATGCCTTTGTTTTCTTCCCACATTCCTAGCAAAGTCACATCTGTCATGGAAAATTATGCTGATTATATTCCATTGCACCTGTGTTGACCTGTTACTCAGAGATGATTTTACCAAGATTGTGTGCCAGTGCAGAGAATAATTTTTGGGTGGGATTTCTGTTTAAATGTTACAGTCCCCAGAGGAGCTTAAAATGGCAGAAGAGTAAGATGTGGAGATCACCTTCCTCCCCAAAAATACACGAAAAATACATCTACAAGTGGAACAACTCCTACAGAAAACCTACTCAACGTTGGCAACCTCAGACTTCCCAAAGGCAAGAAACTACCCACGTACCTGGCCGTGTGAGGGACAGGGTCTTGGTGCTCCAGCAGGGTGTCACCTAAGAGTTGGAGAGCTGACTTCAGGACATTGGACCACCAGAGACCTCCAGGCACCACAAAATATCAAAGAGCAAAAGCTCTCCCAGAGATCTCCATCTCAATGTTAACATGCAGCTCCACTCAACGACCAGCAAGCTACAGTGCTGAACACCCCATATCAAACAACTAGCAAGACATGAACACAACACCACCGATTAGCAGAGAGGCTGCCTAAATCATAATAACTTCGCAGACACCCCAAAACACACCACCAGACATGGTCCTGCCCACCAGAAAGAGAAGATCCAGCCTCATCCACCAGAACACAGGCACCACCAGTCCCCTCCACCAGGAAGCCTACACAACCCACTGAACCAACCTTCCCACTGGGGTCTGATGCCAAAAACTACAGGAACTATGAACCTGCAACCTGTGAAAAGGAGACCCCAAACACAGTAAGTTAGGCAAAATGACAAGACAGAGAAACACACAGCAGACAAAGGTGCAAGGTAAAAACCCACCAGATGAAACACAGGAAGAGGAAATAGGCAGTCTACCTGAAAAAGAATTCAGAATAATGATAGTAAAGATGATCCAAAATCTTAGAAATAGAATGGAGAAAATACAAGAAACGTTTAACAAGGAACTAGAAGAACTAAAGAGCAAACAAACAATGATGAACAGCACAATAAATGAAATTAAAAATTCTCTAGAAGGAATCAATAGCAGAATAACTGAGGCAGAAGAATGGATAAGTGACCTGGAAGATAAAAGAGTGGAAATAACTACCACAGAGAATAAAGAAAAAAGAATGAAAAGACTTGAGGACAGTCTCAGAGACTTCTAGGACAACATTAAATGCACCAACATTCGAATTATAGGGGTCCCAGAAGAAGAAGAGAAAAAGAAAGGGACTGAGAAAATATTTGAAGAGATTATAGTTGAAAACTTCCCTAATATGGGAAATGAAATAATCAAGTCCAGGAAGCACAGAGAGTCCCATACAGGATAAATCCAAGGATAGACCTGCCAAGACACATATTAATCAAACTATCAGAAATTAAATACTAAGAAAAAATATTAAAAGCAGCAAGGGAAAACAACAAATAACATACAAAGGAATCCCCATAAGGTTAACAGCTGATTTCTCAGCAGAAACTCTGCAAGCCAGAAGGGAGTGCCAGGACACACTGAAAGTGATGAAAGGGAAAAAACTACACCCAAGATTACTCTAGCCAGCAAGGATCTCATTCTCCTGTAAAGGAGAAATTAAAACCTTTACAGACAAGCAAAAGCTAAGAGAATACAGCACCACCAAACCAGCTTTACAACAAATGCTAAAGGAGCTTCTCTAGGCAGGAAACACAACAGAAGGAAAAGATCTACAGTGACAAATCCAAAATCATTAAGAAAATGGTAATTGGAACATACATATCGATAATTACCTTAAATGTAAAGCAATTAAATGCTCCCAACAAGACATAGACTGGCTGAATGGATACAAGAACAAGACCCGTATATATGCTGTCTACAAGAGACCCGCTTCAGACCTAGGGACACATACACACTGAAAGTAAGGGAATGGAAAAAGATATTCCATGAAAATGGAAATCAAAAGAAAGCTGGAGTAGCAATTCTCATATCAGACAAAATGGACATTAAAATAAAGACTATTACAAGAGGCAAAGAAAGCCACTACATGATGATTAAGGGATCAATCCAGGAAGAATATATAACAATTGTAAATATTTATGCACCCAATATAGGAGCACTGCAATACATAAGGCAAGTGCTAACAGCCATAAAAGGGGAAATCAACAGTATAACAATAAAAGTACAGGACTTAAACACCCCACTTTCACCAATGGACAGATCACACAAAATGAAAATAAATAAGGAAACAGAAGCTTTCAATGATACATTAAACAAGATGGACTTAATGGATATTTATAGGACATTCCATCCAAAAACAATGGAATACACTTTCTTCTCAAGTGCTCATGGAACACTCTCCAGGATAGATCATATCTTGGGTCACAAATCAAGTCTTGGTAAATTTAGAAAAATTGAAATCGTATCACGTATGTTTTCCAACCACAACTCCCTTGAGACAAGCTATCAGTAACAGGAAAAATCTGGAAAAATACAAACACATGGAGGCTAAACACTACTTAATAACCAAGAGACCACTGAAAAAATCAAAGAGGAAATCAAAAATACCTAGAAACAAATGACAATGAAAACATGACGACCCAAAACCTATGGGATACAGCAAAAGCAGTTCTAAGAGGAAAGTTTAGAGCAATACAATCCTACCTCAAGAAACAAGAAACATCCCAAATAAACAACATAACTTACACCTAAAGCAATTAGAAAGAAGAACAAAAAAAAAACCCAAAGTTAGCAGAAAGGAAAGAAATCATAAAGATCAGATCAGAAATAAATGAAAAAGAAATGAAAGAAATGAGAGCAAAGATCAATAAAACTAAAAGCTGGTTCTTTGAGAAGATAAACAAAATTGATAAATCATTAGCCAGCCTCATCAAGAAAGAAAGGGAGAAGATTCAAGTCAATAGAATTGGAAATGAAAAAAGAGAAGTAACAACTGACACTGCAGAAATGCAAAGGCACTGATGAAAGAAATTAAAGATGATACAAACAGATGGAGAGATATACCATGTTCTTGAATAGGAAGAATTAACATTGTGAAAATGACTATAATCCCCAGAGTAATCTACAGAATCAATGCAATCCCTATCAAACTCCCAATGGCAATTTTCACAGAACTAAAACAAAAAATTTCACAGAACTAAAACAAAAAATTTCACAATTTGTATGGGAACACAAAATAGCCAAAGCAATCTTGAGAAAGAAAAACAGCTGGAGGAATCAGGTTCCCTGACTTCAGACTATACTACAAAGCTACAGTAATCAAGACAGTATGGTAGTGGCACAAAAACAGAAATATAGATCAATGCAACAGGATAGAAAGCTCAGAGATAAACACACACACATATGGTCACCTTATCTTTGATAAATTAGGCAAGAATATACAATGGAGAAAAGACAGCCTCTTCATTAGGCGGTGCTGGGAACACCGGACAGCTACATGTAAAAGAAAGAAATTATAACACTCCGTAACACCATACACAAAAATAAACTCAAAGTGGATTAAAGACCTAAATGTAAGGCCTGACACTGTAAAACTTTTAGTGGAAAACATAGGCAGAACACTCTATGACATAAATCACAGCAAGCCACTTTTTGACCCACCTCCTAGAGGAATGGAAATAAAAGCAAAAATAAACAAATGGGACCTAATGAAACATAAAACCTTTTGCACAGCAAAGGAAACCATAAACAAGATGAAAAGACAACCCTCCGAATGGGAGAAAATATTTGCAAACATAGCAACTGACAAAGGACTAATCTCCAAAATATACCAGCAGCTCATGCAGCTCAATATCAAAAAAACAAACAACCCAATCCAAAAATGGGCAGAGGACCTAAATACAGATTTTTTCCAAAGAAGATATACAGATTGTCAATGCACACATGAAAGGATGCTCAACATCACTAATCATTAGAGAAATGGAAATCAGAACTACAATGAGGTATCACCTCACACTGGTCAGACTGGCCATCATCAAAAAATCTACAAACAATAAATGCTGGAGAGGGTGTAGAGAAAAGGGATCCCTCTTACACTGTTGGTGACAATGTAAACTGATACAGCCACTATGGAGAACTGTATGGAGGTTCCTTGAAAAACTAAAAATAGAACTACCATATGACCCAGCACTCCCACTACTGAGCATATACCCTGAGAAAACTATAATTCAAAAATAGTCATGCACCACAATGTTCATTGCAGCTCTATTCACAATAGCCAGGATATGGAAGTAACTTAAATGTCCATCAACAGATAAATGGATAAAGAAGATCTGGCACATATATACAATGGAATATTACTCAGCCATAAAAGGAAATGAAATTGAGTTATTTGTAGTGAGGTGGATGAACCTAGAGACTGTCATACAGAGTGAAGTAAGTCAGAAAGAGAAAAACAAATACCATATGCTAACCTGTATATATGGACTGTAAGAAAAAAAAAATGGTCATGAGGAACCTAGGGGCAAGACGGGATTAAAGACACAGACCTACTAGAGAATGGACCTGAGGATATGGGGAGGGGGAAGGGTAAGCTGGGACGAAGTGAGAGAATGGCATGGACACATATACACTACCAAATGTAAAACCAATAGCTAGTGGGAAGCAGCTGCATAGCACAGTGATATCGGCTTGGTGCTTTGTGTCCATCTAGACGGCTGGGATAGGGAGGGTGGGAAGGAGGCGCAAGAGGGAGGAGATATGGGGATATATGTACACATACAGCTGATTTATTTTGTTATACAGCAGCAACTAACACACCACTGTAAAGCATTATACTCTGATAAAGATGTTAAAAAAAAATGCCAACAGAAATTTTCCTCACTAAAAAACAAACAAAAAAATGTTACAGTCCCCATCTGGAAATTCAGGTCACTCATAACACATATGAAATGGAATCTGTTAATATAAATTAACTTTAGAGAAAAACGTTCTCCTGTCATCTAGCCTCCAATTTTCCCAGAATTATCTGTGAACCAGGAATATGGCAATTTGGGTTACTTTGTATCTTTAACCACTGAAATTGAATCTGAATTAACTTGCAGATAACAGCTCACCATTGCTAAACTAATGATTTCAAAGTTGAACATGAGCCTTACAGTAGAGAATTATTACTTAAATTGCCCTAAAATAAACCAGACATCAGGAACCCATCTGGGCTAAATTTACTCTCATTACCTTAAAAGAAGAAAGAAAAAATGAGGCACATTTTGCATACCATTATTGACTTTTCTAAGCTAATGCTTTCTTCTATATTCTATCACTAATACTTGCCAAAAGGATCTGTTGTGTGCTTCAGTAGGGGAATGCAAACTGCTCTGGTTGTCTCCTAGATTGTGAGCAGGAAAAGGAAGGTAGAGGAAATTCTCAGAGGGAAGTGTACTTGTCCAAAGACTCACAGTAAAAAAGCAATAAGAATATTCTTCCTTCTTCCTTCCAAACGGTAAATATTGATTCATGAATGAGTATATCAAGGACTATATTAAGACCAAGTAAGGAGATGGTACCAGTAACATGGATGATACACACTGGTCAGCATAGTAGGCCAAAAATATATATAAGTCTATATAAACAGAAAGGAATGAAAAGAACAATATACCAGTGATCACGATGACAAAAGAAGAAACCTGGATGACCAAAGGACATGCAGATAATTGATATTCAAGATAACTAAGAATCAGGAAGTCAGAAAGACAAACTAGAAAAACCCTCATAAGCTGAGACAGTGAAATAGAGAACAAGGATATCACAGTAACAAAAAGAAAATCATCCCTGTATTTCAGAGCTCCAATCACTATTTCTGGCACATGGTAGGTATGTGTAGTTGTTGTTGTTTTTAATTTTTATTTTATTTAATTTTTATTTTTTAACATCTTTACTGGAGTATAATTGCTTTACAATGGTGTGTTAGTTTCTGCTTTATAACAAAGTGAATCAGTTATACATATACATATGTTCCCATATCTCTTCCCTCTTGCATCTCCCTCCCTCCCACCCTCCCTATCCCAAACCTCTGGTAGTCACAAAGCACAGAGCTGATCCCCCTGTGCTATGCAGCTGCTTCCCACTAGCTATCTATTTTACATTTGGTAGTGTATATATGTCCATGCCACTCTCTCACTTTGTCACAGCTTACCCTTCCCCCTCCCCATATCCTCAAGTCCATTCTCTAGTAGGTCTGTGTCTTTAATCCCATCTTGCCCCTAGGTTCCTCATGACCATTTTTTTGTCTTACATTCCATATATACGGGTTAGCACACAGTATTTGTTTTTCTCTTTCTGACTTACTTCACTCTGTATGACAGACACTAGGTCCATCCTCCTCACTACAAATAACTCAATTTCGTTTCTTTTTATGGCTGAGTAATATTCCATTGTATATATGTGCCACATCTTCTTTATTCATTCATCCAATGATTGACACTTAGCTTGCTTCCATGTCCTGGCTATTGTAAACACAGCTGCAAAGAACATTTTGGTACATGACTAGGTTTTGTTTGCTTGATTTTTTTTTTTTTTTTTTTTTTTTTGCGGTAGGTAGGCAGGCCTCTCACTGTTGTGGCCTCTCCCGTTGCAGAGCACAGGCTCCGGACGCACCGGCTCAGTGTCCATGGCTCACGGGACCAGCCACTCCACGGCATGTGGGATCTTCCCGGACTGGGGCATGAGTCCGCGTCCCCTGCATCGGCAGGCGGATTCTCAACCACTGCGCCATCAGGGAAGCCCCATGACTCGTTTTGAATTATGGTTGCTCAGGCTATATGCCCAGTAGTGGGATTACTGGGTCCTATGGTAGTTCTATTTTTAGTTTTTTAAGGGACCTCCATACTGTTCTCCATAGTGGCTGTATCAATTTACATTCCCACCAACAGTACAAGAGAGTTCCCTTTTCTCCACACCCTCTCCAGTATTTATTGTTTGTAGATTTTTTGATGATAGCCATTCTGACTGGTGTGAGGTGATATCTCATTGTAGTTTTGATTTGCATTTCTCTAATGATTAATGATGTGGAGCATTCTTTCATGTGTTTGTTGGCAATCTGTATAGCTTCTTTGGAGAAATGTCTATTAAGGTCTTCTGTCCATTTTTGGATTGGGTTGTTTGTTTTTTTAATATTGAGCTGCATGAGCTACTTGTAAATTTTGGAGATTAATCCTTTGTCAGTTACTTCATTTGCAAATACTTTCTCCCATGCTAAGGGTTGTCTTTTCATCTTGTTTATGGTTTCCTTTGCTGTGCAAAGGCTTTTATGCTTCATTAGGTCCCATTTGTTTATTTTTGCTTTTATTTCCATTCCTCTAGGAGGTGGGTCAAAAAGTGGCTTGCTGTGATTTATGTCATAGAGTGTTCTGCCTATGTTTTCCTCTAAAAGTTTTCCAGTGTCTGGCCTTACATTTAGGTCTTTAATCCATTTTGAGTTTATTTTTGTGTATGGTGTTATGGAGTGTTCTAATTTCATACTTTTACATGTACCTGTCCAGTTTTCCTAGCACCACTTATTGAAGAGGCTGTCTCTTCTCCACTATATATTCTTGCCTCCTTTATCAAAGATAAAGTGACCATATGTGCATGTGTTTATCTCTGAGCTTTCTATCCTGTTGCACTGATCTATATTTCTGTTTTTGTGCCACTACCATACTGTATTGATTACTGTAGCTTTGTAGCATAGTCTGAAGTCATGGAGCCTCATTCCTCCAGCTCCATTTTTCATTCTCAAGATTGCTTTGGCTTCAGGCTCTTTTGTGTTTCCATACAAACTGTGAAATTTTTTGTTCTAGGTCTGTGAAAAATGCCATTGGTAGTTTGATAGGAATTGCATTGAATCTGTAGATTGCTTTCGGTAGCAGAGTCATTTTCACAATGTTGATTCTTCCAATTCAATAACATGGTATATCTCTCCATCTATTTGTATCAACTTTAATTTCTTTCATCAGTGTCTTATAATTTTCTGCATACAGGTCTTTTGTCTCCTTAGGTAGGTTTATTCCTAGATATTTTATTCTTTTTGTTGCATTGGTAAATGGAAGTGTTTTCTTAATTTCACTTTCAGATTTTTCATCATTAGTGTATAGGAATGCTAGAAATTTCTGTTCATTAATTTTGTATCCTGGTACTTTACCAAATTCATTGATTAGCTCTAGTAGTTTTCTGGTTGCATCTTTAGGATTCTCTATATATAGTATCATGTCATCTGCAAACAGTGACAGATTTACTTCTTCTCTTCCGATTTGGGTTCCTTTTATTTTTTTTTCTTCTCTGATTTCTGTGGCTAAAACTTTCAAAACTATGTTGAATAACAGTGGTGAGAGTGGGCAACTTTGTCTTGTTCCTGATCTTAGTGCATATGGTTTCAGTTTTTCACCATTGAGGACGATGTTGGCTGCAGGTTTGTCATATATAGCCTTTACTATGTTGAGGAAAGTCCCTCTACGCCTACTTTCTGGAGGGTTTTTATAATAAAAGTGTGCTAATTTGTCGAAAGCTTTCTCTGCATCTATTGAGATGATCATACCATTTTTCTCCTTCAATTTGTTAATATGGTGTATCACATTGATTGATTTGCATATATTGAAGAATCCTTGCATTTCTGGGATAAACCCCACTTGATCATGTTGTATGATCCTTTTAAAGTGCTGTTGGATTCCGTTTGCTAGTATTTTGTTGAGGATTTTTGCATCTATGTTCATCAGTGATATTCACCTGTAGTTTTCTTTCTTTGTGACATCTTTATCTGGTTTTTGTATCAGCGTGACGGTGGCCTCGTAGAATGGGTTGGGGAGTGTTCCTCCCATGGCTATACTTTGGAAGAGTTTGAGAAGTATAGTTGTTAGCTCTTCTGTATATGTTTGATAAAATTCACCTATGAAGCCATCTGGTCCAGGGCCTTTGTGTGTTGGAAGAATTTAATCACAGTCTCAATTTCAGTGCTTGTGATTGGTCTGTTTATATATTGTATTTCTTCCTCATTCAGTCTCAGAAGTTTGTGCATTTCTAAGAAGTTGTCCATTTCTTCCAGGTTGTCTATTTTAGTGCCATGGAGTTGGTTGCAGTAATCTCTCATGATCCTTTGTATTTCCACAGTGTCAGTTGTTATTTCACCTTTTTCATTTCTAATTCTATTGATTTGAGTCTTCTCCCTTTTTTTCTTGATAACTCTGGCTAATGGTTTATCAATTTTGTTTATCTTCTCAGAGAACCAGCGTTTAGTTTTATTGATCTTTGCTATCATTTCCTTCTTTTCTTTTTCATTTATTTCTGATCTGATCTTTATGATTTCTTTCCTTCTGCTAACTTTGGGCTATTTTTGTTCTTCATTCTCTAATTGCTTTAGGTGTAAGGTTAGGTTGTTTATTTGAGATGTTTCTTGTTTCTTAAGGTAGGATTGTATTGCTATAAACCTACTTCTTAGAACTGCTTTTGCTGCATCCCATAGGTTTGGGTTGTTGTGTTTTCATTGTCATTTGTTTCTAGGTATTTTTCGATTTCCTCTTTGATTTCTTCAGTGATCTCTTGGTTGTTAAGTATGGTATTGTTTGGACTCCATGTATGTGTATTTTTTACAGGTTTTTTTCCTGTAATTGATATATAGTCTCATAGCGTTGTGGTCGGAAAAGATACTTGACACGATTTCAATTTTCTTAAATTTTCCAAGGCTTGTTTTGTGACCCAAGATATGATCTATCCTGGAGAAGTTTCCATGAGCACTTGAGAAGAATGTGTATTCTGTGGTTTTGGATGGAATGTCCTAAAAATATCAATTAAATCCATCTTGTTTAATGTATCATTTAAAGCTTGTGTTTCCTTATTTATTTTCATTTTGGATGTTCTGTCCATTGGTGAAAGTGGGGTGTTAAAGTCCCCTACTATGATTGTGTTACTGTTGATTTCCCCTTTTATGGCTGTTAGTATTTGCCTTATGCATTGAGGTGCTCCTATGTTGAGTGCATGAATATTTACAATTGTTATATCTTCTTCTTGAATCGATCCCTTGATCATTATGTAGTGTCATTCTTTGTCTCTCATAATAGTCTTTATTTTAATGTCTATTTTGTCTGATATAAGAATTGCTACTCCAGCTTTCTTTTTATTTCCATTTTCATGGAATATCTTTTTCCATCCCCTCACTTTCAGTGTGTATGTGTCCCTAGGTCTGAAGTGGGTCTCTTGTAGACAGCATATATACAGGTCTTGTTTTTGTATCCATTCAGCCATTCTATTCAGACAAGCCTCTCTCGCTGGTGAGTGCTGGTTGGCACCAACCCTCTGTTGGGAATCTCCCCGCTTTGCCCTCTGCACCCCTGTTGCTGCACTCTCCTCTGCGTCTCCGAAGCTCCCCCCCTCCGCCACCCACAGTCTCCGCCCGCAAAGGGCCTTCCTAGTGTGTGGAAACCTCTCCTCCTTCACGGCTCCCTCCCACTGGTGTAGGTCCCATCCCTATTCTTTTGTCTCTGTTTATTCTTTTTTCTTTTGACCTACCCAGGAACGTGGGGAGTTTCCTGCCTTTTGGGAGGTCTGAGGTCTTCTACCAGTGTTCAGTAGGTGTTCTGTAGGCGTTGTTCCATGTGTAGATGTATTTCTGATGTATCTGTGGAGAGGAAGGTGATCTCTGCGTCTTACTCTTCCACCATCTGGAAGCTCCTCTCTTTCTCTCTGGTATTTTCTTAAAGCTCTGAGAACCACTGGGCTTGGAGCATCTCTCACGCCCTTCCTTTGTTCACCTGACTTATGCATGAGAGTGGAAGGGGGAAAACACTCCCACATAAGACAAGGAGGGCACTCTGGCAAGCCTTGCTGGGAAGAGAAAGTAGAATGGCTGGTCCTACCTGTTGTTTTGAATTAAACCCTGATGAATTGAAGACTGAACAGCTTGCTGGTCCAGAGTGTCATCATTATTGAGGTGTCAAGGATAACAGACATATTATTAATATCTCTGAAGTTCAGTTTCCTCAAATGCAAAATGAAAATAATGACAGTAATATCCACTGGATGATTTTGATATTTTGTGAGCTTAATCTGAACTGACAGTTTGCTCAATTCCAAGTGAAACTCCAAATGATGGTCTTCTTCCTATTCCCATATACCTGGATGGCAGGTCATGAAAGAAAGCATTCCGGGTGAGAATAAAAGATAATTAAAAACAAAGAAAATGGAAAGGACAAAGGCTTATTCAGGGCCAAATAACACTGCATGGGAAAAGCATTCAAATATTAATGTCTCAAATTAAAAGGATTTCACATGTTTATGACATTGTCATATTCTTAGTTCAGAAATTATACTGTGATTTAGTAAAACCAACAGCCCACATCCTCTGTTTTCTGGTAACTGGTGGAAAAAATGACATTGTGAAGTTTTATTTCCATTTTGCAAAGAAGTTAAATGGACTTAAGGCAGTTGGCTATTTATCCTATAATTTTGCCTCCCCCCTTTTCTAAACAGGGGCTACCAGTAGGATTGAGAAGAAACCAGAGTACAAAAACTTATTTTCCCTCTGAAACATAAGTTTCCACTAATCTGAAAGGCCACTCAATTTGGATACAGGAATGCAACCAAGCAACTCATACTAGGCTAATTTTTAAACATGACTACACCAGAACAGCTCTCCAAGTTCACTTATTCTACTTGCTTTCTTTCTTCATCAATACAATTTTTGTTTTGATGTTCTGTGGAGGTGTTGTCATGAGAAATGATTTGTGTGTCAAAATTTCTATTCAAGGATGTATTTACTCAACATTGTTGTAACAGATCATCAATTCCTCAACTACACAATAGGGCAACTGCACTAGGTCTCCTCTAAATATCTGTCGTTTCTTTGTCTACATTGCACAACGTTTGACCTGTGATTTGAAATTAAATAACCTAAGAAGGAAAGCAAGCCTACTCAAAGTCGTCACCATCATCATCGTCATCATCTTCATGTTTATGAATAAGTCTAGATTTTGGCATAATGTAAATCATCTGTAACAAAGTACATTATATTGAGCAAGATGGCCTTAACATTCCCCTCAGCTCTCCTAAACTTTAGATAGGTTTCTTCTTCACTACAGGATCCTAACCTCCCTTTTCTTAGATCACTTAGGTTAGAAAACTTGAAAATATAAATTTTGTCTTTGGTCTTTTGAGATGTAAATCTTCTCTCAGCCTCCTGCCTATTTTACACTTTAAGAATCTCTTCCTCAAGGATCTGCAAGTCATGAGAGGGTAGGAACCTAATTTAGATAAACATCAAATAGCAAACACAGATGGCCTAATCACCCCCCTCGTCAGCCCTCCTCAAGTCCTCCAGTACTATTCCACTAGCTCACCTCAGGTCTTAAACACTCTCCCATCATTTCTTTCAACAGAGCTGAGTTTGCAGGGGAGGGAAATGGATCCTCTTAGGATCCCTGGCTAGATCTGAAAATTAAACTGACAAAGAGAGATTAACAGAAGAAAAGCATAAAAATTATTTAATGTAAGTTTTACATGACAAGGCTTTATAAGGAAATAAAAGCCCAAAGAAAAAGTTGGACCTGTGTATTTCTATGCCAGATTTGATGTAGAGTAAACAGTTGTAGAGGAATATGACAGGTTAAGAAGTAAGGTATTATAAGCTGGGAGAGACAGCCCTGTTAGGATTCTTCTTGGCTTCCCTTTATTTTTGGAAAGAAGGATGGGAGGGCACCTCTCTCTGGAGGATATTATGACCTGTTCAAAGAAGAAGGGTGAAGAGAGAAGGAGGGCAGAATGACCATCCTGCTCCTGACATTTTCTCAAACTCCTTCAGCTTAAAATATTCAACATGCCAGGACGCCGTATTTTGGGATAGCCTGTACTGAACTCCATTAAGTTCAATCTCTCTTCCCTATTTCAACAGTCTCAACTAAAATCTTCCTTGTTTGTTTAATTTGTTCAACTCAATATTTATTTAACCATATATATTATCTCACTGTTATATTTCCATATAACAATGGAAAACAGAAAACTGCATTATTGGCTACAGTTTATATTTGAGGGAACATAAGATTACATCACAGGCTCTGCTTCTCAGAGAGCTCATTTGTAAAGTGGAGTAGCTGTGAGGGCTAGAATTAGGAATATTCATTAACATTTATGGAATGGTTACTGTGAACCAGGCTTTTTTTTTTTTTTAATTATTTATTTTTCGCTGTGTTGGGTCTTCGTTTCTGTGTGAGGGCTTTCTCTACTTGTGGCAAGCGGGGGCCACTCTTCATCGCGGTGCACGAGATTCTCACTATCGCAGCCTCTCTTGTTGTGGAGCACAGACTCCAGACGTGCAGGCTCAGTAGTTGTGGCTCACGGGCCTAGTTGCTCCACGGCATGTGGGATCTTCCCAGACCAGGGCTCGAACCCGTGTCCCCTGCATTAGCAGTCAGATTCTCAACCACTGCACCACCAGGGAAGCCCTGAACCAGGCATTTTTTAAAGTGGTTTACATACATTAACTTATTCAATGCCTCAATTAAGTCATTAATAGCTAAATTATCATTCCCATTTTACAAATGAAGAAATTCAAGGTAGAGAGAAGTTAAGTCATTTGCACATACTGACACTATAGGAAGTGATAGAGCCAGGATGGGAAAGCAGAGAATCTAACACACAAGCCCATGTTCTTATCAGGTTCTTATAGAGATGCTCTCTATAGTGAGAAGTACCCAGACCCAGCACCCAGATGTAGCATACAGGGCATAATCAGAAAGTTTATCATTGCTATCATTATTTACCATTTTAGTAACATGCAGACAACACGTCATTCTTTTTTTTTTTTTAATAAAGTTGAAGAATTATTTATTTATTGGCTGTGTTGGGTCTTCATTTCTGTGCAAGGGCTTTCTCTAGTTGCCGCGAGCGGGGGCCGCTCTTCATCACAGTGCGCGGGCCTCTCACTGTCGTGGCCTCTCTTGTTGCAGAGCACAGGCTCCAGGCGCGCAGGCTCAGTAGCTGTGGCTCATGGGCCCAGTTGCTCCAAGGAATGTGGGATCTTCCCAGACCAGGGTTTGAACCCGTGTCCCCTGCATTGGCAGGCAGATTCTCAACCACTGCGCCACCAGGGAAGCCCCAACACGTCATTCTTGTTAGAATATCTCAGTAAAATATAGGCATGGATTAATTGGGGTGGGATTTATAAGATAGGAAGCTCTCTGTATTGTCCATATATATACATATGTGTGTGTGTGTTTATATATATATATATATATATAATATTTCATATATTTCTTTATCATGTCAGCCTCCTGGTAAGAATCATCTGTGTAGGCAGGAAGCCCAGATTTAGAACAGGTGGGTATGCGAGTAGCAGGGTTACAGAGAAATGGGAAGCTAGCACTTCCCACCTTACCTAGGATATCTGACAGAGAGAATTATGTATTTACTCAAAATACAGCATCCATTCCTAACGGAAGAGTAACAAAGTATGAGCCTGGAGACTGAGGAAGAGGAGGTTAGACTGGAGATGGGAATGGAGAATAAAACCAACACCTGCATGTTGGGGCTACTTTTCTCCCTTCCTTCAATGTATCATTTAACTAATCTGTGACATTATAATAAACATAATCCCTCCCCCCAATACCTCGATGCAATGAAAATAGATCAGTTGTATTAAGTCTTTGGGTATAAAATTGACTGTCAAAAATCTCAAAAGGAAGCCATAGGGACCTTTGGTGGATGTCTCCTTGCAATAAAAGAGTATGATATTCTTCAGTCATGGAGAATGGAGACTATTTTCAACAATGGAAGCATCACAATTTCATTTATCATACATTCAAGGGCATGAAGATAATGGTTATTTTAAATCTACTAACGAAAGAATTTAAAAAGCTAAGAGAAATTCAGTAGTGCCTAAAACAGACTGGATAATTAAAGGACTATTTGAAAGCTTCACAACCAAAAAAAGCTTTTGTTTATATTCCTGTTTTACTCTTTGTGAAGACCTCACATTGACAAACAAATAAGCTCATGACAAATCTTCTATTCTTCCAGCAACACATTTTCCTCTTTGTCAGACTGTTTGTCTTTTTATCTTTTAAAGACTAACATTGACACCTTATGAAATCAGCTTATTGTCTTAAGCCATCCAAATAAAGCCCAATATTGTTTTTCTGATGAGAGGACTGTTACTGCTTGTTAATCAAACAATCACTGTGCCCCTTTTTACATACATACAGAAGTTTTGCTAGCTTGGTCTATTAAAACTGAGAACCAGAGAAAAGATAACACTCTGAATGGTATGCAAATATTTCAATTGTTTTTTAAATTACCCACTGCAATCTTTGGCTAAATGTAAATAGAATCTGGTAATTATTTTCATTGATATGTATGTTCACTTAGCAAGTGTTATTTCCAAAGGTTAATTATTTACGTAACTTCTCTGAGTTATGTCTCCAGCTGACTTGGAATATATCTCAGCACAACTTAAATTCAAAAATATCTAAATCTGCCTTTCTGTAGTATCCAAGAGCTATGTGATATGGTTGATTAAAAAGGAAGCAACTAGGAATTTGTTCAAATTTTTCATGAATATCTGATGAATGGTCTCCAAATCTTTGGAGAATTAGCTCCTACTTAAAATTCTGACTCTATCTTGTAGATAAAGACATTTTAGACAATCTTGGAAAGTAAAGAAATAACTTTTCTAAAGTATATAACACATTCAATATGGATTACTATATGTAAGATTATTACATATAAGAAACCCTAGATATTGTTTGGGTCCTTTGTTTATTTAGCTATGGCTTTTTAAAAAAGTTATTATGGAAGCCATTCATTATATTAAATATTCTGTTCATGTTGTAAATCAACTCTAAGCCCCCTATGATCCCCACCTCCTCGTATTACTTCTGGTTTTATTCTCCTCCTATTGAATATGGGTGAGACCTGTGACTTGGTTCTAACCAGTGAAACATGGCAAAGATGCTTAGATGTCATTCCTGTAATTACATTATATAAAATATCATCTTGCTAGCAATGTCTATCTAAAGAATCTCAAACTCAACCTAGAGATTCTTCTTTATGGCTTGATGAAGTAAGCAACCATGTTGAAGAATCCCAAGTGGCAAGGAAATGCGAGTGGCCTCTCAGAGCTGTGTGCGGCTGGCCTTCAACCAACAGCCAGCAGGAGGTTGGCGCCTTCAGTCCTATCACCTCAAGGAAATTAATTCTGCCAACAACCTGAGTGAGCTTGGAAGTAGATTTTTCTCTAATTCAGCCTCCCTGTAAAAACACAGGCCAATCACTACCCTGATTATATCCTTGTGAGAATGAAAGCAGAGGATCCAGTTGAGATTTATCTGGACTCCTGATTTACAAAAATGTTTATGTAATAAATATGTGTTGCTTTATGTCACTACGTTTGTAGTAATTTGTTATGCAGCAATATTAAGCTAATACACCTCATTTTTTGCTACTAATTAAATGAAAATTCAAGCACCAAAGTACCAAATTCAAAAATTTATACATGTACGTAATAAAAATAATACAGAGAACAAAGAGTGCATGATGAAAATGTCTTTCTCATAAGAAAATAAGTTCTACTTCCAAAATGTAACCATTATTAAAGCATTCTTATGTAACCTACCCAAAATATTCTGAACAATTTCAAGCAATTCATTAGGATTTTATTTCCCCATAATTTTTCCTGAACATATATACTTTAAAGATTATTTTATTTGAGTAAAAGAAATACAGTAGTAAAAGGTTAATTGTTCATTGTTTTAAATCTATCAGTGAGATTAGGATATTTGTATTTGTTCAACTGAAATTTGACTGTCCTTTCTTCTGTGAATGATCTGTTTTCCCAGTTTTATTCAGTAATTTATCATTTTCTCATCAATTTATGGATATCATTAGTATATTACTAACAGCAATATACTGTTTCTCACAAATGTTTAAATTGTTTTATAATTTTCTGATATGTTTTTTGACTTAGTTTTGGACATCTGTTTCTCTGGAGAAATGTTTAAACTTAATACAACCAAATCTGTAGAGCTTTCCCTTTATGGTACTTCTGAAACAAATGTTTTATAAAATAATATTTACCAAGTATGTGTGTTACATATACTGATTTTCTTCTTATTTACTTCTTTGAAAATGCTGAGAATGACCTACTAAATTGATTTTTTCATAGTTTTGAAGTTACAAATAAGTTTCTATTCTTTTCAATAAATACTCTACATATTTATTAACAGTATAAATCCACTAAACTGACAAATCCTTATGTTATTATTTTTTCTCTTGAAATATTAACAAAAATACAAAACTTTGGAGTATTAGAATTACAAGAGACCCCTAACTGACTTGGTTGACTGACACTATGGTTCTATGTTGTATTTTGTATTTATATAAATTGCATACTATCATTATTTTATACAATGAATATGCATATCCATACATGTATTATTTGCTCTGTTCATTGTTCCATGTATAATCACTAACTTATCAACTTGGATCATTTTCCATTTTTTTCTTGAGATAAATTTTTTATGATTTCATGATTACCGTCCAGAATTGATGAGAATATTAGATGATATGCAAAGATAAATAACTGGTGAATGATAAGTTATTAATCAACGTTTCCCCTCTATCCCACTCCACAATCAATGAAGTATTAGTGATAAAAATATATAAAAATTAAGATCTGGAACTCAAAAGAGAAACTTAGGCTTTTTCAGAGTCCAAACATTCCTAAAAACGTTAAAAAGCCAGTGGGATTTAAGATGTCAAAGCACTATGGAGATCAATTTTGACAAAATCTAGTAAATTTGAAGATGTAGTAGAATTTTGCTTCAACCAATATTCCAGTCATATATATACATACAAACACACACACACACACACACACACACACATATATATATACATCCACCCTTATAAAAATCTTGCACTTGTGTCCAAGGAGATGTACCTGACATTATTTATTGCAACACTGTTCATAAGAATGAAAAAAAAATTTAAATGTGTATTAACGAAGAATAAATAAATAATTTTGGTCTATTTATACTTGAACAATAAAATGAATGAGCTACAACTGTAAGTATCATATTAGTCAGAGGAACATTATATGGTGTGTATAACAGCTCACATACTTTAGAGATTTCTATACTCACGTTTTCTCCTCAGCTGTCAGATTTTCCCCAAGTGGTATTCTAGGGACTAGGCTTATTCCATCTTGTGTTTCCATTATCCTCTAAGACTTTGTCATCATTTTCATCCTGCAAGCACAAATGGAAAGATGTCAGAGAGTACACTTGTTATTTAAAATTAACTGACCAGAAATATACCATCACTTCTATTCACATTCCATTACATAAAATTCAATCATATGACCACACCTATCTTTTTTTAATGTTTATTTTCTATTATTTTATTTTCTTATTAGTCATTCATTTGTATGATGTGTATCCATTTTATACACATCAGTGTATACATGTCAATTCCAATCTCCTAATTCATCACACCACGACCCCCACCCCCTGCCGCTTTCCCCCCTTGGTGTCCCTACATTTGTTCTCTACATCTATATCTCAATTTCTGCCCTGCAAACTGGTTCATATGTACCATTTTCTAGGTTCCACATATATGCATTAATATACGATATTTGTTTTTCTCTTTCTGACTTACTTCACTCTGTATGACAGTCTCTATATGTGCCCACGTCTCTACAAATGACCCAATTTTGTTACTTTTTATGGCTAATATTCCATTGTATATATGTATCACAACTTCTTTATCCATTCGTCTTTCAATGGGCATTTAGGTTGCTTCCATGACCTGGCTATTGTAAATAGTGTTGCAATGAACATTGGGGTGCATGTGTCTTTTTGAGTTATGGTTTTCTCTGGGTATATGCCAAGTAGTAGGATTGCTGGGCCGTATGGTAATTCTATTTTTAGTTCTTTAAGGAACCTCCATATTGTTCTCCATAGTGGCTGTATCAATTTACATTCCCACCAACAGTGCAAGAGGGTTCCCTTTTCTCCACACCCCCTCTGGCATTTGTTGTCTGTAGATTTTCTGATGATGCCCACTCTAACTGGTGTGAGGTGATACCTCATTGTAGTTTTTATTTGCATTTCTCTAATAACTAGTGATGTTGAACAGTTTTTCATGTGCTTCTTGGCCATCTGTATGTCCTCTTTGGAGAAATGTCTATTTAGGTCTTCTGTCCATTTTTTGGTTGCATTGTTTGTTTTTTCATGTTGAGCTGCATGAGCTGTTTATATATTTTGGAAATTAATCCTTTGTCTGTTGATATTTTTGCAAATATTTTTTCCCATTCTGACTGTTGTCTGTTCATCTTGTTTGTAGTTTCCTTTGCTTTGCAAAAGCTTTTAAGTTTCATTAGGTCCCATTTGTTTATTTTTGTTTTTATTTCCATTACTCTAGGAGGTGGATCAAAGAAGATCTTGCTGTGATTTATGTCAAAGAGTGTTCTTCCTGTGTTTTCCTCTATGAGTTTTATGGTGTTTATTTAGATCTCTAATCCATTTTGAGTTTATTTTTGTGTATGGTGTTAGGGAGTGTTCTAATTTCATTCTTTTACATGTAGCTGTCCAGTTTTCCCAGCACCTTATATTGAAGAGACTGTCTTTTCTGTCTTTTCTCCATTGTATATCCTTGCCTCCTTTGTCATAGATTAGTTGACCATATGTGTGTGGGTTTATCTCTGGGCTTTCTATCCTGTTCCATTGATCTATTTTTCTATATTTCCCTATACTGGATTTCAATATGTAGGCAAGAGACAGGAACTGTGTAAGTCATTTCAAAATAATACTTATTTAGAATATATGTCTGATAAAACCACAAATATCAATGTAATATGTGAAGATGGGCAGGTACAGAGAATTATTCAATTCCTTCTTTATCAATTGAATAACTATATAGATATATTTCCTTCTCCACATAAGAGCATTTTATATTTAAAATTTATTTGCAAAAATTATTATTTACTTCGACAAAGCTAATACAATAGTACATAAAGGTACAACTACCATATATTCTCAGTACAGAGTTATAGGAAGTAAATAAATGTGATTGGTTTAAAATAAATTAATGAACTGTGAATGTTGTTCTTAAGACTAGAGATATACATGATTAAAGAATATTTGTTGTGGGCTAGCCAAATTTATATCGAGTCTGAAAATGTGATCTAAGAATGTAACTATATGAATATATTAAAACAAATTATTTGAGTAGTTAATAATAAGACTAAATATTTCTTTGACATGTTAAAATAATTTTCTTTTTCTACCACTAGAATGTAAAACCCACAAAGGCATAACTTTTTCTGAGTGGTTTCTTGTTATATTTCCAGGACCTTGGACAGTGCATGGCATAGCAGTTCAATGCAGTAGTTAAAATAGTATATTTGTCACATATACATTTTCACATTTATAATTATAACATAACCTATACTTATTTAAATATATATTTGTCTATATAGTGTAAAAATATTTTATCAAGTTACATATCTTAAATGTACTATTTATCTCTACAAATTTTATATTTCTACACTTCAATAAGCCAGGAGACCTTCAAGATGGCAGAAGAGTAAGACGTAGAGATCACCTTCCTCCCTAAAAATACATCAGAGGGCTTCCCTGGTGGCGCAGTGGTTGAGAGTCTGCCTACCAATGCAGGGGACACGGGTTCGTGCCCCAGTCCGGGAAGATTCCACATGCCACGGAGCGGCTAGGCCCGTGAGCCATGGCCGCTGAGCCTGCACATCCGGAGCCTGTGCTCTGCAACGGGGGAGGCCACAACATTGAGAGGCCCACGTACAGCAAAAAAAAAAACATAAGAAATACATCTACATGTGGAGCAATTCCTAAGGAACACCAACTGAACGCTGGCATAAGACCTCAGACCTCCCAAAAGGCAAGAAACTCCCCACTTACGTGGGAAGGTGAAAAGAAAAGAAAAACAGAGACAAAAGAACAGGGATGGAACCTGCACCAGTGGGAGGGAGCTGCGAAGGAGGAAAAGGTTCCACACACTAGGAAGCCCCTTCACTGGTGGAGACGGCAGGTGGCGGTGGGGGGAGAAGCTTCGGAGACACAGAGGAGAGTGCAGCAACAGGGGTGCAGAGGGAAAAGCAAAGAGATTCCCACAGAGAGGATAGCTGCTGACCAGCACTCACCACCCGGAGAGACTTCTCTGCTCACCTGCCGGGATGGATGGGGGCTGGGAGCTGAGGTTCGGGCTTCAGAGGTCAGACCCCAGGGAGAGGAATGGGGTTGGCTGCATGAACACAGCCTGAAGGGGGCTAGTGCACCACGGATAGCCAGGAGGGAGTCCGGGAAAAAGTCTGGAACTGCTGAAGAGGCAAGACACTTTTTCTTGCCTCTTCGATTCATGGTGCGCGAGGAGAGGACATTCAGAGCACCACCTAAACAAGCTCCAGAGACGGGCACGAGATGCGGCTATCAGTATGGACACCAGAGACGGGCATAAGATGCTAAGGCTGCTGCTGCAGCCAACAAGAAGCCTGTGTGCGAGCACAGGTCACTATCCACACCTCCCTTCCGGGGAGCCTGTGCAGCCCGCCACTGCCAGGTTCCCGTGATCCAGAGACAACTTCCCCGGGAGAACACACAGCGCACCTCAGGCTGGTGCAACGTCATGCCAGACTCTGACGCCGCAGGCTCACCCCGCTTCCATACCCCTCCCTCCCCCCAGCCTGAGTGAGCCAGAGTCCCTGAATCAGCTGCTTCTTTAACCCCATCCTGTCTGACCAAAGAACAGATGCCCTCAGGCGACCTACACGCAGAGGTGAGGCCAAATCCAAAGCTGAACCCCAGGAGCTGTGAGAACAAAGAAGAGAAAGGGAAATCTCTCCCAGCAGCCTCAGGAGCAGCAGATTACATCTCCACAATCAACTTGATGTACCCTGCATCTGTGTAATACCTGAATAGACAATGAATCACCCCAAATTGGGGTGGTGGACTTTGGGAGCAATGATATATATATTTTTTTTCCTTTTTCTCTTTTTGTGAGTGTGTATGTGTATGCTTCTGTGTGTAATTTTGTCTGTATAGCTTTGCTTTTAACATTTGTCCTAGGGTCCTGTATGCCCTTTTTTTTTTTTTTCAGAATAGGTTTTAGCACTTGTTATCATTGGTAGATTTGTTTTTTGGTTTGGTCGCTTGCTTCTTTCTTTCTTTGGTTCGTTTTTTCATTACTATTTAATTTCTTTAAATTTTTAAAAAATATTTTTATTTTTTATTATAATACTTTATTTTATTTTATTATATTTATTTATTTATTTCTCCCTTTTATTCTGAGCCATGAGGATGACAGGATCTTGGTGCTCTGGCCAGTGTAACACCTGTGCCTCTGAGGTGGGAGAGCCAAGTTCAGGACATTCGTCCACCAGAGACTTCCCAGCTCCATGTAATATCAAATAGCAAAAATGTCCCAGAGATCTCCATCTCAATGCCAAGATCCAGCTCCATTCAATGACCAGCAAGCTACAGTGCTGGTCACCCTATGCCAAATAACTAGCAAGATAGGAACAGAACCTCACCCACTAGCAGAAAGGCCAATTAAAATAATAATAAGGGGGCTTCCCTGGTGGCGCAGTGGTTGAGAGTCTGCCTGCTGATGCAGGGGACATGGGTTCGTGCCCAGGTCTGGGAAGATCCCACGTGCCACAGAGCAGCTGGGCCCGTGACCATGGCCGCTGAGCCTGCACATTTGGAGCCCATGCTCCACAACGGGAAAGGCCACAACAGTGAGAGGTCCGCGTACCGCAAAAAAAAAAAAAAAAATTCACCCCAAAACACACCACCAGACGTGGACCTGCCCAAGAGAAAGACAAGATCCAGCCTCATCCACCAGAAGACAGGCACTAATCTCCTCCACCAAAAACTCTACACAACTCACTGAGCCAACCTTAGCCAATGGGGGCAGACACCAAAAACAACAGGAACTACAAACCTGCGGCCTGCGAAAAGGAGACCCCAAACACAGTAAGTTAAGCAAAATGAGAAGACAGAGAAACAAACAGCAGATGAAGGACCAAGGTAAAAACCCACTAGACCAAACATTGAAGAGGAAATAGGCAGTCTACCTGAAAAAGAATTCAGAGTAATGATAGTAAAGATGATCCAAAATCTTGGAAACAGAATGGAGAACATAAAAGAAAAATTTAAGGAGGATATAGAAGACCTAAAGAACAAACAAAAATGATGAACAACACATTAAATAAAATTAAAAATTCTCTAGAAGGGTCAATAGCAGAATAACTGAGGAAGAAGAATGGATAAGTAACCAGAAGATAAAATAGTAACTGGAAGATAAAATAGTAGAAATAACTACTGCAGAGCAGAATAAAGGGAAAAGAATGAAAAATATTGAGGACAGTCTCAGAGACCTCTGGGACAACATTAAACGCACCAACATTCAAATTATAGGGGTCCCAGAAGGAGAAGAGAAAAAAAGGGACTGAGAAAATATTTGAAGAGATTACAGTTGAAAACTTCCCTAATATGGGAAAGGAAACAGTTAATCAAGTCCAGGAAGCACAGAGAGCCCCATATGGGATTAATCCAAGGAGTAACACACCAAGACATACATTAATCAAACTATCAAAATTAAATACAAAGAAAAAATATTAAAAGTAGCAAGGGAAAAACAACAAATAACATATAAGGGAATCCCCATAAGGTTAACAGCTAATCTTCTAGCAGAAATTCTGCAACCCAGAAGGGAGTGGCAGGACATATTTAAACTGATGAAAGGGAAAAACCTACAACAAAGATTACTCTACCCAGCAAGGATCTCATTCAGATTGACGAGAAATTAAAACTTTTACACAAAAGTAAAAGATAAGAAAATTCAGCACCACCAAACCCGCTTTACAACAGTATCTTCTTTAGGCAGGAAACACAAGAGAAGGAAAAGACCTACAATAATAAACTCCAAACAATTAATAAAATGGTAATAGAAACATACATATCGAAAATTACATTAAATGTAAATGGATTAAGGCTCCCAGCAAAAGATATAGATGGGCTGAATGGATACAAAAATAAGACACATACATATGCTGTCTACAAGAGACCCACATCAGACATAGGGACACATACACACTGAAAGTGAGGGGATGGAAAAAGATATTCCATGCAAATGGAAATCAAAAGAAAGCTGGAGTAGCAATTCTCATACCTGCAAAATAGACTGTAAAATAAAGACTATTGCAAGAAATAAAGAAGAACATTACATAATGATCAAGGGATCAATTCAAGAAGAAGATATAACAATTGTAAATATTTATGCACCCAACATAGGAGCACCTCAATACATAAGGCTAATGCTAACAGTAATAAAAGGAGAAATTAACAGTAACACAGTCAAAGTCAGGAACTTTAACACCCCACTTTCACCCATGGACAGAACATCCAAAATGAAAATAAATAAGGAAACAGAAGCTTTCAATGATACATTAAACAAGATGGACTTAATTGATATTTATAGGACATTCCATCCCAAAACAACAGAATACACTTTCTTCCCAAGTGCTCATGGAACATTCTCTTGGATAGATCATCTCTTGGGTCACAAATCAAGCCTTGGTAAATTTAAGAATATTGAAATCGTATCAAATATCTTTTCCGACCACAACGTTATGAGACTAGATATCAATTACAGGAAAAAATTCGTAAATATACAAACACATGGAGGCTAAACAATACGTTACTAAATAACCAAGAAATCACTGAATAAATAAAAGAGGAAATCAAAACATATGTACAAGCAAATGACAATGAAAACATGATGGCCCAAAACCTATGGGATGCAGGAAAAGCAGTTTTAAGAGGGAAGTTTATAGCAGTAAAATCCTACCTTAAGAAACAAGAAACATCTCAAATAAACAACCTAACCTTACACTTAAAGCAATTAGAGAAAGAAGAACAAAAAAAACCCCAAAGTTAGAAGAAGGAAAAAATCATAAAGGTCGGATCAGAAATAAATGAAGAAGAAATGAAGGAAACAATAGAAAAGATCAATAAAAATAAAAACCGGTCCTTTGAGAAGATAAACAAAATTGTTAAACCATTAGCCAAACTTATCAAGAAAAAAAGGGAGAAGACTCAAACCAACAGAATTAGAAATGAAAAGGGAGAAGTAACAACTGACACTGCAGAAATACAAAGGATCATGAGAGATTACTACAAGCAACAATATGCCAATAAAATGGACAACCAGAAAGAAACGGACAATTTCTTAGAAAAGCACAACCTTCTGAGACTGAACCTGGAAGAAATCAAAAATATAAACAGACCAATCACAAGCACTGAAGTTCACACTGTGATTAAAAATCTTCCAACAAACAAAAGCCCAGGACCAGATGGCTTCAGAGGTGAATTCCATCAAACATTTAGGGAAGCGCTAATACCTATCCTTCTCAAACTCTTCCAAAATATAGCACAGGGAGGAACACTCCCAAACTCATTCTACGAGGCCAACACCACTCTGATACCAAAACTAGACAAAGATGTCACAAAGAAAGAAATCTACAGGCCAATATCACTGATGAACACAGATGCAAAAATCCTCAACAAAATACTATCAAACAGAATCCAACAGCACATTAAAAGGATCATACACCATGATCAAGTGGAGTTTATCCCAGGAATGCAAGCATTCTTCAATATATGCAAACCAATCAATGTGATACACCATATTAACAAACTGAAGTATAAAAACCATATGACCATCTCAATAGATGCAGAAAAGCTTTTGATGAAATTCAACACCCATTTATGATAAAAACCCTCCAGAAAGTAGGCATAGAGGGAACTTATCTCAACATAATAAAGGCCATATACGACAAATCTACAGCCAACATCATCCTCAATGGTGAAAAACTGAAACCATTTCCACTAAGATCAGGAACAAGACAAGGTTGCCCACACTCACCAGTATTATTCAACGTAGTTTTGGAAGTTTTAGCCACAGCAATCAGAGAAGAAAAAGAAATAAAAGGAATACAAATTGGGAAAGAAGAAGTAAAGCTGTCACTGTTTGCAGATGACATGATACTATACATAGAGACTCGTAAAGACGCTACCAGAAAACTACTAGAGCTAATCAATGAATCTGGTAATGTAGCAGGATACAAAATTACTGCACAGAACTCTCTTGCATTCTTATACCCGAATGATGAAAAATCTGAAAGAGAAATTAAGGAAACACTCGCATTTATCATTGCAACAAAAAGAATAAAATACCTAGGAATAAACCTACCTATGGAGACAAAAGACCTGTATGCAAAAAATTGTAAGACACTGATGAAAGAAATTAAAGATGATACAAATAGATGGAGAGATATACCATGTTCTTGGATTGGAAGAATCAATATTGTGAAAATGACTATACTCCCCAAAGCAATCTACAGATTCAATTCAATCCCTATCAAAGTACTAATGGCATTTTCACAGAACTAGAACAAAAATTTCATAATTTGTATGGAAACACAAAAGACTCCGTAGAGCCAAAACAATCTTGAGAAAGAAAAACGGAACCAGAGGAATCAGGCTCCCTGACTTCAGACTACACTACAAAGCTACAGTAATCAAGACAGTATGGTACTGGCACAAAAACAGAAATATAGATCAATGCAACAGGATAGAAAGCCCAGAGATAAACCCACGCACATATGGTCACCTTATCTTTGATAAAAGAAGCAAGAATATACAATGGAGAAAAGACAGCCTCTTCAATAAGTGCTGTTGGGAAAACTGGACAGCTACATGTAACAGAATGAAATTACAACACTCCCTAACACCATACACAAAAATAAACTCAAAATGGATTAAAGACCTAAATACAAGCCCAGAGACTATAAAACTTTTAGAGGAAAACATAGGCTGAACACTCTATGGCATAAATCACAGCAAGATACTTTTTGACCCACCTCCTAGAGAAATGGAAATAAAAATAAATATAAACAAATGTGACCTAATGAAACTTAAGAGCATTGCACAGCAAAGGAAACCATAAATAAGATGAAAAGTCAACACTCAATATGGGAGAAAATATTTACAAACAAAGCAGCTGACAAAGCATTCATCTCCAAATTTTACAAGCACCTCATACAGCTCAATATCAAAAAAACAAACAACCCAATCCAAAACTGGGCAGAAGACCTAAATAGACATCTCCCCAAAGAAGATATACAAATTGCCAACAAACAGATGAAAGGATGCTCAACATCACTAATCATTAGAGAAATGGAAATCAAAACTACAATGAGGTATCACCTCACACCGGTCAGAATGGCCATCATCAAAAATCTACAAACAATAAATGCTGGAGAGGGTGTGGAGAAAAGGGAACTCTCTTGCACTGTTGGTGGGAATGTAAATTGACACAGCCACTATGGAGAACAGTATGGAAGTTCCTTAAAAACTAAAAATAGAACTACCATACGACCCAACAATCCCACTACTGGGCATATACCCTGAGAAAACCATAATTCAAAAAGAGTGATATACCACAATGTTCATTGCAGCTATGTTTATAATAGCCAGGATGTGGAAACAACCTACCTAAGTGTCCATCAACAAATGAATGGATAAAGAAGATGTGGCACAGATATACAATGGAATATTACTCAGCCATAAAAAGAAATGAAATTGACTTATTTGTAGTGAGGTGGATGGACCTAGAGTCTGTCATACAGAGTGAGGTAAGTCAGAAAGAGAAAAACAAATACCTTATGCTAACATTTATATATATATATGGAATCTTAAAAAAAAAAAAAAGGTTATGAAGAACTTAGGGGCACGACGGGCATAAAGATGCAGACCTATTGGAAAATGGACTTGAGGACATGGGGGTGGGGAAGGGTAAGCTGGGACAAAGTGAGAGAGTGGCATGGACATATATACACTACCAAATGTAAAACTGATAGCTAGTAGGAAGCAGCCCCACAGCACAGGGAGATCAGCTCTGTGCTTTGTGACCAACTATAGGGGTGAGATAGGGAGTGTGGGAGGGAGGGAGACGCAAGAGGGAAGAGATATGGGGATATATGTATATGTATAGCTGATTCACTTTGTTATAAAGCAGAAACTAATACACCACTATAAAGCCATTATACTGCAATAAAGATGTTAAAAAACAACAACAACAAAAAAGAAGTCTTACGTTTATGTTCTCCTACACTAAAAATATAATTAAAAAGTTAAAAAAATAATAAGAATCCAGATTGAGAAGCAACATAAATCAGGATAGGACTAATTATTTATTCATGCATACATTTGATTAATTTAGCCATTAATGTTTACCAATTAATATTTCCCTAAACTTTTTCCTTTGATATCAAAGGAAAAAAATCTTAATTTGTCAAAATCTGTTTTAAGTCTCTGAATAAAGTAATGCTTATTTTAACTTCCTAATAACAAAACACCATATTTAACACATAGAAGTTTATTCCTTACTCATGTTAAATCCATTCAGAAGCATGGTGTTCTCCTGTTCCATGCAGTTGCAATCATTCAGTATCCCAAGCTGCCAGAAGTTCTGCCATCTTCATCATGCACCTTCCTAGGTTTCCCAGATGTTGCCAACTAGCCAGAGCCTGCGGACAGAAGACAGATCACACAGGAAGGTGTTTATAAACCAGGCCTCGAATCGGCATACATTCTTCCACTCACTTTGCATTAGCTGGAACTCTACATATGGCCACCCTTACCCACAGGGATTCTGGAAAATGTAATCTAGCTACATGTCCATAAGAGTAAATCATTTTGGTGTGTACTTAGCAGTCTCTCCCATAGACTCAATCATCTGATCTCATCACTCCATCTGGAGACACGGATTTTATTTAGAAGAAAGTATAACTAAAGGATTGAGGTGAAGGATTATGTATTTTGATAAAGGAACATGTGTTGAAGTTGATTGAAAAGTGCAGAGCTAGATGCAACCTTGGGCTTTGGGAGCAGCTTTATGAAACAATCATAAAATTTGCATCTATGAATGTCTTTTAGACCAAGTGGTAAGAGGAGCCTTTCCAGATGTGGGTTTTGCAACCTTAAGGACAAAGACAACTCCTTGGGTCTGGCCTCGGAATTGTCAAACTTTATTCCAATTAATATACAGACAGTATTCAGCCCTCGCATAGTTTGTGATTCAATATATGAAAGGAAAAATTATTACAAAGAGGTGTTATAAACCTTAGGCTGGCACAGAAAAATGTCCGGAAATACAAGGGAGCTGACAGTCACCGCAGGTGTAAATTATCACCCAGGTTAATGAGGATCGAGAAAGAAGACATATGAACTATGATCCTTACACAATGCCTGTAAAATAAGTTCAACAGTTTAATAACTTAATATGTTTTTAGAATAACTTTGTGAAATATCTGGAATGAAAAAAAGAAAAAATACACCTTTTCAAAATATGCCTTGTAGGGTTGGAAAAATTTTCCCTTCTTCCCTTCTAGGTTCTTTGGCTGGTCAAATAATTAAACTGACATAAGACAAATTAACAGGAGAACAACACGGAAAATTACATACATAAGGGAGCCCCATAAAAATAAGAAGACACAAAAGGCAGCCAGGCAATTGAATGTTATATAACATCCGGAGCTAAGTAAAGGAGCGGGGTTCTAGGGATACAAGGGAGAGGAAAGCCATTCACAGGAAGGCAGAACTGTTTAGAAAATAAATGTTGCCCTGTTTTGTAGTTATGTTTCTTAGGAAAAAGGTGTCTCTGGTAATAGCTCTATTCCTGGTACAGGCTCCTTTTCCAATGTAAATTTTGGCAGTTAAAGGGGAGGTTAAAGAGCTTTTCCTGAATCTGCTGGGTTTTGATTACCTTTAGCTCAAAATAATCCTTATGCCAAAGTGGTATATTTGGGGGTGACAAATTTTGCTCCCCTTCAGCCTCACTGCTTATGTGAATCTTGAAAGGTTGTAGAGTAATACAATTTTTTAATATAAAACCAAAGGGACTCCTCACTTCTGCAAACACTTATCAACCATCCTGTTGGTAGGAGGTATAATAAAATAAGCTATGAGAAAGCAAAAATAAACATACTGATGTTCTCTCTTAGAATCTACATTCTAAAACAAATACTCTAATTTCCTCATAACATGAATATACTCTTTTGTGACAAGGTATCTTCATTCCTTTCTTCACATAATTCCAAAGATAGCAAAACTGGGTGTTAAGGGCACAGATATTGAATTCAGATCTAGCAGTAATTCTCTGACTTTTGTCTAATTTCTTATGATCCATAAATCTCATCTATAAAGTGGAGTAATAAAATATATCCTTCATGCACAGCGCTTAGCACATTGCAACTTCTCAAAAAGTGTTGCCATTACCATGGATTTTTTTTTTTAATCAAGTTTTCTCAAGATAAATGATAATCATTTTGGCTGATGTAAGTCTATTCTCTACTGCTGAATAATGGTGATCTATCTATGAAATTCTGCCTGTACTAATGATTCTGATGAAAATGTAATGACTTAATTGGCAGCTGTTATTTTTATTATTGGGGTTGTTGAAAACATTAGTATGTAAAGGAGCAGGACCCTATGGGGCCTTCCCAGGACAGACCCCTCCCCCATATCCTCTGCTTTAGCTATTCCCTGAAGTACCTAGATAATAGTATCTGATGTACATTTCCTGAGTTGTTTTACAGATGCTAAAAGCACCACCAAATGGAAATTAACTACTTGATGACCATGAGCACATAGCCCCCAGACCTACTGGCACCTAAGGGTTGATAATGTTAACCCCTGTAACACCACCCTGTTACCTCAACATCTACCTATCAGAGAATTGTGCACTAGCTGATCACAAACTCTGAGATGCCCCTCCCTCACCTGGCCTTTAAAAATGCTTTCCTGAAACCCACTGGGGAGTTCAGGTGTTTGGGCACTAGCTGCCCTGGACTCCTTGCCTGGCGCCCTGCAATAAATGCTGCACTTTTCTTCACCAAACCTGGTGTCAGTAGATTGGGTTTACTGTGCAAGGGCAAGCGGACCCAAGTTTGTCTCGCTACCAAGTATATATTTTTTCAAACTGGCAAGATGATAAAAATTATTCTTGTACTTATTCTTATGTCCATGATATTTGTATATGTGTTTTGGGTGTTTCAATTATTAATGATTGGAAGTCAGTTATCAATTTAAAGGTGGAAAATAAAGAAGAAATTAGGGGACTTCCCTGGTGGTGCAGTGGTTGGGAATCTGCCTGCCAATGCAGGGGACACGGGTTTGAGCCCTGGTCTGGGAAGATCCCACATGCCCCCAAGCAACTAAGCCCATGCACCACAACCACTGAGCCTGCACTCTAGACCCTGAGAGCCACATTACTGAAGCCCATTCGCCTAGACCCATGCTCCGCAATAAGAGGAGCCACCACAATGAGAAGCCCGTGCTCTGAAACGAAGAGTAGCCCCCACTCACCACAACTTGAGAAAGCCCAAGTGCAGCAATGAAGACCCAATGCAGCCAAGAAAGAAAGGAAGAAAAGAAAGAAAAGAAAGTAAGAATTAGATTTTGAACAGATTTTCAATGAACTCTATTAATTTGCCAATGTGTTACAGAGTCCAAGCTTGCTCTGCTCACCGCACAACAGGCCAAAAAATTGGGGGACGAGGTGTTGAGGCAAGGAATAGTGACTTTATTTGGAAAGCTGGGTGTCCGAGAAGATGGCGGACTAATGTCCTGAGTACCATATTATTGAGGTCTGAATGCTAGTTTCTTTTATGAAACAGAGAGGGGGAGGAGGTGAGGAAGTAAAGTAAAAGGCCACAAGTCTTGCAAAACATCTCTTGGTTTGGCCAGCCTCAAGGAGGGGATGTGTTAATTTCTTGTTTCTTGCAGCCATTCACAGATGGGCAGGATCAGAATGTTGCCCTGTGAGCTGAACAAAGGCACTTTAGTTTAACATTTAGGCAGAGGGGCAGGGTTCCCCAAGGGAGGCCACTATGTATGCAAATAGCTATAGACAACATCCTTTTAGCGATTGTAATAACAAAAAGCAACAGAGAGCAAAGATTAAAGTAAAAGAAACAAACCCAACATGGAGTCAGACTTTGTTCTTCCCTGTTACAAATGGAGTTGAGTATTAGCTGTTTTAAGGCCATGTGCCTAAAACGTAACCTTCTTTTAAGATTCCTAGATGAAATTATGAATTGGGACATTCTATCACCCACAGTATTTATGAAAGTCTTTTTCTATTTGTTTTATTGAATTAAAGACTGAATTTCCAAATACCAAAGAGGTACACTTTCCTGGATTGGTTTGTCATATACTTTTTAGTTGGATAACAAGATCATATAAAAATGGAGCTGTGTTTTAGTCAACTGAGCTGTATGAAGATGGTTCAATAAGTGAGGTTTTCAAAAGTGACCTCTTTCTCTTTCACGACTTTGACTAGATTAGGGGTCAGCAACATTTTTCTGTAAAAGGCCAGATCGTAAATATTTTCACTTTGTGAGCCATACGGTTGTGTTGTAAATACTAAAACTCTGCCATTGTAGCATGAAAGCAGCCATAGAAAACACAAAAGTGAATGAGTGTGTCTTTATTCCAATAAAAATTTATTGATAACAGAGTACAGGTCAGATCATTTGGAAAAAGAAATACATGATATTTTCAAATTGTTTCTATCATTTCCATCTGCCATCATTCCTTTTTTTGCAGCTTAAAATAAATTTATTGTACAATACAAAAAAGTAGGCATACTGGAAAATAAAAGGTACATTAATATACAAACAAATAAAAGAAAGCTAAATAACACAAATGGTTTAATCCAAGCACTAAGATAAAATGTACAACATTTATGCTAAAAATAAAGTATTTCAGAAAGGATATGCATTTCAAATGAAATGTTAATGATGGGAAAAAAAGAAAAATATGCTAACTTCAAAATTCTTGAATATCAAGAATCAGTAATGGCATAAAACATTAAATCCAACAATACTGGGTACTTTTCAAGAACTTTATTTGAAAAGATATTTAAAATACTGAAAGACTCAAAATAATGTCTTTAAATCTGGCAAAGGTTTTCCTTTTTTTTAAGTCTGGGGGCCTATTCACAATATCTTCCCTCTTCTTCCATTTATACCTTCCTACAAAAATTTCTGGATGCTCATCCTTAAGATTCTATAAACAAAGTAGCTTAGGTAACCCTACTCCATTGTTAAGTGTGTATTTAAGCTTTACCAACATAAGTGGCACAAATTAACATAATTTTGAAATCTATACAAATATGGACACAATATGAAACATTAAATTTTCATTTTATAAAGTAAAACCTACCTCCAAATGAAACAGTAAAATGTAACAATTAGAGCATAGGTGGGAAAAAATAAAGCCTGTTTTGCAAACTATAAATTAAGACATTCAGTTCCCCAAACCACAATAGCTCTGTGAAACTAATACAAATGACACTGTTCAAAGGTATAGCTGAGGTAAGGCCTTCAGACACACACCATTCTCGTGTAAATGGCCAAACCAGAAGCATCCAGTTAGGATATGCATCTGTACATCAGAGGAACATTGAATTAGCCATAAAATCCTTGGTAATATCCTCTAAAACTTAACATATAATTATTTAAATATCTGTTTAATACTTCAGTTAGGCCAAAAGACTTTTGACTAAGTTTGGAAGGGAATTTCTTTTCCTAATATCATAGTTCCCAAACTTATACAATCAAGACTTTCTGTATCTATATTTGCTGCACTAGCATCTAAATTATCCAGGAAAAAACTTTTTGCTACACTACAATTACTTTTATAGACTTTACCCTACCACACATATGCCATGATACTAAGAAACTACCAAGTTCTCCTTTTGACCTCACCCCTGCTCCTCCAAAATCTTGAAGCTGTGGGGAACTGTGGGGAGAACCAGAGAGGTATATGGAGGAAGGAAGGAGTTTGAATAGGTCCTAAACAATTTTACAATCTCTGCCATCATTCTTAAAATTAAGTATATCAATAGTATACTTAAAACATTAGTAATTTAACTTGGTTTACTTAAAAGAAATTTTGTAACTTAAAACAAGTTGCACAAGTGCTTTAGTGTCTCAAAATTAGAACATTTGTATAGACAAGAGTTCTTTGGACTCTGGGCTTCTTGGACCCCTCTTTTTTCTCTTTCCATTTCTGCTCTGCTCCTCTACTCTCTAATCAATACTAACTACTGCCACCTCATCCCACCCCCACACACATACTTACAGGTGAAAAGACCAATATTTACTCAGGAGGGATGTCTGAGCAGCTGTAGTTCTCAGCTATGTAAATGTTAAAAGGATAATTAATCTTTCTTGTTCTTGGTTGTTACCCACCCCCCAAGCAGCTTTCACTGTCAAGTAAATTAGACTTGAATGGCTCTGTTTTGACAGTTTGAGAGGCATCTCACAAGACTCTTCTCTGTTTGGATTATGGTGGTCCAAACACCTCAAGTTCCCTGAGAGGATATACAGAAACCATCAAAGCATAGATTTCTCTACAACTAACAACACACCAAATATAGGAAGAAGACTTTAGAAGAGTGGCTCCAACTCAGAGGAAAAAGAATGGTTTTGCTTTAGACATATGACATTCTCTTACCTGGGTTGCCCACAATGAAGCTTGCCTCCTGGATTCACCTCCTTCCTGAATATGAACTGATCCTGGGACTTGTTTTAAACATGGAATGAAGCAGAAGTGATGTTGTGCCATTTCTAGGACTAAGCTGAAAGAATGCCTGGAAGCATCTGAAAGGGAACAGAATATGGATTATTTTGAGCTGGTTATTTAAAAAAAAGTAGAAATTACCCTTTTGTAAGTATGAAATAAAATTCATATTTTATGGGAAAACAAAAAAAAATTCAAACATAAAAAAGTTTCTCCATCCTTTGGCTTCCTCTTGTGCCTCTACTGTACATTGTGTATCTGCGTTATGCATTAACCAAACCTCCCCATGACCCACTGCCCGCTAGATTGTATAGTAAGTCCCCTACATACGAACCTTCAACTTGCAAACTTTCAAAGATGTGAACATGCATTCCATCAGCATCAGGCGTGAATGAAACTGCAGCTTGCTCTCCATCTCCTACTGCTGATGATCCTTCAGCTCTACTACCTCCCACCTCCTCTCCCTCCTCCAGTCGGTAACTCTTCTTGCCTGTTCACTCAACGCCAGCCCCTGTACACCAGCTGTTGTACTGTACTACTGTACTTTTCAAGGTACTGTACTGTAAGATTTAAAATGTTTTATTGTTTGTTTTTTATGTATTATTTGTGTGAAAGGTATTATAAACCTATTACAGTACAGTACCATATAGCTGATTAAGTTAGGTGGGCACCTAGGCTAACTTTGTTGGACTTATAAACAAACTGGACTTATGAACATGTTTTTAGAATGGAAGTCGTTCGTATGTAGGGGACTTACCGTATAACCTGTCAATAATACCTCATTTAATATACAGCCCTCTGTCTCTAAAACTTAGATAATTGTGCTTTGACCTCTAACTAATGGAACAGTTTTCAGAGCTCTCTGAGAGGCTAAACCTGGGTTACAGTCCTCAATTTGGCTCAAATAAAATTTTCCATTTCTTTCTTAGATTGTTTTTTTTTGTCAACAGTAAGAGACATTTACATTTATAAGGGCAATCTCCATTCGTAAGGGTGTCTCCCTCTCTGAACGGAGAAGGATGACACTAAAGCTCTAGAAACTTATTAACAGAGAAGGAAATTACCTAAATCTGCATAACCACCTCACCCTTGTTTACTTGTTTACCTTGTATTTCCCAATGATAGCCTCCTATAACTGGTGCCCCCCAACTCCAACATCTTTCATATTTAGCTTGAAATGGTATTTAAGGGGATGGCTTGGGCCATTTCTGGGATTTACTCAGTTTTTCTGGGTCTCTCCCATGTAAACACAAAGTATACACATTATTAAACTTGTGTTTATTTTTATCCTGTAATTTGTCCTTATGTGGTGGGAGTGGGGGGGGGTCTCAGCCACGGACTTAGAAAGGTAGAGAAAAAATTAGTTTTCCTCCCAACACTTCCATGTAGTGTTCTTAGGTCCTGACTCATTGAGTCTCCAGTGTGAAATATGGCTATTCTGCTCCAGAACAAATGGAGAGGTCACATGGAGAGGGAGAGTTCCTGAAACTATGTACTCCGGGGCGGGGGGGGGGGGGGGGCGTGGGAAGAATGGGAGGGGAGCAGGGGGGGAAGGACAGGAGAGAGGGAGAGGAAGACAGAGACCTAGCCAATCCTAGCCCTCTTGGTAAGCCCAGAACCCGGATCCTGACAGCCGAATGAAGCTACACAAAGCCCACTGACAAGAACATCCAAAGAAATGCCTAGCTGGACTGAGCCCTGATTGAAGATTTGTGAGTGAATAAAATGATGTTATTTTAAACCACTGATTTGGGGGTGGTTAGATATGTACCAATATATAATTGAAATGAAAGTTGGTACTTGGCAATAGGGGGTTGTCAAAACAAAACCTAAAACTTGTGGCACTGACTTTTTGAGCAGCCAAGGAGAAGACCGAAAGTGCTAGGGAGGAAGAAATTTTCTACCCTTCTAAGTTCCTCTGGCTGGTCTAAGAATTAAATTGACATGAGACAGAATAACAAGAGGAAACCAAACAAAAGTTTAATAAAATATATACATGGAGAGACCCAGGAAAATTCAGTAAATTGCCAAAATGGCCAAAGTTACCACCTTAAATACCATTTTCAGCTAAAGACAAAAGACGATGGTGGGGGTGAGGAGTCAGTTAAGGAAGGCTGTCAGGAAAAGCACAGTAAACAAGGGTAAGGTTGTGATGCAGATGTGAGTCCTTGCCTTCTCCATTGATAAGTTTCTAGAGATAAGGTCACCCCCCACTGTAATCCCAGTATAGGCGTATGTCGTTTTATTGTGCTTGCCTTAGGTATGCTTCACAGATATTCGTTTTTTCACAAATTGAAGTTTTGTGGCAACCCTGCCTCCAGCAAGTCTGTCAGAGCCATTTTCCAAAAGCATTTGCTCACTTTGAGACTTTGTGTCACATTTTGGTAATTCTTGCAATATTTCAAACATTTTCTTATTATTATATTTGTTATGGTGATCCATGATCACTGATCTTTTATGTTACTATTGTGATTGCTTTGGGGCACCCGGAACTGCACCCATATAAGATGGCAAATTTAATAAATGATGTATGTGTTGTGACTGCTCCACCAACTGGATGTTCCCCCATCTCTTCAGGTCTCCCTATTCTCTGAGACAAAACAATATTGAAATTAAGCTATAATCTTCAAGTGTTCAAGTGATAGGAAGAGTCACATGTCTCTCACTTTAAATCAAAAGCTAGAAATTATTAAGCTAAGGGAAGAAGTCATGTCAAAAGCCAAGACAGGCTGAAAGCTAAGCCTCTTGCACCAAACAGTAGCCTAGTTGTGAATTCAAAGGAAAAGTTCTTGAAGGAAATTAAAAGTTACTACTCCAGTGAACACACGTATGATAAGAAAGTTAAACAGCCTTATTGTTAATAAGGAGAAAGTTTTAGTGGTCTAGATAGATCAAGGCAGCCACAACATTCCCTTAAGCCAAAGCATAATTCTTCAATTCTAAGAAGGCTAAGAGAGGTGAGGAAGCTACAAAAGAAAAGTTTGAAGCTAGCAGAGGTTTGTTCATGAGGTTTAAGGAGAGAAGCCATCTCTATAACATAAAGTGCAAGGTGAAGCAGCAAGTGCTGATGGAGAAGCTATAGCAAGTTATCCAGAAGATCTAGCTAAGATAATTAATGAAAGTGATTACACTAAGCCACAGATTTTCAATGTAGACAGAACAGCCTTCTACTGGAAGAAGATGCCATCTAGGACCTTCATAGCTAGAGAGGAGAAGTCAATGCCTGGCTTCAGAGCCTCAAAGGACAGGTTGATTGCTTATTAGGGGGCTAATGAAGCTGGTGACTTTAAGTTGAAGGCAATGTTCACTTACCATTCTAAGAATCCTAGAGCTTTTAATAATTATGCTAAATCTACTCTGCCTATGCTTTATAAATGGAACTATAAAGCCTGAATGACAGCACATCTATTGACAATCTGGTTTACTGAAAATTTTAAGCCCACTGTTGAGACCTACTGCTCAGAAAAAAATGATTTTTTTCAAAATATTACTGCTCACTGACAATGCACCTGGTCACTCAAGAGCTCTGATGGAGATATATGAGATCAATGCTGTTTTCATGCCTGCTAACACAACATCCATTCTGCATCCTATGGATCAAGGAGTAATTTTGAATTTCAAGTCTAATTATTTAAGAAATATATTTCATGTGGGTATAGCTGCCACAGATAGGGGGTCTTCTGATGGATCTGGGCAAAGTAAGTTGAGACCTTCTGGAAAGGATCCATCATTCTAGATGCTATTAAGCATATTCCTGATTTATGGGTAGGTCAAAATATCAACATTAACAGGTGTTTGGAAGAAGCTGATTCTCACTTTCATGGATGACTTCGAAGGTATCAAGACTTCCATGGAGAAGTAACTGCAGATGTAGTGGAAATAGCAAGTGAACTAGGATTAGAACTGGAGCCTGAAGATGTGACTGCCTTGTTTCAATCTCATTATAAAACTTTAACAGATGAGGATTTGCTTCTTATGGATGAGCAAAGAAAGCAGTTTCTTGAGATGGAATCTATTTCTGATGAAGAGGTTGTGAACACTGCAGAAATGACAACAAAGGATTTAGAAGAGTATATAAACTTAGTTGATTAAACAGCAGCAGGGTTTGAGAAGATTGACTTCAATCCTGTAAGAAGTGCTACTGTGGGCAAAATGTTATCAAACAGCACTGCATGCTACAGAGAGATCATCCACGAAAGGAAGAGTCACTCAATGCAGCAAACTTCACTGTCATCTTATTTTAAGAAATTGCCACAGCCACCCCCACCTTCAGCAACCATGCTCAATCAGTCAGCAGCCATACGCATCAAGGCAAGACCCTCACCAGCAAAACAATTATAACTTGCTGAAGGCTCAGAAGATGGTTAGCATTTTTTAGCAATCAATCATTTTTTCAATTACGGTATGTACCCATTTTTTTAGACATAATACATTACATACTTAATAGACTAAAATATAGTGTAAACATGACTTTTATATGCACTGGGAAGCCAAAAAATTCATGTTAGTCACTTTTTTTATTGTGATATTTCCCTTATTGTGGTGGTCTGGATCCAAACCAGCAGTATCTCCAAGGTACACCTACACAGCAAAAAAGTTACCCTTACAAATGAAAATTTTCCTTAGACATGTAAATGTCTCTTAAAAACGGGTAACTTCTGCTTGGTTTTCAGAGCTCTTCCTAGGTCTGTTCTTTCTTTAAATATAACCAGCCTAAAATAATACTTATCCCAAAGGCATCTTTTGGGGTGGCAAATTCTGCTCCCCTACAAATGACTCCAAGGAGAGTATTATTGGAGGCTGGGAAAGCAATAAGAAACCTAACTTGAGGCTGAAGAAAGGAGATCTGAATTATTTACTGACAGAATAATCAGATAAACTGTCACCTATGGTAATTAGAAAATGTTCCTAATAAGCTAAAGAATTTTGCTAAGGGGATTTCTAGGGAGAATTCTGCAAGTGTTTACTGGCTTCTTTGTTTTTTTATGAGAAATTACAGATAGAAATAAGCTAAAGAAGGAACTGTTTCCTTTTCCAACAGAATCTACAGGAAACATTTCCAATCTGGACTTGCTGGGTTGGAAAATAAAAACTTTTAATTCATAGTGTCTGCATCTAGCAAAAGGTTCTCAAAATAGAAATGGCTCCAGAGCAAAAATCAAGTTCAAGACAAAAACCAAATGTGGACTTAGGAGTAAAATCAAGTCAAAGATGTGACTATAAGACTTTTGTAAAGACTTCAAAAGGACTTATAGCAGAGCTTCTCAGACCCTTTAGACAGAAAAAGGGACTTCTAATGGTCTTAAAAGCATGCCTCCTAGACACTCTCACCTAGAAAACTTCTGGAAATTCTAATTATATTGTTACACGGCCTCCTGACTCTAGGTCCAGGTGGAGTTGGGCCCATCTTAAGAGAGATTTGTGGGCATGGCTTTTGTCTAATGAGTGAATTGCAATTTAAATCTTAAAAGGTTCTCAAAGTTTTTAAAGGAATTAGAATAGCTTGGTCTAAAAGGGACAGATAGCACAAAACACAAATGAGCCTCTGGATTCCAAAACTTCTAATGTGAAGAAGCAGAGTCGAGAAAACTACCCAGATGCAAACATTAACCATTTCTTATGGAAAATTAATCATTAAGAGTCAAAGGTCCAGATTTCAAAATCAAGCCAAGAAGTGAATCACTCTTAGGTGAAGTGGAACAGAAATGGGTCCCAACCAACTTACATCCCCCATTCCAGAAGAGAGGATGGGAGATGGTGCCATATACTTGGCTAGATTTCAGAATTTCTGTGAATTACTGAGTGCTATGTCTCCAGTCTCCCCATACCCTACTCTCAACCAAACATTCGCGTGGGAGTGTCCATGTGTTTATGTTCCCCTGTCTTACCATCAAAGACAAAGCAAAATAAAGCAGAAGCCTAGGTCAGCTTGAATAATCATGAACAAATAAAACAGTTGTTTCTTAAATCAGTAAGTTTTGGAGTGTGTTGTTACATGGCACTAGATAACTGAAAGAAGAATCATACTCTAGGAAAACACAGTAAAGTCACAATTCGCTGGATACATCAGCTGAATGAATAAATTATTGAAGGAAAACAGACATATAATAAATATATGTATTTCTATTTCATAAATACTATTTATATGTATTTGTAGATGCATTTGTGTATATGCATGTATGAGTGTTTATATATAATTATAAAAATATTATTAAGAACACAAAGGCTGGGTCAACCTGATTAACTTCATTAACTCATTAGTAACCAGTTATAAGTTTGTCAGTTGATTAAAATCATTTTATCAATTACAGTGATACGGTATCGATCACTACAGTATCTCAGCACTCTTTTAAAATAATGGTGGGATTATTTTTACTTTTAGTTGTACTGTTTGTGAAACTTCAGAAAGCAAAATTCAAAAACACTGACACAATCACCATAACTTGTCCCTCATGACCCACTGTACAGTAGTTCCTCACTATGCAAAACATTAAAAAGTTGAAAATTAATATCAAATCTTTTTTTCACATAAAAGGAATTTTTAAGATATTTCTGTTACAAAAAGATAGAGTCCAATGTTAACGTTTTGTTTAACCTCCCTCCAGTTGTAAACTAGTAATTCAGCACATTTGTGAAAAAAAAAAAATTAGCCCTTTTGTACTGGTGAGCCCCCATCCTCAAAGGTTTGAGAGTTAACCTATGATTTTCTGGGAATGAAAAGAGAGTAGTCACTAGAGCCCACTGATTTTACTATGGATAACCTCAAACTTTTCCCTTCCAATAATGGCTCTAATTGCTTACATACCCAATTTCATTTCCATCTCCCATTATCTTTTTATTTCTCTTTAGTATAATCCACCTGTCATCATCATGACATTTTCTGGGCTAACTGTTGTAAGATTGAGATCTGGAAGCCATGCAGGGAGCAAACTGCAGAAGCAGCCATTCTAACACATAATTCAATCATTCTTTTATTCATGGAACTGATGTGGTAACTTCCTATGCAACATCTAGTCATTTCCCAACTTAAGGAAGCAAAATTAATCAATTTTAAACAATTGTTTATTAAGGGAAATTAATAAAAATCATTGTTCATATCCACCATTAATCTTTACAACCATCTTACAAGGTAGACATTTTTTCCCCATGTCATTTGTGAGAAAGCTATGTTTTACCAAAGCTAAGTGACTTGCCCACATTATACAATACACAATTCTACAACTGATATTTGAACAACTACTCCCTAACTCCAAAGCCTGGGACTTTTTTTTTTTTTTCATTATACCCACCTACTCTAATAGATAATTTAATGCTCTGAGACTTCAACATAGCAAATCTTATGCTTGTAACTTACCAGTCCACACAAGTTTTGAAAGACTTGAATTAAGGTAGAAACTCAAAGTCATTCTTTACCAAGTCAGTTCAAAATATACTATGTAGTATCTAGTAATAAAATGTAAAGATAAATATCCAAGCTATTATATACTGTTAGCATCATTCTTTGCCTTTGTCAAGAAACTACAAATCTCAGTTTATCCTTTTAAATCTTTGTGGGTGTCCTACTCTTGAAGTAAAAGAAGGAGAAGAGAGAAGACATATGATTTCCCAATATACATACCACAGCACTTGGAAAAATCAGATTCATAATAACAATGACAACTAATCAGCACCAAAACATCTGGATCAAAAGTGAAAAATTCAACCACTTATATCAAACATCTATAGATTTAGAAGCATCTGTCTGGTTAGGAACATCTGGACAACTGACCAAATGATTGGATTCTCACTAATAATTTAGGAATTGGATAAATAATACCCTCTAATGCTACATACTACGAGGTTACTGGAATATTAAACACGTAATCAGGAATGCTCCCTATAGTACCTGAGACTAGAGAGGTCAAATGAGGGCCACTTTGTAGAGAGAAATAAAGGCAGTTTCAGATATTGAGCTTCATTTATTCAATACAACCTTCCCTGATTTAGTCCTAACCATATGATATACTTTGATTTAGATTAATAACTCTGAAACTAATGCCATTAGGCTGCACAGACAATTCTATGGCACCCTATTCTAATCAGTCCACTCCTACTTTCCATCAGAAAAGTTACTCTATCATGAAAATTGTCATTTTGTACCTTATCTTCCAGGGGTATGTGTGTGTGTCTGTGGCATGTCTGTGTGTGAGCAGAATTACAATAAAAACAAAGTTATACGTGATCATTATTTGAACCACGATATCTATGTACCTTAAAATAGAGTTTTTAAAAAGTCTAAAATATAAAATACTATTGCTACAAATAAGTTTTACCAATGGTAAGCATACAATAAAGTTAAAGATGATTGAGATACATCAACACTTATTTATAACTGAAAAGGAAAGCAGCAATTTAAAACCATTTTCAGTTCAAAACAGTACTGATATCAAAACATTCTTGCCCCAAATGGTGGGGATTCTTATTTTCCCTTTGTGTGTTTGGAGCTTCACAAGGCTAATATGGTATGACAGTCAGACTTTTAGCATTGAACTTAAAACATCAACCATGCACCACAGTGTTTCAGAAGACTTCCTTTTAGTAACCTTTAAGAACCCACTTGATGGTTTGCCAATATGTGCTCTCTTAATGTTATTCAAAACTAAAAGTTTATAGAGTTGCAGTCACACTCCAGTAACACTTGAAAAAAAAAAGACTTGAGATGGTGGATGTGTTTGCAGTTTTTCAAGAGGCTCCATGTAGCCCATCAGTGGACCTTATATTACCCTTGGAGAACCATTACAATAGGTATTTTTCCTCATTCTTAAGTATGACTTTAAATCAAACACTGAGTTTTCTAATCACGCTTGTTCATCAAAATAGCAGGCTAGAAATAGAAACATGACAGGAAATCGTGATGTGACTGACTGATCTATTGGTTTAAATTCTTCATTCTTCCCTTGTTCCATACATTTGCCAAGGAATTATCACAGGCAGAGTATACTTCTCCATCACTTGATTCTGAGCTTGACCACTTAAACTTGTGTTTGCCCAAGGGGTGACACAGAAACGACAGAAATGACATCACCATGAGGAAAAAAAAAATCAGTTATTTAATCTGTCACACTCTCCATTAATATTAATCTACTTGCATGGATATTGTATAAGAATTCTCATACATTACTTTAAGCGTTATCCTTATCTTTATACTATGACATTATATTCAACACACTCATGTACAAATGCCAAATCCCTCAGTAAATGGGGGCCAATATTCTGCTCATTTCAATCAATATCAACAACTCATGGAAACTTTTTAATGAAGGATAGTTAAGTCATTTTAGGGAAACTTCGAGATAGACTCTAAAGCAAGCAATGGAACCATTTTCACTTGTAAAGCACTAGAGAGTGAACATGCATGCGCGCGTGTGTGTGTGCATGTTTGACAGCATTTAATACATTCATATGGATTTTATGTGAACCTCCTTCAGGTACCCTGTACTTTAAAGAATGTTACTTCTTTTGATTCCATATAATCAACTATGAGACAAATTCTGTGATTTCTAATAATATATGCAAGAAAACTTTGGTGATAAAAATATTTATTATATTGTAGCATGAGGAATGAGCATAAATGAATCTCAATTCAGTCATAACTGTACTCCCAGCCGAAGTGTGACAGTAAATCCAGAGATAAAATGAAAAATTAATTTGTGGAGATGGCAGTTGGGCAGACACATACTACTGTCATATTGTCAGTCTTGTGCCACTGTGGGTTGCATTTCTTTCTTCATGCCACATATATTTGCTTTGGTTTCCAGAATAGGAAAAAGTGTTCTTTTTTCCAACTGCCTGATATTAGGTGGTGCCATCTCATAGTGGATGTGGTTATGAATCAATTAGTAAACATTTCTCTTGATTGGGAGTAGATCATTCATAGACAACCCTGAGCAGTGATGGTAATGTAGTAGGCATGCAGGCAGAGCCTAAGGAGTGTGCCTAAGAAAGCAGTGCATAGAGTGGCCCTCAGCTGTTAATTTTGCATGAACTGATTTACAGGAGGGAGGAAAGCTGCTAGATTCAGCAGTGGTTATGACTTTGAGGAATAGACAGGGAGTGGAAGAAGAAAGTATGGTACAAGTCTCCAGGCTCTGCCTCAAGCACTAAGCATGTGAAGACAGTGGATGCAAAGGTGCAGAGCTGTTTCACTTGAGACTCAGAGACACATGGACCATAATGGGATCAGCATCAGTGCTCAAGGAGCAGAGGGAAACCTGAGAGCAGGATGCCTGTGGTGTGGGCAATGTTAAGAGACAGCCTCCTTGGTGCTGGTGTGTCATTGGCAGGCAGGTACCAGCAGTAGTGGAAGGATACTGCAGAGGTGGTGCAGCAGGGGGCAAAATGCTGACAGAGGGTGGGTGTGTAGGGGATAACATGAGAGAACTGTAAGTGAATTTTTATCAAAAAATCTCCAAGAACATTCAGAACTCACCATTTAAGAATTTTAGTTATGTACCAGGTTCTCTGCTACTACACAGTTGGAGCACCGTGAAATTTGTTGCTAGCATGACCCCATTTGTACTCACAGCCGGTGAGGGCTGGGTAGCAGGTTTCTGCCTTCAAAGAGCTCGCCATGTAACAAGGATGACAGAATAATACACATGAAAAGATAACATAATGCAAATGCTCCATGAAAGCTATAGACAACAACTGCTCTGAGATCAGACAGGAGAGATAATTATAAACAAAGCTTTGAGGGTGGGTTTCATTTCACGTGCATGTGATGAACATCAGAGTAACAGAAACTTGGGAAGGCCCTGCATCCCTTTCTCTCCCTCTGGGGTTCAGGAACCTGTCTATGTGCTCTCAGGGCATCCTGTATTGCCATTTTTACTGAACTCTGCATGTTTTCTTGTCTATCTAAACCCAGACTGCAAACTCTGGCATATAAAGAATTGTTTATTTTCAGTATCTGATTTTTAACTATTTTAAGTTAATATGTTAACTATCATTAACTTAATGACTAAAAACTGATAAATATATCTTCATAAAAGGAACCTACATACATTAATTTTCACAAGCATAAATCTAAAGGCTATCACAGCCATAGCTGTCCTATCCAAAAATGATTTCCAGTTGCTAATCATTAGATTTCAGATAATATTCGACAACTTTCTATTTCACAACTGAATTCTATAGTTTGAAATATACGACTTCTTGATCCCAGCAATTACACATACACCCATATTTACAGTCCAATAAAAGTAGCTGGATAAACTTCTGTGAGAGCACATGTGAGGTGATAGAAGGCCTATCCTTCTGTATCTTTGCAGACTCCAAAGTTCCCACAAGGAACAGAGGCCCAGTGAGGTAACAGTGCTCTGTATATTTCCTTTCACTGTTAAGATGCCCAATCATTCTTCTATTTCAATGTCCTTAATGCCTGGGATATTTTCATACAACCTTATCAGAAATAGTATTTAGGGCAAAGAAGAAAATAAAACCATAATGTAGACAAAAAAATCTCTCTACAAAGCTATGCATTATCCTTTGTTACTTGGAAGCTCCTTCCAGTGTGTAGTCTTAAAACAACTTAAGTGTCCCATACTCATAAGTCTAACCTTGTGGGTCCACTCACTTCATGTTGTCCTTCCCCAGAAGCCATTACCCACTCAGGCCAGAGCCCAATAGCATCCGCCTTCATTTATGGCAGAAAGAATGAAGTGAAAACAGATGCTATTAACTAGTCTGATCTGAACCTGAGAACTTAGAGAAAGCACGGTTGAGAAAGTAGAGCAACTTATTACATCCCTTTTAATTTTCCTCCATTAGTTGGGTACATCAGTGGTAGGTAAAGGAGATTATATGTCTCCCAAAAAAGTGCTTTAGTGTTCTAGGAGTTTAAAAAACATTTAGGTATTCATCATATGGACTTCCTTGTTTTTGTCTAAGTCACTAGGCTGATGGCTTATAAAAAGTGGCCCTGGTTTTATGTTTTTCCATTGAAGAATTTTAGAGAAATGGCCATAAGTTGGCCATCTTTTGTTTAATAAACTATCAACCTAGCTTATATAATTTTAGGTAAGTAGGTCAATTTTTCCTCCATTTGTGCACAATGGTCATGATTTTCTCACCTACCCACTGATGTCTGTGTGGCCCATTATCCCTTTCTGTAAACCTTTTTTAATCCTTCTTGATGATATACTAAATTGCAACGATGCTTAACAATTCAACCACAAGAACACGTATGATGTATTTAATGGTCACAAATGCCCATGATCTCTTTTTCTATTTTTTAAATATGACACATAAAGTATATCATCTTCAAGTGTGCCAAAGTATTGCCTTGGTGCCCATTAGCAGTAGGAGAGTCTCCTTTAGACTGACTTTTCTATTCCAAACAATGGTGCTCATTGTTCCTTAGCAAGCTGAACCCAGGTGTTCACCAGGCAGAAATAAATAAATGTCCTCTATCCCTGACAAGCTCTTAGATTTACAAATTGCTTTCATTTCTTTAATTTGTCAGTATTAATGTCTGAAAGCGTCTGTAGAATTTACAGAAATTACCCCCTTGAGCTTATCAAAGATAAAACACTCAAAAATGTCAAATCTTGTTTTAGGCAGTTGCTATCTGAATACTGGTCTTGGGAGGGAGGTCTGAAGAGGGAAGCGGGTAGGAATGATTAAGTAGGCTAAACACAGGAACCTTCTGAAGTAAGTGAAAACAGATGGGACTTATGCTTTAGCATTGTTCATTTTAAGTGTCACTGCTGGTCAATGACTTGTTTCTGTATCACATAATATTTATTATTGATAACCAGTTAGAGATTTAGGTAACTCAAAGATTCCCAGAAGGGAGAGAAAAAAAAAGTGCATAGAAAAGCTAGTGAAATCTGAATAAGGTCTGTATTTGAGTTAATATAATTGTACCAATGTCAATTTCCTGGTTTTGACAATGTATTATGTTTATGTAAGATGTTATCACTGAGGAAAGCTGGGTGAACAGTACATGGGAATTCTCTGTACCATTTGTGCAACTTCTTGTGAGTCTTAAGCTATTTGAAAATAACAAGCCTGAAAAAGATAAAGAACACTTAAGGCTATCACTTAAAAAAAAAAAAAAGATTTCTTGAGAAAGGTTAAGAGTGACAAGCCATTTAATCTTTGAAAACAATGAACAACAGAAATCAGTGAAGAACAGCAGAAGTGGCATCCTTCTTTTACTTTTTTTTAATCTTTCAAATGTTTTAGATTCAACAAAATACCACTTGCATTTCATTAGCTATTGACATCCCAGTAAGTGGTACCAGATTTGACAACACTACTAATAAGGGGTTGGTGTTCTTAATCTAAAACATACCTTAACGTTTCTGATCTTTGAATCATTTTCTATTGTGACTCAGGGCATGATTTGACAGCTCTTTCAAAATTCAACATTCTTACCTAGTGGCAGCAGAGCAGGTCTTCCTATCTGCCTAGGTCTTCCTTAAGAAAGATTTGCTTTGCACTTCTAAAGGATTTGACAAGGGTGGCAGGCCTGAAGATTAAAACACTTTTGAATGAAGTTTGACAAGTGCCAATCTTCATAATAACAAAATATTTTGTCATAAGATGTGTAGCGTAGTGTGGGTTTCAGAAAATTCAAATTCTCCTTATTTCTGGAAGCACTACAATTTGACGCAGACCAGCACTTTCTCACGCTTGCCCGAATTGTGAACTCTTCCCGCCTCTGGCAACACACACACACGATCCTACACAGAAGACACACACACACACACACACATACACACACACCTTTTTTTTTTTTTTTCAGTACGCGGGTCTCTCACTGTTGTGCCCTCTCCTGTTGCAGAGCACAGGCTCCGGACGCGCAGGCTCAGGGGCCATGGCCCACGGGCCCAGCCGCTCCGTGGCACGCGGGATCCTCCCAGACCGGCCTGCATCGGCAGGCGGACCCCCCACCACTGCGCCACCAGGGAAGACCCCCAAACACCATTTTAAGTTTCCTTTAAAGTCCAAAGAAATTCTTAGAAGATATATAACAAACAAGAAACAGTTTTCTGTTCCTTTACACCTGGGACGTTGGAAATAACATATTGAGATTTTTCTTAGATCCTTGCTCATTTTCTTATAAGCTATAATGCAATGTTCAGATACTCAAAGGGAAAGTTTTCCTCTCCTATGCACCTCTTATGGGTATTCAGTAGTACTCTCAGAGTACAGATTTCTAGTTAGCTTTTTTGCTCGTTTTTATTTTGCTGTGAAGTCTTCTCCTTTGCATTCACAAATACTTCTTGAGCACATAACATGCATTCTCTGTGGCTTTTAAGATGAGTAGCCTGCAAGCCTACAAGAGATTCACATTTTCTATTATATTGCTAAGGAATTAATAGCTAAAATCATAATATAACATCTATTTTACTCATCTGAGAATTATAATACTTTGCTCCAGACAAGAATACTATTTACATTACCTTACATTTGTTTATCCCCTGCCTTTTTTGGGGGGAAGTTATTTCTTTGATTTAAATTTATTTAATTTTCACAGTTCTACTAGGAATCGGGATAGCCACTTGAAAGGTGATATGGCTGAGCTCCAGAGAGAGTATGATTTGCCTTTTTTAAAATATAAGTAGACAGTGCTGGAATCCAAAAAATGATTCAGATGTCTTCCAGCCCTGTGCTTCTACCACTATGCTATGGGCGTTGGGAGCAGGCTGATGATGGATGTCTGTGTGTTTAGAACAATGGGACCGCTCTTTGGCAACTCATGCCACAGACCAAACATTCCTAATTAAGCTGTTGTCATTTTACCTAGGGGAAAGCTTTGGCCAGATTCCAGCATGCCCATAAATAAGAGAGACTACTAGAAATATGAGAAAGAATAGTTTCAAGCGAAAGTATCCTTCCATGATTAAGAACATAACTCAACCGACTACCCAAACTGATTTATGGTCCCATATACCAGGCTAGTTTGTAATTCAGTCCTTTGTGCAGCATACCTTCTGCTGGCCAAATATGAAACTGCATTTTTAAAGCTGGAAATGGAGCTCATTAATCCAAAGAATACCTCATTTTTTCCTCCAAAATTTATCACTTTTTCCAAAAAAGAAGACACTAAAATTTTAGTCCTATATACACCCTTTTATTTCTCAATGCCAGCCTCCAACACACAAGTATATGCACTGGCCCATTCAATCCATTCTGTGTTTTATTTTTGGTGGAAAATATGTTCTATTGCACTCCCTTAGGAAAAGATAAAAGAAAATCTTTTCAATATGAAATCCAAATTAACTCCCTGTGGTTTCATCACACATACGGCATTCCACTTTTTCCCTCCTCAGATGTATTTCCTGTCCTTAGTTTCTTTCAACTGTCTACTTCTCCTTTTTACCCCTGTTAGGTTGCAAGTCAGCAGCAACACACATGAGTTTATTTCACTAATCAGAGAATTCTCCCATGAAAATCAGTAACATAAAATATTCAGTGAACTATTAATGGAGTTTTTTTCCTTAAAAAAAACTACATCATGTTTTTAAATATACAGAATATGATGAGCTGACCAGTCAACTCTGTATTCAGGGCATTAAGAGAAACATCTGTGTCTTTTTCTTTTATGACTACAATCCCATAGACGCCCTAACATTAAAGAGGAACCCGAGGGAAATCTGCAGCTGAAGAAAAAGCAATGCTAAATTACTTCAAACTAAAGTCTTGACCCTGTTCTTTTGAAATCTCCATAGGAATCCTGGTTCACAGTCCTAAATCAGACTCGTTTGACTGTCTTTGCTTCTTCATTCCATATGGAGGACAGAATATTTCTTGTGTGTCCTAACGGTAGGGCAACTGGAAATTCCCTCCAGAAGGAAGCCAGTGTCTTCTCTGCAGCCACTGTCAGTTAACCATGCATGCCTAATTACTCCTTCTCTGATCAGCAGCTAGAAGAGCAAGCCCTGTCTGGAACTTGGAAGTGTTTCTAATGACAACAGTCACAGACAGTGGCTGCTTTGGTAAAGTGAGCTGCGAGATTACCTGGCTGGGGACAGGCTCTGCCAGGAAAAGCAACAGACCTTTCGTGTTGAAGATATCCGGCCCCAAGCACCTCTTTTACTCATCTTCTATCAGTTGACATAATCCCCCAGACAGTTAGGATGGTCTCAGTTAGCCCATACAGGCATGTTTCCCTCTTGACCTTCGAAGGAAAAGCTGCAAAGCAGTACCTAAACAATTGTGCATGATTCCTGGCTCAGCCAAGCCCCTCAGCTTCAATGCTTCCTTTTTCTTTCTCTGCAGGGGACTGAGTGAACTAAGAAAGCTTTCATTTTTGTTAGCACCTCTCTACTTGGCTTTTTAAAACTATGGTTCTTTTTATGATGTATGGTACTTACTTTAGTTTGCCTCTATAAAATAACAAAATACATTAAGTCTCTCTATTCCCTTTGTTGTTTGGGCAATAACATTCCTTAGATTGCATGTGACAGTTTCTAGGCATTTATGATAGAGAAGAAAAATATTATCAAGATTGAATAGAGATATAAATCATGGCGGCTACAGCATCTTGGCATTTGTTTTCCTTGAGCTTAAATCCACAAGTTTTCTGGAAACTGAAAGCTTGCAGCTCTGGAGCCAGGAGTCAACTTTGCTCCCACTGAGCTGTAAGAAGCAAGAATTAAAGAGGCAAGTGAGAGAACCTGGAGTTGTTTTCAGAGTCTCAGTCTCTATAGAAGAACCGAAATTTATTTACACCTGTTACTAAACTTTCAGGCTCCCACTGTTTTTGCCCTGGGATGATCTGCCCAAAGACTTGGGGAGGTTTCCATGGTAATTCAGAAGAAAATATCCCCCTCTATCTTCCAAGATTTGAGGGCAGAAACATTGTGGAATTAAAACCTGGGTTAAGAAATGAGGAACAAGATTTGACTTTAGCCTAAGAATCCACAGAATTAACATCCTTCTATTCTCTTTTGGTTTCCTAGTGAAATGACATATAGAAGGAAAACAATAAGTATGCACTTATTGGAGGTTGTTAAATGAATAGAGGGTTCAAATGGGAAATGCCCTTTCAGAGCAAGTGAAGAAGAGGTACAAGGCTGTTGTCTCAGAGTTTTTGAAGGTAAATTGGGTTCTACTACAACAATTCTCCTTAGAAAGATGTTCATTAGTCCATGTATTCAAATATCATTATCCCAGCATCTTTGGGTTCATGAAAGGGGGTATTTCACTGGAAAGGAAATTTTTTTAAAGAGTTGTGAGAAAAGTAGCTGTTCAAAATCTTGGATGAGCACAAATCAATCCTGTAAGAACACTTTAATCTTTGACAAAAAGGGGGGTAAAGTAATCTCCCAGGTGGCATTTTCTGAGTTTTCATAGCTCTGAAATTCCTATAGGGGTTTAAGGGATCTTTGCTTTATTGCAGACAGATGGACTAGGAATGGCCAACAAAATCCATTAAAATCAATAGTTAGCAGAGGGTGGGATGCCTTTGGCAGTATAAACACTCTGCCAACAAAGAAAGCTAGAATAAGCCTTGCTCACCAATCCTTTGCTCTAAACCAACTTGCTAGCTAAGCTCTAAGGGAGAGTGGGGAGAAAGTCAGCTAAGAAGCTTTTAATGGAAAAGGAAAAAAAAAGTACAAAAGTTCTACTCTTAACACACAGTTAGGCTAAACGTATCTTAAATCATAGATTAAAAATAGCTGTTTCCACTCTGGTAGTGGATGTTGATTACGAGGGAGGCTATGCATTTGTAGGAATGGGGAGTATATAGAAAATCTCCATACCTTCTGTGCAATTTTTCTGTGAAGCTAAAAACTACTCTAAAAAATAAAGCCTACTTACAAAAAATAACAACAACAAAGAAAGTAGCTTTGTCTAACTGGCACATGAAGAGGTAAATGGGTTAATAAGGAGGGCAGGAATATGTCTGTTTTGTTTTTCCCAATTTACTACTGAATTCTTACTTCAGCATTTCTAATGGGCAAATTCAGGGTCTATTCACCTTGTTTTAAAGGTATCATAAATAAAATCTGGAATTGGGAATGAAATGTAAATATTTAACTTAATAGAGTTAGAAAGAAAATGCAATTCATACTTAAGAAATGCCTGCATCTTATTTGTATGTGCATGTTCAATAAATGATAACATAATGTATTGTCTGTGTATATATTTGGCAAAACATTGACCTATTTATCTGACTCTGCAAGACTGAGCTACTGGCAACCCAGTATGTTTCCAAAACATATTTAATGTAAAGCTATCCTCTAATTTCCTGAATCCCATTAAAAGTGCTCATGGGGAGACTGATGTCCTGCTCACAGCTAAAGGTTACGGTGCACCGTTTAGGGCAATTTTGGTGGCTAAACCAAGCACCTGGCGACTAGAGGAGGGCAGCAGGCAACACTCATGTCACTGGCCCCTTGTTTCAAGGGCACTTACTTTAATTAACAAACACACTGTATTTGTTCCCTGAAAAAGAAGTGGAGGATACACTTATGCGTGCACACATATGTGACTGGAAAGGGTCGGGAGAAAAAGATATGAGTCATCTCTGTTCGTCTTTCACATTTTACCATATGTTCAAGTAGGAACTTCGTTTCCTGTGCATGCACTTCACACAGTGCTAGATGAAAAATCTAAACTGGAGGTGGACCAAACTCATCGCGGCTTATCGAAGTGCAACTATTAATAATAATACAAATCTGCTCACCAACTAGGATTCTGACACCAATTCCAATACGTGTGTTCCTTCCCCATACCAAGCTTCCGTCGCCTCCCTCAACAGCAACCGCACCTCCGCCTCAGCGAGTCCGGAAAAAGCCGGAGCCGCGATGGGAGGGGCACGTCCGCAGCGAGGGCGGCTACGTAGCGTGACGGCGCGGCGCAGGGCGTTACCGCGGCTGGGGCCTCTGTATGGCCACCTGGAGAACCCAGCTGCTGGACGATTCAGGGATAGGATAGATAAAGACCAAAGGGTAGAAAACGCGATGTCAAGGAAGGAAGAGGCAGCATGTTGGAGACCTGGCACTACCCAGCCCCAGTTCTCGATAGGCTTCCGAAGGAAAGTGAGTTGAATCATGTTTTCAAATGAAAAAAGGGGCAAATGCTAAACTGGACTGGAAACTGGGGCAACAGCCGTGAACAGGGTCTGTCTCAGGCAAACTGGGAAGTAGCTTGCGTTTATTTATAATCCTGACAATATAGGGTATGTCAGTATGAGATCCACTCTTGGAAAGGATGTCCTTCTCAACTCATGATTAATTCTCTTCAACTACTTAGAGACAGAATGTGCACACAGATGTACAAACACACATGTAGTATTTTTATAAAAAAGAAACAAAAAATACTCTAAATATATGTAAATAGAGAATGAAACTGGGTAAAGTAATAATAGGTAAAGAAAGCTGGCCAAGAAGGCAGAGGATGGACTATGTTAAGAATAGTTTTCATGTCTACGTCTTTATTCCTGCCACTTCATCAGTATCTTTTTTTTTTTTTTTTTTAGATTCCATAAAATAGCTATTGGGAAGCAGCAGCATAGCACAGGGAGATCAGCTCCCGCTTTGCAACGACCTACAGAGGTGGGAGGTAGGCTGAGGAGGGAGGCTCAAGGTGGAGGGGATATGGGGATATATGTATGCATATGGCTGATTGACTTTGTTTTACAACAGAAACTAACACAGTATTGTGAAGCAGTTATACTCCAATAAAGATTCATTTTAAAAAATAGTTTTCAATTCCAAAATATACCTGTGCCTCTTGAATATTTTCTAACTATTACCTATAGATATTGATTTGCTTAACACATCTATTTAGGTTAATATGAATCTACCTTAAATTTTACATATTTCTTGCATAGGTAAATTAGTATCAGCCATTAATGTGTAAGTAGATTAGTTTAATCTAATTGTGTTACCCAAAACCTACCTTTCATCACCTACTGGATGAGGACCTGAAATAAGGTATTTGAATTAAATGGGAGGCAATTAAACAGTATTAAAAATTTGAGTTTGTACTTACATACTCTGAATCCTTTGTACTGTACCAGAACAACATGTATTTTAAAAAATAAATTAACTAATTAATAGCTATGTTAAGCTCTGTTTCTGACTAGCTGTTAAGCAGGAGTATAATTTATCTCTACTGAAAAATTTAGAATTCGACAATCTAAGTAATCCAATTGTTGGCCTGAATTTTTCAAAAGATCTGCTTGGTAAATAATCATACAAATCCTTTTATTCAAGTATTTCTGGTACACTAGTAAAAAATTGTTATATTTTCCTATCCAGTAAGGCAACACCTGGTCTCTCCCACATGCTCATGGATTTATTCGATAGTTATACTACACACACATACACACACACACACACACACACACTCCACATGTACATACAATGCATATAAAATATTATTATAAATCAATATTGCATAATATGTTCTGAAGGCATTGTCCAGAAAAAAAATGTTCAGTTTTAGGTGGTAACTTTGAAAATCTTAATTCCTTGACTGAACAAGTATCTAACTGGGGTAATGTAGTAGTGGTTTAAATGACACATCAGGACAGAACTGGGGATATATTTATAGGTTTTTTGTCTTGTGTGTGTGTGTGTGTGTTTTTTGTTTTTGTTTTTTTGCAATCTGAGGACATAGGATTCTCTGTATATTTAGATTTCCTTGTTCTTTGGGGAACAAGTCAGTATCAAATGTGCTTATCCGTGTCTTTCCTCAAAACCTAGCTGAAGAGAACTGATTGCTCTCAAAGTGAGAAAAGCTTCTCTCACCACTCTGCTACCTATTTCCCAGTAGTGGTACTCTTCATCACCCCAAAAGCCAAAATTCACACATGGAAATATACAGTTAAGTAGATGTCTTCATCCTTAATAAGTTTCTTTTCTCTTTAATAGCTTTTGATCATCATGTTCATCCCAAGCACACATATCAATTTTTCCCTAAACAAGAGGGGTTTTCTCTTATGACACCCTCTCCGTGCCCTGCATAAATATTCCTACAAAAAAAGTGACCTGTTAATTATGAGTAATTGCTTTTCTCATCCCAGGGTGACTGAGGAATAATTTCAACTAAGTATTCATAGTCAGGGATCATCAAGTGATTGCTCTCCAGATTCATTTCTCTGGGCCCAACTACTGCCTTGTTGTAGCCTGGACATGGCACTGCATTCTATCTGTCCTATTCAGCCTGAATAAGGAGGCCTTATTTGCTAAACCACTTTTAATTCTTTCTGCATAATTTAATTATGCTTCAGTGCAAAACCACCTGTGACCTTAGGTTTAGTAATGAAATCCACTCCCCAGTCACCGCTGCAGAGTGGTCTGTTTGGTAAAGATGGTGGGAAATAAGAATCTTAAATATTGTTCCTAACGGGAACAGTCATACTCGTTTTGGCTTGTTCTCTTTCAATTTTCTTGCAGGCAGTTTGCTGTTTTCTGGAGGAGATTTTGTATAAGTACCTTCACTTGGAAGATTTAAATGAAATTCAAAATGAATCATAGCTATTTCAGTGAGAAAACAGAGGGAAATGTCCTTTTTTTTTTTTCACTCTGTGAACCTGAGGGCATTTAATAAAGTCCTTTATTTCTCTCCCTAAGAACTAAGATGAAAGCATATAACATGTAATTGAATGCTACTTTCGTATAAACCTGGGTCATTTAATATTCAGTTATTAACTGGAGGTGTTATTTAGTTTTTAATGAGTCTTTCAGAACCCAGTTTCACATCTGGCAAGTTCTCTGACTAGAACAATTCATTAGTAATTTTTATACATACATGTATACCTTTTAAAAGAACTTCTTTGGATCTGCCATGGTTCTTAGTGTTACATCTTTTACATGTCCTGCCCCCAGCTTTTTCAGTTCTGGGCCTTGTGACTTTTCCTCCAAACAATGTCCACACATCCACACACACCCTTTACCATGCTGGTTGCTGAACTTCTTCCCATACTCTCACCCATAAAATGAATGTTACTTCATTTTGCTGATTTTTTAGATGCATATTTATTTTGCCACATTTTAACATCTCTGAAAATTGGCTGCCTTTCGTTCAATAGTATACTATCATCTCTGTTAGCCAGGTGGCAGTTAGAGTGCAATTGTCATTAACTCTGTTTCGGTAAACTTGGTCATATGGTCATAGCTGTTCATGTGGTCTTTTATATGCAAATGAGTATAAAGGAGCCTTTTTAAAATATTGACATATAATTGACATATAATATTATATTAGTTTCAGGTGTACAACATAATGATTTGATATATGTGTATATTGCAAAATGATCACTACAATAAGAAGTTTTAAGATCTTCTCTTAGTAATTTTCAAATATACAATACAGTATTGTAAACTAGTCACCATGGTGGTGCTGAACATTACATCCCTGGGACTTATTTTACAACTGGAAGTTTGTACCTTTGACCCCCTTCACCTATTTTGTCCACTTTATCTTTCTCTGACTTATTTCACTTAGCATAATGCCCTCAAGCTCCATCCATGTTGTCACAAATGGCAAATGTTGTCTTTTTTATGGCTGAAAAATGTATACATACATATATACATATATATGTGTGTATGTAGTATACATACACACATTCTTTTTCTATTCATTTATCAATGGACACTTAGGTTGTTTCCATGTCTTGGCTATTGTAAATAATGCTGAAATGAACACGGGGGTGCAGATATCTTTTTGAGTTAGTAGAACTGCTAGATCACATTGTAGTTCTCTTTTTAATTTTTTGAGGAACCGCTATACTTTCCACAGTGACAGTACCAATTTACGTTGCCACCAAGAGCGTACAATTGTTTCCTTTTCTCCACATCCTCTCACCAACACATAGCCATTCTAACAGGTGTGAAGTGATAGCTCATTGTGGGTCTGATTTACATTTACCTGATGATTAGTGATGTTGAGCACTTTTTCATGTGCCTGTTGACGATCTGTCTTCTTTTATAGCCAAGTGAGTATAAAGGAGCTTTTTAAATAAATGTAAAGTTAAAAAATCAGAGGTGACAAAGCACACAATTGGTACCATTTTCCCTGTTAGTGATGCATAAAATAATAATGTGTCTTATAATCAATGACATTATACATTTGATGAAATATGCTGATTCCATTGTTTCCTCTCTGTTAGGCCATCCACCCTCTGCCTAACTTCAAGACTGGTCAGTTTCTGCATCCTCTAACAGGACTTTTCAATCATTGCAGTTGCTTATTTCCCCATTTCCTATTCATACATAGACTTGTCTTTCACCCACAAAGGATCTGTATTATATTTGATTGGGCACTCTGTGGCTCATGGTCTTGTATGATTCTTATTTCAAGAATCATGGAAGATTCTAGGATTATAGAGTCAATTTAGTGTAACTGTTTCATTTACAGACAAAGAAATTGAGACAGAGTTTAAGTGTTAGTGACAGGCCTGAGACTGTGTGACCATCTATTAAAAGCCAAATGCAATCCCCAAATTAGATGAGGTTCCTGACCTTACAAGAGCTTACAGACCAAAGATCTGATAGTAGTCCCCATTTTGTTTAAGAGTGTTCTCTCATATATAACTCACCTTCTTCTTCTGTCCTTGAAAGATGTTTCATGTGCCAGATATTGTGCCTCTCCCAGTGTCTAGCTGTATACTAAATCCACACCAAAGGAAGTTAAAATGTCCTTACAATTACAAGCATGGGTGAAGTTTGCAATGCCTCAAACTCTAAGCAGCCTCATTTCATTTCTGTCAGTCTTCGCAGCCCTGTGTGCCTTTTTTCTCCCCTCAAAACTGAACGACAGAGAACCAAAAAGCACAGCAAATGAGCTCCTCATTCCTAGTCTGATTGAAAACACCAAGGCTCTCTGTGGATGTTCCTAGACATGAGATTCTCTTAATAAGAAAATTGCAACATTGTAAGCCATTCAAGCATTACAGGTCAATCAATGCCCTTCTTGTTTTGAGAAAAAAAAAAGATAATAAAGTTTTTGAAGGATGCAGAGTAGCATCAGAGGGAACTAATTATAATAAGAGTAAAAAGGATGGCCAAAAGCAGTGATGATAAAAAAGAAAAAATAAAAGCACTAAGAGGAAAAACACTTGTATCCCTTGTGATCTGTATAACTCTATTCTATTAAGAAAGAATTTTTGAACAGAAATATGATTTTCAAACTAAGATACCAAAAGAACAGAAGAAATCAATCCCTCCCTCAACCCTGCCCAATCCCAGTTGAAGGTTAAATCTGTTAAGATTTAAGTCATGGGGCTTCCCTGGTGGCGCAGTGGTTGAGAGTCCGCCTGCCGATGCAGGGGACGCCGGCTCGTGCCCGGGTCCGGGAAGATCCCACATGCCGCGGAGCGGCTGGGCCCATGAGCCATAGTCGCTGAAGCTGCGCGTCCAGAGCCTGTGCTCTGCAATGGGAGAGGCCGCAACAGTGAGAGACCCACGTATCGCAAAAAAAAAAAAAAAAAAAAAAAAAAGATTTAAGTCATGGTTTCAATTCAGCTCGCCTATGAGTAAAAGCAACAGCATTATATTCAGTGATACATGGCATTAAGGAAAGATCTTGCAACATGACTAGTCTTACTCATAGGAGTCCATGGACAGTTGTGATTTTAGAAGGACTCTCCCACCAATCAGAATAAGGTGCATCCAGGCTCAGGAATTTGCTAAGGTGGAATAAAGAAAGTAAAAATGCAAATATACCAGGCTGTCATTACATGTTAAGCAACTGTCCACTGTTAATGTCTCAGAGTGATCTCATTCATCATGTATTGTTCTAAGGGAATAGCTAAGTAACCACATCTTTCTCGAGGATACACACAATAGATATAATCTCTCATGAAAGGAATGGAGCAAATGATGGAGAGGCCAAAGGAAGTGATGTGAATGAGTGAGAGTAGTTTTAAGGCAACAGGAGGATCTTGGGCTGGCCCAGTAAGTAACCAAAGACAGATGCTAAGAATTTCTTTCATCTACATTCAGTTTTCAAAATATGAAATGAACAAGCAAAATGGGGTATATATGATATTGGTGGGTGGGGCATAGAGTTAGAGGGATCTGGGATGAAACATGGAAGGGGTCAAGAAAGAGGGATAGGAGGCAGGAGCTGGAGAGAGTTTGAATCTATCTTTATGATCCTCTGAGTCCATGATCTTACCTAGTGGCTTTACTGAATTAATCCAGTTAACTGGAATGCCATTTTATTCTCTCTTGAATAACCCTTTCTTATATGCAGTTAACTAAAAATCCATCTTTAAAAAATATTAAAGAATTTCTGTAGTTTAGCTGTTTTAAAGCCATGATCTGAAAAGTAGGCTTTTGTCTACAAAATTGTATTGATATCAGTCTTTTCTCTCTTTGTTTCTCTCTCAGTCTCTCTCTCTTTCTCTCCCTGCACCCCTCCTATACACACACACACATGCACACACGCACATGCATACACACATACATATATGTATATATGTCCAAACATATTAATTGCCTCTACAAATATACACATTTATATTGTATATTATATATCCTCTCTCCATTATATATATGTGTATACACATACACACACACACACACACACACACACATATGCAGTTCATACAATACAGATCTTGCAGAAACACATTTAATGCTCACTTCTTGTTGGTTTTACTCTGTACTAGAGACATTTCATTATTTTAAGCACAATACAAATATTAACTCATGTGTTCCTCACAATAACCCTATGAGAAAGTTATTTTCATTTTATAGTTGAGGAGAACGTGGTACAGGGAGGTGAAATCAGTTGTACAATGAGGTGCAGATAATAAACTATGGGGTCAGGATTTGAACTCAAGGAATCAAAGACCAGAGCCATATTCTTAACCCCTGAGCTCTCCTGCCTCATGGGCAGTGCTTGCCATTCCCTACCACTCACTTGGGCGGAGCCTCTCATGACTCTTTATATAGACTAGATCCCTTAGGATTCAGAGATTTGTAAATGTTGTCCCTCTGCCTGGATATTTTTTCCTCCCTGTGATGGTTAATTTCATGTGTCAATGTGACTGGCCTAAGGGACATCCAGAATAGCTGGGAAAACCTTATTTCTGGGTATGTCTCTGGGGATGTTTCTGGGAGAGATTAGCATTTGATTTGTGGACTGAGTAAAGAGATCTACCCTTAGCAACGTGAGCAGATTGTGGGTCTTCTCAGTCTCCATAACCACCTGAGCCAATTCCTATAATTAAGAAATGAAATAAATAAGTAACTAAATAAATGTATAAAATGTCTTACTGGTTCAGTTTCTCTGGAGAACTCTGACGAATACATTCCCCTTCTCTGCCTGGCAAAACTCTAGCCAGTCTTCAAGTCATAGCTCAAATGCCTTTCCTCTCTTGCAGCCTTTCCTGATTGTTATTTATACTCCAACAGATACAGGACTTCTCTCCCCTGCCAACCCTCCAAATTACTGGTACCTGCTTATATTTCTGTCTTTTACCCTAGAGTCCATCCTCTTTGGCATGAAAGAGTTATCTTATTTAACTTTATATCACTTTTATCTAGCACCCTGCCTCACAGAGAAAGAAGTGTAGAGAACGCCTTCCAGGAGTCTACAGTCAGCATATCAAATCAATCACCTGGTTTGATGTCACCTATTCTGCAACATAAAGGCTTATGTTTTCCACCATTAGAGTTTGTCTTCACATTATGTATGTGCTTTGAAATATATGACATCCATCATAAAAGTTTCTGGTAACTTGTCAAGACCATGAAAACTTATAACCTATGGAATAATATGTAGAGGAGAAGTTTTTATTATTTTAAGCTCAAATCAGTAGGCCCTTGCCCCTCTCTGTTTGAAGTATTACAGATTATGCACATTAATTAATTCAGTTGCAATAGTCAGTAATGAGTGTTTATGTTAAATCAGTGGCTAAATAATCCCAATATTCACATTTTTTTTCTTTTTAATTTTAAGAATTTAAGCCTGGGCTTAAAGGAGGAGTTACTTGGTTTCTTTGTCTATGTTTCATTATGCAACGTAGTAGGAGTGGGGAGCTAGTGGAGGAAGTACTTCATTTCCCCCTTAACTATTGTCTTCTATCTGTCTGTAGCTAATTTTTTTGTAGTAGCTAGTAGGGAAGAAAGTGAACAGTCAGATCTGGGTACCAATCCTCATCACATCCAACACAGCTAGTGTTATATAAAGAGGTTCAAAAATCAGAAGAGAGAAAAATTACATTCAATCAAAAATGCTCAGAGAGACGTGGTAGAGGAGTTAATACTTAGAAAGGCTTTTAATGTTTGTGTATATAGGAAGAAGAAAAGAAGACATTCCAAGTAGTGAAAACAATAGCATAAGCAAGCTGTGGCAGGAAAAGTTGTGAGAAATATTTGGAGACTATGACTTGTCTATTTGACTTGAGTGTAGAACACAGGTATAAAAGTCAAAAGTGTAAAACTGAAAAGAATGTTGGAATTATATTATGAAAGGATTTTTAAGACAGAATGAACAATTTTATTTGATTCTATAAGCCTCAAGGAGAATGATGGTATCTTAGCTTGGGCTCTTATAACAAAATACCATAGACCGGCTTAAACAACAAACATTTATCTCACACAGTTCTGGAGGCTGGGAAGTCCAAGATCAAGGTGCCAGCTAATGCTGTGTCTAGTGATAGGCGTCTCCCTGACTTGCAGACAGTTAGTGGTCTTCTTACTCTACTCTCACATGGTGGAGAAAGAGATCATCTCTCTGGTATCTCTGCTAATACAGCACTAATCCCATTATGAAGGCTCCAGCTCCATGATCTAATTACATCTCAAAGCCACCATCTCCTAATATCATGAAATTGGGGATTTGTCTTTCAACATGTATTTTGCAAGGACACAAACCTTCAGTGCATAGTAGACAATGATTTTACCAAGCCAAGCTTTAAAAGAATTAATCTGACAGAAATGGCTAAAATGAATTGGAGTGAGAGATAAGAATATCAAAATATTAAATAGGAAACAGGATTGTGTTCTACCTTAAGTGACCTCAATTAGCATGACAGGAGGATACTAATGAGAAAACACATCTTTTTTTAAAATTCAATTTTATTTACTTTATCATGAAAAACCCAATACAATATAATTTTTAAACATTAGATACTGTGGTGGCTTTGTATTCTGCCAGCCTACCAAAGTTGAAATAATATTTTGAAAAATTCCTCTTTAGGTTCAAAATATGGTCAACTGTGATAGAAATTACCATGAGACTTGGAAGGTTGAAATAGAGCAGAAAACATTTTTTATGCTCTGAAATTTGGGTTCAGTTTTGTATTTTTTTTTAACATCTTTATTGGAGTATGGTTGCTTTACAATGGTGTGTTAGTTTCTGCTTCATAACAAAGTGAATCAGCTATACATATACATATATCCCCATATCTCCACCCTCTTGCTTCTCCCTCCCAACCTCCCTATCCCACCCCTCCAGATGGTGACAAAGCACCAAGCTGATCTCCCTGTGCTAGGTGGATGCTTCCCACTAGCTATCTATTTTACATTTGGTAGTATATATAAGGCCATGCACTCTCTCACTTCATCCCAGCTTACCCTTCCCCCTCCCCATATCCTCAAGTACATCCTCCAATTCTGCATCTTTATTCTTGTCCTGCACCTAGGTTCTTCAGAACCATTTTTTTTTACTTGATTCCATATATATGTGTTAGCATATAGTATTTATTTTTCTCTTTCTGACTTACTTCACTCTGTATGACAGACTCTAGGTCAATCCACCTCACTACAAATAACTCAATTTCATTTCCTTTTATGACTGAGTAATATTCCATTGTATATATGTGCCACATCTTTATCCGTTCATCTGTAGATGGACACTTAGGTGCTTCCACATCCTGGCTATTGTAAATAGAGCTGCAACGAACATTGTGGTACGTGACTCATTTTGAATTATGATTTTCTCACGGTATATGTCCAGTAGTGGGATTGCTGTGTTGTATGGTAGTTCTATTTTTAGTTTTATAAGGAACCTCCATACTGTTCTCCATAGTGGCTCTATCAATTTACATTGCCACTAACAGTGCAAGTGGGTTCCCTTTTCCCAAATCCTCTCCATCGTTTATTGTTTGTAGATTTTTTGTGATGGCCATTCTGACCTGTGTGAGGTGATACCTTATTGTAGTTTAGATTTTCATTTCTCTAATTATTAGTGATGTTGAACATCCTTTAATATGTTTGTTGGAAATCTGTATATCTTCTTTGGGGAAATGTCTATTTAGGTCTTCTGCCCATTTTTGGATTGGGTTGCTTGTTTTTTTGATATTGAGCTGCATGAGTTACTTGTAAATTTTGAAGATTAATCCTTTGTCAGTTGCTTTGTTTGCAAATATTTTCTCCCATTGTGAGGGTTGTCTTTTTGTCTTGTTTATGGTTTCCTTTGCTGTGCAAAAGCTTTTAAGTTTCATTAGGTCCCATATGTTTATTTTTGTTTTTATTTCCATTTCTCTAGGAGGTGGATCAAAGAGGATCTTGCTGTGATTTATGTCATAGAGTGTTCTGCCTATGTTTTCCTATAAGAGTTTTATGTGTCTGGCCTTATATTGAGGACTTTAATCCATTTTGAGTTTATTTTTGTGTATGGTGTTAGGGAGTGGTCTAATTTCATTCTTTTACATGTAGCTGTCCAGTTTTTCCAGCACCACTTATTGAAGAGGCTGTCTTTTCTCCATTGTATATTCTTGCCTCCTTTATCAAAGATAAGGTGACCATATATGCATGGGGTTATCTCTGGGCTTTCTATCCTGTTCCACTGATCTATATTTCTGTTTTTCTGCCATAATCAAGAACATACTGTCTTGATTACTGTAGCTTTGTAGTATAGTCTTGAAATCAGGGATCCTGATTCCTCCAGCTCCGTTTTTCTTCCTCAAGATTGCCTTGGCTATTTGTGGTCTTTTGTGTTTCCATACAAATTGTGAAATGTTTGGTTCTAGTTCTGTGAAAATTGGCATTGGTAGTTTGATAGGGATTGAATTGAATCTGTAGATTGCTTTGAGGAGTATAGCCATTTTCACAATGTTGATTCTTCCAATCCAAGAACATGATGTATCTCTCCATCTATTTGTATCATCTTTAATTTCTTTCATCAGTGTCTTACAGTTTTCTGCATACAGGTCTTTTGTCTCCATAGGTAGGTTTATTCCTAGGTATTTTATTCTTTTTGTTGCAATGATAAATGCGAGTGTTTCCTTAATTTCTCTTTTAGATTTTTCATCATTCGGGTATAAGAATGCAAGAGAGTTCTGTGCAGTAATTTTGTATCCTGCTACATTACCAGATTCATTGATTAGCTCTAGTAGTTTTCTGGTAGCATCTTTAAGATTCTCTATGTATAGTATCATGTCATCTGCAAACAGTGACAGCTTTACTTCTTCTTTTCTGATTTGTCTTCCTTTTATTTCTTTTTCTTCTCTGATTGCTGTGGCTAAAACTTCCAAAACTATGTTGAATAATACTGGTGAGTGTGGGCAACCTTGTCTTGTTCCTGATCTTAGTGGAAATGGTTTCAGTTTTTCACTGTTGAGGATGATGTTGGCTGTAGGTTTGTCGTATATGACCCTTATTATGTTGAGATAAGTTCCCTCTATGCCTACTTTCTGGAGGGTTTTTATCATAAATCTGTGTTGAATTTCATCAAAAGCTTTTCTGCATCTATTGAGATGGTCATATGGTTTTTATACTTCAGTTTGTTAATATGGTGTATCACATTGATTGGTTTGCATATATTGAAGAATGCTTGCATTCCTGGGATAAACCCCACTTGATCATGGTGTATGATCCTTTTAATGTGCTGTTGGATTCTGTTTGATAGTATTTTGTTGAGGATTTTTGCATCTGTGTTCATCAGTGATATTGGCCTGTAGATTTCTTTCTTTGTGACATCTTTGTCTAGTTTTGGTATCAGAGTGATGTTGGCCTCGTAGAATGAGTTTGGGAGTGTTCCTCCCTCTGCTATATTTTGGAAGAGTTTGAGAAGGATAGGTATTAGCGCTTCTCTAAATGTTTGATGGAATTCACCTCTGAAGCCATCTGGTCCTGGGCTTTTGTTTGTTGGAAGATTTTTAATCACAGTGTGAACTTCAGTGCTTGTGATTGGTCTGTTTATATTTTTGCTTTCTTCCAGGTTCAGTCTCAGAAGGTTGTGCTTTTCTAAGAAATTGTCCGTTTCTTTCTGGTTGTCCATTTTATTGGCATATTGTTGCTTGTAGTAATCTCTCAGGATCCTTTGTATTTCTGCAGTGTCAGTTGCTACTTCTCCTTTTCATTTCTAATTCTGTTGGTTTGAGTCTTCTACCTTTTTTCTTGATGAGTCTGGCTAATGGTTTATCGATTTTGTTTATCTTCTCAAAGAACCAGGTTTTAGTTTTATTGATCTTTGCTATTGTTTCCTTCATTTATTTTTCATTTATTTCTGATCTGTTCTTCATGATTTCTTTACTTCAGCTAACTTTAGGGGTTTTTTGTTCTTCTTTCTCTAATTGCTTTAAGTGTAAGGTTAGGTTATTTGAGTTGTTTCTTGTTTCTTGAGATAGGATTGTATTGCTATAAACTTCCCTCTCAGAACTGCTTTTGCTGCATCCCATAGGTTTTGGGTCGTCGTGTTTTCATTGTCATTTGTTTGTAGGTATTTTTTGGTTTCCTCTTTGATTTCTCCCATGATCTCTTGGTTATTAAGTAGTGTATTGTTTAGCCTCCATGTGTTTGTATTTTTTACAGATTTTTTTCCTGTAATTGATATCTAGTCTCATAACGTTGTGTTCAGAAAAGATACTTGATATGATTTCAATTTCTTTAATTTACCAATGCTTGATTTGTGACTCAAGATATGAATTATACTGGAGAATGTTCCATGAACACGTGAAAAGAAAGTGTATACTGTTGTTTTTGGATGGAGTGTCCTATAAATATCAATTAAGTGCATCTTGCTTAATATATCATTCAAAGCTTCTGTTTCCTTATTTATTTTCATTTTGAATGATCTGTCCATTGGTGAAAGTGGGGTGTTAAAGTCCCCTACTATGATTGTGTTACTGGCGATTTCCCCTTTTATGGCTGTTAGCATTTGCCTTATGTATTGAGGTGCTCCTATGTTGGGTGTATAAATATTTACAATTGTTATGTCTTCTTCTTGGATCGATCCCTTGATCATTATGTAGTGTCCTTCTTTGTCTCTTGTAGTAGTCTTTATTTTAAAGTGCATTTTGCCTGATGAGTATTGCTACTCCAGCTTTCTTTTGATTTCTATTTGCATGGAACATCATTTTCCACCCCCTCACTTTCAGTGTGTATGTGTCCCTAGGTCTGAAGTGGGTCTTGTAGATAGCATATATATACAGATCTTGTTTTTATAACCAGTTTTTTTTACAGCCAGTTTATGTCTTTTGGTGGGAGCATTTAATCCATTTATTTTTAAGGTAATTATTGATATGTATGTTCTTAATACCATTTTCTTAACTGTTCTGGGTTTGTTATTGTAGGTCTTTTTCTTCTCTTGTGTTTCCTGCCTAGAGAAGTACCTTTAGCATTGTAAATCTCGTTTGGTGGTGCTGACTTCTCTTAGCCTGTCTTTTCTGTAAAGGTTTTAATTTCTCTGTCAAATCTGAATGAGATCTTTGCTGGATAGAGTAATCTTTGTTGTAGGTTTTTCCCTTTCATCACTTTAAATATGTCCTGCCACTCCCTTCTGGCCTGTAGAATTTCTGCTGAAAGATCACCTGTTAACCTTATGGGGATTCCCTTGTATGTTATTTGTTGTTTTTCCCTTGCTGCTTTGAATATTTTTTCTTTGTATTTAATTTTTGATAGTTTGGTTAATATGTGTCTTGGCATATTTCTCCTTGGTTTTATCCTGTATGGGGCTCTCTGTGCTTCCTGGGCTTGATTAAATATTTCTTTCCCCATATTAGGGAAATTTTCAATTATAATCTCTTCCAGTATATTCTCAGTCTGTTTCTTTTTCTGTTCTTCTTCTGGGACCCCTATAATTCGAAATTTCGTTTGTTTAATGTTGTCCCAGAGGTCTCTGAGGCTGTCCTCAATTCTTTCATTCTTTTTTCTTTATTCTGCTCTGCAGTAGTTATTTCCACTATTTTATCTTCCAGGTCACTTATCCATTTTTCTGCCTCAGCTAGTCTGCTATTGATTTTTTCTAGAGAATGTTTAATTCATTTATTGTGTTTTCATCATTATTTGTTTGCTCTTTAATTCTTCTAGGTCCTTGTTAAACGTTTCTTGTATTTTCTCCCTTGTATTTCCAAGATTTTGGATCATCTTTACTATCATTTCTCTGAATTCTTTTTCAAGTAGACTGCCTATTTCCTCTTCATTTGTTTGTTCTGGTGGGTTTTTACCTTGCTCCTTCATCTGCTGTGTGTTTCTCTGTCTTCTCATTTTACTTAGCTTACTGTGTTTGTTGTCTCCTTTTCGCAGCCTACAGATTTGTAGTTGCTGTTCTTTTTGGTGTCTGCCCCCAGTGGCTAAGTTTGGTTCAGTGAATTGGGTAAGCTTCCTGGTGGAGGGTACTGGTGCCTGTGTTCTGGTGGATGAGGCTGAATCTTGTCTTTCTGATGGGCAGGTCCACATCCGGTGGTGTGTTTTGGGGTGTCTGTGGCCTTATTATGATTTTAGGCAGCCTCTCTGCTAATGGGTGGGGTTGTGTTCCTCTTGCTAGTTGTTTGGCATAGGATGTCCAACACTGTAGCTTGCTAGTCATTGAGTGGAACTGGGTCTTAACATTGAGATGGAGATCTCCAGGAGATTTTCACCATTTGATATTACATGGAGCCAGGAGGTCTCTGGTGGACCCATGTCCTGAACTGGCTCTTGCACCTCAGAGGCAGAGGCCTGACACCCGGCCGGACCACCAAGACTCTGTCAGCCACACGGGTCAGAAGAAAAGGGGCAAAAGAAGAAATGAAATTGAAAAAAATAAAATAAAATAAAGTTATTAAAATAAAAAATAATTATTAAAAATAAAAATATTAAAAAGTAATAAAAAATGAAAAAAAAGAAAGAAACAAGAAAGCAGTCAAACCAAAAAACAAATCCACCAGTGATTACAAGCACTAAAAAACTATACTAAAACAAGAAACAAACCAAAAAAACCACAACAGACAGAACTCTAGAACAAATGGTAAAAGCAAAGCTATACAGACAAAATCACACAAAGTGTACACATACACACTCAGAAAAAGAGAAAAAGGAAAAAAAATATATATATCATTGCTCCCAAAGTCCACCTCCTCAATTTTGGGATGATTCGTTGTCTATTCAGGTATTCCACAGATGCAGGGTATATCAAGTTGATTGTGCAGATTTAATCCACTGCTCCTGAGGCTGCTGGGAGAGATTTCCCTTTCTCTTCTTTGTTCACCCAGCTCCTGGGGTTCAGCTTTGGATTTGGACCCGCCTCTGCATGTAAGTCACAGGAGGGTGTCTGTTCTTCGCTCAGACAGCATAGGGTTAAAGGAGCAGCTGATTAGGGGGCTCCGGCTCACTCAGGGCAGGTGGAGGGAGGGGAACAGAATGCAGGGCCATCCTGCGGTGACAGAGGCCGGCATGAAGTTGCACCAGCCTGAGGCACACCGTGTGTTCTCCCGGGAAAATTGTCGCTGGGATCACAGAACCCTGGCAGTGGCGTGCTGCACAGGCTCCCAGGAGGGGAGGTGTGGATAGTGATCTGTGCTTGCACACAGGCTTCTTGGTGGCTGCAACATCAGCCTTAGCATCTCATGCCCATCTCTGCTGTCCGCGCTGATATCCACAGCTTGTGCCCATCTCTGGAGCTCGTTCAGGCGGTGCTCTGAATCCCCTCTCCTCGCGCACCGCAAAACAATGGTCTGTTGCCTCTTAGGCAGGTCCTGACTTTTTCCCGGACTCCCTTCCGGCTAGCTGTGGCACACTACCCCCCTTCAGGCTGTGTTCATGCAGCCAACCCCAGTCCCCTCCCTGGGATCTGACCTCCGAAGCCCCAGCCTCAGCTCCCAGCCCCGACCTGCCCCAGAGGGTGAGCAGACAAGCCTCTCGGGCTGGTGAGTGCCAGTCGGCACCGATCCTCTGTGCAGGAATCTCCCCGCTTTGCTCTCTGCATCCCCGTTGCTGTGCTCTCCTCCGTGGCTCTGAAGCTTCCCCTCAGCCAACACCCCCCCACCCCATCTCCACCATTGGAGGGGCTTCCTAGTGTGTGGAAACTTTTCCTCCCTTTTCTTCCTTCACAGCTCCCTCTCAGAGGGGCAGGTCACTTCCTTATTCTTTTGTCTCTGTTTTTACTTTTTTTTTTTTTTTTCTTCAGTACATGAGCCTCTCCCTGCTGTGGCCTCTCCCTTTGCGGAGCACAGGCTCTGGACGCGCATGGTCAGCGGCCATGACTCACGGGCCCAGCTGCTCCGTGGCATGTGGGATCATCCCAGACCAGGACACGAACCCATGTCCCCTACATCGGCAGGAGGACTCTCAACCACTGCGCCACCAGGCAAGCACTGTTTTTTTCTTTTTTCTTTTGCCCTACCCAGGTACATGGGGAGTTTCTTGCCTTTTGGGAAGTCTGAGGTGTTCTGCCAGCATTCAGTAGGTGTCCCTTAGGAGTTGTTCCACATGTAGATATATTTCTGATGTATCTGTGTGGAGGAAGGTGGTCTTCACGTCTTCCACCATCTTGAAGGTCTCCCTGAGAAAACACATCTTAACTTGCTTACTAAATAATAGTGGAAATAAGACTATCACATAGCATTTGTTATTTGTCTGGCATTAAGCTAAATATTTTATATATTTTATCACATTTAAATCTCACACGTTACCAGGCAATAATATTAGTAATGACAATAATGATGATGGTGAAAAGTAAAAATCACATAGTGCTTAATGTGAGCCAGACAGTATTCTAAGCACTTTAAATAAATCCTGAAAACAACCTTATGAAAGAGGAAATATTAATATTCCCATTGTATAGTTTAGAAAACAAAGGCCAAGGAAAGTTAAATAGGTAGTTTTATCTCTATTTCATAGATGAAGAATCAGGGTTCAGATAGGTGAAACGATTCATCTAAGATCATTTGGCAAATAATAGTTCAATAGTTTAAGTCTCAGTTTAATTTCAAAGTTAGCTGTCTTTCTTTTCCATAAATAAAAATAGATATTATACAAAGTTAAGCCCATATTAATTATTAATATATTTTTATATAATTTCAAATATATCTCTATTATAATTGGATACATTACTTAACATGGAAGTTATGGCTTCAGTAACAAAAACTCAAATATGTAAGTGGTTTAAACAAGGTAGAAGTTCATTTGTTTTTCAGGCAACAAGTCTGGTATAAACCACTCATGGATAGGAAAGGAAAGTCCTATGCTGTCAGAAACACAATTGGCTTTAATTTTGTTGCTTTACTAGCCTGATCATGGACCATTTCTAGGTCCAAGATGGTGACTCTGTTTCCACCCATAACCCTCACAAGTCAACCAGTAGGCAAGTGGAAAGATTAATGCATGCATTCTTTCTTTAATGACATTTTAGAAAATATACATACACTTCTATTTTTACCCCATGACCAGAACTTAAGTAACACCCTGCCATCCAGTTGCAACGGAGACCAGGAAATATCTTTTGAGAGAATTCTCTTTTCAAGGAAATAGGTGTAGGGGCATTTAGGGAAAACTGAGAGCTTTTGCTTCATTTTCTGTTATTAATTTAATGTTTAGCTTATCTGTCTTCACTGCTTCTAATTTAATTATTAGTTCTGTAATAATCTTGTTTCTTCTTTGATTTGCTTCTTTAGCTATGCAATCTCACTTTTCATCTCTGTTTTTGTTGCCTAGGTCTGCTGTAACAAATTACTACAAAAGTGGTGGCTTAAAATAACACAAATGTATTCTCTCACAGTTTCAGAGGCCAGAAGTCTGAAATCAAGTTGCGAAAAAGGTTGCTTCTTTCTAGAGGTTCTGAGAGAGAATTCATTCCATGCCTCTCTCTTAGCTTCTGCTGGCTACTGGCTATCCTTGGCATTTTTTAGCTTGTAGTTGCAATACCTCCAGCCTTTGCCTACATCTTCACATGGCCTTCTCTCCTGTTTCTCTACATCTGCTTCTCCCCTGTGTTTCTGTGTCTTTTTGCTCACTTATAAGGACACTCTTCATTTGATTTAGGGTCCACCCTAATGGAGAGAGATTGCATCTGAGATCCTTACCTTTATTATTATATCTGCAAAGACTCTTATTCCATATATAACATCACAGTCTAAATTTCTGCGTGAACATATTTTTGGGAGCCACAGTTCAGCCCATTACAGTCTCATTTTGCTATTTTATCATCTTTTTGAATTATGTATTTATTGAATTTATGTTTTTAATAAGTTTTTTCTACAGCCTAAATCATCTCTTAAAATTTTTCACCTTAATTCTTTTCCTTTCTTTTTTTTTTTTTTTTTTTTTTTGCAGTACGTGGGCCTCTCACTGTTGTGGCTTCTCCCGCTGTGGAGCACAGGCTCTGGACGTGCAGGCTCAGTGGCCATGGCTCACAGGCCCAGCCATTCCGTGGCATGTGAGATCTTCCTGGACCAGGGCACGAACCCGTGTCCCCTGCATCAGCAGGAGTACTCTCAACCACTGCACCACCAGGGAAGCCCTCACCTTAATTCTTACATTATATTTTATTTAAGATTGTTTTGTCCATATAAATTATTGTGCTATTTTTCTTCTTTCTTTTCTCTCTTTTGTTGTCTATAGGAATATTTTTCTTTCAAAAATTTTTTTATGATGATGATGATAGGGAAGTGGACGTATAATTTCTTGGCCACCATGATATTCTTTTTCCATCTTACTTCATCCTGTATGTCTTTGTCCAGACCTTCTGTTCATTTTGATATAATGTGGATGATTTATTTTTGTCTCTCTTCCTAAATATCAGAATAGAAACCTGTTGTTTCTTCTCTCTGAATATACTGTATTTTGACATTATTTAAGTAATCTGAGGACATGGAGAAGGAGGATGTATCAAACAAAATTGTATACGATATTTGACTATTTGGCATCTTCTCTCCTTTGTGAGGTATTCCAAAGTCTGTGCCAGGGTTCTCATCAATTGTGGGGGAAGAGTGAATTCTGATTATTCCATGCTAAAGCTTCCGATCATTTTTCCTGGTTCAGATTCTGGAGTCTTCTCTCCCATCATAGCATTAGCAACTTTATAGTGTTTCCCACTTCAAAGTTCCACTAGAAACTCACATATCATTTTCCACTATGTCCAGAAAGTGCTCACCAGGAGGACTGCCTCATCCACAGGTGCTTTGGGCATCACATAGGTGAAGAGTTTTCTCACCTGCTACCTACAGGGTTAGCACCTTGAAGTGGGTGGGCACTGTACTATGGTTCTTGCCAAATACCTGATACTTCACATAGGACTTTCCATCAGGCTCTGTCCTGCAGGCAGACCCAGGCACATGTGGCTTTTCAGAGCTCTTAAGGGGTCTGGCCGGGCACAAGGCAAACTGTCTGGACAAAGACATACAAGATGAAGTAAGATGGAAAAAGAGTATTATGGTAACCAAGAAAGTATATGTTCTCTTCCCTATCATCATCATCATCATCAAAAAAAAAAAGTTTTGAAAGAAAAATATTCCTGTAGATGACAAAAGGAAGAAAGGAAAGAAGAAGGCTGTCATCTCCAGGAAGCCTTCCCTGACCTGACCTTCAACTAGTGTCAACCTATGGAACTGCCCTCTCAAGACTTCTGTGCCCTGCTTGGCTCCCTCAGGAGGCAGAAGAATGAAAATGTAGACAGTAACTCAATTTTCTTTCTCAGACTTGTTGGCATTTGTTAGAATTCTTAGCAGTTGCCATCAAAGCTTGGGGGTCAAGGTAATGTGTCTAAATTCCATGCCAAAGTCCTAAATCTGTCTCTATCTCTGTCCTGTCTCTGTCTCTGTCTCTGTCTCTCTCTCTCTCTCTCTCTCTCTCTCTCTCTATATATATATATATATATATATATATGTATGTATATAATAGCTCTATCTTATATATGTAGTATTAGGCTGTGCTCTTGTTTTGATTGCTGAAGGTGATTTGTTTAATGTTTTAAAAATTTCTGTTGATTTCATCAGGTATTATGAGAATACTTTGACTTATCATTACTACATGATCTACTCTGCTCTTGCCTTCTCCTATTTCATGTTTGATGGCCCTGATCTAGAGGGGAAAATAATAACTGGAATCAAATTGATGATCTCCTTAATAATCCATTAAAAATTCAAAAATAAACTAAATGCCTTCCAAGAGTTGAGTTCACCTGATTTGATATACAAATATTTTATCAGAAAACTTGTATTGGTACCATTTTCTGAGACCAAATTATGCTGTAAAGAAAACTGGTGAGTTCAAAGTTCACAATATCAGTTGATCTTTACAATGAACATTCCCCAGATATTAATTTAACATTTTTCTGCCAAATATAAAGTCAAAAAATAATATTCCCAGCAGGCTTAAAACATAATCTCTTCTTAATGCTGAGTATGATTGAAGCTATAGAATTGCCAAATTTATGTTGCTGGTCTACAGCCATACCACCGTGAACGCACCTGATCTCGTCAAATTTATGTTGCTGCATTAGAATCACAGGCACTTATGGTATAACATGAACTATTTCAAGGAAACTGAAGGAATTGTGACTATTTAGCTATCCAGATTATAAACCAAAATGAGCAGGTAAAAATATATGTAAGCTAGTAAATATATTTTTAAAAATATACATAAGTAAATAACATCATTTCACAAGAGAAGAGGATCCAGCCAACTCTTCAATAACACAAAGCCTAAAGTACCCAGAAGAGAAGAAAAGAAAAACTATGGTGTTTTACTTTCACCTGAAATGCAATTGCTGTGAAATTGCAAGAGTGAAGAAAAAGTCATCAACATTTTTTTTTTTTGCACATAAAGGGTTGTTTTAAGAATAGGATAGAGTTACATCATAATTATAAAAATTACAGAATTAACAGATTTATATTGTTTATACTTCAAAATGCAGAGAACAGGGAACTGTCTACACATTATATTAAATAAAATTAAAAATAGGAATTTGGGAGTAGCATATACACACTACTATATATAAAATAGATAAACAACAAGAACCTACTGTATAGCATAGGGAACCATACTCAATATTTTGTAATAACCTATATAGGAAAAGAATCTGAAAAATAATATATATATATATATATATATATATATAACTGAATCACTGCTATACACCTAAAACTAACACAACATTGTAAATCAACTCTACTTCAATAAAAAATAAATATTTTTTTAAAAATGAAAAAAAATTAAAAATGAATTCAAGCTTGAAAAATGAGTTCATTTACCTAAATTTAAAATGCAAACACGAAGACCTCTGAACTATACACATTCGTTCAAACTGCACTAATGATGGAAAATACAAAAAGCACAGCATTTCTAAGGAACCACAGAGATTTCAGCCATAATTATTTTCTGTTATAATAATTGCTCTTGTTTTGTCTTTGGAGAGCTTTCTTTCTTTCTTTCTTTCTTTCTTTCTTTCTTTCTTTCTTTCTTTTTTAAGACAATTACCTTAGGAATATTTTCAGGCACTACAATTTGTGACAATCAAAACAGTCTTCTAATGGGTCCACAGCATTCAGAGATTCAAGCCCAACGCACTTCGGGGTTTGGCAAAACAATAATAGAAATGAAATCTGGTTTAGAAACAATTGTGATTGTTTTAAGAATGCACAGTGCCTTCAAATGTTGCATGACATACACAACTGGAAAATCACCTTCTGTTGGCACTACATTTGCTTCACCAGTGCATTTTATCCTACAACCACTAAAACAGCACAGTTAATCAAATATACAGAAACCAAAAACAAATAAAAACAAAGATAGAAAACAAAAATATATTTAACACACAATTTTAGTCAGTTACATTGAACATTCTTAGAATAGAGCATGCAAAAAAGGATGCTCTGCTTTTAAGGTTTTCCTTTGAAGCTTTACCTGTCAGCCAGACATCACACATGCACACACACAACACAATAATACTATAGCAGGTCCATGAGAAAGACCAATACATTTAATAGAGATTCATGTCTTGTGTTGTCACAGTCCCATGATAATTTTGGAAATTAATGTTCTATTCCTAGAACAAGGAACCAAAAAGAAGGAAATTTTAAAGTCACATGGGTCTGCATTGGGTTAAACAAAGTGGGAAAGGAAGGTACACAACGGTACCCTTTCTAACAATGCCAACCTTTGCATTTATTTGGACCACCTTTTCCATATTATCAAAGTGTATTTAGATTATTTCCTATTCCTTGCAAGATTATCTTAATATAGAAATACATGAAAATGGTGTGCATACAGTTTTTTGCTGAAGTTTTGCATTTTTCTTAGGCTTTACCATCAAACTCAGAGAATTGCAGCTCATTGTTTATGCATAGGCACTTCAGTTTTCTCAGATTCTCTGGTCTTGGAAAGAAAAATAAATAAATTCATTCAAACTAAAAAGTTAAGGTCTGTAAGAGGTTAACCTTCTAAAGCAGCACAGATACAAAGAAAATCTTAGTCCAAAGAATAAACTAGAAATTTGGAATTCAGTTAAGACAATAAGAAAATAATTTGGGTGAGAAGCTCTTAGCCTGTTAAAAACATGTACAGTCTCCAAAGGTAATTAAGAGTTTATAGTATATTCTACCCAAATTAAAAAAAATCAGAATGCATATTGCTTCTCGATGAAGGCTTTGTTCCTGAGATCCTAGGACTAAGTCTGGGAAATAGAGCAGAGTAGGAAGTGAGAACTTGGAATATGGCATTTGATAAACTGAGGCAAGTCCAGGATGTACAGTCCCTGGTTAAGTCGGGTCCCTCACCATCTGTCTATTTCCTCAGCGGTAAACTTATACTGTAATATTATCTGCCTCTTGGAGTTATTTTAAGGCTAACACTTGATAAAAAAAAATTAAGCGTTTTGCATAGAGCCAGACACAAACAAAAATAAGCTATTATTTTCATTAAGGTATGTAAATTATCCACTCCTACATCTATGAAACATAGGTGTTTGGTAGCTTTTGACTATTGTGAGGTTTCTCCCATGTCATCATAATGAGAAAAGATTGACAGCCAGAGGGTAGGGCTAAGGAGTTAAGAATTACTTTAAAAACTATGAAAGGCAAAGGTGTTAAACACCCAATAAGACTTGACTTCTACAATAAACACTGTGAAAATGTAGACATTATAAAGGGGACCTTAAGAAGGAGTTAATTTGCAAATAAGGTTTAATAACAGAAATTCTTCATAGTTACTGCATCAGTTTTTCCTTTGCATTATACATAATCTTTTAATTATTCTATTTTTAATATTTGCATGTATTAATTAAGCAAAGACTACAGCTCAGGAGAAAAGTGTAATTTAATAAGCAAAATTATTTAGTAGGAAAAAATGTGCTGAAAGATTAATTACGGAAGATTTTGGATTTTGCCTAATCAGTTGGGAAATAGCAAAAAGAGTCTAAAATGGCAACATGTTTCAGTATTGGTCTGGAAAATGAATTCTGGGCAGTAAGTTAGGGTCAGCAGCTTTAGATATGAGGAGATGCTTAGAAGAACAAAACCCCAGCAGAGTTAGGTTAAAAGGAGAAATAATGATTCTATAGGACAGCACTTTGAAAGGATTTTACTGAACACGATTTCCCTCAGGGCATCTGCTTCCAGAGTGGTTTCTGACCAGAGCCATTCTTCACCAAACTCTGAAAGTACTATTGCACCTCTGCTCTTGCCATTCCCCACATTTTGTTCAGCCTGCCCAGTTCTCTGACTAACCCAGACTTTCCAGTTGGAAGAGATGGCAGCTTAGAAACCCATTCACATCAAGTTACGGACTCAATGAGTTATGCTACCTAGAAGGTGTTGATTTTGTTAAAAAAAAAAGTGAACACAAGTAAAAGGAAAATATTAATATTGTAAAAAGAATCATTCTGATGTTGAATATGAGCTTCCAGATTGCATAAAAAACAACACAAAAAAGAGGAAAGAAAGAAAGTGTTATTTTGGCATTCCTGTGTCACGTTATTTAATTTATGCTGATTATACTTTATATATCAGAAATATTGCAACTTCCCTATGGAGAGGTCTATGTGGCCAGGAAGAGTACACCCTGTGGCTAACAGCCAGTAGAGAACTACAGGCCTCAGTCTAAGAACCCTGAGTAAACTTAAAAGTAGTTCTATGCCCATGGAGCCTTAAGATGATGGCATTCCCAGCTGACTCCTTAGCAGAAGTCTTGTTAGAGACTCAGAGCCTAAAAGCCCAGCTAAACCACATCTGATTCCTGACCTACACATATAGTGAAATAATATTATTTATTGCTTAACACTGCTGCATTTTGGAGTAATTTGTAGTGAACTAACAGGTCACAAATACACCTAACAACAATAGCAAGCATCTTCCTGTCTCAGTTGACAATATTCATTACAGATTTATTCTCTTGGGTTACATGTTGTTTATCCATGCTAAGATTCAGGAATGAAGACATAAGTAGGGGAAAAGGGGGATTAATCAAGAGTACCCCAGTCCTTAAGATTTTCCTGGACAACCAGTTGTGGCTTATTCGTGAAAGACCCAGGTTTCACAATTGGAAGAAATTATGTATGGCTCTCAGGTAGCTGGCATCTGACTGATTGGGCTCTGACCCACAAAGGCCATCTTCTTTTGGGAGCATGTTGCTAAAATATACCAACCTCTGTATGTGAATTATATGAATAAATGTTACAAACTTGTTCTAGATGTGCCTTGCTATAAGTGAGATTCTGTGCAAAATAGGTAGAGGAAAGCGGGCAGAAAGAAAACAGAGATGGTATTGTCATCCAGATACTTATCAGGGGTTATCTTACCATCTTAGACCATCTACTCTGACACTTTTCTTCTCATATATATCTATTCCTTTGGGCCTTCATTCACATGTTTATTGTTTTCATTTATACATTTGTTGAATATCTAATAACAATAGATAATATATATAAATACTCGCTATTATAGGCACTGTGTCAGGTGCTTTTCATATATTAATTCCTCTTAATGCTTACTACCCTTTGGTAATCTAGTTGATTTTCAGAGGTTCTGATTCAGTTGATCTTGTGCAGAGCCTAGATACCTATATCTCTAACAAACTCCTAGGTGATTTTGAACCCCATTTAATTTGGAGGGTTGCTATACTACACCATAAGTTTAAAGCACTGATATGGAACATGCCTTTTTCGAGGTAAATATGATGATTTTGGATGTTTGTTTAACAATACTTAGTCAACATTTGTAAAAGGCACTAAGATAAGAGTGTACTGATTTAGTATCAGAGTGTTCAAACAGGTGAAGAATTAGCTGTGGTTGACTGTGATGAGTGAAATAAGAGAAACAGAGGTACAATAGGAAATCAGAGCTACCATATTGCATCTAACTAGCAACTATTTTCTAATTTATTTTTTATATAATTTTAAAGGTTACATTCCATTTACAGTGTTTATAAAATATTGGCTATATTCCCCATGTTGTACAATACATCCTTGTAGTCTTATACCCAATAGTCTGTACCTCCCACTCCCAATACCCTTATATTATATTGCTCTCCCCTTCCCTCTCTCACTAGTAACCACTAGTTTGTTCTCTGTATCTGTGAGTCTGCTTCTTTTTGTTATATTCACTATTTTGTTATACTTTTTAGATTCCACATATAAATGATATCATACAGCATTTTTCTTTCTCTGTCTGACTTATTTCACTTAGTATAATGCCCTCTAAGTCCATCCATGTTGCTGCAAATGGCAAAATTTTGTTCTTTTTTATGGCTGAGTAGTGTTCCATTATATATACATACCACATCTTCTTTATCCATTCATCTGTTGATGGACACTTAGGTTGCTACCATATCTTGACAATTGTAAATAATGCTAGCAACTCCTCAGGGGGGAAAACAAACAACTAAAACTAAAAATTATAAGTTAAAAAAATAATTTGCCATTTTTAAAATATCACATTACCTCCCTTCCAGAATGTCTACTTTTCCTTAAATTAACTCTTTGCCTTTAGTACAGGTCAATGATTCCATTTAACTTTACAAATATTTATCAAGAAGTTATTGATGGCCAACAGGCACATGAAAAGATGCTCAATATTGCTAATTATTAGAGAATGCAAATCAAAACTACAATGAGGTATCACCTCACAACAGTCAGAATGACTAGCATTAAAAAGTCTACAAATAATAAATGCTGGAGAGGGTGTGGAGAAAAAGGAACCCTCCTTCACTGTTGGTGGGAATATAAATTGGTACAGCCACGATGGAGAACAGTATGGAAGTTCCTTAAAAAACTGAAAATAGAGTTACCATATGATCCTGCAATCTCACTCTTGGGCATATATCTGAAGAAAACTATAATTCGAAAAGATATATGCACCCCAGTGTTCATTGCAGCACTATTTACAATAGCCAAATATATGGAAGCAACCTAAATGTCCATCATCAGATGAATGGATAAAGAAGATGTGGCATATCTATATATCTATATATATATATATATATATATATATGATGGAGTATTAGCCATAAAAAAGAATGAAATAATGCCATTTGCAGCTACATGGATGGACCTGTAGGTTATCATACTAAGTAAGCCATACAGAGAAAGACAAAAATCATATGATATCACATATATGTGGAACTGAAAAAAAAAAGGTACAAATGAACTTATTTATAAAACATAAATAGATTCACAGACATAGCAAACAAACTTATGGTTACCGAAAGGGAAAGGGGGGAGAGAGATAAATTGGGAGATTGGGATTAATATATGCACACCACTATACATAAAATAAAGAATCAAAAAGGAGCTACTGAATAGCACAGGGAACTATACTCAGTATTTTGTAATAACCTATAAGGGAAAAGAATCTGAAAAAAGGATATATATGTATAACTGAATCACTTTGCTGTACACCCAAAACTAACACAACATTGTAAATTAAAGAAAAAAGAAGTTATGTAGGGCAGATAATGGTCCAGCAAAACTGAGGTGAGTAGCTCAACATTCCTAGCTTTAGGCAGTTTATAGTCTAACAGGAAGAAGATAAGACAAGTAAGTAAATATTACAATATGGCAGAAGAATACAAGAAAGAAATTAAGAAAAGTTCAGAAGCATGTAGCACTATCTGAGGAAAAAGAAAAACACCAACGATGTTTACATTCCTAATTTGTTCTTAGAACAGTTAAATTTTACATGCATTCAAACACATTTCTTTTTCTTCATCTTCACCATCTTGGCTCCCTCCCTCCCACAAGATCCTTTTAGGTCAGTGCTGGGTGCTGAAAAATTCCATATAACCTTCTGGAACTGACATCCATACAGACAAGAGTGAGAGAAGTCAAGTTTAAAAAATGCATATGTTGTTCTGTCAGCACCAAAACAGGACTGGAGGGTTATGAGGGACTTTTAAATTTTTCTCTCAGTTGACTGAGAGAGTGCAACCAGCTGCACTCAAATTGCATTGAAAATAGATACTCTGCAAATTCTCATCTAAATGAAAGTTTAAATTACCAAAAGCAGTCTGACCGGTTATCTTTGACTAAAGTGGTTTACAATTTGCATATAAACTTCATTTCTTTTTCTAATTATCCTGAATAAAATGCATTCATTTTCTCTGTGATTATAGGCTAGCCCTGCCAAACACCTGTGACTGCCACAAATCCTAACTTGATATTTATTTACTTCAAAGCAATCTTATTATCTAAATGATTCCAGGCGTCAAAGCCCTTAATTATTGATAGTCCATTCGACAGGGTTAGCTTCCGTGTCCTTGGGTGGGAGTTTCTGATTTGCTCCTTCTTTTTTAAGCATTACTTGGCTGTAAGGCCATATGATTCTGCTGTTAAGGGTATTGGAAATCACATTCTTATTTAATTGGAACTAGATTTAGACAGTATCAAAGAGCCAAGATTGGCAGCTGCAATTTGCAGGCTTCCAGGTAATTTTTTTTTAATCCTTGTTTATGCTTAGTCTTCAAAATAGGCATTGTATCTTTTATTTATTTCCCAACCCTTTGGAGAAAGGAACAATTTTTTTATTTCTCAGATATTTTAGAAGCAGCTGAGGATTTGCTGGAGAGACAAGATGCTGTCTTGTCTCTCCATGTTATTCTGTGGGCAAAAAGGGGTACTGATCGGGAAGTCGTTGGATGAGAGGGTTGAGAATGGCTAGACATTGCTTTGTGACAAATTTTTTTTTTTTTTCGGTACGTGGGCCTCCCACTGTTGTGGCCTCTCCCGTTGTGGAGCACAGGCTCCGCACGTGCAGACTCAGCGGCCATGGCTCATGGGCCCAGCCACTCCGTGGCATGTGGGATCTTCCTGGACCGGGGCACGAACCCGTGTGCCCTGCATCGGCAGGTGGACTCTCAACCACTGCGCCACCAGGGAAGCCCCAAAATCATTTTTAAGTATGGGATTTATAGAAATGGAGGAAGTGAGTGGAAGAGTTAAATGTGAAGACCCACCTTTGTAAAATTTTACAACTTACCAATAGGTCCCTCATGTTCAATGTCACAGAGCTAGCTCATCTTTTTCTATGCAACATTTTATTGGAAATTAGTGGTCACTGAAAGTGAATAGAGTTTCAAAAACATTTATTAGAGTTTCTCAAAGAGTAATCCCAGGACACCCCAGGGTCTTTGAGATCCTTTCAGGGGTTCCATGATGTCAACACTATTTCCGTAATAACACTAAAAAGTTGTTTGCCTTTATCACTCTCATTCTCTTGAAAATGTACAGTGAGTATTCGAGGGGCTACACATTACACGTGATTTTGCAACAGAGTGATTGCAGAGACCAATATGAGAATGTCTTTGATTAAGTTAAATGTTAGAGAAGCGCAAAACTAAAAAAAAAAAAAAAGTCCACTCTTCCCATAAAATCATTTTCTTGTTGCTATTATAGATATTTTTCATAAAATATAGTATTTATGTTACCATATAATGGGTTTATTTCTTCTTTTTAAAGTGGATTAATAAATAAATATTCCAAAAATACCTTAGACTTTTAAATATGACGTATACTATTAGACATAATCCACATAAACAAAAGATCTATGGGTGGCTAACACTTTAAGAGTGTAAAGAGGTCCTGAGGCTGAAATGTTCGACAGCCTCTGATTTATGTGAATGAATAAACTACACATTCTTCTTAACACTGACTTTTTCATCACTCGCATACTCTTGAAAGGGAGCAGAACCCTAAAGTCCTACCCTGCCATGCCCTCTGCCTGCATTTTGTCCATGGAGAAACTTTAGCCAAAGAATAAGTTAATCAGAGAAATGTGAAAATGCAGAAACAAAGGAAAACAGTCAAAGGAGACCAAATAGTGATAGCTTAGTCATTAAGCAAAGTCAAGAGCTTTTAGTTCCTCCTTAAGGGCTATAGATAATATTCTGAGCCGTATCCTGTGAGCTGTCTTATAGATGATGAAACCCACAGCAGGGGGAAGAAGTTAACTACATGATGACCAGGCTGTAGCCATGAGATAGGCTGCCACAATTCTGAGAACTGGCCTCAAGGAAATGGGAACAAACTGACCCTGGAAATGAAGATTAATTGTACTTAAAATAATCAAGATGACACTGATCAGACCACTGAATGACCAACTTCAAGATGACCGTCAGAGCTGACTGTGCTGTTTCTGCATGTAGCCCCCTCCCTCCGCCTATAAAAGCTCTTGTCCACTGATTGTCAGTTGGGGGATTCAGCCTTTGGACAGGCATCCATTCCCCCTCCACCCAGTTGCTGGCATCCAAAATAAAGCAAACTTTCCTTTCCACCAACCTGGCCTCTTTATTGGCTTTTGGGTGGCGAGCAGACGGACCCCAACTTTTGGTTACACTCTTTGGCCAAATTCTTAGTTAAGGCCTTCTTTTTGCTCTGCTTTGTACAGCTCCTATAATAAACAATGAGGATATAGCTTTCAGAAAGCACACACTTTGGTGTTAGAAGTCTACTTGCAAAAAGGTAATTATATAGTAAAATTGATAGGCTCAGTTGCTGTGGTAACACAGATGATTAATGTGACAAGCACTGCTTGGGAGAGTCAGGCAGGGCTTGATGGACAACATCTGGCTTATAATATTTAACCAGCATTAAAATTAAACCTCTGCACCTTCCTTTCTCCTTATCATCTTCTCCTCCCCACTTCTCAACCCACGAGCTTTTAGATCCCCTTAAAAAGACTATTGGTTCCTCATGTGTGACTCCATCCAGCAGCCTTGCAGAAGTACTTCTAGCATTTCTTCCTGAAATGCAAACTTTTAATGAAGCAAAGGCATGGGCAGGGGTACAGTGCTGTGGCTTGGGAGGCTGGAGGCTCACAATCCGGGTGTAGATAAAGCAGCGGTATCTTAGTGGCCCGTAAATCAATCTAAATGGCCATGGGCTTAAATCATACGGGGAAAGGCGGGGAGAGGGAAAAAGGATTTGCAATGGTTGTCAAGCAGATGGGCCATGGGGTCTACCTATTGCCATTGCCAGATCAATGAAATGCTTTATTAATGCTTGCTCTGAGCTATCACATATCAGGGATGATCTCTTGTTGTGTGCTTCGGAACAGAGGTAGCATGAACACAATACGACACTCTATTAACCATATGTGTCAGTCAGGAAAAACCCAGTAGATTCTACTTTGTCAGCAGCCTAGCTCACTGCGTGTGGGTGGAGACAAAGCCTTTCATTACCACACTTCCTGGAGACCTCCTGTTTCCAGGCATCGCCCAGATCAATTCTGTATACCTGAACTAATGTTCCAGTTCGGAAATCTGAAAGGTGAACCACAGGATTGCATTTATTGTCTCCGCTTGTTACATTGCTCAGGCCACGATTCAGTGCTGATAGAGGTTCACAACATAACTCCTCTTTCCTTTTCTCTTCTGCCTTAAACTCAGATTTCTCACCCTTTTAATTGTGTGTAATCATGATGTTGACTAGGAGAAAGCAGTGCTTTTTCCTGAGTTTAGCTGAGTTCTCAGCCTTCTGCTCTTACTCTTTCTCTTGACAAAGACTGGAAATTTACCAAGTTAAGTAGACTCAGTTTGGTGAACTGAGATATTTTTTTAACCTTTTTTTTGAACATCTCTTTAAACCCTTAGCTCCAGGGAACTGGAAGGAAATTCCAGCTGCCGTCCCTGGTTTCTGTGTTGGCTCAAAATAATTATTTTGTTAAATGAATGAACCGATCTTGTTATTTGTTTTACAAAACACAAGTAAGAAAATAAAGACTCTTAATTTTCAGAAGCAAGATTTTTATTACACTTAGGAAAAAAATCATTGGGTATTGTGGTATTGTAAAGACATATATTATTTAACCCTTTTATTGCTTTTTTCTTTATAGGAATATATATTCACTTTTCTAAGCTGATGGCTTCCTGTTTTGTCTCCGATTTCATTATTTACTTCCTGAAATAAGACTGAAGGAGTTGGTCTGTCTTTATACTTATCCAAGGAAATTATAACTTAAAATTATAAGCATTAACATGCATTAATAAAAGGTTATAAATTTTATAATGATAAGGGGAAAGTACTTCTCTAGGAAAACTGAAGACACCACAGCATCTAGCAGATTTTGAGTGAGGGCTACATCAGCCTCCAGCCCCATGCAGAAGGCAGTCTGCAGTGGTAAAACCAAGGACAGTGGAACTAAGACTACTTGGGTTTGAATCTTACTCCGTCACTTACTAGGTGTGTGGGCTTGGGCAAGTTATTTAGACTTTCTGTGCCTCAATTTTATCTTTGTACAATGGAGATAATCACATTAGCTACCTGGTGGGGTTGTTGTGATTATTGTATGAATAAATGCATTTAAAACACTTATCAGAATGGGAGAACCATTCTAAGTGATATATGTTTTCATTCTTATTATGTTATTCTTTCTGAAATAATTCTGTCATCCAAGTGCTGCTAGTCTCAAGTAGCTTATTAATTCTAATTTTATTACTCAACATTTTGGGTTGAAGTACTTCTCTTTGTGTATCCCATCCATTGGTTTTAGTTTTGCCTTTCTGGAATACCCAGTACAAATATACAGTTTCTTCTATATGGTGGGCTTTCAGCCACTTCACTTTAATGTTCAGATCATCACTTCGACTTCACTTGTCTGAGCTAATCAAAGGCACATTTGACTTCGAGCTCAGGATCTGGAACTGGGGTGTCCAAGTTCATATTGGAGATCAACCAACTTTAGATATGCAGTTGTGGGCACTTTTACTTTATTTAAACCCATCTATACCTCAGATTTCTCATCTATAAAATGGAATAATATCACCTACCTCATAGTATTTATCTTGAAAATTCAATATGCCCATTCATGAAAGATGCACCAACACCTCTCAATCAGGTGGAACATAACTCCCCACCTTTTAAGTACAGACTGTACATAGTTCATTTCTTCCAAAGACTGAAGTATGAGAAGGGGAAAATAAGAACCCTGCAGTGGAGAAAATCTAACAAACACTACTGCAGCCATGTGATCAAGGTTAACATCAACAGTGATAAGGGATGTTGATAGTGTGTATCCTTGATATGATGTAATGAGAATGGCACTTTACCTCTCTGGTTTTCCTCCCCAAAACCCATAACCCCAGTCTAATTGTGAGAAAAATATCCAACAAATCCCAGTTGAAAGAAATTCTGTAAAATACCTGACCAGTACCCTCAAAACTATCAACATCATCAGAGTCAAGGCAAGTCTGAAAAACTGTCACACAGGAACCTAACGAGACATGATGAATAAATGTAATATGGTACCCTGGGTGGGATCTTGGGATGAAACAAGATAATTAGGAAAAAAACAAAAGAAATGCAAATAAATTATGAATTTAATTAATAATAATGTATCACTATTGGTTCACTAATTGTGCCAAATGTATCATATTAATATAGGAGCTAAACAATAGAGGAAACCAGATGCAGGGTATATGGAAATTCTTTGTGCTACCTTTGCAACTTTTCTGCCTGAACTTAGGGAAAACTCAATATGTATTGGCTATTATTATTATATTTTTATTAGAACTGTTCTCATGTGACGTGTATTTCAGTTTAGATCTAGGGAGACTTGAGAAGCATGTGTGTGTGGGCAGTGGGAAGAGACATGCTTGTGAGAGAGTGGCTTATTCACAATCATTGATCTGGATTTCAGGTCTTTACATTGATAGGGATCCAAAAGATAATTTGTGATTCGGTTCTGAACTCCCACAGCAAACACTACTACTTAATAAACATTTTTCTGGGAGGTCACTTGACTGTCCTCTAAATGAATCAAAATCTGAAACTCTAAATTAAAAGTAGGATGATGAAACTTTACATTAATGTATTAGTATGAATTTTGGCTCAGTGCTGTGTCTAAGTTAAAGGAGTAAAATTGACCTTAGAGGTATAATTTGAAATGATTGTCATTTGCTTGGCTATAGGCAGCTTGCTGCCATTGAATACCTAACTGCACTTAATTAGTGCCAGGATTATATCCAGTTAGCTTCATAGAATAGAGGTCTCCAGGGTTCTTGTGCTAAAGCAGCCTGTGGTAATAAGACACCCGTGCCATCGGATGCTATTGCCGTTACATCTTCTGAAGCTCTCTGATACAATTGTTTTACTTCTTAAGATCCGACAAGACAGATCTAGGTCTTCACAGCCCACAGGATGTACGAAAATGCCCAAGTCTTTTCCTCTGCCATTCGAATGCTGATCTCTAGTCTGGAATCATGGGTAGTGTATCCCTGTGCCTTCACTTTGGGAACTATTTTTTTTTTCAACCAACAAAGGTAAACATCATAGAGGCAAAATTATTTCTCGAAAATATGGACATTTGGTGACTTATGTTTAACTATTCTTAGTACTTGCGGTTTTTTTTCTTTGACATTTTATTTTGTTCATGGAAATTTCGTAATATTTACTACATCAGAAAACAAATAGAACCATGATATCTTTCCCACTTTACATAAATGAATCCATGTACTTTTGACAGTTTTCTCAGACAATGACAGTATATTTCCCATCTGAGTATATGAGGATGCATAATTCTCTATCAACCCCACTTTACATTGATGTTTGTGATTTCCCATCCACAGATTGTTCATCTCAAGATGTATGCTAGTATTTCAAATAAGGTACATGAACCAGAACATAGCCATCCAGATGTGTTGGCCCATATTGTAGGATGGGCAATTATCTTAATTTATCTTAATTCCTCACTTACATTAATGTCTCATTAATTATACATTTTATCTTTTTTTCAGTAGGATGTCTCTGGCTTATGATTCATGTACTTCACAATAACCACTGACAATTCCTGTGTTTGTGCAATCAAGCTATATACCATGGATGATAAAACACCTGACAGAATTTCCCCAGGGGTTCTCAATCTACAGAAATTGGTAGAAAATAAGTACTAAATGTTATAAACATTCATATTTATTTTTCCCAAAGACTATTTAATGTTATGATGCTCCTGTAAACAAGTAAAATGGTGAAAAATTTGTGATGAGGAAGACTATATTTTCTTTAACTTTTCCAGATTTGTGATTGGAAATAGAACATGTTAAACATTTCCAGAGAATTTTATCTGCACCTGACTTATGAGGTCATTTTTTTCACTCTTATGTTGTAATAAATGACCAATAGTATAATCCCTACTAAAGGGTAAAGCCCCTTGATAGTCTGCCACCTTCCTTGTCTTCCACACAGTACCTCTCAGTAATTCACTCTACACATATTTTCTCCGTGTTGTGCATACAAAAGTGGGCATGCCATGATTGTTGTCGTTAAGAAGTACATATTTTTGAGGGGAATACATTTTGAATACGTTGTTGAAGTGCAAAATTACTTTATTGATTCTTGAAAAGTCCTTTGCAGTCAGTGGCCTCTTATCTGTGACTGCAAGGAGTTAGCCAGGCTGTGTGAAGTAGGAAGGGAAGAAAACATTTCAGGGAGATATAATAGTACTCACAAATTGCCTTTGTGAAGATACGCAATATAAGTTTGAGAATAGTTTTGAACAAATAGCAAGAACAATAGAGAGAGTTTCTGTCTTCTGTTGAATGATTGAATGCAAGAGAGGGCTGGAAAAGGCTGGTTGATGATGTTTAATGGCAAGTAATGGTATTGTAGGACAGCATCAGCTGAACATGAAAAACTGTCCACTGAAACTCAACGTTATCTTTAAAAAGAATCATGACTGTTCTCACCCAAGATGTAACACTTTTACTGGCTCCAGGAGGAAGCTTTTGCTCAAAAACATTTCTTCTGAAATTCCAACATTAGAGATTTATATATGTGTCTTGAGAAGTTCAATTTTTTAAATGTCAGTACTACCTGAGGTTAAGCAGAGCTATAACTCATCCACAGTTTGGTGTAGAGTCCCGTAATAAGGATGCTTTTTTCTCTTTATGTCTTAATCATACTAATTATGACTGGAAAATGGGGACTTCCATGGAAAGGTCACCCTTCCTCTTTGAAGAGACCTGGGCAAAGAGCAAGCCACTCAGAGGGGTTGTAGAAGGTCGCTTGGTACAGAGAGGGAGCTGTGTGCCGTAACACACATGAACTTGGCCTTTTCTCTGGATCTCTTAGCAAAGTACAGCTAATTTAGTTTTGTTTTATTTTGTTTTCAAATACAATTATACTTTCAATATTTTTAGATAAATTATGCTTTTAATTGAGAAATCAATATCGTTTTTAGTATAGCTCTCCCTGTTTTTTCTATAAAAGTGACCTACCTACCCACAATAAAGACACCAGCTGCTGCTAATTAGAATATTGATAACATATTTTTGGCAGCGTATTATATAGCGTAGACCCAGGAACAAGAAAAAACACTTTACTTCTAGTTTTCTTGTCATTCACAACATTATCAGTAACTTTTAATTTCATAACTAGAAATATATGAGGATAGAAGGCCAAGAGAGTGAGAATGTGATAAATTAGTAATGCTAATGTAACAAAGAATAATTTGAAATTTAGACAAACCTGAGTTTGAATCTCAGCTCTTGAAAGTAATATTGATTAAACTCTCTGAAACTCATTTCTCCCATTAGCTAAACTTGAATGATAGCCATATTATAGGACTTCAGTGAGGAATAAATAAGGTAAAATGAAGTGTTTACCACAGTAGCATGTATATGTTGGGTGATCAACTAATCATAACATATAATTATAATAATGTTAATAGGTATGGGATTCAAAACTACTGTTCAAGACTGGCCAATTATAAGAGGGCATCTCACAACAGATCTGTGAAAGAGGATATAAAAAAACAGGTGAAGGGCTTCCCTAGTGGAGCAATGGTTGAGAGTCCGCCTGCCGATGCAGGGGATGCGAGTTCGTGCCCTGGTTCGGGAGGATCCCACATGCCATGGATCGGCTGGGCCTGCACATCCGGAGCCTGTGCTCCACAATGGGAGAGGCCACGACAGTGAGAGAGCCCCGTGTACCGCAAAAAAAAAAAAAATAAAAAAAAAATACAGGTGAACATTTATAGAGAGTTTCCTATGGATCAGAAAGTAAGTTTTCCTTATATTAGTTAAAACTTTCCATATTTAATTATTTAATTTAAATTTAATTTAAATTCTCCATTTAATTCTCACAATAAATCAATGAAATGGGTGTACTATGATGGCTAAAATTTTATACATGAGGAAACTAGGGCATAGGTAAGTTAACTTTATCAAGGTCAAAGAAAGAAAGAAACAAACAAAAAAACACTAAGTAGCACAGTCAGTATTTGAGCCAAAGCAATTTGGTTCAATGCAGAGCTCTTAAGACTCTGTACAATAATGTCTCTGGAATAAATTCCCTGCTCACACTCAAAAATTATCTTTATTCTGCATTATATTACCATTAAAAACTATTGCTATCATATTGTAATTAATCACTTTGTAGATACTCTTGTGGAAATTATCAAAAGTTAATTTAATTAATTAGTGAAGATACTTGGATTTAAGGCATAATTTTTATTCAGAATATGCATGATTCAAAGCACAGGGATAAGTGATGACTGTTTGATAACCTAATATACTTTGCAAACATATTGAGTGGATCTTTAAGATATACCATATATTTATTTATTTTTTTATTTTTTAAATTATTTTTTAAATGCTTTTCCCAGTATCTTTCTTTTCTTTTTTTAGATGTTGGGGGTAGGAGTTTATTAATTAATTAATTAATTATTGCTGTGTTGGGTTTTCGTTTCTGTGCAAGGGCTATCTCAAGTTGTGGCAAGCGGGGGCTACTCTTCATCACAGCGCGCAGGCCTCTCACTATCGTGGCCTCTCTTGTTGCGGAGCACAGGCTCCAGACGCACAGGCTCAGTAGTTGTGGCTCACGGGCCTAGTCACTCTGCAGCATGTGGGATCCTCCCAGACCAGGGCTCGAACCCGTGTCCCCTGCATTAGCAGGCAGACTCTCAACCACTGTGCCATCAGGGAAGCCCCATATATTTATTTTATGTGGGCAATCTTCCTTGTGACAATTGATTATTATCAATTTAGCATATGTAACAAGAACAATGAATTGTCTTTGTCTGCAGGCAGATGAGAAATTTCACATCTAAATCAGTAATTCCCCTTCAGAGTAGTCACTTTTAGAAGCCAGATGTTTACTTCCATGAGGGTAACTTTGTTATTTCTTATTTTATTTTTTCAGAAGCTTTCAAAGTATGAGATATATTTGATTATTAATTTTAGTATTCTCAATCGTAGCAAAATTTCCTTTTTATGCTTAGAGTTGTAGAAAGATAGACATAGATGGATGGGTAGATAGATATTTAGATCGATAGATATTTAGACAGATAATAGATAGATAGATATTTAGATAGATAGATATTTAGATAGATATTTAGATAGATATTTAGATGATAGATAGATACATAGATAGATAGTGTTGGAGGGGGTCATGTAGAGGATGTGTCTGCCAGTTGACCTGCCAGCTGGACCTGGTCAGTCTTAAGGTCTGCACCCTCACCCCTGTCCTTGGAATGTCCATTCTGCCCACTGTTCCCAGAACCAGAACAGTTTTCAAGGACACAACTTTGAGAGAGCAATGTGTTGTTGAGACCATCTGGGCTGCATACACGGCTGAACCCAGGTAAGTCCTCTATATAAACTTTTAAGATTCTGACGGGTGTGGAGATCTACTACTACTCTTGAGGCTGCCCAAGACAAGCTTGGTATATAAGTTCCCTTGCTTATTAAACCTACACACTAACAATATGAAGTGGTCTGACTTTTTCTTCAATCTCTTGCTCTTTGTATATGGGAATCAGTTTGCAAACCAACAGATAGTTATGTGCATATACATGCTTATTTAATATGTTTAATTTTGATTATTCAAAGTTTTATATATATAAGTATTTATATATTCTTGTAACTATATACCTGTATCTCTCCATCTATCCCTGTCTATCTTATTCATCCTATAACATTTAGGGCTTCAAAACTTCTCAGGTCCTTTTTGTCAGCAAAAGGATCGTGTGAGACACCAACAAAACTTGCTGTAGTCCTTGTAAATAGTAGGTGGATAATCCATGTTCTTAATCATTCAACAGCACCTTGATATGATATGTTGTTTCCTTCATATTAGATTCCTTAGTGTTTTACATGCACACATTCATGTAACCTTTTTTTTCAAAGAATGATTTTACTTCTTTTTTGAACATGGTACCTTCATTCCCTCTCCTTTATCTCTTCCTCCTCTTCATATTTCTCTTTCTTCTTTATTGCACTATATAGGGCTTACCAGATAATGCTCAATAAGGCATTTTCACACATTCCAGCCTTGTTTCAAATCTTAGGAGAAAAATGTTCATCCTTTCACCATAAAATATGATATTAGCTACAGGTTGTTTATCGATGACCTTTATCAAATTAGAGCAGGTTTTCTATATTTCCACTATGCTGAAATTTTTTTAAATTATAAATAGATTTTGCATTTTTTCAAGTACTTTTTCTATATCTACTGAGATGATCATATAATCTGTCTCCTTTTTTCGATAGTGTGTGCATACACTACACTAATAATTAGTGAATTTCTGAGAAAATTCCACTTGCTTCTAATGTGTTACGTTTTCCTTTACTGTTGAATTCAATTTACTAAACTGTATTAAGGAATTTTATATCTCTATTTATGATAGATTTAGGTCCTTCCTTGTATACAAAGAGCTCATTATATTTAGTTAAATATTTAAGGGGATCCCTGTGCAGATTGCTAGAGTCTCTTTTCTGTGCAGCTCCCTCCTCTCTGGCATCCTGTATGTCTCATTCCATTTCTTTTGCATCCCTGAATTCCAACTTCCATTTCCTCTGCCATGCAAGATGACTGCTTTCTTTTTGGGCTCCATCGTCTCAGTTTAGAAAGGGAATCCCAGACAGAATCCCAGGGAGAATATGTGGCTCATCTTATGTGTTTCCCTTCTTTTAAGGATCACAGCCCTGCTCAGTCTGTCATCCAATGTCATCAATATTTGGTGCCTGTAATGTGCCCACCTCAGTAACAGTCTGAATTGAGAAATTAACTTGGGCAATCATCACTGAATCTTGGCCAAACCAATGATCTCTTTTAAACATTTAAGAGCTGATATGAAAATTCCTCCACTCCTGAAATAAAGTTCATTTTTAAAGTGTCTTTTAAAATCCCTTGATTATATCTTTTTTCATTCTTGTTCATTTTACATATTAGAAGACTTTTTTTTAGTTTATATGTGCTTTTCATTTTATGCATGCCCACATGCCATATCTTTACAAAACCCTGGGAGTTTTGTTTTTCCCCTGTAGATTTTATATAGAAAGTTTGTGGTAGGTCTATTTTACTGGCCTTATTATTCTCAATACACAGAAAGAATAAAAGTGATGTATTTTTATGAGTAAAGACAATTTTCATAATTTTATTGGTCACCTAAGAATTCCACTGTATACTATGATGTATAAAGTCACCTAGGAAAGATTCATATTCATTTTTACTAAAAATTCATTTTATTCTTACTCTCCAAACAGTTATTTTTGGACAGCTTTAATGCTCAAGTGCCAAAACTTGCATTAAAAATTAGAGTTACTAAGGCTGATTTTCTAGTCTATATGTTATATACCCAGTCAGTTGAAATGCTGGAATTAGAAAAGTAGAGAACTGGATGAGCTGAAACAAAAGAATGTGCATAGTTATACCTGATGAGTAAGTTGCCTTATTTCATGAGTGGTCATATTTATATTTTTGATTTTTTTGTCTCCACTCTTGTTTTAGAGGCAGATACCAGAAATGAGTCAGAATTAATTTTTTGATGTGAATTATTCTGGTGTTGAAAATCTAGCTATACAGATATGTATATCCTAAAGGTGCTATACTATTACTATAAAGTTAATTTAAAATATAGTTTCTCAATCAAAAGACTAGCTGAGAAAAATATGAGACATCTCTAATATAAACACAACACTTATATTGTTGGTACCTATGGATTACCTAACTTTGCTATTTAAGAAGATACTTTATTCAGAATGTCAGCGTAATTTATAAGCATATGCTTGCAAAAACAGATGCTAATATAAAATATTTAGGACATTAAAATTAAATATTTCATGCCCAGACATAGGAATAGGCACTTTTATGTCAATATTTATGTTATTTGTAGTTAAATGTATGTTTTCCCATATGTTCAAAAAGAAAAAATAGTATGTAGCAATTTTTTCCTTTCACAGGTTTATGATACAGCAGGCTGCTGCTTAGGTAAAACATGATGACAGTGTCATTCAAAAAAAATTTTTGGTTTGATTTTAATAAAGAAAACACCACACATATGTGTTATAATTTTGAAAAAACAGAAGGAAAAGTATCAATACTATTCATACTACTCATTCTATCACTCATACTTTCTCTTTGCTTGCTTGAATTTTGAGAACAAGACTAGACCAGTAAAAGTAGGCCCATTACTGGCTTACTATAACAAAGTAATACCTAAAAACAGCTATTGATATGGTTTTCATGTAATTTTTTCCTAATTTTATGTTTTGTGTGCTTGTGTATATATATGTATGTAAATTTACAAAGTTGTTATCATTTGCTACGGTCTCTAAAGGGTATGAGGGGGCCTAAAAAATAATATTCTTTTTTATTTAAATCCAAATGTATACAAATTGGGAAATAAGTAAAGGAATATTAAATGTTGGCCAAACTTCACTGTTATTTCTGATAGAGACAGAGATGGAAGTTGTAGCTTAGCATGTGAAAAAAATGTCCCAGGTAGGTATGGGCAAGCATATCTGTGAGAGCACTGGATAAGGCTGGCTTTGCCACAGGTGAGGCTTACCCAGGTAGTACTTATGACATTAAAGAACAAAGGATTTGCATTTCTCTAATAATTAGTGAAGTTGAGCATCTTTTCATGTGTTTGTTGGCAATCTGTATGTCTTCTTTAGAGAAATTTCTATTTATGTCTTCTGCCCATTTTTGGATTGGGTTGTTTGCTTTTTGACATTGAGCTGCATGAGCTGCTAGTATATTTTGGAGATTAATCCTTTGTCAGTTGCTTCATTTGCAAATATTTTCTCCCATTCTGAGGGTTATCTTTTCATCTTATTTATGGTTTCCTTTGCTGTGCAAAAGCTTTAAGTTTCATTAGGTCCCATGTGTTTATTTTTTATTTTATTTCCATTACTCTAGGAGGTGGGTCAAAAAAGATCTTGCAGTGATTTATGTCATAGAGTGTTCTGCCTATGTTTTCCTCTAAGAGTTTTATAGTGTCTGGCATTACATTTAGGTCTTTAATCCATTTTGAGTTTATTTTTGTGTATGGTGTTTAGGAAGTGTTCTAATTTCACTCTTTTACATGTAGCTGTCCAGTTTTCCCAACATCACTTATTGAAGAGGCTGTCTTTTCTCCGTTGTATATTCTTGCCTCCTTTGTCAATTAGAGAAATGCAAATCAAAACTACAATGAGGTATCACCTCACACTGGTCAGAATGGCCATCATAAAAAATCTACAAACAATAAATGCTGGTGAGGGTGTGGTGAAAAGGGAACCCTCCTGCACTGTTGGTGAGAATATAAATTGATGCAACCAGTATGGAAAACAGTATGGAGGTTCCTTAAAAAACTAAAAATAGAACTACCATATGACCCAGCAATCCCACTACTGGGCATATACCCTGAGAAAACCATAATTCAAAAAGAGTCATGTACCAAAATGTTCATTGCAGCTCTATTTACAATAGCCAGGACATGGAAGCAACCTAAGTATCCATCAACAGATGGATGGATAAAGAAGATGTGGCACATATATACAATGGAATATTACTCAGCCATAAAAGGAAACAGAATTGAGTTATTTGTAGTGAGGTGGATGGACGTAGAGTCTGTCATACAGAGTGAAGTAAGTCAGAAAGAGAAAAACAAATACCATATGCTAACATATATATATGGAATCTAAAAAAAAAAAAATTGGTTCTAAAGAACCTGAGGCAGGACAGGAATAAAGACGCAGACCATAGAGAATGGACTTGAGGACACAGGGAGGGGGGAGGGTAAGCTAGGCTGAAGTGAGAGAGTGGCATGGACATATATACACTACCAAATGTAAAATAGCAAGTGGCAAGCAGCCACATAGCACAGGGAGATCAGCTAGGTGCTTTGTGACCACCTAGAGGGGTGGAATAGGGAGGGTGAGAGGGAGACGCAAGAAGGTGAAGATATGGGGATATATGTATACGTATAGCTGATTCACTTTGTTCTACAGCAGAAACTAACACAACATTGTAAAGCAATTATACTCCAATAAAGATATTAAAAAATATATATAAAATTTAATAAAGTTGAAAACAAGAAGAATGATACAAAAGTGGATTAAAAACATAATTATAATTGCCTTAAAAAAAAAAAAGAAAAGAAATGAACAGAGGAGAACTCCCAATTCTAGTAGGTAGCTTGCTCCTAAGAGAAATAAGGGAGTTACTGAGCCAAACTTTGTTTTTCCAAATCTGGTTTTCCAAATGTATTAGTCAGAGAAGTGACTACACTTCTCCTGGCCCAAGATAAGTAAAGAAAAAAAGGAGGGCCAGAAATGTTACACTATTGTGAGTTGAGCTTCTTTCATGTGGTTGAAACTACTGAGTGGAGAATCCACATTGTCCCATAACACTCTACATATTTATTTATATATTTGCTTGTCTTTTGTACCTTTATTTGAGTAGAGAACTTAATGAGAAGATATGGAATCGCTTTGAATACAAAGAGGACTAGCCTGGCAGTGATGCTGATGAATGAGAGAACCTTCAATTCATTCAGTCATAAGTGGAGGTTTGGCATAATGAAAGACTGGGTAAGCTGGGAATATAACTTATTAGTTGTCTAGACATGGGCAAATTACTCAATCTTTTTGACTGTATCCTTCAATTATGAAATAAGGATTATAATACCAAAATCACTGAGTTGAAATGAAGATGAAGTAAAATTAAAGTACATGACACATAACAGATTCGTAATAAATAATCGCTGTTTTTAGTACTTAGTATTGCAAACAATTACTGTTTTTCAAATATAGCTTAAATTATCATGGACTCCATGAGGCATTATATGCAAATTTTCAAGTAGTTAGCATAGTATTCATATAATAAATAGTGGTAGTAAAGTAAAATAAGCATGGTGTTTTCTAACTACATAGATATGGTATGAAAGAATTAGATCATCCATCAAATAAATAAAAACACATAGCATTTACTTAAACTTTTTAAGCAAAGTAAATATGCTATTTTATTAATCTGATTAAATTCAACTGACAGTCTTGATGTTTTAACAGAATCACTTTTGTGACCTTTGAACTAAAAACCTTTTTTCTTTTGGCTGTGTTGGGTCTTCGTTGCTGCGCTCGGGCTTTCTCTAGTTGCAGCTGGCAGGGGCTACTCTTCATTGTGGTGCGCAGGCTTCTCATTGCGGTGGCTTCTGTTGTTGCGGAGCATGGGCTCTAAGTGTGTGGGCTTCAGTAGTTGCGGCACGTGGGCTCAGTAGTTGAGGTGCGGGAGCTCTAGGGCTCAGGCTCAGTAGTTGTGGTGCACGTGCTTAGTTGCTCCGCAGCATGTGGGATCTTCCTGGATCAGAGATCAAATCTGTGTCCCCTTCAGTGGCAGGTGGATTCTTAACCACTGCACCACCAGGGAAATCCTGAACTAAAAACCCTTTAAAGCAGTGGACCAATATCCAATTTTGATGTCTAGCCTCTGGGGAAAGTGTTGTAAGTTTCGTCCTTAACTCATGAAATGGATCTTTATCTCATAATTTTCACTGACAAAAAATGTAATTCCCCCTGGTGTTTTGGACCCCTGGATATGCGTACTGATGAAATCAAGCAAGTAGCCAGCATGTGAGAAAATCTATTCAAATATTAATTATGGGAGCACTTCAGTCTTGTTCAGCAGAGTGAAGTATTGCCATCCCCCAAGTGTACAAGTTGACATAAATGACTCATTATAGAATATTTGAAAATTTGAAATGGTTTACTTCATATTTTCCTGAACACCCAGGGAAATGTTAAGGCCAAATTATTTTCCTTAGTGTATTGTTAACATATTAAGCAAAGCTTCTTTGATTTTCATTCTTTTATTCATTCAACTACTTATTGAGTAATTTGTTTAAAAAAATGTGTATTGGGCACCAGTTAAGTAACAGACCATTGAGCACCAACTCTACCTTATGCACTGGGAATACAGAGATGGTTATCATACCCTCTTCATCTACAAAGAACTCATAATCTTACAGATTTTTATAAGGAATTTTCCATTTTGGGGAGAGAGAGGAACTCATCTATTTATTTGATTTTATTTCACAAATCATACCTTACATCATTTAATATCTCCTGACACATTTCCATTCAGAGGATGCATTTACTCTAAGCAACACAAACCTGTATTTGCATCTTTGACAGCAAAGGAGAGACTGACTAATGGAATTGATGCTTGGTTTGAATAATGTAGGATGTTGTGACAATGACAGTAGCAACGAATCTTAAATAATAGGCCCTACCTGATGAAATTTAAAAATATGCCCACTATTGTCTTAGTTGCAAATATGTTAGATTTCATTTCTGCTTCTGCGATGAAGCTGAGTGTAATTCATCTTGATGGCAGTTAACAGGAGAAACTAATTTCCCTTAAAAGCACTTCCCAATTACCTTTTTCTTCCCCCTAAACACTAAGAAGTTTGAGGCACTTGGAACAAACTCTTTCCTGTGTCTTTTCTCTATGTAGAAGAAAGAAATTAAGGGGTATGGCATGTATTAGTTGTTACTTCTCTCTCTGGCTTGCAAAAATTAACTTCAAATGGTAGATGGCCTGAGGATATGTAATTGTAACAAACTTTAGGGTAGATGCGATGTACATTGCTAATGGGAATGATTTAGGAGAAACAGATTCATATGTCAACTTCCTTTTTACTTAAAGCAAATATGTCCTGAAAGGAAGGAAGGAGGAAAGGAAGAGAGGGAGGAATCGGGAAAGGACAAGAAAGAAAATATTTCTTCTTTTCCACCCTTAAAGCAAAACCTCAGAACAAAGTAAGAGAATCTTCCTTACTCATGTATACATTCATGAAAGCTGTCCAAAATTTTTAAACAACAAAACAGCTAAATTTAATAGCATGCAATATTAGAAAGATTTGAAATATGACTAGGTGTACTCTTTTCTTAAATGATAATCATATAACAAGAGTTATCCATGATGATAAAATGTGCTTCATCTCAAGTGTCATTGCTTGAAATTTAAATATTGGAGTATGAGTGGTCGCAGAAAATTAGCAGGATCAAATATTACTCAACGGACTGCATATATCATTTCAATATCATTTCATTTTATATATTCATCCTAATTTATATCAATCTTTCATTGACAAAATTGTAATTAATTTTGTAACTTGCCTATAGAAGTTGGATGAACTTTTCTTTCACTCACAATGATTTCTCATTAAGGATTAGATTGATGGTGTTTTAATGGAGAAAAGAGAATAATAAAAGACTTTAAAAGAAAATGACTTGTTTTGGTAATGAGACACGATACTACCTTGATGAAGATTAAGAAAGCTGGAGTCCATATAAGGAAAAAAACATTCTCAGAACATTTAATAGGACTAACAATCATAACAAAAGATGAATGAAAGAAATTGTGCTACTGTAATAATTTATACAAATGAATAAGAGCTTTTCATAGTACAATTCTAAAACTATAAAGAACACCTACAGTTTATTTGAAGCAGAATACAGAAGAAAATATTAAGCTAGGTGAGGTATATTCCAAAGGAGATACTGAAAAACAATGAAAGGTTTAGAATAGTTGTTGAAATATGTTAGATAAACTTTGACCCTCTCACTCATAACAAGGATATAGCAAATGATAAGATTTTGAATGTGAGAAAGGATTTTAAAAGATTTATCTGGAATGAGTTGTGCTGTAAATCTCTCTTCCTGTCCTGCCCCACCAAAGGGGTAGGGGAGTTTGGTGGCTACCTCCGAACTCCAAAACCAGTTATAAGAACTTCCAAGAAATTTAAAGACTATGTGCAGAGGCATTTTTTTGTGGACTAGGATTCTCCTGTATTCAAAAAGGAATGCAACACTGGAGGTAATTCCCTTTTAACAAAATTAAGAGGATTCAGGGAGAACACTTAAAACTTAAAACTGAAGGTTACAGAATGCAAAGGCTGAGGTCTGACTGACACCTGGAAGATCTAAGGGAAAGAGATTCTTAGCTAGCTGCTTTGAAGGCATAGTAAAGGAAGAGCTTGTTGAGCTGGATTCTCCAAGAGTTTGTCAGCACTCCTGAGCCAGCTGTGGGCTAATAATGAGCAAGAACTTCCATGGGTCATTTTAGGTCTTGTCCAAAACCCAGTCTAGAAGGACAAATAGGCTTCAGTCAGGAAAAAATGGAGGAGACAATCCTTAGTGATGAAGAAAGATGAAGGGACCAGCAGGGATAAAGGCACATTTACTCCTGTCAGGGGGACTGCAGGTAACTAAGTCTTCAAAATGGATGAGGAGGGTTTCTGAAGAGCCGTAAAAGTGAGTCAGCTTTGAATACCAAATACCCAATTCAGAGAGCACCGGTTAATCCAGTGTCCATAGAGAAGTTTTCTTTATCCTTTACCTCTGCTCTTGTTATTGTTCCAGATGCTGAAGGCAAGGAGTAAGACTGCTATAGACGGAAAAGAGAAAAACAAGTTAGTAAGCTTGGGAGGAAGGATGGGGGAAAAAAGGAAACTATTGCTTTCTTTGCCAAATTTCAAGATTCTTCCAGATTTAGGTGGGAAAGGAAAAGAGCCTCACTTAATTTGAAATCAGATTTTGACCTTAATTATTTCATGGGAATGGATATTTTTGTTACTTGATTGTGATTATGTTTTAAGACTTAAATTAACCAACCATTGGTTTTGCTGGGGTGGTTTCCAAGTTTTCATCTAAGGGCACGGAAAGAATTTGCTCTTTGCAATCATTTAAAAGAAGCTGGAAAAAGCATTACAGCAGTTCCTCAAAAAATTAAAAAGGTAACTACCATACAATCCAGCAGTTCCACTTCTGGGTATTTATCTGAGGAAAACAAAACAGTCTCAAAAAGGTATATGCACCCTCATGCTCATTGCAGCATTATTTACACTAGCAAAGATTTGGAAGCAAACTAAGTGCCCATCGATGGATGAATAAATAAATTGCAGTATGTGTGTATATATATATATATATATATATATATGCGTGTGTATATATTATATATATATATATATATATCGATGAAATCTTACCATTTGCAACAACATGGATGGACCTTAACAGCATTATGCTAAGTGAAATAAGTCAAAAAATGACAAATATCATATAATCTTACTTATTTGTGGAATCTAAGAAAAAAAAAAAACCTTAAAAAGTAAAATAACAAGCTCAAAGACATAGAGAATAGATTGGTGGTTGCCAGAGCTGGAGGACTGGAGGTGGGATAAATGAATGGACTCTTTTGTTTTGTTCTTTTTAGTTTAAATAAGTTGAATTAAAAGCACACATACACACACACACACACACAAAAGTGTGGCATATATACATGAATAAAATTTAGTAATTTTTAAAAAATTTTCATGGTTCCACCAACTAGAAAGAATTACTGTAATCATGTTAAGTGTATTTCCTTCCAGTCTTTTTTTTATACATGCTGAAATTTTACTGGCTTTGTATTATATATCATACATATTATGTGTTATAAATCAGCATGCTTACTGTAAACAATTCACATACAGAAAATGAAAACAGGAAAAACTAACATTTCCTGTAATTCCAACAAACAATTGTTATAAAGTTTAGATATTCAGCAGTATGTATGTAGAATTTAAGAATCTGTTCAAAATTAAATATTAATTTTAATGCTGACAGTCATCTATTATAAATGACAAACATGACATTATAAATTAATGTCATCTATTAATTTTATAGATGACAGTGATAGTAAGTCATTCTAACCTGTGCCTTGGTCATGAATCTTTCCTTCTCTTCATGTTCATGTTGTAAAGTCACAGCTAAATCTTCCCCTTTGTACATTGTAGACTTGCCTTTGTTGGTTTTACTGAACGTTTTAATTAGCTCTTATTTAGTTTCTGGAACAGGGAAATTCTTCCATACTTACTCTAAAAGCCCAACTCTAGCCATACTTGAAAACACGCTGAATTTTTTTTCAAACGTATTATTATGTTTTGTTTTTTTCTTTTTTGACCCTTAAGAAATTCTATTTTACTGCTACTTCTTATCTTCTTGACCAGCAGTGGAAATATTGCTCTTCTTCCAAATATATCCAAGAATCTTCTGCTTAAATTACTTTATTTCTCTTATGATAGTCTAATGAGCAATATATGTGGATATAACAGCAAAAATCAAACACACTACCAAAAAATAATGGCAACTCCAAGTTAACCAAAGAAATATTAGGAAACGTTTTACAGAATCCAATCAATAAATTCAGGCAGTATGTATACTTGGTGTTATTAGTAGTTTATGACATCACAAAATGATTTCTAATTATTTTTGGAAGAAAAGATCTGATAAGTTTTCTAGAAACCTAATTCAGACTACCTAGAGCAATGCAGTTTTCTGAACAAGAAATGTACTTAATAAGCTAATGTAACCAATAATGAAACGTCAAAAATAAATAAAACACCAATTTTAGATTCCTAGTATTTGCAATTAGAGCCCATCACTGATAGAGGGACAGAATTTTTTCTAAAGCGTTAAAAAAAAACATATCTTTTGCAAAATACACAATTGCTGCAAACCACTCTGCGTTTTCTGAATATATTTAGTTCAAGTGCACTGAGTATCTATAAGGTACTCTGTTCTAAATTTGTTATGGAAAAGGAATTTCTGGTAAAGATGAAATAAACATGTGTGGATTGCTAAGTATCTCCATGTACTTTTCAGATAAAGGTACAAAAGAAATGATATATTATTTGCCTGCCCTTAGAAGATGGAGTTTCTGTTAAATTGAATTATTATAGCTAGCTTTAAATCAAGAAAGACTAGGATAATGGTGGCTCCCACTAGATGACATAAATTTCCTTAAGTGCTTGCTAGGTAAAGGAATGGTGACCAGGTAGGTATGGCTAGAAACTGATAGGAGCTTTGAAATAAAGTGGCTGCATATGGAAGATTTGCTTATTTCTTGATTTAATTCCTGGAGTTGTTGATTTAATTCCTAGGATTTTCTGACTTTGAATTATGAATTAAAACAGATTTATCCTCTCCTCATTCAAAAGGAAATCAGGCAAAAAACATCAAGATGTCTTTGGTTTACCCACAATCCATTCAAGAGCTGAAACTGAGGGATCTATTTAGCTGCTGTTTAATAATGTGGTGCATCCAATCATATCGGGGAAATGAGAACAAAGACCTTCTAAAGACATCCCACTACCACAGAGCATATGTAAGGCACCTAACAAAACTATGAAGACTACTAATAACAGTGAAGGGATTTGTACCAACATATGAAAAGGGAAAAGAGTAAAGTGACTGAAAGAGAAATTAACTAGTGGGTGGGTGGGGTCTTTTTCAAAGGTTTTTTTTTACAAATCAATGCTGCTTCTCTGATTGCTATACTGTACAGCCTGAGAGTTGTTTCTGTGGAAATGTGTGGTCTCACTGAGGCTAAATTTGTCATATTTTCCTCTGTAAATCAATTCTGTTCTTTTTTGCCAGTCCCTGCAATTTTTCCAGGATTTTTTTTTCTTTCTTTTTAGATTTTTGGCTCTTATACTTTCATTTTTGAAGCATATCTGAATGAGAGCAGCTTTATTTATGAAGTAGCATGTGTATATTAGAGGTTTAAGCAGAAAAATTGTTCATAGCATCAAAAGTGTTTGGCAGCAGGCAAGGTGGGTAATGCCTCAGCAGGTGGGTGACCAGCACTGCAGTGGGCTAAATAGGTGAAATGAAGATTTCACTCAAGGAAGCTGGAGAGGCAGAACAGTACTTTAGTCCCTAGAAATGTTGCTATTTCGCTGTTAAAAAAAAAACAAACTGGGTCGGGCTTCCCTGGTGGCGCAGTGGTTGAGAGTCCGCCTGCCGATGCAGGGGACACGGGTTCGTGCCCCGGGCTGGGAGGATCCCACATGCCGCAGAGCGGCTGGGCCCGTGAGCCATGGCCGCTGAGCCTGCGCGTCCGGAGCCTGTGCTCCGCAACGGGAGAGGCCACAACAGTGAGAGGCCTGCGTACCGCAAAACAAAACAAAACAAAACAAAACAAAAAAACTGGGTCAAATGACATTGGAGTATGAGACAAAGAACCAAAAAAGCAACGATTCAGTGATGAACTGGTACCTGGGACCAAATTGTTTGTGGGTAGACTAGCCAGTATCTGAAGTAGGTCATACTCCAAAAACACTATGGTGAAATTCAGAAGACTTTACTAACCAAAACAGGGCAGCAGTTGAGACACAGATCAAGTAGAATGATTTGCATCTTTTTTTGAACCTTTTATCCAGTAATTCTCACCTGGGACTATTTTGCCTCCTAGGGGACATTTGGCAATATCAGGAGATATTTTAGGTAATCACACCACAGGGAGGCTGCTACTGGCATGTAGTTGGAAGAGGCCAGGGATGCTGCTAAACATCTTACAAGGTACAGGATAGCCTCCGCAATGAAGAACTATCTGGTTCAAAATGTTAATAATGTCGAGATAGAGAATCTCTGCATTTTGCCTCCTTTCACAGAATTTTTAAAATGCAGTTTGTTCCTTTCATTCAATTATGTTCTCATTTTTCTCTTTCTTCTGCTATTTACCACCTTTTCTTCTAACAAAGAAAAACATGAATGCACAGAGAAAATAAAGTTAAGGAACATAAAGAAAATTATAAAAAATACGATCAATTTCATTTTCTCTTCAATTTGCTTTACTCAAAGATCTAATTCAATTTAAAAGAGAGATGGCACAAGGGTGTTCAGCCTGAAAACCCACCAAAAAAATAAGCTATAAGTAATTTTAGAAAAATACTATATCAGAAAAATTTCTTTAAACAAGAATCTGAAAAACTGACCAAGTTTATAGATTTTACATTTTGGAGAATCAGTAAGATTCTGCCTTTGAAGACATAACTGGCTTAACTCCTAGGCCTACCAATTAATAATCATGTGGTCTTTCTATGAACCTAAATTAATTCAGATGTTGAAAGGGATTGAAAATTGTATCTTTCAGGGTTTGGGGAATGATCTGCAATATTACATGCAATATTCCAGGAAATTCTATACCTGATTCAAAGTAGGCCCTAAGAACTGCAAAAAACTCTCAGCACAAAATGATTCTATTCAAACTCCTACACTAAGAGACTTGACCAAACTCTAACATGGCTTCCAGAAGCTTAAGGTCATAGTCCTAGGATGACGCCAGGTGCCCTTAAAATGCTGCCTGAGAAGGCTCAGCACTGCCCGGAGAAGTTACTGTTTATTCTAGCTGAAACTTTGTAGACAGGCCCTTGAACTCCTGCTTAGAGCTGTTACATTAGAAAGTTTGCAATTATATATCCTTTCTCTGCCCCTTTGAAACATAAATCTACCACCCAGAACTGTCTTCTCAAGGACTTAGGGGTAGTCTCTGAAATGCAAACATTCTAGGGGACAGATCTCACCTGCAGTCCCTTTGGGAAGGTAAAGGCCTAATTTCAGTGGGTGCCCTGCTGTAACTTGCACAACTACCTTTTGTCACAAGACCTGAGAAGTCTGTTTTTCCTCTGGATAAGCAGCAATTAGCAAACACAGATGACTGACTCTCATGGGCCCATTCCTCCTCAATGGCCTTCCTGTCTTTCCTTTAGCACATCCAGCATTTACAAAGTCTCCTGCCTTTTGTCTTGGTGATGTTGAGCTCAGTTTACCCTGGAGCTCACTTGAGCTCCCTACTTCGGTAGTTAGCACTGAATAAAATCTGCCTTTACCACCTTTTACTAATGTCTGGCTTTGTCTCCCTTAGACCGCCCTCACAAGCAACAACAGCTACAATAATAGCAGCTGTCACAATGTGGCAATTTCTTAGAAGTCTCATCTGCAGAATAATGAAAAGGACAATGAAGTATCTGTCTGTGAATGGGAATTTTCTTACAGAATATTGTTATGACTGTTCCTCTTAGAAAAAAGAGACAGAAAAGTCACATTACTTAGGCTAAGGATAGATATGGTGTACATTTATTTTCAGATTCATTGTCATCAAAGATATCTCTGTACTTACTGGTTACCGTTATCTGATTGGAAAAGCATTTTGTGTTTGAATGTCAAACACTATGTGCAAAGGAAGAAAAATCAGTGAGTCAACGATGATTTGTAGATCTTTATCTTTTCAACTAGATCTTAGGGACAAATTAGCCAATGATCAATAACCCTCTGATTCAGTAGCAATCTTTAGGGATCAGTCAGGTACAAATAGGAACAAATAGGTCTGAGACTCCAGTTAGGACTGAACTTTCCAGTTGGTAATTTGAAACTCACTTAACTGATTAATTTTGCACATGGCCACAAGGAAAGCAATCAAATACAGGGGCCTGGGGCAACCAAGTCACAATCTAAAAAGGCTATGTTATCATGCTCAATCCCAGCAGCATCTATTCTAAAGAAGAAAATAGATAATCTTCAGAGTGTCCTGCTTGAATGCAGAGGTGAGAGAAGAAAGCATAGGTGATGTCTCCTCCTACTTCTGTCCTTTTACTCCAAAACATCCAAATTTATAGAATTGATCTTGGAAAAAATTTGGTATAAAGGATGATCTTTATGATTAAAGCACTACAGTTACATTAGGAAGGGCTTGAGAGTTTAGTCCAGAATCTGCTATGAAAAATTATTTTTATTTAATATACTACCAGTTACTTAGCATACCCGAAACCTTCTGAAATCTTGGCACTTAGGAGGGCAGACTGGATGGTAAAGGAAAGACAGTCTCAAGGAACGATATCCATGAGTCATAGTAGTTCCCATTCTCCACAGTTTGTTATGAGACTTTGAGTCTCTATCTACCAATTAAGAATTTAAACTGGTTTTTCTTGAGTGTCCTTCCAGCTGGAACATTCTGTCTTATTTTTTAAAGTGTAAGAATTGGAAGATTAACATTGAGGCCATTGGAATAGGAATGGAGACCTAAACATAAAATCGTAACCACGAACTTGACACAGACTGTCCTGAGAGTTGATGACGTCTATTTTCATACTCTTCTGTTATTTTCATTATAGGACAGCTTTCCAAAATGAGAGTGAGACAAAGAAACAATTAAAGATGGTGTAAAACTAAGGTTTTTGTTTTTTTTTAAATAGAGAAAATAAAATCTCATGCCACAGATTCGAGATTATAAAGATTAAGGGATGGCATATGGTCATATGTGTTTCCTCAGCTCTGCTAGTTTTAAAGATAATTTAGTGAACTGGGTTTTGTATAATATTCTCAATAAATTAATTTGCACGTAGTGGTTAATTTTTTTACAAAGTACTTTTACTTTTGCTGCCTGATTCGATCCTCAGCCCTGCAATAGCTAGCATTATATGTGTGAGAAGTATCATTATTTTTTTATTTTTAGTTTTTTTGAATTTCCTTATCTTTATTTTATTTTTTAAATGTTTATTTTATATTGCAGTATAGTTGATTTACAATGTGGTGTTAGTTTCAAGTGTACAGAAAATTAATTCAGTTATACAGATACATATATCCATTATTTTTCAGATCCTTTTTCCACTTAGGTTATTACAGAGTATTGAGTAGAGTTCCCTGTGCTACACAGTAGGTCCTTGTTGATTATCTATTTTATATATAGCAGTGTGTATATTATTAATGTTCTCCATTATAGATTAGGGATTGTTCAACTTCAATGGTGTGGAGAGGTTTAGTAAGAAAAGAATTGAGAACTAAACAGATTGTATAGGGTACAGGTCACCTGTAGCTTTCAGTTAAGTGGGGGGATGAAAAACTGATCCAAGTGGACTAAGGAATGATAGAAGACACCATAGAAGCAGCTGGTATAGACAAGTAGCTCATGAAGTTCTACTATACAGGGGAGCAGAATAATAGCAGAGAGCAGGTGTGAGACATGGAAATTATGTAAGGAAATATTACTGCATGTTTGAGTGCTGATGGGAATAGTAAAGTAGAGGGAAAAATTGCATCAATAACACAGAAGATGTAAGAGATAGCGGGAAAGCTCCTGGGAGAGGTGGTATTTTCACTAAGTTATAAATTATGAGTGCTCATTGTGTATGTGCACGTGGCATCTGTGCCGAGAAAAGGAGTTCAAGGTCCAACAGAGTATGAGCAAATCAGAAAATGAGGAGAGGATTACAGGGTCCATAAGAGCTGGTGGGAGCTGAGTGATGATCAGATTTATTAGATAAAATATTCTCTTACCAAGCTTAGTCTTCTTGTAGAGTGTGACCGTCCCATATAATGAAATTCTTCAGCCCAGTTAAAATGTTACTAGAAGTTGATACAGTGGGATACATTTAGTGGAAAGAGGAGGAAGGAGGTTTTACTGGCCTCACATTTTGACAGTGGTGTAACCAGCCCTAGTTCTGCCTTTTCTTCTCAGCTTTGATTAACCATGCATTTTGAGGAGAGGAAGATGTACATGAGCAGGTCGGGGAAGACAGCTCCAAATCTTCACCACTGTTAGGGAACAGAGTGTGGACATTTGGTTAAGCACTCTGCAATTTGAATTCCTGTCCAGAACCCAGTGTATCATCTGCTAGCAACATCTTCAAAGGCATTTATTTAAAGTTGAAAAAGCTACAAGAATTATCATGCTTTACAGCATCATTATTCATAAGGGTTTGAAAAGGACCTAAATCCTGACGCACAGTCTTGGAAATGGGCCTATGGAGAGTGATGTTTCTTCAAATGAGAAACAGGCTGCCCTACTCATTTTCCATTGCTGAAGGTATTATCCATTCATTTTACAACTGTAACCCAGGAGTCAGCTGGTGCATGCTGAGAACTTGGAAATCTGTATATAATTAGTAAGGACTTACTTCTACGGTGTGGGAAAATCCAACTCTCTTCCCAAATATTTACTTTTGTTCCCTTCCTAAGACTTAGGATTTGATGATGAAGGACCAGCGAAGACCTGTGCTACGTTTGCTACTTCTCATGCCCCTAAGGAGAAAGTTATCACCCTTTAACATTTTATACAAAAGTACACACACCTCAAAACTCCAATGGATTTAGGGACATTACTCTCTTTGAAGGAGGGCAGGGAAGGGTAATCCATGTGTTACATGCCCCTTCTTGTGCTCACTTGAGTCTCCTCCTCATTTCCTTCCTCCCTATTCTATTTCCTCTTAATGCCCTCCTTCCCAGAACACCCCACATGCTGAACATTCTTCTCTCTTCTGCAGAGTAATTGTTCCCCAATCAGAAATCTTAGCTCAAGCTGACTTACCCCAAGCAGGCTCATCAAGCTCTTTTCCCAATAAAGAAGAAATGTTGATACTCAACTCCAAGACCACAGAACTTTCCACTAAGTTACTCAACTGTTGCCAGATATTATCCTTAATGCCTTCAGTTGCTGTGGCTCCTGCAGGTAGGAATGAAGCTCTTTTCAGATCAAATGTTATGCAAAGATTCAGGGGTGAAAAAAGAGTGCTATGTTTCTGGCTTCTTCTTCCTCTGAAGCTTTGTGCTTCCTAGAGTCTCTCCACAGGTAGAGAAGATAGTGGCCTTTGAAGTCTCTGAGCCATCCCAGAATTTTCTGGGGAAAGTTTAAGTGAGGAGTCTGGAGGCTGTCTGGAGCACAGATGCATTCCAGATGTCATCGTGGGGAGAGCAATCCAGGGGGTGAATTACAGTGGCTGGCAGCTGCTGGCTCACGTACCCCATCCATATGGCTGTGGGATGTCAGGCACCATGATTGGCTGCTTCATTGGGACACGAGAAATGGAGAAAGATCGAGTGGAAAAGAGGAGAGTGTCATTGTTCAAAAGAAAAAAAAACAAGGAACATTAAAAGTATAGCTACCAGCATTAATACAGTGAGGCAAATTGGTCCTTGATTTTCTTTTTTAATAAATTTATTTATTTACTTATTTTTTATTTTTGGCTGCATTGGGTCTCTGCTGCTGCACGTGGACCCCCTCCACCTGCAGTGAGAGGGGGCCACTCACGCCGCGGGTTGGGGTGGGGGGGGCGCCCTCACCATGTCGGCCTCCCCGGCTGCAGAACACAGACTCCAGGTGCGTGGGCCCCAGTAACCATGGCGCGCAGACTCAGCAGCCATGGCTCTCAGGCTCTAGGGCGCAGGCTCAGTAGTTGTGGCACATGGACTCAGTCGCTCAGCAGCATGCGGGATCCTCCGGCCCAGGGCCAGAACCTGGGTCCCCCGCACTGGCAGGCAGACTCTCAACCACTGCGCCACCAGGGAAGCCCATTGGGCCTTGTTTACAAAACTCACAAAAGAGGCTAGAAGTTGCTAAAGTACTAAAACCATTTTATACGTGCAAATATAAATATACATGTATATGCATATTATTTACTATATATGTATATAATATGTATATCTGCATCTATGTCTTCTAATATACAATTATGTATTTCTCTACTTAAACATTATAATTCTGATTAAAGACTGCAAGTCTTTTCCAAGGAGAAGTACAAAAAACCTTGAGCAGATACTTGCCATTTCTAACTATTCTTCAGTCTTCTGAAACAAGTTATCAACTCAGGTTTCTATGTCTGAGCATTTCTAGAGAATCCCATTAAAGAACATTTTTTTCCTTCTTATAGCCCTTTGGCTGAGAATAAATTGTAATAGAAAGTGTGACCTGTGTATGCATTTCTTACTTAGGATGGTAGGTGTGAAAGCCAGAGGAGCAAGGGCCACATCCTCTGTGTTCAAACCTTTACCTTCATTATTCTTATTATTATCTTTAGCAAAGATATTATATTATTCTTATTATTATCTTTAGCTCTTGCTGGGGTCATACTCCTGGCTTTAGCCACGGGTGAGTAGAGATTTTGAGACTAGCAGCTGAGAAAATACACACTGTTTCTCCTCTACTTGCGTTGGTTTTTGTAAGACTGAACAGTGATGGCAGTTGCTGAATTAGGTGCTTTGGGGCAAAGCCAAGTTCATTCTTAAGGTCATGAATGCTATTGGACAAATCCCAGCATGCTCTTTGCCCACCTGATTAGTTCAGATTTGAGTGTGTGTGTGTGTGTGTGTGTGTGTGTGTGTGTGTGTGTGTGTATTCTGCTTTGTCTGCTTTAAATGAACTGCAAGATTCTTTTGGAAGGGAAACCAAGGGAAGAAGAAACCATAAAACGGAAGGATGCAGTTTGAGAGTGGAATGTCGAAATAAGGATTTAATTGCCCTTTATTTTATTTAATTATTTATTCATTTAATCATTGTTTTCTTAAATTTACTTTATTATATATATCATTTAGTGAAGGTTTGCTCAGTACCAGATAAAGTACACAGTGATGGGAAAATATTGCTAAGTAGATAAGCTTAGTTGTTCCCTTGTTGCTCTTCTGTTTGGTGCTCAGATATGATTTAGGTCTTTTATGTCACTAGCTGGTGAAGGTGCTTTGTCATTCTGCCCAACTCCCCTCTGAGCCGCTCTGTAGTTTCAGCTACCAAAACTAACACCAGTGTTGGGCACCCCCAAACCTGGTGCTGTAGTGCTTCTATTAGGCATATAGTCTGGTCCATACATGGACATATCAAGAAAGAAGATTTACAGTCCAGACATATGGCCCCTAGAGACATGAGATAGTATATTTGATAGAAATAGCTCTGACTATTGGGGTTGAATTTTGGGTTTCTCTCTGCTTCCTACCAATAGGAAGGGATAAATTGATTGCTTAAAAAGAAATAAAATTAAGTGCTATGAACTTAGTTTTTAAGGGAAATAAAAAATCCAATTTCCTTTAAAATAAAAAAAGGGGGCATCTGTCTTTGATTTTTCATTGCTGACTTAATGCTAATACCCACATCACACTCAAAGTGACCCTGGCAGATGTTTGATAATGAATCTGCTTTGAAATTCATCCCAGAAAGTAAAGTCTACAGTGGGATTCCAAAATTCTAGCACGTAAGGGATAGCTTCAGATCAGCCCCAAGACTGATAGCATACTTGCACTTACACTGAGGTTTCCATAGGCTAATTACTAAAAATATGAGTGATGGAGAGCCAGAAACTTCTCTGGTGACAGTTTCTCCTCAGTCGTTCCACAGGGAGCAGTATAAACTATGCCCTTTACTGAGTGTTTGACACAATTAAAAATGGTATCGAATTTTAGGGAAACAGTGCCTAAGTAGCTTTCTCTTGGTAAATCAGTTTGCAAATCTTTCACATTCTGCTGAATATAATGTAAATTGAATGGTAATTTTTAAATGCAACAACAAGACCTTGGAGAGACAGGGAAATGGACAGACTGGTTGATTGCAGTAACATGTGAACATACGCAACTATATAAAAGAGTAATAATAATAATTGTACAATGAGCCTGTGCCAGGCATTTCTATAGAATTTTCAAATTTCAAGGAAATTTTGCATTTTTTTTCAAATTCAACTTTGGTGTTTCATGATATAGGAGAGAGTTGGAAAATTATTGTTCCCCCAATTTCTAGATGAAAAAAATTAGACCCAGGTATATTAACAAATTTTTCTAATGTAATGTATCTGCTGTGTCTGTGGTTCTCTCTGCTTCTCTTTCCACCAAACACCCTCCTGTACCAAACTTGGAACACAAATGGCAAATAAATTTGGTTGACTTTGAGACACAAGTCTAAGCTGCGTCCATTATGAATGGACGGAGATTCCTCTGTCTGGTCCAGTGACACTCCCATGGGTCAGGTTAACAGTAACACACAGGAAGCAACTCAGTGACAGCAATGAAAGCTCCCAAGTCAGACCATCTGGGTTTCATCCCCAACTTAACCACTGCAACCTTTAGTCAATTACTCCCCTTCTCCAAGTCTCAATTTCCTCAGATGGAAAATATACCATTTCCCTCCAAAGCTTTTTGCAAGGACTTACTAATTGAGGCAAAGAAAGCATTTGGTACAGTGCCTGGTATCCTGCAAGCTCTCTACAAGTGTTAGTGGTTGCAATTATCATAGACATATATATTGCATTCTTGTAAATGAAAGGGATCTTTCCACATCCACACATTGTCTCTGGGATTTGCTTTTGTGGGAGGGATGCTTCCTTAGAAATGTGGACCACAATAAGACTTAAATGGGGGTGGGATAATATGAAACCCAAGATAGATGAGCTTATTGGTTTACATAGTATGTTAGCAACTTTTAAAATATATATACATGTGTAGGTTCTGGAACTTGGTAGAAAAAATGAGCTAGAATGCACTTCATATTGAAGTAACAAGGACTTCAGTTCTTCCTTAAAATGGGGGTGGAGAGAGGGGTTATGGTGGTGGAGAAAGTAGGAGAGGAAGAAAATAAGAAAAGGATCCAATTAGATGGTTGGAGAGAATTTCCAGTAACTTATTGGCAGGTAAGAGGCTAAATAGAACAAAAGTCAGTAAAAATTTACCGTGTTAGAAAAGACTGAGGTACTTTAGGACAGCGATTTTTGAGACTGTTACTTTTTTTGGACTGTTTGCCAGTCTCAGTAAAAGTCTGTTTCTTGAATCAACCAAGTGTTAGTAATGTATTGTGCAAAAACAGGGAGGAAAATGGATAGTGGGGTGAGCAGTGGTTTGGGGAGGAAAGAAAGCAGAAGCCACTGGGAGCTTCTCAACAGTTAAGAACAGAATCTCTGGGGCCAGGATTCACAAGCATGCAAGCCCACCTGAGCAAGTTCTGAATGTCCAAAGTGCACAGAATGCAGACATTATAGGAAATAATAACTCTAGAAAGCCAGTGGAGGTGGAGACATCATATTACATACATATTAGGTACACACACATTAAAGCAAGCATATCACAAGAAGATATTTTCATGTCATTCTAATACAATTTTCGTACAAATTCACATCCATGTCTATTGTTTTCTATTTAGTCTGCCCAATTCTTATATCCTTTTTAAATTTTTTTATTTTTTTGCAGTACGCGGGCCTCTCACTGTTCTGGCCTCTCCCGTTGCGGAGCACAGGCTCCGGATGCGCAGGCTCAGCGGCCATGGCTCACGGGCCCAGTCGCTCCGCGGCATGTGGGATCTTCCCGGACCGGGGCACGAACCCGTGTCCCCTGCATCGGCAGGCGGACTCTCAACTACTGCACCAGAAGGAAAGCCCTATCCCTTTTTTTAATGCCAATTTAAGGAAGCAGAAATATTAAGAGTCAGAAAAATGCATTTGTTTCCCAAAGTTGTTCGTTCCCTCTGGATTTGAAGAAACATAATCGCTGGAGTTTCACATTGATTTCTAGACATATTACTCCCCTTTGCTACCATATAAACCCTTCACTAAAGCTATGTGTTGTGACATTGAAAGAGCAAATGGCACCATGAATGGAATAATCCAGGTGAAAGATTAGCCCTAGCGTCTGCCCTTCCCATCGTTTTCTTGGAGCGTCAATTCAGTAATAATCATTTGCCCCTACACTCAACCAGATCCCCACCTGGATCTCTATCTGGACATCCGTGGCAACTGTCCAACTTGCCTGGTTCCTAGGGACTTCTGATTCCTCACAGGCTAATAGACTCCACAGAGGCTGCTGCAAAATGCTAATCTCATTTATGTTAAATAAAGCATGACAGTCTGATGGCTTTTTAGAAGTCAAAGTTACCATTTTCATTAGGCAGACAATCTATAATGATAGTGTCACCCAAGTGCCTAAATTATTTTCATCTAGGAACCACAGAACAGTCCACACTATTAACAGTATTATTATTTTTATTATTAAATTACAACATATTTTGCTGACTGCAAACACTAATTAAGTCCATAGTCTGTGTCAGATATTTTGCTAAGAACATGGTAGGAATTAATTCTCATCATAAGCCTTTGAGGTATGAACTATACTTTCCCAATTTTAGGGATGAGTAAACTCAGGCTAACAGGTGTGAAATCACTTTCATCAGGCTGCACCAAGAGGGAAGAGCAGAACCCAATTCAGAACTTGTGCTCTTTACCATGACTCTGAACTGTGGAGTACAGCTGAGCAGTAATATCACCTGTCAGTTCAATTCCACTCTCTGCTCCTAGGAGTTGCCTCCAGAGAGAAAGTGTCACCTTCATTCCTGGGACCTGGATGCAGTACCTTGCACCTCCATGCTTACCTAAGATCGAGGAAGAGAGAGGAGGTGGAGGCTGAAGGGCCCCACGTGCAATTCCATCCATCTGCTGGGCTAGTCCAGCCTGTATGGCATGTCACTCCACATCAGGCAGAAAGCGAGACTGAATTAAATCTGGCTGTCAAGACACCCAGATTTGCAGCAAGTAGAGATGCTCTTTACTCTTTATGTGAAAGTTCTGTTTGAAAAGACGAAAATAATTTAATCAGTCATTCGGCACTGCTGCTCTGGTAGCTCCAAAGATTTTGTCTTGCTTTGCCCCCTTGCCTGGCCCCTTTCTTTTGAAGGCCAATGTGCACTGCCTTGTTTGGGATAAGCTCTCTCAGCTAAACTTCAATAATTCGATGACTAGCACATTGTGTGAGGAGGTCTTATAAGTCGGCAGTTTATGGAACTGAGCAAACAGGCAGGTGCTGGACCAGAAAGGGCACACTTTTCCCAGGTTGGCTCAGGGTCCTCACCATGCTTTAAAGTTTAATGGTCTGAAATGGAAATGCCAGTGCAATTCAGTAGTTTGCCTTTTCATGTTGTTGATGGTTTCCTTTGCTGTGCAGAAGATTGTTACTTTGATGTAGTCCTCTGTGTTTATTTTGCTTTTGCTGCCTTGTTTTTGGGGCCAAATCCAAAAAATAATTGCCAAGACTGATATCAAGGACCTTACTATCTATGTTTTCTTCTAGGAGTTTTATGGGAAACACACAGTTCTTAAAGCAGGTTCCTACTCTCATGTCTAGATGTCACTGCAGCTACCAAAACAGAAGTTAAGAAGGGCTTGCTTTATGAATCTGGGATTACTGCATAGTAATTGTATGTTGCTTTTGCTCCTCCATGAGACCATGAGTTCCTCTTACACATGGCAGTGTCTTATCTTATTTCCCTAATGTCTGGTATTGTTTCATAGACTAAGTACTCAATAAATATTATGTATTAAATGATATAAAATGACAATAATTATTTGTGCATCTTTTTAAAAGGGCTTTACATATATAATTTCCAATCCTTACAGCATCCCTTCAGAATAGGAGTAGTTCACATTTTACAAAATAAAGATATTCAAGTTAACATATTAAGCAGATTACAGAAAGCTGTATAGCTAGTAAGAGGTAAATCAAGGTTTCAGATATAAATTAATGTGAGGTCAAAAAGCAAGTTTTTCCAGGAAAGTTAGAATGATGAAGAAAAAAAGAAATGGAGTCCAGAAACCCTCAGTTGCTAGAAAATCCTGCTGTGACAGTCAGCAATACATTTAACCTTTACTGCCTCAGTTGCATTCTATAACATGTAATAATCACTTATTGCCTTAAGGTGGTGGCTAAATTAGATAATCTCTTGAGGTCATTTCAGCTCTAGAAAAACAAATTCTTTTTTTTTTTCCTTTTTGGTAAGCAAAGGTAGGTTTTTTTTTTTTTTTAAATCTAAAAGAATTTTATAGAAGAAAGCTGAATGGCTAATTGGCAAAATTGCTAAACCTCAATTATCAACAGTAGAAATGCAAATTAAAATTATAATAATTTACCATTTTTATACTAAGGAAAAAGTAGGTTTTAATCAAACTGTAAACCCAGAACTGAACAATATTTTCATACAGATAGAAACATACTTTGTAGAAAAACAAATTCTTAACCATTATCATTCTTGGATTAGCATGAAGTCATTATTTAAGACAGTACTGAAATTTCTTTCATTTTTCAAGTAAGACAATTATACTGCAATGTAACCATACATTAAAATTGCTCAGTTTGACAGTGTCAGTCTGGCTTCTGCCTGCTTAGCTTGTACCTAATTTCATGTTTCTTAGAGAAATCACAGCCTGAGGTGGACACTAGGTGCTGAATGGTCTGTCTTGGGTGACAGTGATGCAGCAGTGTGGCTGAAGGGTCTTGGTACTCAGGCCGGGTGTCAGGCCTGTGCCTCAGAGGTGGGGGAGCCGAGTTGAGGACACTAGTACACAAGAGACCTCCTGGCTCCATGTAATATCAAATGGCAAAAGCTCTCCCAGAGATTTCCACCTCAACACAAAGACCGGATACACTCAACAATTAGCAAGCTACAGTGGTGGACACCCTATGCCAAACAACTAGCAAGAGAGGAACACAACCTCACCTATTAGCAGAGAGACTGCCTAAAATCATAATAACGTCACAGACACCCAAAAACACACCATTGGATGCGGTCCTGTCCACCAAAAAGACAAGATCCAGCCTCATCCACCAGAACACAGGCACCAGTCCTCTCCACCAGGAAGCCTACACAACCCACTGAACCAACCTTACCCCCTGGGGGCAGACACCAAAAACAACAGGAACTACAAACTTGCAGCCTGAAAAAAGGAGCTCACAAACACAGTAGTTAAAAAAAAATGAGAAGACAGAGAAACACACAGCAGATGAAGGAGCAAGGTAAAAACCCACCAGACCAAACAAATGAAGAGGAAGCATGCAGTGTACCTGAAAGAATTCAGAGTAATGATAGTAAAGATGATCCAAAATCTTGGAAATAGAATGGAGAAAATACAAGAAATTTTAACAAGGACCTAAAGAACTAAAGAGCAAAATCAATGATGAACAACACAATAAATGAAATTAAAAATTCTCTAGAAGGAATCAATAGCAGAATAACAGAGGCAGAAGAACGGATAAGTGACCTGGAAGATAAAATAGTAGAAATAACTACAGCAGAGCAGAATAAAGAAAAAAGAATGAAAAGAATTGAGGACAACCTCAGATACCTCTGGGACAATATTAAATGTACCAATATTTGGATTATAGGGGTCCCAAAAGAGGAAGAGAAAAAGAAAGGGACTGAGAAAATATTTGAAGAGATTATAGTTGAAAACTTTCCTAATATGGGAAAGGAAATAAGGAAACAAGCCCAGGAAGCACAGAGAGTCCTATACAGGATAAATCCAAGGAGAAACATGCCAAGACACATGTTAATCAAACTATCAAAAATTAAATACAAAGAAAAAATATTAAAAGCAGCAAGGGAAAAACAACAATTAACATACAAGGGAAACCCCATAAGGTTAACAGCTGATCTTTCAGCAGAAACTCTGCAAGCCAGAAGGGAGTGGCAGGACATATTTGAAGTAATGAAAGGGAAAAACCTACAACCAAGATTACTGTACCCACAAAAGATCTCATTCAGATTCGACAGAGAAATTAAAATGTTTACAGACAAGCAAAAGCCAAGAGAATTCATCACCACCAAACCAGCTTTACAAAAAATGCTAAAGGAACTGCCCTAGGCAGTAAACACAAGAGAAGGAAAAGGAATTATAAAAACAAACCTAAAACAATTAAGAAAATGGTAATAGGACCATACATATCAATAATTACCTTAAACGTAAATGAATTAAATGCTCCAACCAAAAGACATACAGTGACTGACTGGATACAAAAACAAGACCTGTACATATGCTGTCTACAAGAGACCCACTTCAGACCTAGGGACACATGCTGACTGAAAGTGAGGGGATGGAAAAAGAAATTCCATGAAAATGGAAATCAAAAGAAAGCTGGAGTAGCAATTCTCATAATAGACAAAATAGACTTTAAAATAAAGACTATTACAAGAGACAAAGAAGGATGCTACATAATGATAAAGGGATCAATCCAAGAAGAAGATATAACAATTGTAAATATTTTTGCACCCAACATAGGAGCAAATGCTAACAGTCATAAAAGGGGAAATGGACAGTAACAAAATCATAGTAGGGGACTTTAACAACCCACTTTCACCAATGGACAGATCACACAAAATGAAAATAAATAAGGAAACAGAAGCTTTAAATGATACATCAAGCAATATGGACTTAATGGATATTTATAGGACGTTCCATCCCAAAACAACAGAATACACTTTCTTCTCAAGTGCTCATGGAACATTCTTCAGGATAGATCACATTTTGGGTCACAAATCAAGCCTCAATAAATTTAAGGAAATTGAAATCCTATCAAGTATGTTTTCCTACCACAACACTATGAGACTAGATATCAATTACAGGGAAAAAAAACTCTAAAAAATACAAACACATGGAGGCTAAACAATACTCTACTTAATAACCAAGAGATCACTGAAGAAATAAAAAAATACCTAGAAACAAATGACAATGAAAACACGGCAAACCAAAACCTATGGGATGCAGCAAAAGCAGTTCTAAGAGGGAAGTTTATAGCAATACAATCGTACCTCAAGAAACAAGAAACATCTCAACGAAACAACCTAACCTTAAACCTAAAGCAATTAGAGAAAGAAGAACAAAAAAACCCCAAGGTTAGCAGAGGAAAGAAATCATAGAGGTCGGATCAGAAATAAATGAAAAAGGAATGAAGGAAATGATAACAAAGATCAATAAAACTAAAAGCTGGTTCTTTGAGAATATAAACAAAATTGTTAAACCATTAGCCAAACTCATCAAGAAAAAAAGGGAGAAGACTCAAATCAATAGAATTAGACATGAAAAAGGAGAAGTAATAACTGACACTGCAGAAATACAAAGGATCATGAGAGATTACTACAAGCAACTATATGCCAATCAAATGGACAACCTGGAAGAAATGGACAAATTCTTAGAAAAGCACAACCTTCTGAGACTGAACCAGGAAGAAATATAAAATATACAGACCAATCACAAGCCCTGAAATAGAGACTGTGATTAAAATCTTCCAACAAACAAAAGTCTAGGACCAGATGGCTTCACAGGAAAATTCTATCAAACATTTAGAGAAGAGCTAACACCTATCCTTCTCAAACTCTTCCAAAATATAGCACAGGGAGGAATGTTCCCAAACATATTCTACGAGGTCACCATCACACTGATACCAAAACCAGACAAAGATGTCACAAAGAAAGAAAACTACAGGCTAATATCCCTGATGAACATAGATGCAAAAATCCTCAACAAAATACTAGCAAACAGAATCCAACAGCACATTAAAAGGATCATACTCCATGATCAAGTGGGGTTTAACCCAGGAATGCAAGGATTCTTCAATATACACAAATTAATCAATGTGATACACCATATTAACAAATTGAAGAAGGAAAACCATATGATCATCTCAATAGATGCAGAAAAAGCTGTCAACAAAATTCAATACCCATTTATGATAAAAACACACCAGAAAATAAATATAGAGGGAACTTACCTCAATATAATAAAGGCCATATATGACAAAGTCACAGCCAACATCATTTTTAATGGTGAAAAACTGAAAGCATTTCCTCTAAGATCAGAAACAAGACAAGGTTGCCCACTTTCACCATTCTTATTCAACATAGTTTTGAAAGTTATAGCCACAGCAATCAGAGAAGAAAAAGAAATAAAAGGAATCCAAATCAGAAAAGAAGAAGTAAAGTTGTCATTGTTTGCAGATGACATGATACTATACATAGAGAATCCTAAAGATGTTACCAGAAAACTACTAGAGCTAATCAATGAATTTGGTAAAGTAGGAAGGTACAAAATTAATGCACAGAAATTTCTTGCAGTCCTATACACTAATGATGAAAAATCTGAAAGTGAAATTAAGGAAACACTCCCATTTAACATTGCATCAAAAAATCTAGGAATAAACCTACCTAAGGAGACAAAAGACCTGTATGAAGAAAATTATAAGACACTGATGAAAGAAATTAAAGATGATACAAACAGATGGAGAGATATACCATGTTCTTGGATTGGAAGAATCAACATTGTGAAAAATGACTATACTACCCAAAGCAATCTACAGATTCAATGCAATCCCTATCAAACTATCAATGGCATTTTTCACAGAACTAGAACAAAAAATTTCACAACTTGTATGAAACACAAAAGAGTCTGAATAGCCAAAGCAATCCTGAGAATGAAAAATGGAGCTAGAGGAATAAGGCTCCCAGACTTCAGACTATACTACGAAGCTACAGTAATCAAGACAGTATGGTACTGGCACAAAAACAGAAATATAGATCAATGGAACAGGATAGAAAGCCCAGAGATAAAGCCATGCACATATAGTCACCTTATCTTTGATAAAGGAGGCAAGAATATACAATGGAGAAAAGACAGCCTCTTCAATAAGTGGTGCTGGGAAAACTGGATAGCTACATGTAAAAGAATGAAATTAGAGCACTTCCTAACACCATACATAAAAATAAACTCAAAATGGATTAAGGCCCTAAATGTAAGGCCAGACACTATAAAACTCTTAGAGGAAAACATACCAGAACACTCTGACATCAGTCATAGCAAGATCCTTTTTGACCCACCTCCCAGAGAAATGGGATTAAAAACAAAAATAAACAAATGGGACTTAATGAAACATAAAAGTTTTGCACAGCAAGGGAAACCATAAACAAGACGAAAAGTCAACTCTCAGAATGGGAGAAAATATTTGCAGATGAAGCAACTGACAAAGGATTAATCTCCAAAATTTACAAGCATCTCATGCAGCTCAATATTAAAAAAAAAAAAAAAAAACACAATCCAAAAATGGGCAGAAGACCTAAATAGACATTTCTCCAAAGAAGATATATAGATTGCCAACAAACCCATGAAAGGATCTGCAGACTACAATGAAGTATCCCCTCATAACGGTCAGAATGGCCATAATAAAAATATCTACAAACAATAAATGCTGGAGAGGCTGTGGAGAAAATGGAACTGTCCTGCACTGTTGGTAGGAATGTAAATTGATACAGCCAATATGGAGAACAGTATGGAGTTTCCTTAAAAAACTAAAAAAGGACTACCATATGACCCAGCAATCCCACTACTGTGCTTTTACTCCGGAAAAACCATAATTCAAGCAGAGTCATGTACCACAATGTTCATTGCAGCTCTATTTACAATAGCCAGGACATGGAAGCAACCTAAGTGTCCATTGACAGATGAATGGATAAAGAAGATGTGGCACATATGTAGAATGGAATATTACTCAGCCATAAAAAGAAACAGAATTGATTTATTTGTAGTGAGGTAGATGGACGTAGAGTCTGTCATACAGAGTGAAGTAAGTCAGAAAGAGAAAAACAAATATCGTATGCTAATACATATATATATGGAATCTAAAAAGTAAAAATGGTTCTGAAGAATCTAGGGGCAGGACAGGAATAAAGACGCAGAAATGCAGAATGGAGTTGAGGAAACAGGGAGGGGGAAGGGTAAGCTGGGACGAAGTGAGTGAGTGGCATGGACATATATTCACTACCAAATGTAAAATAGCTAGTGGGAAGTAGCCACATAGCACCGAGTGATCAGCTTGGTACTTTGTGACCACCTAGAGGGGTGGGATAGGGAGGGTGGGAGGGAGACGCAAGAGGTTGGAGATATGGGGATATATGTATATGTATAGCTGATTCACTTTTTTATAAAGCAGAAACTAACACACCATTGTAAAGCAATTATAGTCCATTAAAGGTGTTAAAAAAAATTCCTCAGTTTGTGGGCTTGTCCAAATATTTTATACACATTTTACTCAAACTTAGAATTCTTCAAGATAGCACCATATGACACAAGAGATCTAAGGCAGATTGACAAAAGATTCTGTGAAGCCTGCTTTCTTGAATTAATTCCTCCTATTGACAATTAAATTTCAATGTAGATAGAGGGTTGAAAATGATTATATTGAAATGACCCATAAGCGGGTTATTGGGTTTGTGTTTTTCTTGTACAGAATCATGGAGTTTTGAATAAGGACAAAAATACAAAGAGAGAGGCTCTACTGAAAGGAGATTGTTTTTCTTTCTTTTGAGAGACAGACAGAACTTAGAGTCTTTTGATCATTAAAAGTAGGGGTCAGGGAAGAAGTGAGGCACATAGCTCAGTGAAAATAGCCTTCAGGACCAAATTCAGGTCAGTCAAAGAGAAGCGATGAGAAGTATGTGCCTCAGGACTCATTAAAACACTGAGGTCCTGTCTTTGGATAACTGGTTGAATGACTAAGGTCTGCCGAATGATTCATTTCTTTACTCCTCTTTTATTCTCCTTGGAAATCCCTGCAATCTGTCTTCCACCTCTACCATTCCAATGAAAGTTCTATCTTCGAGATTAATAATTGTAGTTGAAAACTGCAAAATATTGTACGGCAACTTATTTATAATTCTTCAAGTTTCCTGTAAACCTATAAATATTGGTTCAGTAAATGAATAGAGAATGGAGGAATAAGAGCAAGTAGACATATAAAAATGCAACGAATTCCAAGTACTAAGGAATGAGCTTCATTTCTGATATATACATTATTTTTTAACATCTTTATTGGAGTATAATTGCTTTACAATGGTGTGCTGGTTTCTGCTTTATAACAAAGTGAATCAGTTATACATATACATATATCCCCATATCTCCTCCCTCTTGCGTCTCCCTCCCACCCTCCCTATCCCACCCCTCTAGGTGGTCACAAAACACGGAGCTGATCTCTCTGTGCTATGCGGCTGCTTCCTACTAGCTATCGGTTTTATATTTGGTAGTATACATACGTCCATGCCACTCTCTCACTTCATCCCAGCTTACCCTTGGAAGATTCTGGGGCTACAGAAACTAGAGGATATACTATCACTGCCCTAGGAACTTAAAATCAAGTTATATTTACAAGGTCATTGACCTATTTTTTCTTCTTTCATCTCTTATTCTGAATCTGATGAAGATATGTCTTCTGCACTCACAATTACAAGTGTAGGATAGAGACTGATGGGAGGAAAACTAGGTTAGGTGAAGTACTATTTCTATGTGTGGGGAGGAGGTGTGATGTTCACATGTTCTGACTGGTGCCAGACTGTGATGCACAAAGAGCTGTATCAGTTCAGGTCGGAGCCTTCTTTTGTCTTGTTAACATGATCTACAGCACCAAGCATATAAGTGGATATTAAATAAATATTTGGTGATTGAATAAAAAGTGAATGAATAAATGCAGATAAGTATTTATAACAAATAACACACATACATGTACACACGTACACACAACTTAGAGTGAGAATATCTTTTCATTATGGCTTGAATCTGAATAGAGGCCAACAAATAAAAAATCAATTTAAATGATCTAATATATTTAGGCCATGGATAGATAGTCTACATTTTCAAGGAGGGGCTTGGTATTCATCAGACAAATGTGACCTTAGGCTTAAAAGTAAATACCAAAGTAAGTCAAAGTATGATAAAGATTTTACTGGACTACTCTGTCCTCCCAAAGGAGTAAAATATATGGACTTATACTAAATCAGTTTTAATTGTAGGGCTGACATCAAAGCTATCTAAGAGCTGACACCTAAGCTCTTAGATAGCTTAGGAAGACGGACTTGGTAAAAGCACACCATCTCTCTTCTCTTTCCTCTTACTTGCCTGTAGTTTGCACCTATGTAAGGCATTCTAACATACCATCATCAATGAGAGGGTGCTAAATAAGCCATCTAAAGGACTGTCCCCAAGTCCCACCCTCCCTGCCCCCTCTCCTCACATATGGGAATGACTATAGAGGGATTTATGCAGTTATGCCTTTAGGTTTCATAATCAGCATTCAAGTGTACCTTCTCAATTTAGGATTTGTCCATTATCATCAAAACTCACCAACCCTGACAGAACATGGCTTACACTCATGGCTAAAGTTTATTTTAATTCAAAAAGTATAAATAGAAAATAAACAGAAAAAGAGCCAAGATTTTCTTTCTTTCTTTTTTATTAGAGGCTTAGAGGTCTGATACCAATCAGTATTTGATAAACAGAGATGGTAGTAAGAAAACAATCAAATAATGAACATGAAATCCATCATCAATGCACAACTGTATTAAGTTACTCATTTTATGGTCCTGTCCTAGAAGTCTCCAAGTAAACTTTGGGCTTGTGAATAAGAGAGATTGTTGATAAGTAATAGGAAACAATTAGGAAAGGCTTTTTCCTTGTCTTATTTCTGCATTAGTGAATTGAAAACACTGTCAGTTGCATAACCCATATCCAGTCCCTAAGATTCTTTATAATATAATCCTGATTTTATTTATTACAGCAATATAATCAGCTCCAATATCCCTTACAGGTAGACATACCATTAGATGTTCAATGAGATGAACTGGAGCTTCCTGTGAGATTTTTTCTTTTCTAGTAAAGAGGTTCAGGCATACCTGGCATCTACCTTCACTTTTATACTTACTTTGAACATGAACATGATGTCTGAGGTTATGGTAATGACACGACAAGCATGATAGTGGCACCAACAAAGTAGCTATGGCAAAAGTGACATGCTTTGGTACCAGATGACATCCCTAAATGTCTCAATCCAATACCTGTAAATGTCTCTCTCATTATTTTGAGAAAAATGAATAACACAAACAAACAAAAAATCTGTTTGCTTATGCTATAATTTTTCTGTTAGCAGGTTAATACAAGCTACGTGAAAAATATGGTTCAAGTCCTGATAATAGCATTGAAGTTGAAATAGTTGATAATACGGTTCTTTAAAATGTCACGTGTATATGAATTTTAGACCACAAGTTCAGATGTGCAAATGATGTGACTTTTTAATTATTCTACTAGGTGGCAGGATAAAAAAAATAACTATTCCTTTCCCAATTTTCCTCCCAGTCAAGTTTAATACACAGTTATGGAGTCTTATGCTGTGTATGGCATTAAGGAATAAGGGAAACTGTCAGTCCTCAGTCTCTGGTTCACACAGATCGAAAGGAGATGTCATTGTGCTTACCAGCATGGCCTCTTCAAGTCCCCAGCAGTTCTGCTGCTTCTTTACCAGCAGAAGGTCTATGTTTTGGTGAGAGTTCCTATGTTCTATTTGCCCAGATGTATACCATCATTATACACAGTTTTTAGAGTCTTGACATCTCCCTGGCACTGCTTCTAAGAAGAAAGATGTTTGATGCTAGTTCTCTTTATCCACTTGAAACTCTCAGATCTCTATCTGCATCCCTCTCTCCCTCCTTACTTCTATTCCTCCTTCTCTCTCACTGTCTCAGTGAAGAGGTTTCCAATTGGTGGAAATCCTCTCCTTTCTTGTATCATGAAGGGACTCTGTATGTCTAAGAATCCCATTCCCTCTTCCTTGTACACCACCCATCAGAATAATACTCCATCAATTTTCCTAAGGAATTAGGCTTTAACAACAAAGCTAAAATACTGTGTGCTCTTCTGGTTTCCATCCTTACCCTGTGCCTCCCCTAAGGTAATGAAGTATGGCTCAAGCACATTGCTTAAGTAGAAGACAGTAGAACAGGAAGATATTGAGAGGAAGTAAAAACAACAACAATAGAAAGGGTTACTATATAATATATGGAGATACAGTGGGGGAGAGGTGCGGTGGGTTGCATGGCCTAATTGTTCCAAGCATATGGGCGTTTTATGAATTGAGCCAGATGAGCCCCGTTAAGCCAATCCTGGGGTACCTGTATAGTTTTTATACCCAAGGGTGTCTATCACTGCAGCATTCAGAGCATGGAGTTGCAACTTTCCTACTTCTGCCTTCATTTTCACATGGTCTGCTTCCCTCTGTATGTGTGTATCTCTTCTGGGTCTCTATCTCCAAATCTCACCCTACTTATAAAGACACCAGTCTTTGGATTTGGGGCCTACCCTAACCACAAATGACCTCAATTTTAAACCTGGTTAACTTGATTCCATCTGCAAAACCTCCATTTCCAAAAAAGGTTTATAGGTATAAGGGTTAGGACTTCAACATATATTTTTCAACAACACAATTCAACCCACATGAACCAACATATTTCTTATTTTTAAAAACATTTTGCATCATGGTTTCTATTATTTACAGCTGAAGAGTCTCCTGGTCAGTATTCCCTTCCTTAACCTCCTTACAAATTTGGGGTACTCTTCATTATATTTCCTTACAAAATTTGGCTTCCTCCATCATTGCTCTTAGTTCATTATGCTCTGGTTGCATTTGAATTGTTTTTTCATTAGTCCTTGTAAGAAGTTAGCTAACTTCCTTTGCCTGTCTCAATAACATTTAGCAGGGAACTTGACATATTTTGTGTTCTATAAATATTTGTTGAGTGAATAAATTAAATAGAATTTGAGAAATATATGAAAGTAGGAAGTACTTTTAAATCATCTAAAATACAACTACCCATGTGAAAATACTGTAAATATTTTGTGTAAATCCTTCCAGCATTTTTACGCAAAGTATTCTTTTAATTCCACAATTATCACACTGATTTAAAATTGTGAGTCCTGCCTTTTTCACTTTTTATAAAACAAACATTTTTCTATGTTCTTGCAGTCTTCACAAACTTTTTAAGTAGTTGTGTAAATTTCATTGAATGATTGTACAAGAATGTACTTAAACATTCCCTGAAGGTAGGACATTTAGTATATTTTTGTTATTTTAAAGATTTTCTTACATTTATTATTTTTATACTTATTTTTCTAATATCAAGGAATATTTCCTTAGCATCAATATAAAACTGACTTAGTTAAATTAAATTTTAAGACCCTTTAAGGATGCAAGAATTCAAGTCTATGTTATGGACTGGAAAAATCAAGAAGGTTCCCATGAAGCTGGAGAAAAACGCCTCAGATTAGTAAGCAAGCAGACCATGGACACTCAAGAAGGCTGAGTGGGGAGAGGGGAGAATGAGAACCTCTGCGTCCTCACCACAGTGTAATTTCTCTGTGTGAAATGTGACCCTCGTTTGTCAGGCCACGGTGTCATGATTTGGTGGCACCCTAGGTTTTATCTGCATCCCAAGAAATTAAGAAGAGACAAACTCAAGTGTAAGACATAAGAGTGGAATGTACTACAATTTTCTCTTTCTGGCATTCCATCATTGAATACATTTATCGAAACAATAATGATTTATTTCTCTTGTTTCGGGAGCATAATCAGAAGTAACCTACGAGTAAACCATGAAAATGCCATCCTAGATAAAAGACTTCTGTTGAAAAGAATTTATAGACTGAGCCTTACATTCTTAGAGGAAACTTAAAATTGTTAAGTAGACTGAATACAAAGCAATGGTGTTTGGGCTTTTTCTTAAGAAAGAGTAGAAGACAAGAATAAAGCCTCACTTGATAGTATTGTCTATTTCTAAACATACTGTACATTTGTCTTTTCAACTAAACTCAGCATTTTATGTGTAACCCCGTCATGACAGTGAAGGAATGCTATAGAGGAATGAATTCAGCACCAAAGTTGGCAAGTGGGTCTAGTCCCAGCTCTGCCACTTCCCTGTTTCGTGATTTAGAACAAAACATATTGCACCTTTTTTCCTGGGATTTGTCTCTCACATTCATGGATTGAAATGATCAGACATGATAATTCTTTAGATGCATAGCCCTCTAAAAATCTTTGATTCCAAGCAAAGTGTGATGTAAAGCTACAAAACTAATTTAAATTTGTTGAATATTAATTCTGTCTTGGCAGTAAGGTGATAAACCGTAGTCCCAGAGTTAATTTTGAGGAGTAAACTTCCATTCAATTCACTGAAGTAGCCCAGGTTATTGGCAGTCAGATAAGTGAAAGCTGAAATTGTTTACAAGAAAAAATCCAGCATCCTTGAAACTTTCCCATGGTTTACTCTAAAGAAGAAATGGTATTTCTCAAATCCACATATTTCTTCCATAATAAAAACAATTTGGATCCCACTGTATATGATCACAGTGCATCTGTCAGAAGTAAGATGTTAAGGAAGACTTTCTAAACATGTCTTACAAATATTTTAGAAATTAAAAGGTGCCTGGCAGCATGGCAAGAGAGAAAAAAAGAAAAGCAATGACATTTGGATTATTCAAGAAATTCTCACATTCATTCATATATAGTGTGAATGATTTTTCTCTACTGAATTTAGGTATTTTAACATGAAATACCTCCATGTTCTGCCTCCAGGACTTTAGGAAAATGGACTCCAGGATTATTGCTGTTCTAAAGAGGATAGCTTGGGTGGTGCCTATACTTCCAAGAGCCTGCATTGGCAGATGGCTTGCAATGTGTATGTTGCCTCATATTTTCAGTTCTTTCTTCTTTTTTTACAATGATGAAATTTAGAAAACAGAGTGTTATAAATGAACCTCACATATCTGAGGGAGTGATGCTACTAACACTTTACAGATATTCAAGTTTAAACAACAGGTCCCTGAGTATATCAAATGGCATCCAACTACTAGAAATTTGGTAATTATTTCAGGCAGCTGGTTATGATTATAGCATAATGAGAAGACGCTAATACCTGTTCTACAGCTCATCAGTTTGTCCTCTATAATTTTATTAAAAGTTAATAGTTAGTGAGGAAAGACACTTAAATGTCAGCAGTTCACTGTTCTTTATCTATCATTCAGCCAGGTGCCATACTCTAGTCCCTGACTAGCCCAAATTCTGTCCCCTCCCATTGCCCTGCAAAGCTTTATTTATCAATGAGATGAACAGGACCAAGGCCGGCCTTTGGAGGAAATACCTGAGTTCTAACTGCAAAAACCAATACTTCCAAGTAGTGAGGCTGTTAGCAAATTCTTCCACATTTCTGAACCTCAGCATCCTCTTCAGTAAAATGAGGATATTGACTATCTCACATGGTTTATGTAAGGATTAAATGAAGCAACGCATGTGGAACATCTAGCCGAGCGTCAGAAGCAGACCCAGGAAGCAATGCAATGTCTGAATCCCTGCCTGCGCTTTTCTCCTTTCCCCTCCATTGTGGTATCGAAGTTCATTCAGTAGGCTCAGGCACAAGCAAGGTCTCGTGAGCGATGGTGATCTTAAGCAGGACAACTTCAGTGAGGTATTTTTGAGTTCATTCATTTTGTGACTTAATCTTATATATAAAATGGAGGCATTAAGAAAGTTCATTGGAATGAAATGGGGCAGATTTAAATAATGGGACCTGAAACTATATCCACACATCAGCATTAGAGAATAGCCAGCCAAGGAAAATCACTATAAGTGTTAAAGACAATGGAACAATTGTTAACTCTTCTCCTCCAGTGGCAGTCGGATTTCTCTCTCATTTACTGTGGAGTTTGCTTCTGCATAATATCAACTTTCTATAGAATAGCCTGTCTTTAAATAAATAAATTAATCAATAAAGTAAACATTTAAAAAAAACAAAGCAAAAAGCATTCAGCATAAAGCAAAACCCCAGTTGATTCCACATTCCCCTCCAGCTACTACCGACTTTCTCATTTCCTCTTTATAACAGAAGTCCTCAACAGAATGATAAATATTCGCTGCTTCACTTCCTCATCTTTCACATTTAATTAATATATTACCGCAAGCAATCCAATAAAACAAAGCAGAGGACATCAAATCAGGGAGAACATTACCATGATTAGGGTAAAAATCTTCAGACTTTAATATTGAAATCAGACATACTGGTGAAATGGCCAGAATCCAATTTATTTGCTATTAGTAAAAATGGACAAATAGCCCAAACAATTTATCTCATATTACTTTAAATACTCTCTGGTATAAGATACATATATAAAGCAAACTCTGCTTAATAATAATTTTAAAAACTTGTAAAATACCTTTGTAATATACTCAGGACTGAATGCATGGCTTATGTAGCATGATTTAATAATCCCCAAATCAATGGATATTCTTCCAATAATTCCCCCCACACAATCATGCAAACTTAGGCCAGTAAATAACAGGAAAAAAAATCAGTCATAATTATATTCACTGTACTATAAATTCTGTATCAAATAACAGGAATTGATAGATTTGATGAAATTACTACAAATTAGCTTTTCTTGCAACTTGCATCTTATCCTGGGGTATTCAAGGCACTGGAGATAAATGCTCACTTAGTAGAAATGTACCTCTGTGATCAAAGTTAAGCAAAATTAAAAATTATCTCATTTTCCCACAATTGATTCTGATACCATTGCCTATTAGCAGCTCAAACCAGTTTAGTTCCCTAGAAATAGAGGAAGGGGGCAGGTAGGGAGCCACTGAATAAACACCCTTGCCCCTTGCACAATATCACACCTTTAAATTATGAAAATTCTAGGAAAAATGCAAGTGTCCAAAGGTCTTAAAAATGCAGGTCATGTGGAATGACAATAGAGTGGTTGAGAAAACTATCACATTCATTACTGTTTATATGCAAGATCAGATATATAGTCATGTGTCCTGTAGCTGAAAGGATTTAGGATTCTATCAGCATTTTGAATACCTTGCACTTATAAACACTGCACTAAGCCTACAATGAAACAATCCAACTGTCATTTACCTTCAGTCAGAGATACTGGAAGTGAAGACCAGCACTTAGCTTTGAGAACATGCTTTAAAACCATACCACCAGCTGCATACATGTTTCTGCTCTGGGCACACCCATCATTCCCCTCCTAATAGGATACAGGAGGAAGAAGCAGTCAAGCATGGGTCTCAGAATAAACTGTGGGTTCTAAGACCAGACACAATTTCCTGCCAGATCATCTTGAGCCTGGAGGGAGGAACTAAAGGATATAAATCCTCTCCGTGAACTTTCCCATGTGAGTAACAAGGCATTCCCAGTCGGGGCTTTGGAACCATAGACTCTCAATTATTTTCAGACTCCCTCTATAGAGAGCTAATGTAATGTGGGAATAAAAAAACACTACATGATTTCCCTGTGTTATGGAGCTAGAAGGCCACGTATTTTCTTTACCTAAAATCCGGAGACTACGAGGAGCTTACAGCTGAGGCCTGTTGGGAGGTGTAAGATGGGCAGCAACTATCAGGTTACCAAGGTGAAACTAAACCTTCTCCCTCCCAATTTCCTGAAAATTTCCACATTTTTTTCCGGTACTTATAACACCTATTTGAGCACTACACAGATTTTTTCCAATGTTAAACACAGCTCTTCAGATACTAATTAGAGTTCTTTATGGTGCCTATAACGTTAGAATGAACTGTTAAACATTACATGTGACCCCAAAACTTGGACTTTGTGACACCAAAGAGGCCTGAAGAGAGGAGCAGCTATGTTAGGCTTCTTCCCTTCTGCTATAAGCTGAATTGTGTCCCCCACCTCCCCAAATTTATATATTCAAGTCCTAACACCCAAAGTAACTTTATTTGGAAATGGGGCCTATAGGAGGTAAGTAAGGTTAAATGAGGTCATAAGGGTGGAGCCCTGATCCTATAGGGTTAGTACCCTTATAAGAAGAGACACCAGAAAGCTTGTTCCCTCTCTGCCACGTGAGTACACATCCAGAAAGCTGCCATCTGCAAGCCAGGAAAAGAGTTCTCACCAGAAACCGAATTGGCCTACACCCTCATCTTAGACTTTCCAACCTCCAGAACTGTGAGGAAATAAATGTCTTTGTTTAAGCCACACAGTCTATGTATTTTGTTATGGTAGTTGCCAAATACTATTTCTGCTGGTTAAGACCTTCACTGGCACCTGCATAAACTTTTGTAATCACCTTTTATTTGGTCTTCCTCTTAAGTCTCTCTCCTTCTAATCTGTAACTAGCATTTTCTCTAATCTGTATCTTTCTTACCTACCTGCCCTTAGTCTCCCAGGCAGTTCAACTTAAGTAGAGTCTGATTGTCATCAAATTTAAAGTTTGTATTCAAGCATCTGGGTAAGTTCCTCTATTCATCCAAAATCTACAGTGATGATCTCTGACATGTAGAAATATTTGACATCACTTAACCTGACATGCAAAGTTTCCCAATCTGTCTTCAGCCTGCCTTTGCATATGTCCAGTATTCCTCTCCATCCGACAACCATACCCTCTCCAGCCTAATGACATCTGTTTCGCTACCTGCATCCCTTGGCTCAATTGTCTCCTTTAGTAACAATGTTCTTGGCATCACAACAGATTCAATATTCTATATTGTTCTTTTCAACTCAATTTAAAATGTTTGGAGGAAGGAGACATCAACTTTAAACAGGTATACATACAGAGATATTACACAAATAGTAATAAAGACACCAGTGCAAGAAACCCTTATGCATAAGACACATACATGTAATTCTGTGTAAAATAACTCCTAGTTAAAATTGGAAAGAAGAAAGAGGAAGGGGGGGAAGAGGAAGAGGAGAAGAAAAAGAGGGAGAGACCAAGGCAAGGGAAGGAAGAGGAGAAGGGGAAAAAAATTATGTCAGAAAAAAAGATACTGTTCCAACAGACCAAGGATTCTTACTAGTTACTCGTGAAGATTTGGAAATACTATTAAAACACAATAGGAAGTGAATATCAGAATATTACTGCATCATGATGATAAAGTAGCTGCAGAGAAACCTGTATATATTCACATGTCATAATAGATCTTTAAGTCGCTCTGAAACAAAATATTTTCCTATGAAGCCACAAAAGAAACAAAACAATTATCAAAACATCCTTCCAGGTATTGTTACTGGTAGAATTGGGGCCCAAGTAAGCTGTGCATAACAATTGTAGTGAAGATGTTGACATGCTAAGTGGGCAGACCAGAAAGAAAATAGATTTTGTCCAGGACTGGGTTGTTTTTAGGGCAAGGGGCAGAGAATGAAGGTCTCTTCTTACTCCCACTAGGATAATGGCACTTTCTTCCCTCATCACAATACAGTGTAAAGCTGTGGATTTACAGGGTCACCTTGGGAACAGTGTACAGAATAGAATAAAGAGAGCACATTCTTAAGCTGCTACATTCCTTTGAGTGCTTAAACCCAATCAGCATCAGGACTGGGGCTCAAAGGAGGCAACCTGGAGACTTTGGCCATCAGAAGGGTCTAAAGGGAGCCTGAGGGGAGCAGTTCATTTTCTAGAAAACAGAATTCAATGACACCATCTCTCTTTTTGCTATTATAGTGGGTGGGTGTGGGGCTTTTATTGTTTACATCTCTTACCAGGGTGAAGTTCAGTGATATACAAATAAATTTGTTGTGAGAGCCCTTGTTAACCACAAAAAGAAAAATAGTTAATCTGCCTAATCATTTAATTTCACACACCCAAGGATTCATTTTTCTTCTCCTCCAATGAGGCTGTATGTTCATATTTCTCATGGTGACCACAAGAACCAGGCGTATACCTTCAGGGATACAGACTGGAAACATTTCAGTTTGCCAGCGTCATCATAGATGGTGATGGCATTTGATAAAATCTCCTAGTGACTTGACAAACTGCTTTGTATAATTAAATCTAACCAATGAGCAATATGAATTCTTAATCAAATTTATGACCATTACTATTATTGTAATGAAAAGATTCGGCCAGTTCCAGCTAATGAAGTCTGTCTCATTCCTTTGACAATTTCCTGCGTTTGCATCCATAACCTCAAGCCCAGATAGTGACTTCCAAGCAGCAGACCCACGTACTATTGTGTATCTGATCTTAATTGACCGGGCATCCAGGGAGGATATATTTAGTACTGATCATTGAAGAGAAGAGCAGGGCTTCCCTGGTGGTGCAGTGGTGGAGAGTCCGCCTGCCGATGCAGAGGACACGGGTTCGTGCCCCGGTCTGGGAAGATCCCACATGCCGCGGAGCACCTGGGACCGTGAACCATGGCCGCTGAGCCTGTGCGTCCAGATCCTGTGCTCCACAACGGAAGAGGCCACACCAGTGAGAGGCCCGCATACTGCAAAAAACAAAAAAAAAAAAAAAGAAAAGAAAAGAAGGGCAGATCTGGCCATTTATAAGAAAAATGGAAGGAATAGGCAGGCTCCCCATCCCTGATCCTTTTGAGGCAGGAAAACTATCTTTATAAATTAGCATATAAAATTAATTGTAGCAGAATCGAATAATCTTTTTGAAATGATTGATCACATAGGTCGATTAAAGCTAACATGTTCTGTTTTGGCCAATATTCTGAATTGTTTCACCAACTTTCTTTTCTTGGAATGAAATCCAGTGAATGAAAGCACTGTATCTTTCTCCTTTGGGGTAAATAATGTGTACCTCTTGTAATGACAGAGAGCCACTGTCGGAATAGCAGACTTATTTCTACCCCGGCTGCTGTTCTTACTTACCATTTAAGTAGGCTGTCATATAGGTTATATTTTCAAGGTAGCTCAAAAGGCTTCCCTGGATTATAAAAACAACTTCCTCACTTATTATTATGGTAACCAAAATGCCATTCTCCTTCCAATGGACCATTCATTCTTCAACCATTCAGCAACAGTACTGTGTAGCTAGTATATGCCAAGCCCTGCCCCAGAATTAAAAAACAAGAAGTAAAAACAAACAACAGAGATTTCAATTTCAAAGCTCCATGTCTAGTATGAGAAGTGAGAAAACACATGTGATTAAAAACAGTGAAAAAATGGCTATGATACATGTTAACGGAGGGAGGGGATTATAGCACCATTAAGGATTTTTTACTTCATATTGTTTTTTTCTTTCTAATAGCCTTTTAAAAATTGTTACTAGCTTTTGGGAGAGGTAATGCATTATTGAGTGGACATTTGGCACCTTAGTACTTCATATAAGAAAAATTATCTAATAGTAACTGAAAGATCTACATTGTAGTCCTAATTAATTTGTGAATTAAGAGTGGAACACAGCAATTTACTTTTCTGGGAATATATTTATGCATATATTCTGTTTACCTAGAAATATATATAATATGCATATATTATTATATCTATATTCCTATCTATCTATCTACATCTAGAAAGCCCCAAAGTGTTCCATAATTTTAGTGGAGTATGGATAAGAAAAATTGTTATTATAATAATAGAATAATTAAAAAAATTTCCTTCAGAGTGAGACATACCTGATTTTTCTTCTTAACTTTATTTCAAATGGACATAATTTGGCATAATATTTAATTACACCGAGATCAATTTTTATCTTGCAGTGTTGTGAGGATTTATTAAGACACGTAAAATATCCAGTATGGTACCTATTACTGCATTTGTCATCAACTCACTGTCCCCTACCACACACACACAGGCACACACACACACACATACCTTACCCACCCGCTTCTTACAGCCAACTGAGGTCACTTTACAGAGAAGAGCCAAAATGGTGAATGTATGCACATATGCTTTGTTGGAACAAGCTGAGATAGCTTCATGGAAGTCTTTGGAGCACCGAGGGGGATTGGCCAAGGAAGGTCCACTGACTGAGCAGCCAGGAAGCATGTGGATTGAAGATGTAGTGCAGACATGGGGAGAGAAAGAAATGAAGTTTCCAAGATTTATCAAAGGCACATCCTGTATTTTTGAAGTTTCTTTCACTTGATTAGAGTGTATATATTTGTCAAATATCTTTTCTGTTCCCATTGGTCTTCTAGGTATTAGAAGTGGAGAATGCAAAACAATTCTAAAAAAAGTATCATTGTGTAAATTAACCATTTTACTCATGATTAATAATGTTTTATTTATTTATCTATTTTAATTTTATATTGCAGTATAGTTGATTTACAATGTTGCATTAGTTTCAGGTGTACAACAAAGTGATTTAGTTATACATATATGTACACATATGTCTATTCTTTTTCAGATTCTTTTCCCATACACGTTATTGAAGAGTACTGAGTAGAGTTCCCTGGGCTATACAGTAGGTCCTTGTTGGTTATCTATTTTATATATAGTAGTGTGTATATCTCAATCCCAACCTCCTAATTTACCCTCCCCCCACCTTTCCCTTTTGGTAACCATAAGTTTATTTTCTAAGTCTGTGAATCTGTTTCTGTTTTGTAAACCAGTTCATTTGTATCATTTATTAGATTCCACATATAAGTGATATCATAAAAATGAGTTTTACATTCTTTTTGAATAGTTTATAATATGCACAATTTAAAAACTACTAAATTTCTTATGCTTATGTAACAAAGTGAGCATTGGACAAAGTTATTGCCGCATTAATTTTATATACATAATACTATATATTATGTAATATATATATTATATATATACTTATACGTAATATATATATTTTTTTACCTTTTTAGGTAAGATAAATCTTACACAGTAAAGTATATTAATCTTAAACATACAACTTGATGATTTATGCCCTGTGTAATCATCACCCAGAGCAAGATAGAAAATATTTCCAGTTTATGGCAGAGTTTTATCTCCTATTACTTGTTTATATTCTTTTTCAGATTTTAAGGGAGGCAACTTGATTCTCAGCCCTCTGTATTCTTCTATAATAATAAAAGTGGAAAAACTCTGAAATATTTTTTAAAACCACATCTTTTGCTTAACAACTAAAATAGGAAACTGAGAAAATTCTATATTCTATTCAAGTTCAGTTATTCAGAACTTCTAACAGTGACATGAAAACAGTAGAATAGAACTCTATAGAGTTTAGACCAAAATCTGCCAATTACTGCCTGTGACCCTAGACAAGTATCTTTTTTTATGTCTCAGTTTCATAATCTGTAAAATAATGAAATAATAATCCTTAGCCTATATACTTTACAGGAAAATTGTAACAATCAAATGATAAAATGCATATGGTAATCCATTTTAAATTGCAAAGGACTATAAAAAGCAACACTATTCTTTTTATCAAACAAACCAGTTTGGAACATTTCAAATTATTCTGATTTACTCCCAAAGGAAATAGTTGCTATCTCTTGATTGGGAAACTATTGAAGTTTTTCTAATAATCAGCTGTTTATACTTCATTTGCCCTTATTCACTTTCATCCTGTTAACAAATATCTTCCTCCTAAATTCTTTCCCCTTGGGTATTTACGCTCTTCTGGCATTTCTACTGTAGCAGTGATTGTCTGTGATATATTAGTTGGAAATTTTATTGTAGTAATAAGACCATAATTATTGAGCCTCATGCAGAGGTCTCTCTAAAAAAAGAAACTAGTAAGCATTTTGCAATCTATAGATAAAAGTCCTGAGAAATGCCAAGTTGATCATAAAAATCACTCACTCTTTCAAACTTAAATTTTTCAACAGAAGTCACCTGCATTATGAAAAATATCCTTTAATGCAAATGCTATGGTGATTTTATATAAATCTCTATTTGAACACATGAATATTTACCTCTCATGGAGAACTTGGAGACTTTATTTTCAGGTAAGGATTTCCTGTTTTCACTTTTTCTATATACTACATTTGCTGAGGTAGAGGGTTAAACGTTCTAGACTGTTTAAATGTGCCTTTTGAAAACTCTCCTGAGTATGGAAAATAATACCTATGTACTGAAAAACTGAGAATCAATATTTGAATCAAATTATCTTAGTCTTCACTCATATAGAATATTTTTTGTCCAGCAAAAAGTGAACAGGAGGTAGAAGAATATGCTATTTTTGAGGTTCAACTACTTCAGATAGCAAAGGTTTATTTTCATACTTTAAAGAAAACGAAAATAAGCTGGGTGCTCATCCTCAGTATTTTAGCGAAATGTTCTCCCCTATGCTTATTATCACTGTGAAATCCAGATGTCCGGAACCATTTGGTCAACAGAACATTTGAAAGAAGCCTAATGAAAACCATTAAAAAATGTGGAAGTCTTCCTAAACATTGATGTTATGGAAGGAGAAATCCTCTACACAGAAGTGTCAGGTGGCCCAAATCTGAATGCTAATACTCCCACCAACTACCTATAAAAAAATTGATCAAGCCACTAAAATTATCTGAGGCTTACTTGTCAGTCTTTATTCTTTCTGGTGCAAGTAACAGAATACCAACAAATGTGGCTCAAACAGGAGTGAATTTTTTTTTTTAACAAAAAATCTGAAGAAAAGAGTTTCAAAGTTGGTTCAGTGCTCATGTTTATGTTTCATTTAGTGTCCTGACCTTCACCATCTCCCTGATCTCTACCCTTGTTGTGTTGTCAGTGTCATCCTTTGTGGTAAGAAGATGGCGTTAGCCTCCCTGTGAGCACATTCTCACAGAAACACCAGAAACAGTAGGTTGCGCTTACTTATTGGACATCTTTCTTTCTTTTTAGTCAGGGAGGAGAATCATTCCCAGAATTCCAAAGGAGAGGTCACACAACCATTCCTAGCCACAAGAAAGACAGGGAAAGAGTGACATTTTCAGCCATTATGGTACAAATTAAGTACTTCCAGTAAAGGTAAAAGAAGACAGAGATGGCTGTAGGGGACAAAACCAACGGTATCTGTCTGCCGCAAATATCCAGTTTACATTGTATAGTGGAGGCTCAATCAAATCACACACTAAATCATTTAGTCTGGTGTCTCAAATATGTATGTCCTTATCCATTTGGGATTTGGGGACTGAAATTACAGACCTGTAGCCAAAGATCAATTTGGGTCTATAAAAGTCATTTAAAAAAAATAAAATAAAATCTGAATGGATTTTGTGGTGATCCAAGATCTTGTTTCAACAACTATTTCAAAGGTATACTATCTTATATCTGAGCCTGTCCACATGCATATTACCTTCCTGATTTCTAAAGCCGTTTGCACTGGTGACAGGCTGTAATAATTTACCAATTATTCTGAAATAATGTATCAATTATTCTGAAAGAATAGAGAAAGAAGTAATTAATTTTTTTGAACCCCAAGTTTCTCACAGGCAAAATGACAGTAACAATACCAGCTTCATGGAGTTCATCTGAGAAATATCTTAAGTTAGGTTTCCTAAAGGCAAAACCTGAGAAGCAGATTTTTGTGCCAAGGCTTTGTAGAAAGAGTGCTCTTAGGAGGCAGGAAATGTGAGGCATAGATAAGACAGGGGAAAATAATCTAGACAAGGATGCAGTCTCAGCTAGAGATCAGCTTCAACTTTGGTCTGATCCCACGGAAAGTTTGAAGAGCATGATATATCCAGAGCTAATCCCACTTGGAGAAAAGTTGGCTGGATTTTTAACCCTTGTCAGTCCCTGGCTGTGGGTGGGATGAAAAGAGTGTGTGGGTAATGTGTAACCTCCTGGGTGAAGTGACTTCCAGAGGGCAAGACTTTATTAGTCGTTAGCATCCAATCCTCACTGCAACATAGGGTGGTAGCTGCCAGTAAAGGGGATCTGGCTGGGGCATCTGCAGTGTCCACTACAAGGAATAAATATGACGATGTATATGAAGTATAAGCACAGTGTTTTGGACACAGGAAATGCTCAATGAATATTTCTATAAAACAATAAACAAGATTGGGTGATTGCAAGAAAGAGTGGCCAGTGTGAATTAAAGTTTGTTCTTCATTCTGCATATAATAGTAGGATGGAGGCAAACTTTAAAGAGGAAGGTGAAATGATTATATTTGGATACTACAAAAGAAAACCTCAGTGACAAAATTGAGAGATGTTAGAAAGTAGATGCACTAGGGGCAGGGAGAATGATTAGAATCCTATTATGAAAATCTGGGACAGATATGACATAAGTGTAAACTAAGGTGATGAAAAAATGGCAAAAAAAAATCAAAACTCACAAGCAATACTTCCCAAAATAGTCTATTTATTGCATATCAGGGTAAGAGGTGGCAAATAATACAATTAATAATTACAAAAATATGACATTTTCTTCCAATTGACACTCTGGAAGAGGGAATAATTTTTAACCTTTATAATTTAGCCTTTCTAACATTATAATATTTTTTTGTCTCATTTCTTATCAATCTGTTTCAAAAACAAAGGTATAGAGTCTATTCGGTGTTAATGAATGATAAAGATTGAGCCTACTCCCCAAACGGAAGGAAACCTCTGACTATCAGTTTTACAAATAACTGATGCATTTGCTCAGATGACTGGTTTCACTTTTTTGCCTTTCACTGAATTTGTTGACCTATTGATCAAGTACATGGTCCTCTGGTGTCTATAAAATACATGTCCAATATAATTATTTGGGCAATGGTAATAATAATGAAAGTTTGATTGCTTTTGGTTTGTTTGATTTTTAATAAATTTATAAGCATAATTTTTGGAACCATTATTATGGCCCTAATTCCTGAGCTCTCACTTTTCATATTTTTTCTCTGCTACTGTGTAATATTCAGGACTGTCTTTAGATTTGTCCCCTTTCATCACTGTATAACTTTAAGACATCCAAGTCTTGCTCATTTAACTGGTTTCAGTAATTCTTTAACTAATCATCTGAAATGCACACTTTCAAGAACCATGTGCATCACCTAACATCGAAGATTTGAGATGAATCATAGAACACTTTCAAATTTTAGACACAAGTTTTCTCCTTCAGTCATTTTCTTGGTGAAGTATTTGATATTGGCTTTGTGCTCTGTCTAAAGATCAAGGGAGGGGCTTGGTCTTTACCTGTGTATTTGGCAATCTGATGTCATAAGAGGAAATAAAAAGTTTGCTTGCTTATACTACATGTAGTTTAACAAGCAAAATAAAAAATAATTTAGAAGAAACTGTTTCTTCAGAAGTTACTAAGACATTGGGGTGTTTTGTGGAAACTGTACTTGTTTTCTATTTTAATATGTTATAAAATTAGATAAAGTGAAATGTTCACTTCTCTTGTTAATATGTTATTGGTTTAAATTTCTGACATATTCTTTTCCTTATTGACATCAGGAAAAAATTAAATAGATGCTTTACTCATAGGGGGAGCAGTATTTACTGATATCAACTGCAACTGTCAACCCAAACTGTCAACCCACCACAACAGGTTCTCAAGACTACCTCTTTTGTAATGCTCTTGGAACTCAAATCATAAAGACATTCAATTTACAAAAGATTTACTGAACAACAATATGGCCCAAAATCTATACTAAGTGCTAAGGGGATGCAAATATGAATGAAAACACTTCCTGCTTTCAGGCATCTTAAAATTTATTAGTTGTGACAAATACACAAAACAGATCCAAACAGATTAAGACCAATGGAAATGTACCTGATACTATGAGGATAAAGCCAATGACCGTAATCCCTTGGGGAGACTGAGGAAATACTTATCACATATGAGTGACAGGGTTTTCAAGTAAGGTTTAGAAGGTAAGGTAGAATAATAGAGCAAATAAAGAAGAAAAAAATGAACAAAGATATGAAAAGTAAATTATAAAGAGTAAACTAGTTTAAAAAACGGTTTGGGCATTTGGAATTTTCTTTTTCTTTTTTTTTTTTTTTGGAAGGTTGCTGAAGTCTCATTTCAAAGAGTGGGAAAATATGAGAAGTTTTAGAAACATAACTATTTGGTACCGTTATATTAAAACATCTGAACAGCTAAATAAAGTTTTATTTTTTACCTGGATATTCATTTACCTGAAAATAAAATTTTAACTGTAAACTCCATAAACTTCATGGCAATAATATAGCAATATTTTTATTATTGATATCTCTCAACCCTTTTATTCTCCTCTCAAAAGAATAATATTAAAACTGACATCTAAAAAATAAGATTCAGCAATTCAACAATGGAAGGATAGAACTCATTATCCATGATATGAACATCATATTAACCCATATAATGCAATTAAGTCTATCTTTAAGATAATAAAGTAAAAACATTTGCCCCCAAAACTTGCAATCTTTAAAATGTGAGCATTGATTGATTATGAAACAAACAACAAGCAAGAATAAAGGTATATTTGCATATTAGGAATAATGAGACATTATAAATATGTTACAACATTCTTGAAAGAAATTCCAAACCTAAATATTTTCTTTCTCTGCAATAAATATGAACTAGGCATCTTTCTTCTATTTTGTTATATGGAGAAATTCACTTACTCAACAATAATGACAGAACTGTGACTATCCATATGAAACCCTGTGCTCACATGGCAAGACTGGATGGTGTTGTAGATAAATAACAGCAAAACCAGCAATACACCTTTCTTTGACTATGTCTTTGAAAATCGTATCTTATTCATTAGAGATCAAAAACTCTGTTAAGGCCAAACCCATAACTCTATGTTTACAATTAAATCCCTGGCATCTAGATCATGCAAAACATATTTATCGAAAATCTGCTTTGTGATAGGCACTCTTCTGGGTATTCAGAATAAAATAGGTACAAAATCCACAGATTCTTCCCTCTCAAAGTAGAGGAAGTCAAAAATATACAAGTAAATAACAAAAAAATCAGTTAAAGATAAAAGTCAGTACAGAAATTAAATAAGGCCAGTCAAAAGGCCACTTTGAGGAAGTGACATTTGAGTTCAGTGGTAAAGTATGAAAAAGAATCAAACATTCAAGGAACAGAGGTTAGATGAATGGGGTGGGGAGGGGATGAGTGTTGCCAAGAGACCTAACAGTAAGTACAAACACTCTGGACTTTGGAGATTTATAGAAACAGAAAGGAGAGCTGCTTGGTGAGAAATAGTGAGTCAGAGAAATGCACGTGTTCAGGTTAGACCTCGGAGGAAATATTAAGAATATTATCATTTATTTTAATGGCAATGAGAAGTTATTGGAAGGATATAAGCAAGATAATAATATCTTATTATCTTGGTACTCATAGTAGGTACTCAATATAACTTGGCTGAAAAAAATAAATACAATTAAAACTTTCTTTGTCTGATGTTATATTGATGCTTTATTTTATATTTTAAGTAATGGTTTAAGTAAAATCTACCTGTGATTATAATATGCATGATTTGACCATCTGCTTTTTTTTTATAGTAACATTAGGTCAAGATTTTCATTTCAGAAAAAATAAAAACTAATCTGAAATAGATAGGAAAGCATTCTTGTTAGCATTCAGTCATAAGGTTGGATTCACATAAGCATGCATGTTAATGTCATAATATATTTAACACAATTTTCATGTTTTGAAAGAGTATTCCTACTATACATGGCTATCATAATTTCTGAAGGGGTGATCAAAGATCCCAAAGTCTGGAAGTGACACATAAGCCACAGAAAGAAACTAGAAGTGATGCTTATTGCATATGAACTGAAGAAATATTCAAGTGACCTTATGTTTATTTTAAATCCTCCTTTTGTATTATTTTTTGTTCCTAATAATAATAGAAACTTAGAAATGAATTTCATGAAATTTCATGCTATAGAGTCATGGCAGGCTCAGAATTTCATCCAAATAATAAACTAGGACACTGCATTCAAAGCACTGTGTTAATAGAGTTTGTATGAAATACGTCTGCTTTATTGATTCATGTTATATTTGGTTTCCCTTCCCTTGGTGAGGTCATTCTCATTTTTTACCCAGGGTAGTTTATGCCTTACCACTCCAATACACGAATATCAGTTCCTGGATTCTGTAGATCTAATTTCAGTATGGAGATTTGGATGACTTTATTGATAATCCTTTCCAGAGTACCTAAGAGATTGTGATGGCCATAGCATGTGTGAATTATCTTGATTTTACACAAAGGAATGTGATCTCTGTCACACTAGTCCTCCATTCCCCACAGATGTGGCCACTTGTTTCCCATACACGGGTCAAAAGCTATCTCAGCCTCTGGGATTAGTCCTCTCCTAATCCAGGGGAATTTAAACTCTAGTAAATAAAACCCGAGCAGGATGGAGTAATTCTTACCTAGACACCAAGATATATTCACTCAATTTTCTTTTCTTATTCCTGTGACTGGACTTTGAACTTCTACTCTGTTCTAGTAACAACATGCTTTTGGTTTCAATAAAGCAGCTTATTTTCTTGAAAAATTGCCAGGATCTCAGTTATTCCAACACATCTTTCTGAGTATTAAGACTACCAAACTCTTCTCATAATTTTTTTCTAGTAAATGATTTTTCTTCACTAATAAAATGCATCTGAAAATCTACATGTAAAAATTTCCATAAGCATTGCCTCCTAAGAGAATATGTTCACTTTGACAAAGTTATCATATGTTCTAGAAAGTTCTTAGGTCATTTTCAGATGGATACTAGGATTGAAAATTATTTTCTACATGAAAGAACAATATTATACTTGGCAAGACCTGATCAATACACACAGGATATGGAAGGAAAACATTAGTACAACTGGGGAACGGCACCTGGAGGAGAAATGCCTCTTGCACACTCTAAGAGCTGCTGCATGAGTGACTTCCGAAAATATAGGAAACAGAGGAGAGAATGACCTAATGTTCAGCCATGTCTCCACGGAGGAGGGTATCATACGTGATTTGTTCCAAACCACCTGAACAAATAGGCTCCAGGTAGGCTTATCTATTTGCACAAAGGAGAGGGAAAAAATTTAACACCAAGACTGCCAAAACGAGAATACATTTCTGAGAAGGGTTTTCTAATGATGATGTGGGAAAATGAAGAGTTAGAGATGTTGGTTCCACAGAATATATTGAACTCTAAGATGAAGGGATATATTATAAGTTTATGCTATTAGATATATTTCTCTTCCTTCTTTCCTTCCTTCCCTCCCTTCCTCCCTCCTTCCCTCCCCTCCTTCCTTCCCTTCCTTTCTTCTTCCTTCACTTCTTTATTTCTGTTACATTTTCCTTTTTTTTTCCTTAACCTGGTTCACTCCCCTCTTTATTCTCTGATGCCCTAAAGATAACTAATAACTCATCTAACAGGAAGTATACAGGAGCCATACACCAGATTGGTCTGCAGCATCTGCATTAATGGAGTCTCATCAAAGGTTCTAATCAGGGTGCAGAGGCTTTATTCTGCCTTTTCTCTCACTGCCCCACATTCTCCTTTTACTCAGGTATCCACTCCTAGTGTCTTTGGGTGTTTTCCACTTCAATTATCAGCAGTTAGCCAGGCTTGTATGGTGTCTCACAAAGGTACAGACAGTAGAACTCATAGAGGATTCTGGAAATCTGTAGACATGACCAGAAAAAATGAGATTTTAAAGGCTTCCAAATGAAATTACAAGTTAGCCTCCATTACAAGTTAATTTTGATTTTGAAAATTTACATTTATATAAGCATATTAAATCAGATCCATTGTTAATTTTTCTTTCTATTCTCTACAGTAAACTTATTCATCTCTATATTTTTAATACCTAGAATATTAACTGGGCCATAGTTAATACTTAGTAAGTATCAAATAGAATTAAATTGAAATACACAGTATTTAAAATATATTTTTGTTTCTTATTTCATCTTCAATAATTTAAATATCTTCAGTAGTAGCCCATGTTGGGCAGAATAACTTATAAAATTTGAACTAATTTTCTAGGCAATTTGGGTATTTTCCTCTTTTCCCCCATTATAAAATGTAGTAAAATAAAATAATTCTCTTTAAATCCCTCTTTTTTTTTCATAGACACGGTAAGGGAGAGTTCAGTGTTCATATAGCTTGATAAAGATGATACCTTGGATTTAGAAAATGGCAAATATAAAGCACAGAAAAAGTATATTGAAAAATTAACCAAGGTAAAAATGACGCCCTACATATGTTCAGAAACTATGTACAGAAACAATTCTTTGCCCATTTGTGATGAAGGGGTACATTCTGGTCCCTATGAGAACATTTCAAAGATAAACATTTGACATGGGCACAAAGGAAACACATTTTATACTGCCTAGAGGATGAGTCCCTATTGAACCTGTGTCCTACCCATAGCAGTACTCAGTGTAAGGGGAAGGTTGGGTGCGGGGCTGTGGGAGGGGGAGGAGGAAAGTTATTCTATGCAGAAGAACAGCATCCACAAGGGCCAGGAGCACTGCATATTCAGGAAAGTGGAGCCAGCGCTGGGCAACCAGATCCTTTCATACCCAGCACCAAGCACAGCTGTACGGGTAGAGTAGTAAGTCAGGGTCTGATTGTGATCGCTTGTTTGATTGTTAGCCTGAAAAGGCAGCTGAAGTCTTAGGACTCCTTTGCAAGGCTGTCCTCAGAATTGGACCACACTTACACCAGGGGGCAGGGTAGAGACCTGACCACACTGCCTGATTCTAGACATCAGATGATTTCTTACCTAAACCTTTTCCCCCTTGTCACCCTGCTTTTGTGCTTTAAATACAAGCATTAGAGTGCCATCAGAGAATCTTTTTTAAAACAAACAAGAACAAGAACAAAACACTTCTCTGAGAGTAAAATATTAAATTCACCATCCCATTAATCACTCTTTCCAACTAATAATGGAATGAAGGAGAGGAATAATTTTAGAGTCTGGGACACTGGCTGCAAAAGGTAATCCTGTGTAGGTGCATAGAACTAGTGAATTGGAAAGTCCAAGGCTGCATTCATGCAGACAAGCAGGCACAAGAACCCTGAGAAAATGGGCACAAGTAAGCGGGGGGGGGGGTGCACCAACAGACGAGGTTAAGGAAGGCACAAAGTACAAGCTGATTTAATAAGCATTTATTAATGCTGACTCTAAATATTGTGAAAAGTGCTGCATATTATGCAAAATCATATAAGACAGAGCCACTGGCCTCAGATCACAGACTCTCTCCACTGAGAAACATATCTGGATGCCTAGAAGCAGAGAGTCTGAATTGTTGAGTGTCCAGTTTGGGTTTATGGTTTTATTCTTGTGTTCTTCCCTGCCTTCTCAGTTGTGTAAAGGACATGAACTCTTTTGGAGAGGGTCTATCCTACTTCCCCCAGAGGCTCTCTGGAGTAGTAACTACAGGTGCTGGTGTCTGCCTCTGTTAGTTCTCAGCTGTGTGACCTTAATTAGGTAGCTTGACCATTCTTTGCCTCCATTTCCTCATTTGTAAAATAAGAAACACAGCAGTACATTTCTCGTGGGGTTATTGGAAGGGTTAATGGTTTTAATACTTAACGAAGTCCCTGGAAGAGTTTCTGACATGTAGTTAGTGCTGTAGAAGTGTTAGGTGTTATTATTTCACCCAGGATTTGCAAAAAGAAAAGGAGCAACATGAACGAAGCTAAGAACCTTCTTACATGACTCTTACAGAAACAGTCAAATAGAGAAAGATGAGTTCACTTTTTTAAAAATGTTAGCCATTACTAAACATTATACATGTCCCAAACCTAAAAACTTGCATAAACTTGTTAAAAGAAGATGTTTGGCCACTCAGGTCTTAGCTCAGGCTGTGATGATCTAAACACCAGGGCAACCAAAGCCAAAAAATAATAAAACAAAACAAACAAAATAAAAATAGGATAATGGCTCCATCTCAGACTTCTACTCAGAGAGTGAGTTGATAAAATAACCATAGTTCAATGCTACTAATGCAACAATGGATGTCTTATTATTAATTTTTATTTTATATTATATTGAATTTTGCCCCAGGATAGTCATTATATCTTAACTTCCCAGCAGGAGAATCTCCTATCCCATTTGTGGCTCAGGAGGCCATAAATGAATCTAGGAAATCTGTCCTGTGATGGTCAAATTGTCAAAACTAGTTTGGTCAGTTTTGTGATATGGGGGGAATTCTGATAGAGATGGTTAAGATTGGAGTTTGCACTCATAATCCCAGAGGTACATCTAACAGTTGCCACAGGCATGAGGAAGACTCTGGAACAAAACATTCTTCCTTACCCTCTCCCATCCTCTCGCCTCCCTGGGCAGACTCAGCTAAATGTGGGGTAATGGGACAGAGATGTTGAACTTTTGCTTGTCTAGGGATTCACATGAACATCAGGAGCTCATGGTCATTCTGAGCCTCCTCCTCATTTGTTATTCCTTCTTTGAAATTCTGTTGAAATGGGCAGCCAATGTTTGCGACAATTCTTGATTCTTCTTGGTAGAAAAGTTGGTGATTGAAAAATCACTTCTCTAACAATCAAAACAAGCTGTGTGGTGGTAAACAAGGACCAACCATATTGATGTTGGACCACTTTCCAAATTAAGTCTTTGATGACAACTGGAATCTGATATTGTGTTTTGAATCGCTAGGTGGGCTCCTGAAGGTACAATGAGATTCACAAAGTATGCCCACAAATTAAAGGTGACAGAAAACTTATAAGGATTTGGGAAGTGAAGACAGAAATAGACCAGAACTGGTTTAGAGGCACTGGAAAATATTCTTAGAGATAAAACAGGGACCAAATTTTATGAAGTGGAATTATCATGAAAATGAAAGCTTTTGTCAACAACCATAGTTACATGCAGGAAAATGTTGTTGGAAGTATTTTATAGATTTTCTGTGGTTTATCTCCTGTTGTGTGTAGACATTTATGCTTATCATGGACTCTGGCAAATCAAAACACTTGGGTCATTTTTACCTTACATATTCTGATTTCAGAGCATCTGGAAACAGGACCTCAGATGGAGACCCTGACTACCCATAAAACTCATTTGATTTATTTTTTAAGTCAACTAATTGTGATTTTTTTAAAGTGAATTGATTAATTATTTCTGCCAAGATGGTCAAAACATACCTACACAAAACTCACCGTACACATGGATAAGCACATGTCCTCATGCTTTTATTTTTCTGTTTTCTTGGGTTTCTTTTGAAGCATTTCCTACAATTCCAATAATTAGCAGAGAAATAATGTGACAAACACAAGTTACTCAGTAATGACACTCAATTAGCAGATGGGTCACTTTGTTAATGACAAATAGGTCATTCTCTGTCATCTAGAAAGAAGATGGCCAGTGGAGCAATCAGAAAACCTTCCTTATTGTCCCAGCTCTGTCCTTGATTGTGTGTGAATCAGGGAAAGTCACTTCATCTTCTACTTTCCTCATCTATAAAATGAGAAGTTCTATTAGCTAATCCCAAATGTCTCTTTAAATGCTAGAACTCCATGATTCCAAGCTCAGAGAAAAATTTAGGACAATTTGCTTAGATGTGAATTGAGAAGACCAAACAAACTTTTGCAGACAAGGGGCTGAGTTAGCTGCATTGCTCTGTATTTTAGTTTGCCTAGTCAAGTCCTCAGAGCTTTTACCTGTCACAATAACTTCCAATGATTTGTTAGATATCTTAGTTCTTCTACCTTTTGTCTGAATTCCCATTGCACTTACATCACCAATTCTTGTTTTTAATGATTTGACTATTATTATAAAAATAATGCATGAGCATTGTAAAATGAAATTAAAGTGTGTACAAGAATAGATTTTCCATATAAATCCAGAAAAAAATTTTCTTGAATATTTTTGTAGATTATTTTCTTGAATATTTTTTTTCTTGAATATTTTTGTAGAAATTTCCCATTTATTTAAAGCACACACACAAATATACATTCATGTACATTCTTTAGATACCCTTTAATGCTTTAGTTATCTGAGTTAACAATATATCTTTAAAATCCTTCCATATCAGTACATAGAGTATACCATGTTCTTTTAAAATAATGGTCTATGTTTAAATATTTTATAATTCATATATTTTATGATTTATGGAAATTTTCTTAGATTATAATTTAAAATATTAATTATGTTATTGCATTTTTCTTCAGTAATATTTTCAACATTATTGAGATAGATATAATTGACAAACTAAATTGTGTAAATTTAATGTATATAATGTGATGATTTGGTATACTCATATATTGTGAAATGATTACCACAATAAGGTTAGTTAATATATTCATCTCTTCATGTAGTTATATTTTTGTGTGTGTGGTAAGAACATTTAAGATCTACTCTCTTAGCAAATTTTAGTATCTGATACAGTGTTCTTAACTATTGTCAGCATGTCAACTATTGTCACTGTATCAGTATTTGATACAGTGTTCTTAACTATTGTCTTAACTATTGTCACCATGTTAAATCCCCAGAATTTATTCATCTTTTCTTCAGTAATTTTGAAGTTCAGGTGTCTTCAACTTATGCTGAAGGCATAATTGTTTTTTGTGTATTTTCATTTGTGTTTCTCAGTTTTTTTCCACTGCAAAAAGTTGCACACAGAGAAGGAACCCAATGAAGTAGTTATTACTTCTCACTAAAAGATATTTCAAACAGAAACTTTATGCAAGTATTTGTATTAATAACTTGAAATAGGTCCCTAAACAGAGCATTGGTAGCACTACAAAGTTAAATCCCTAGTCTCTATGCCTGAAATGAATTGGACATTTCATTTCAGTTACTGAGGAGTATACTGATGACAAAAATATATAGATAACTTCCTGTCACTAAAAGTTTCCAGGAACAACCAGAAAAAGACTCAGTCTCCTAAGATTATTTGTAACCTTTAAGATGTTTTTTAAATTGTTTTTTGTTTTGTTTATTTTAAACACATTAACAGCAAAAGAAAAAGAAGCCTGGACCCCAGGAAAGTATCTGGGCCACATGAAGACTATCAGGCAATGGCAAAGACATAGAAGCATTATTTTTTTAATAGAACTTCTGTCAACATACTCATGCTTTTAGATTAACTTTTTGATTAACTTGGACTCAAATCTCTTACTTGTCCTAAACGACTCTTCACAGTTTTGCTAAAATGGCCTCTTAACGCTGGGCATCTTATCTTTTGATTCACAAGTCTGCCATTCTTCCTGCCTATCTTACCGTTTCTGGGTTCGTGGACACAACTAAGGATTAAAGAAAATCACACCAACGAATGACCAAGAGGTATTATGCTAGCTTAATTTTTTTCAAGAATCACAAATTCATGTTTTATCACAAAAGCTTTGCTTCTCTTTCTTTCTCTTCCTTTCTCTTCCATGCTGCAGAGGCTACCCCTCCTCTCACTACAATAATTTGTAAGGATGAGAAACTATCGCAAAGAGGAAGATAACACGAGCAACAAGAGGTCTTTCTAACCTCAGCAAACAGTGCCCAGAAAATCTAGGATAAGAAAATGTTCTCTATAGCAGATGATCTTGGAACAACATTGAAGTAGCCCAGATTTATATCTGCTTATCGGCTAGCCACCAGCGTTCTTCCCCACAGAGCTAGGAAGAGGCTCACTTAGTTTCACGATCCTGCTCAACAACCTTCACTAACTTAAATCTCTCACTACATTCTCACCAATTTCTCTAATCCTGGAGGTACAAAGGCCTCTCAGACTATATGTAGAGTAAAACCAAATTAAATATTACCTATCATTACAAATGGAAAATCATCCCAAGGAGAAGCAGTATGTTTCAAAGGCAAAGGGCGAACATTCTGCATGCTGGCAAATGTCTCCTTCTGGTCCTATCTCAGGTTGTAATGGAGGCCATTCTTTCTGCAGCTCTTTCACTGGGAGCTGTGCCCTGCTAAAGGAAACGCACTGGCAGAAATGTGAAATAATTTTACACTTTTATTGAAACTCCGTGAAGACGTTTGTTCTTTTGTGGACATAGTTTATGCTTTGCTGCCACTAAAACTCAGATTACCCACCTTTCTACTAAACCTTACTTGCTGTACTTCACCTGAATGGATTTAGATGAATTCATTCCTATAAATTATATATGTCCAGATAACTTTTTTAAACTAGTAATTTTAAATTTTTTATTATTATTTTTCTTTATTGAAGTATAGTTCATTTACAATGTTGCATTGGTTTCAAGTATACAGCAAAGTGATTCAGCCACTTTTCTTTTTCAGATTATTTTCCCTTAGAGGTTATTATAAAATATTGAGCATAGTTCCCTGTGCTATACAGTAGGTCCTTGTTGGTTACCTATTTTGTATATAGTTGTGTGTATATGTTAATCTCAACTTCCTAATTTATCCCTTCCCCCTCACCTTTCCCCTTTGGTAATCATAAGTTTGTTTTCTGTTAGTGAATCTATTTATGTTTTGTAAATAAGTTCATCTTTTTTTTTTTTTTCAGTTCTACATGTATGCGATATCACATGATATTTGACTTTCTCTGTCTGGCTTACTTCATTTAGTATGATAATCTCCATATCCATCCATGTTGCTACAAATGGCATTACTTCATTCTTTTTTATGGCTAAGTAATATTCTATTGTGTATGTATATTTGTGTGTATATATATATATATATGTACATATATATATATATATCACATATTTTTTATCCATTCTTATGTTGACGGTATCCAGATAACTTTTTAAAAGCTGCCATGTAACTAACCAGAGCATGAGTGTTGATATGTTTTATTAAGCTAATTTTCTATTTCAGATTTAACTCTTCCCAAAGATTTTGGCCTATCTGCCATGAGTAGAAGAGAAGAAAAGAAATGAAAAGAATGGGGGAAAAGTACTTTAAAAGGGAAAACCCAAGAAAATTAATATCACCAAGCTTCCAAGTTTGGCATATTTTATTACTCTGCTACTTTAAATGTACAGGGTAAGCAAGAATTATTATCTTGTGTCAAACTTTGGTTCATCTTTTCCCAGACTCTGTCTCTAAAAGAAATGTTGCTAGAGAGATAAACTTTCTCATCTTTCAGTTTTCTCAGATCTGAGTACAATCTTAGATTTCTTACATTAGTGCTTCTAAAAATTGACAGAGGTGTTCAGCCAGTACTGATTGTTGATGTGATAATTGAGTAAATGAGCTTCATATTAATGAAGCAACACACATGCCACTCATTTGTTCTGAACATTACACTCCTGAACCTCAAAGGAAGTATTTACTCTAATATTCATGTGCTTTCATTCTGTGTTCCCTTGAAAATATTGATCAATTTTTCTATTTCCTTATACTCCCTCAAGTAATTTTATATAAGCTTATATACATATATAGAGCACACACTCCAAGAGAAAATTGTTGGGATTTTGAAAAACACGGAAGGCAATAAAATATGACTGTTGAAATTAAAGATCCTCTTACTATCCCTAAAATATTCCAAATGAACAATTGGTTACAACTCTGTTTGTATTTCATTTCAGGATAAGGTTTGAACTCAATAGTTTACAAAGTCCCCTTCAGATAGCTATGAGGTATTCTCCCAAGGGAAAAACTATCCACTTTTACTATTTATCAATAGTCTTTGAAGAAGACTAGTACATTTTAAGTTTGTTTTAAAAGTAGGAGATAACATTTTCTTGTTGATATTGTCATCAACATAATTCCATTCCATGTTAAAACATTATCCTCTTGCATTCATTAAACAATGCATTATTTTATGTTGGGAAGGGGCATGTGAATAGGATGGTAAGACTATTAGCCGTGCACTGTGTTTCCCAAGTTTTGACCCCCTAATTTATCAGAGAAGGAAATGTGCTTGTAAAAAAGAAAAGTTGGTGCAGGCTTTTAACTATGGTAACTTTCAGAGTTACTATGGTAACTTTCAGAGTCACTAGCAATCTTGGTGCCCAAGTTATTCCCTTACATAAACAAGAGCTTCATTTTGATTGCAATTAAAAGATTATATTGTTCAGGGTCAGAAGGCATTTTTTGACATTAGCAAATATTTTCAAGGAAAGATCCAACTGATTTTCTTACTGAAAAAAAATCTAATTTCAAAATGGTAACAATCTAGATGGATGGCATATCATGACTGCTGTTGAATGACTTATGCTTTTCTATGTAAACATTAGTGATGCCTCGACTGATAGAATTGCCTTGACAATTGATCATAAAAAGATGCTTACTCTTGGCAGGGGAAGAAGTAAAACATCTGGTTTAATAGATGTTGATGCACAAGTAGGGATGTCAATCACCTGCAGATTGGATTGTTTGGATTTGATGCTAAATGGAAACTTGCAGATCTGATTATTAAAATGGCAAAGCAATCCTTTATAATGGCCACAAGTATAAACATCATTTGGAAAATAGGGCAAAACCCAAAGTTTTAGCAATGTATAGTTGTTCAGAAACTCAATCCACTTCCTTCAAAGTGAAAGGTAAGTATATACTCTTCCCCCACTAGCCCCACAAATGATTCCCAGTCTGAGGAATATGACTTTTTAAATGCAATACCCATTGGCGGCCTTATGTTCAGAGCAGGAGTCTAAAGGAAATTTTTATTTGGAGATCATCTTTACAAAGATCTGAAAAGCAAATAGCCACATTAACATGGTATTATAAATTAACATTCAAGACATCAAAGCAAAAGATTAGAAGAGGTGTATAATAATAGTGATACTTTGAATGTTCCTTTTGGCAAAAGTGGAAGTATAATGTTTGAATGAAAGAATTAACAAAGATTGAGTAAGTAATACATGTGCTTATCTCCAAAGAGGTTAGATCTTATTTGTATTTTCAAGAGAAATAATTACAGACATTTAAATGGCTTCTCTATATATAAGAAAAAAGAATACACAAGGGAATTTATAGTGCCTAACTAGTTGAAAAACTAAAAGTCAAAGGCTTTAATACTTAATCCTTTAACAACATGATAAACTAAATATAATTTTACACTTTTATTCCATACTTTGCTAATTCCTATTCTAATGTATAAAATTGGTGCTTGTTTAATAATTAAATATAACCTGTGTTTAGAGAGATACAAAATGGGTTTTAGAACATAGTTTGGCAAATTTTACCTTAAACGACCAGGTAGTAAATATTTTAGGCTTCACAGATCTTTGCGCAAATATTCAGCTCTGTCATAGTATTGTGGAAGCACAGTAGGCAATATGTGAATGAATGACTGTGACTCTGTTCCAATAAAACTTTATTTACAAAGATAGGTGACAGACCAGGTTTGGTCCATGGACTGTAGTTTGATGACTGCTATCTCAGAAAGTAAAAAAAAGCAGAGCAGTTTCCAAAGAATTTCTGCCATAAAAATTTGTATCATACATAATACTTCTTTTGGATTAAGTGAGTTAAGATATCCCTCTTCAGACTTGTCATGAGTGTTCTGGCCTTACTGAAGAGAGATTCATATTTGGTTGATATCATTTCCCAGAATTATTCCCCAAGAGTACCCTTTGTGACTTCTCATTTTGTTTTATGTTATAATTTTTTTCTTAATGTTATTACGTGGTTTTCAGCATCTCTATTGCATTTTAGGTAAAACTCAGATATCTCTAATCCTTCAGTGATACCACAGAGAGACACTTTCAGTTCCTTATTATATATCTTAAGTGTTTTAACCATTTTTTGAAGTAGAAACCAAATAAAATCAAGGTTTTCACTACAATTTTAGTGTTTATTGACTGCCCCTTAGTACTCATTCTCCCCTTTGGATTTAAGCCAGGACAATTAGCAAGTTATTCCTCTTCAGACATGGAACTAGAATCTAAGAAGTTTGGGATCCCCTGCCATGGTACCCAGCCTATTAGTGTAGGGGTTCCAGTGGGTCTGTGTTGTTTCTTCTAGGGGCTCTGGAAGCCCCACTCTTTCATGTCACACTAAAACTTTTTTAAAATAATGTCTTGAAAGCTTTATTTCATTTTCATTTAGTGACTTTCTTTTTGGTCTGGAGAACTATTCTCTCTACACTGAGATGTATACAAGTGTGTGGAAGAAAGAGAAGCAGCTCTGGCACATGTACATCTTGAGAACTTCCCCAAGTAGAAGACACATCAAACCTAGATCTCACCAAATGGAACCAAAATAATAATTAATAATAATAATAAAGATAGAAAAAGAATACCTGTAGAGTAGGTAACAATTTATTCTCCCTTCCTAAACTGTAACTCTAATTTCCTGCCCCTTTCCCTTGGAGTCCAACTGGCCTCCCACCTTGGGCCTCTATATTAGTGAGTACTTCCCAGGTAGAAACTCTAGCATCTCATTAATTTCAATCTGGTATTATCTACGAAAATAGAACAAACGCTAAGCTGAAAGTTGAATTTTTGCTTCTTTCACTGATAACTCTACTCCTCAGTGTAAGGATCACCCCTAAATGCTTGATGTCTTTTATATTATTCTTGAAAGATACCAGTGTTCCTCATTGCAGTGTAAGGAGGTGATAGAATAGAAGGTAAAAGTTGAGAAGTTTCCATGAGAGGGATTAGGATAGTAGAGTGTATAGGAGGGAAGAATTGTGTGTGCAATCAAAAAGGAGATCTTTAGGATTCACATTTAAAAGAATGAGGAATAAAATTAATGGAGCCTATATGGTCTTTCTTTGACTTAATCCTTGGTTTGAGAAGCTAATTTTTGCCATGATGGTTATAATGCATTGGATCTAATCTCTGGACAACAAAATAGATCTGTAAACATGATGTCATGATGTGGTTGACCTTGGTCTTAATTTTGCATTTTCACCTACTAATTAGTTATGTGACTATGAATAAAATACATAATTTATCTCAATATAGGTTGCATTTTATATAAAATAGAGATAATATCTACTCATATCATGATGCTTCTTATGGGCACAAAATATGTTGCTGTAGCTTAAAGGATATTGTCAGTCATATAAATGATTAGAAAAATGTAGAGTATACATAAAGATCTTCTAATTGTTCTACTCTGAATCCTAGTGTTTTGCTGAGATTCATCATGGGCTTCTAGGTGGCACTGAAGAGATGAAAGGGCAGGAATCAGGATCCCTAGCCTCAACTCAAATATAACATCTCAGGATCTGTTTCATATTTGGGGGGTTTTAGTAGGAGTTTGCTCCAAAAGAGAATCTGTTAACTTAAGAAAAAAGAAAACCATTTTAATAATAATAATAATAATAATTGAATTATGAATTAGAAAATCTGTATTTTTGTCACAGGTTTGAAACTTACTAGCTATATGACCTCAAAAAGTTAGATCTATCAAAAATGGCTATCTATTTAGCCATGGTAACTCTGTAATAAAAAATTCTGATTGATTAGCTTGGAATGCAATTTGCCCTAAATTTAAAGGGTAATCCTGTTGTCCTCTACAGTTTGAGGCTCAAATTTTTAGTAGCCATTCTGTCTACATTCTTTGCCAGTTTCTTCTTTGTCTAAGGTAAGTCTGTATTTCTGAAGCTACATGTACTCTCACATAGAGACACACACACAGTCATAGAAGCATAGACAGCTTTAATCATACTCATCATAGTGGTCTTTGTAATATACTTTATTGCCACCTGGAAAAAGTCTTTAAGAAAGAATATCAAATTTCTAGAGTATATTGATTAAACACAAAGAAACTTATTGTAATCAAAGTATTACAAAGTCAATTCATGTTGAAAGTAGTTATTTTGTTCAATATGGCTTATGTTTGCTGATACAGATTTTAAACCTTAACCTTAAGGTAGGATCATAGGTATTTTGACATTAACAAGTTATCTAATCATTTTAAGCTCCATAAAACACAAATGTGTTTAGACCACCATTTTGTAAAAAAAAAAAAAAATTTGCATTGTTTCTGAGTGAAATGCATGGCCCCTATCTATAGAGAACAGTTTATTCTCCTTTAGGCAGATGGCACTGAGTTTTATCATGAATTTGAAACAAATGCTAAGCAAGAGTGAAGCTGATAATTACCAGATAGACTGACTTAAGATTTTTTTCTCGAAGACTGATTTTTATTTTTGCAAATAACAAAATTAATAATTGCTAGCATCAAGTTCTTACTGTGGATTAGTAGCTATGTTCAGCACTTTACATGGATTATCTCATTTGATCTTCATAACGTCTCTGTCAGGTGGATATTAATAGTACTATTTTACAGATGAAGAAACAAACTGGAAGCAGTTAAAAAAAATAGTCTCCCATCTAGGGAAATGTGGGAATGGGAATTGGGCTCAACCACTCTGCTTTTGGAGCCCGTACAGCGACTCCTCTGACATTGAATTGCTTTATATCCAGCAACTTGACCTGGTGGGATATGTCACATCAGGAGTTCATCTTCTCCAACAGCAGGAAGTTATACTTCTCAACATTAGAGGTCTCATGGGTAAAGGACTGCAATTTCTCTATTGCCATTTTGAGCCATTGGCGATGACTGAAGTTTTGCTGGCGGAAGTTGTTCCTGCATCCAGCCAGACCGTGAGAGAGCTGCGAGATATGACTTTGAGAGACTATGTTGTCCCCTCAGAGAGTTGATTTTACCACAATGGGAGGGGATAATATTATGTCTGTTGCTCAAGGAAGTCTTCCATGTATTGTGTGAATGATTGTAGGGATGCAGGCCACTTTATGTCACTGTGTTTCTCCCTTAAAGGGGAGAAATTTTGTTGAAACCTCAATGAAAAGAAAAGCTATGCATATACTCAGAAGCAACTGTTAGGGTGTGTGTGTGTGTCTGTGTGTGAGTGTGTGTGAATGCATGTGTGAATGAGACTATAAGTGAGTGTGTGAGAGTGAGAATGTGTGTGTGATTGTATGTTTCTTAACTGCCTGGTGAATCTTAAAACTAACTATATTTCTTTCTTGGGTTTGGCTACTAAGGTACTTAGACTTTTGTTTCACCTCTAGTAACTGTACACTAACATGGTATGTATTTCATGAACTTATTCTACCTTTTACTTTATCTTACAGTACTGCCATTGTTTACTCCATTTATGCTGATTTCCCTATCTATTTTTAATCTATTGTGTTGTATTCATTTCTGTAAATGTTCTCTCTCTCTCTCTTTTTTTATCTAAGAGGAAAAAGCCAGCTTCTAACTAAATACAGTCATCCTTTGGTATTTGAGGGGGATTCGTTCCAGGACCGCCCAGAGATACCAAGATCCCCAGTTGCTCAAGTCCCTTATATAAAATGGCATGGTATTTGCTATAACCTGTGTACATCTTCCGCTATACTTTAAATCATCTCTAGATTACTTCTAATACCTAATACAATGTAAATGCTATATAAATACTTGCCATGGTAAATTCGAGTTTTGGTTTCTGGAACTTTCTGGAAAACATTTTTAAATATTTTGAATCTGCAGTTGGTTGAATCTGTGGGTGTAGAACCCATGAATACAAGGGCTGACTGTATATAAATTCCTTAAGGTATAGTGTTCTCTTCTTTAAAATGGGGATAATAAAATCCCTCTTGGAAGACAACTAAGGCAGGTGAAAGAATTTTTAAACTATTAAGCTTGATTCTACTGTAAGGAACTATTGCTTCACAATTATTGGGTACATTGCCATACACTATTTACAACTTTCAATTATTTTTCTGAGCTGCAGCCTTCCTTCAGCAAAAAAAAATAAACACTTACTGGCACTCACCACATGCCAGGTACTACTCCAAGTGCTTCATATATATTAATTTAATTTGTCTCCACAACAACACTTTTGCGTAGATACTGTTGTTATTCCCATTTTACAGATAGAGAAACTGAGGCACAGAGAAATCTTGATAACTTCTCTAATTTTAAAGAGCTAAGACTTGATGAAGTCGTGATTTAAGACTAGTATTATTAGCTTTTTTTGTATTACTTTGGTATGTGCTCTTTTTATTTTAGGAGTAGATGTTCTCTTTTTCACTAATGTACTTTATCATCACAAGATTACAATTTTTTGTTGTTGTTGTTTGGGGCCCTTTTTTTTTTTTTTTTTTTTTTACATCTTTATTGGGGTATAATTGCTTTACAATGGTGTGTTAGTTTCTGCTTTATAACAAAGTGAATCAGTCATACATAAACATATGTTCCCATATGTCTTCCCTGTTGCGTCTCCCTCCCTCCCACCCTCCCCATCCCACCCCTCCAGGCTGTCACAAAGCACCGAGCCAATATCCCTGTGCCATGCGGCTGCTTCCCACTAGCTATCTACCTTACTGCGTTTGTTAGTGTGTATATGCCCATGACTCTCTCTCGCCCTGTCACAGCTCACCCTTCCCCCTCCCCATAACCTCAAGTCCGTTCTCTAAGAGGTCTGCGTCTTTATTCCTGCTTTACCCCTAGGTTTTTCATGGCATTTTTTTTTTCTTAAATTCCATATATATGTGTTAGCATACGGTATTTGTCTCTCTCTTTCTGACTTACTTCACTCTGTATGACAGACTCTAGGTCTATCCACCTCATTACAAATAGCTCAATTTCGTTTCTTTTTATGGCTGAGTAATATTCCATTGTATATATGTGCCACATCTTCTTTATCCATTCATCCGATGACGGGCACTTAGGTTGTTTCCATCTCCGGGCTATTGTAAATAGAGAAGATTACAATTTTTAAGAGTGTAATTCCAGGTGTATATTTTAATGATATTCAAATATGCCATTATAAGACTGCTATTTTAAGTATCCACCAATTAGATTCAAATAGTATATTTTCCCTCTTTTCACCAAAGATACATACTTAATTTTAAAGGCTGAAATAAAATGTACCTCAAATGGCATATGCTAGGATGTTTAAAGCAGCACCATTTGTAAGACTACAAACTAGAAACAATGCAAACACCCATAGTAATATCATTTAAAAATTAAAATGTAATATGTTCACACACAAATACATGCAGCATAAAAATGAACAATCTACAACTACACACGAAAATATAAATGCATCTCACAAACATAACATTGTGAGAAAGAAGCCAGATAAAATAGTACATGCAATTTAGTTCAACTTCTCCAAAGGACAAAAGCAAGTAATGTAAGAGGTCAAGGTAACAGCTACCTTTGGATTATCCAATGAAAAGAGGCATGAGAAAAGTTTCTAGGTTTTGGTAACATTCTGTTTCTAAATCTGGGATAGTTTCAAGGTAGTATTCTTTCTCTGTTTTTAAGACTTTAATTTTTTAGAACAGTTCTAGGTTCACAGCAAAATTGAGGGGAAAGTACAGAGATTTCCCTTATACTCCCTGCCCCACACATGCACAGCTTCCCCCATTAACAACACAGTGGTACATTTGTTACAATTGACGAACTTACATCAGTACATCATAATCATCCAAAATCCATTGGTTACCTTAAGGTTCACTCCTGGTGTTATACATTCTATGGGATGAATAAATGTTTACTGACATGTATCCATCATTGTAGTATCATACAGAGTATTTTCAGTGTCCTGAAAATCCTCTGTGCTCCATCTTTTCACCCTCCCTCCTCCTCAACCCCTGGCAACCACTGATCTTTTGACTCCATAGTTTTGCCATTTCCAGAATGTCATATAGTTGGAATCATATAGTGTGCAGCCTTTTGAGACTGGCTTCTTTCACTTAGTGAAAATGCATTTAAGGTTCCTTTATGGCTTTACATGATTTGATAGCTAATTTCTTTAGCACTGAAAAATATTCCATTGTCTGGGTATATCACAGTTTATTTATTCATTCACCTAAGGAAGAACATTTTGGTTGCTTCTAAGTTTTGGCAATTATAAATAAAGCTGTTATAAACATGTGCAAGATTTTGTGTGGACATGTTTTCAGCACTTTGGGATAAATAACAAGGAGCGCAATTGCTGGATCGTTTGGTAAGTGTGTGATTACTTTTGTAAGAAACTGCCAAACTATCTTCCAAATTTGTTATAACATTTTGCAACCCTACCAGCAATGATTGAGAATTCCTGTTACTCCACATTCATGCCAGCATTTGGCATTGTCAGTGTTACAGTTTTGGCCATTTTAATATGTGTGTAGTGGTATTTCATTGTTATTTGCATTTCCCTGGTAAGATATAATGTTGAGCATTTTTTCATATTCTTATTTGCCTTCTATATATTTTCTTTGTTGAGCTGTCTGTTAAAGTCTTTGGCTCAATTTCTAATCAGTTTGTTTATTTTCTTACTCTTGGGTTTTAAGAGTTCATTGTATATTTTTATAACAGTTCTTATCAGATGTACCTTTGTAAATATTTTCTCCCAGTCTGTGGCTTGTCTTCTCATTCTCCTGAAATTGACAGAGCAGAAAGTTTTAATTTTAATGAAGTCCAGCTTATCAATTATTCTTTTTTCATGGATTGTGCCTTTAGGGTTTTACCTAAAAAGTCATTGTCATGCTCAAGGTCATCTAGGTTTCTCCTACATTACCTTCTAAGAGTTTTATAACTTTGCATTTAGATCTATGATCCATATTGAGTTAATTCTTGGGATGGATGTAAGGTCTGTGTCTAGATTCATTCTATTTTTTTTTTGGCATGTGGATATACAGTTGTTCCAACAGCATTTGTTGAAAAGACTGTATTTGTTCTGTTGTATTGCCTGTACTCTATTGTCAAAGTCAGTTTATTATATTTATATGAGTCTCTTTCTGTGAGCTCTAGTCTATTCCATTGATCTGTTTGTCTATTCTCTCACCAATGTCCCATTAACTTGATTACTGTAGTTTTATAGTAAGCATTGACTTTGGGTAGCATCAGTCCTCCAACTGTTCTTCTCCTTCAATATTGTATTGGCTATTCTGGGTTTTTTGTTCTTCCACATAAACTTTAGAAACAATTTGTCAATATCCATGAAATAACTTTTTTGGAGTTTGGGATTGTGTTGAACCTATAAATCAAGGTGAGAAGAACCAGTATCTTGACAATATTGAGTCTTCCCAGCCATAAATATGGAACACCTCTCTATTTATTTAATTTTATTTATCAGAGTTTTATAATTTTCCTCCTAAAGGAAACCTTCCTTGTATATATATTTTTAGATTTATACCTAAGTATTTTTTTGAGGGGTGCTATTATAAATGGTTTTATATATTTAATTTCAAATCCCACTTGTTCATTGTTAGTATATAGGAAGCAATTGACTTTTGCATATTAACTTTGTATCTTGCAACCTTGCTATAATAGCTTATTAGTTCCATGAGTCTGTCAATTCTTTCAGATTTTCTGCATAGATGGTCATGTCATCTAAGAACAAAAACAGTTATATTTTTTCATTTTAATCTGTATACCTTTAATTTTCTCTTCTTATTATATTAGCTAGAATTTCCAGTATGATGCGAAAAAGGAGTAGTAAGAGGGGGTATATTTTTGCCTTGTATCTGATTAATGGGAAAGCTTTGAGTTTCTAATCTTAAGTATGATGTTAATTGTAGGTTATTTGTAGATATTCTTCATCAAGTTGAGACTGTTGCTCTCTATTCCCAGTTTACTGAAATTTTTTCTTTTTGCCATTTATGGATATTGAATTTTGTCAAATTTTTTCTGTGTCTTTTGATATGATCATGTAATTTTTCTTCTTTAGTAAGTTGATGTCATGGATTACATTAATTGATTTTCAAATTGAGACAGGAGGGAAAGGGGCAGGACATAAATGCTAGATAATGAAGAAGGGGTGCATCTGTTGGGATTTGATAAAGACTGGTTGGAACAAGCTGAAACCAAGGTGGATTTGAGAATAGTCTAATCATTAACCTTTAGCTCAATATACCCTCATTATGATACTAAAATTCATTGCCCCTTATGCCATGACAGTTCCAAGGCAGACCATAAAAAATCAAAAAGTGAACAGTGGCTCAATTCCTGGGAAATCCCCACACTACCCCAAAATAAGAAGAATATTTCTCCCGCTCATTAGCATATGAAATTACTTAGCCCATAAAAACCAATGACCCCATGCCCTGGGGCCACTCTGGCTTTCTGAGATGGACTGCATTCTGCCTATGGAATGTGTATCTCTAAATGAACTTGCTTTCCTTTACTCTGTTTCACTCTGAATTCTTTCCTGCATGAAGCCAAGGACCCTCACTTGGGGGCCATCCTTGAACCACCCTCACATACCTGGATAAATCCCAACTGGTCATGGTGTATACATTGTTTTATACATTGTTTGATTCAATTTGCTAATATTTTGTGGAGGATTTTTGTATCTATGTACATGAGAGATATTGGTTTGTAGTTTTCTTTTATTGTAATGTGTTTGTCTGATTTGGATATTTGGGTAATACTGGCCTCACAGAATGAGTTAGAAAGTATTCCATTTGCTTCTATCCTCTGAAAGAGATTTTAGAGTTATCTACATATGCTGATATAAAAAGGTATTCCTCTTAAACAAATAGGTTAATAAAAAAAGAGATTTGGAGCAGTGAAGGCGCTGCATATATTATGATCCCATTTGTGTTAAAAATATAGATTTTTAATGTAGATTTCCTACTCTCCCTTTTAAATGTATTCTGAGAATGTTATGTTCCCCAACTCCTTTTTCTGAGTACTCTGCAAATCTGTACCTTCTCTGCTAACTTGTAGGTAATGCAGACATTTCTACAGTCATTTATAATCAGTCAAGATGTTGATGGAAATTTCTAACTTGACTCAGTGTTAAACTTTTCCCTTCATCCCTAATTAGGACCTACTTCATTATGGAAGCCAGCAGTGGAGAGGGAGGATTGGGTCCTGCTGAATCTCTACTCTCCCCCAGCTCACCTTCTCCTCTACTCCTTCCTTAGCTTCCTTGTTCTTTCCCAGATGCAGTGGGGAAGTTGAAAGGGGATGGATGAGATGTAATGAGACATAAAGCACTGTGGGCCTGGAAGATGGTTCAAGGTGACCCTTTCTCATACCCTGAGCATCATGTGATACTTTTGCAGTGCTTATCTGCTGCAGTTACCTTGAATCTCAGAAAAACTCAATTTTATAGGGCCCTAAGCAGCCCCAAGCTGATTCTCTCACCTATGTGTCCATTATTGCCAACATCATCTCTTTTCTAATATCCTGACAATATTCTTTCTACTTTCTCCTATCTTACTATATTGTGTAAGTGAATTACAGTGTTCAAAATCATAAACTGTTCTCCTCATGTTTTGTAATAAATTCCATAATATGTGATGATGCTTGGAATTGTATCATATTAACTTTAACATCCTGGTTTCTATTATATGAGCAACTCATCTAAAATGGAGGCAGAGCAAGTCCAGTATGGGTATCCTGTCTGGTGAAGGTCTATGCATATATGTACTCCACTAAAAAACTTGATGGTTTCACTCTTTTTTTTTTTTTTTTTTTTTTGCAGTACGCGGGCCGCTCACTGTTGTGGCCTCTCCCGTTGCGGAGCACAGGCTCCGAACGCGCAGGCTCAGCGGCCATGGTTCACGAGCCCAGCCGCTCCGCGGCATGTGGGATCTTCACGGACTGGGACACGAACCTGTGTCCCCTGCATCGGTAGGCGGACTCTCAACCACTGCACCACCAGGGAAGCCCGTGGTTTTACAATCGTTTGCAGCACCAATAATAACTTTTTCTTTTTATATAATTTTGGACATTTTACATTATTTTTTCACCTTGAGCATATGTTACCCTAAACATTATCCTCTTCATCATCAATTATACTTTTAAATAAAATTAAATAAACGAATAAGATTGCAGCATTTCCAACAATTTGGGCCTCAGAATTATGCTAATGTTAAGATCTCCTTCACCCTGCACTGTCTTGGTGAAGAACTACTGAGCCATATAATAGATTTCTCTGATCTTCCTCAGAAATTAGCAATGCTCCTTTCACCCTTCATGGGAACAACTGGGCAAATGCATATTGACAGCATTTCCCTCCTCCCCTTTTGGATGACCTTACCTCTCTCCCTCTGTTGAAAATCTTTCCTCCTTCACCTGTTATTCTTATTCACCTGTTCCAACAATTGCCTTTCACAACTTGTTCACTTTTAGGTATATCAGTCATTCTATAATCAGTTTGTTGGTTAAATATTGATTGAGGTTCATAAAGACTCATTGTTATCCAGATTTTTCACAACTCTGGCATGTGTACTAAAATCGTGAGACCCAGCAAAATAATAACACATTTGTGTGTGCCAAGTACTGGTCAAAGCACTTTATTTATACAATTAAGTTAATTTATACAATTATATAATTTATACAATTTATAAGTTAATTTATACAATTAAGTTAATCCTCACAACAAACCTATGAGGAAATAATTAAATTATTTTCATTTTGTAGATGTGACTGAGGCACAGAGTGATGAAATACTTTACCCAAGATCACAGAGCTAGCAGAGGAAAGAGATCCCCAGTAGGTACACGGGTAGTCTTGCTACAGAACATTTGCATTTCACATTGATGCTTTACTACCCTTCAGTACAGGGACATTTTATAAATCTACTTGTCCTAACAGCAGGAAGACATGTAATAAGTATTTAATTCAATGCCACTGAAGATTGGCATAACTCTGTGATCAATATTTTTCTCAAACGTAAATGTAAATACAATTTTCTGAAATTGTATATGTAAATATATCAAGGTGGAAAAGAAGGCAAATTAATCAGTAATAAGTAGCCTTTTCCAACTTTAAATTTATACCTTTTATGGGTTAGGGTGACCAGTTCCAAAGCATATGACTGGCAGCACATGTAGATTTAATTTTTTTTTTTTTTTAGTTTTAAAATCCCCTAAAGCAAATCCATTTAATTTCCCCTCAGGTTTCATGTTATATCAGTTAAACAGCTGAAATAATGTTTCATGAGAGTATTATTTCGACTGAGAACATCTGCAATGGTCTTAAACATTTTTTCCCTGAGTTCGTGTTAAACTTATAAAAGATATTCAACATTTTCTTCCATATATGTAAAATATTTCTGTATTATTTATAAGTACACCTATAGCTTTATTAATAATTTCCATCTGATTCATATATATAGCTATAGTTTTAGTAACAATCTGACTTGAAAAATGTCTTCAAAATTTTGGCACCAGGGCTTCCGTGGTGGCGCAGTGGTTGAGAGTCCGCCTGCCGATGCAGGGGATACGGGTTCGTGCCCCGATCTGGCAAGATCCCACATGCCGCGGAGCGGCTGGGCCTGTGAGCCATGGCCGCTGAGCCTGCGCGTCCGGAGACTGTGCTCTGCAGCGGGAGAGGCAATAGCAGTGAGAGGCCCACGTACCGCAAACAAAACAAAACAAAACAAAACTTTGGCACCATTACAGATAAAATATTATTTAAGTAATTAATGTTTAAGAAATACCCTTTTAAGTACTTTTTTTCTAGTCATGTTTTGAATTTTCCATAAGTAAGCAAAATTATTCTGATAGTTTCTTTGCATTTATATGTCACTGATTTATTCTTCATTACTGAGCTTCATTACTGAGCTCAACTCTGTTCAAACAAATGTCATTGAGTGAATTGATAACTTCGTGTAAATCCAGTTTTATTTCTCTTGACCATTTTATTTATCTTATGTTGTTCTATCTGATGGATTCGACATAAAACGTCTGGCTTTGGAGCCAGCTGTTTTTCTCCTGTTTACTGTCTTGGAGAGTACATTTGTTGTTTCTCAATGTTAGCTTCCTCATTCATAATTTGGAGGAAAAATTCTACCTTGCAAGGTTGTTTTAATAATTAGAAATCCTCTATTTATAGTATACTTTACAGCACCAACACATAGTAGGAATCAACTTGCAGAAATTATCACCAGCAACATCACTGCAACCATAATCATCATCATCATTATATTCACTATTAGGTCAAACTAATTTCTCTGTTATACTATAAATACAAAAGGCCCTTATTCCATGAAAAATAATGATGCAAAGGAGAGCTGTTTCTGTGTGAGATTTCTAGACACGGACTCCATATCATTTCAAAAATTTGAGAGCCATTGTCTATGCCTAACAACAACCTATTTACTGTAAAAGTCAGGTAATGCCCAATAAAATTAGAGGAATTGGCCACAGTGTACTGATACTGCACTAAAAATGTTAAGAAATTAATTTGAAAACTTATAGCCATCTAACCAACTCTTATAATTTCATCTGATTTCAGATCAATATGCTATATCATTTGTATGACAGACTGTGTTATTTCTATTAAAATGGCTTATGTGATTTAAGAACAACTCTTAAGACTACAACTAAAGGTGAAATTTGATTATCCCTTTAATTACAGAGCGAACATGATAATATTGTGCAGGTTAATTTTATATGGATGCAATTGACTTGAATATTAGAGCTATAAAATGCAACCAAGCCAGGATGTTTTATTTAGCATTTTGAAGCCCCTCAGGAACATTTAAGTTAAGTTTTTATATTCACACACACTCAGTTAATGATGATCTAAATGCAGACTCTACATTTCATATCTAGCACCTTCCCTTTAAGTATATTTTATATGAATTACTATTATTGATAAAAACAGTTTCCCAAATGGAGATATTAAGGTTTGGTAGTAGGAATGTATATTAACTATGATTTTTTAAATTAAAAATAAAAATGTCAATTATTTACTTATTTGTGTGATTAGGTATCCCTAATCTAAAGTCAAAAGTGACTATCACAGTGGTATTCAATACATTGCAAGAAACACTTACAGGATCTTGAACTAAAAAAAAAAAAAAAATGCTTTTATAATTTCAGAACCCATAGATCATCTCTTCCAACTTTCCTTGTTCTACTGGTCAGAGAGTCTCAGATGACATGATAAAATAGTTACTTTTACCTTTGGTTTAATCTCTTTAAATTTTTGATGATTGGACTTATATTTCTTCTGCTACAAATTAGTATATATTTATTAGTTAAAAAAGAAACCTTGCCTAGTAATTAAATTAAAAGTTTATGTGCTTCTGAAATATAAATTGTAGGCCAAATTATTATGCCAAGATGAAATCAAAACCACAGTGCAGACAATTGTAAAAGGCATTACTAGGGATTCACGATTCACTTTTTTAAACATTGGGCAAATATTTTATTTAAAAGGAAAGTTACACTTCCAATGATATACATATTATCAACTTTTTAAGCAAAATATTCAAGGCAATGATTCTGAATTTTTAAAATTAAGCTATATTTTTAAAACAATTTATCTGGCTTAAATTTGCCAATTCTATAAGGGAATATAAGTATGGTGCCCAATTTAAAACACCAAATTAAACTGTGAGGTAATAATTCTTATCCCAGGGAACCACTTCTCAGAAAAAATTAGATGATTATAATCTAAATTCAACATTTCCTTTGTAAAAATGAGGTATGTGGAGGATCTTTATTTAGAGGAAAATTTGTGCATCAATATCTGCTGGTTCTATATTATAAGCATTATTAGGGATACTATCAGCATTTCCGATTATTTCACAATATTTATAGCATCTTATTTTAACTTTTTAACATCTTTATTGGAGTATAATTGCTTTACAATGGCGTGTTAGTTTCTGCTTTATAACAAAGTGAATCAGTTATACATATACATATGTCCCCAAATCTCTTCCCTCTTACATATCCCTCCCTCCCACCCTCCCTATCCCACCCCTCTAGGTGGTCACAAAGCACCAAGCTGATTTCGCTGTGCTATGTGGCTGCTTCCCACTAGCTATCTATTTTACTTTTGGTAGTGTACATATGTCCATGCCACTCTCTCACTTTCTCCCAGCTTACCCTTCACTGTCCCCATATCATCAAGGTCAAGTCCATTCTCTAGTAGGTCTGCATCTTTATTCCCGTCTGGCCCCTAGGTTCTTCATGACCCTTTTTTTTTCCTTTTTCCGATTCCATATATATGTTAGTGTACTTTACTTGTTTTTCTCTTTCTGACTTACTTCACTTTGAATGATAGTCTCTAGATCCATCCACCTCACTACAAAAAGCTCAGTTTCGTTCTTTTTTACGGCTGAGAAATATTCCATTGTATATATGTGCCACATCTTCTTTATCCTTTCATCTGTTGATGGACACTTAGGTTGCTTCCATGTCCTGGCTATTGTAAATAGAGCTGCAATGAACATTTTAGTGCATGACTGTTTTTCAATTATGGTTTTTCTCAGGGTATATGCCCACTAGTGGGATTGCTGGGTTGTAAGATAGTTCTATTTTTAGTTTTTTAAGGAACTTCCACACTGTTCTCCATAATGGCTGTATCAATTTACATTCCCACCAACAGTGCAAGAGGGTTCCCTTTTCACCACACCCTTTCCAGCATTTATTTATTTATTTTTTATTTTTTTTACATCTTTATTGGGGTATAATTGCTTTACAATGGTGTGTTAGTTTCTGCTTTATAACAAAGTGAATCAGTCATACATAAACATATGTTCCCATATGTCTTCCCTGTTGCGTCTCCCTCCCTCCCACCCTCCCTCTAGCATTTATTGTTTGTAGATTTTTTGATGATGGCCATTCTGACCAGTGTGAGATGATATCTCATTGTAGTTTTGATTTGCATTTCTCTAATGATTAATGATGTGGAGCATTCTTTCATGGATCTGTTGGCAATCTGTATATGTTCTTTGGAGAAATGCCTATTTAGGTCTTCTGCCCATTTTAGGATTGGGTTGTTTGTTTTTTTGATATTGAGCTGCATGAGCTGCTTGTAAATTTTGGAGATTAATCCTTTGCCAGTTGCTTCATTTGCAAATACCTTCTCCCATTCTGAGAGTTGTCTTTTTGTCTTATTTATGGTTTCCTTTGCTGTGCGAAAGCTTTGAAGTTTCATTAGGTCCCATTTATTTTTGTTTTTATTTCCAGTTCTCTAGGAGGTGTGTCAAAAAGGATCTTGCTGTGATTTATGTAATAGAGTATTCTGCCTAAGTTTTCCTCTACGAGTTTGATGGTATCTGGCCTTAAATTTAGGTTTTTAATCCATTTGGAGTTTATTTTTGTGTATGGTGTTAGGGAGTGTTCTAATATCATTCTTTTACATGCAGCTGTCCAGTTTTCCCAGCACCACGTATTGAAGAGGATGTCTTTTCTCCACTGTATATTATTTCCTACTTTATCAAAGATAAGTTGACCACATGTGCGTGGGCTTATCTCTGGGCTTTCTATTCTGTTGATTACTGTAGCTTTGTAGTATAGTCTGAAGTCCAGGAGCCTGATTCCTCCAGCTCTGTTTTTCTTTCTCCAGATTGCTTTGGCTATTTGGGGTCTTTTGTGTTTCCATACAAATTGTGAAATTTTTTGTTCTAGTTCTGTGAAAAATGCCAGTGGTAGTTTGATAGGGATTGCATTGAATCTGTAAATTGCTTTGGGTAGTAGAGTCATTTTCACAATGTTGATTCTTCCAATCCAAGAACATGTTATATCTCTCCATCTATTTATATCATCTTTAATTTCTTTCATCCGTGTCTTATAATTTTCTGTATACAGGTCTTTTGTTTCCTTAGGTAGGTTTATTCCTAGATATTTTATTGTTTTTGTTGCAATGGTAAATGGGAGTGTTTTCTTAATTTCACTTTCAGATTTTTCATCATTAGTGTATAGGAATGCCAGAGATTTCTGTGCATTAATTTTGCATCCTGCTACCTTACCAAATTCATTGATTAGCTCTAGTAGTTTTCTGGTAGCATCTTTAGGATTCTCCATGTACAGTATCCTGTCATCTGCAAACAGTGACAGCTTTACTTCTTCTTTTCCAATTTGGATTTCTTTTATTTCTTTTTCTTCTCTGATTGCTGTGGCTAAAACTTCCAAAACTATGTTGAATGAGAGTGGTGAGAGTGGGCAACCTTGTCTTGTTCCTGATCTTAGTGGAAATGCTTTCAGTTTTTCACCATTGAGGACAATGTTGGCTGTGGGTTTGTCATATATGGCCCTTATTATGTTGAGGAAAGTTCCCTCTATGCCCACTTTCTGAAGGGTTTTTATCATAAATGGGTGTTGAATTTTGTCAAAAGCTTTCTCTGCATCTATTGAGATGATCATATGTTTTTTCTCCTTCAATTTGTTAATATGGTTTATCACGTTGATTGATTTGCATATATTGAAGAATCCTTGCATTCCTGGGATAAACCCCATTTGATCATAGTGTATGATCCTTTTAATGTGCTGTTGGATTCTGTTTGCTAGTATTTTGTTGAGGATTTTTGCATCTATGTTCATCATTGATGTTGGCCTGTAGTTTTCTTTCCTTGTGACATCTTTGTCTAGTTTTGGTATCAGGGTGATGGTGGCCTCGTGGAATGAGTTTTGGAGTCTTCCTCTGTGTGCTATATTTTGGAAGAGTTTGAGAATGATAGGTGTTAGCTCTTCTCTAAATATTTGATAGAATTTGCCTGTGAAGCCATCTGGTCCTGGGCTTTTGTTTGTTGGAAGAGTTTTAATCACAGTTTCAATTTCAGTGCTTGTGATTGGTCTGTTCATATTTTCGAGTTCTTCCTGGTTCAGTCTCGGAAGGTTTTGCATTTCTAAGAATTTGTCCATTTCTTCCAGGTGGTCCGTTTTATTGGTATATAGTTGCTTGTATTAATCTCTCATGATCCTTTGTATTTCTGCAGTGTCAGTTGTTACTTCTCCTTTTTCATTTCTAATTCTATTGATTTGAGTCTTCTCCCTTTTTTTCTTGATAACTCTGGCTAATGGTTTATCAATTGTTTTTTATCTTCTCAAAGAACCAGCTTTTAGTTTTATTGATCTTTTCCTTCATTCCTTTTTCATTTATTTCTGATCTGATCTATATGATTTCTTTCCTTCTGCTAACTTTGGGTTTTTTTTTGTTGTTGTTCTTCTTTCTCTAATTGCTTTAGGTGCAAGATTAGGTTGGTTATTTCAGAAGTTTCTTGTTTCTTAAGGTAGGATTGTATTGCTATAAACTTCCCTCTTAGAACTGCTTTTGCTGCATCCCATAGGTTCTGTGTCATTGTGTTTTTAGTGTCATTTATTTCTAGGTATTTTTTTGATTTCCTCTTTGATTTGTTCAGTGATTTCTTGGTTATTAAGTAGTGTGTTGTTTAGCCTCCATTTGTTTTTATTTCTTACAGATTTTTTCTGTAACTGATATCTACTCTCATAGTATTTTGGTCAGAAAAGATATTTGATATGATTTCAATTTTCTTAAATTTACCAAGGCTTGGTTTGTTACCCAAGATATGATCTATGCTGCAGCTTGTTCCATGAGCACTTCAGAAGAATATGTATTCTGTTGTTTTTGGATGGAATATCCTATAAATATCAGTTAAGTCCATCTTGTTTAGTGTATCATTTAAAGCTTGTGTTTCCTTATTTATTTTCACTTTGGATGATCTGTCCATTCGTGAAAGTGGGGTGTTAGTGTTCCCTACCATGATTGTGTTACTGTCAATTTCCCCTTTTATGACTGTTAGTATTTGCCTTATGTATTGAGGTGCTCCTATGTTGGGTGCATAAATATTTACAATTTTTATATCTTCTTCTTTGATCGATCCCTTAATCATTATGTAGTGTCCTTCTTTGTCTCTTGTAATAGTCATTATTTTAAAATCTCTTTTGTCTGTCACGAGAATTGCTAGTCCATCTTTCTTCTGATTTCCATTTGCAAGGAATTTCTTTTTCCATCCCCTCACTTTCAGTCTGTATGTGTCCCTAGGTCTGAAGTGGGTCTCTTGTAGACAGAATATATATATGGGTCTTGTTCTTGTATCCATTCAGCCAGTCTATGTCTTTTGCTTGGAGCATTTAATCCATTTACATTAAGGTAATTATCGATATGTATGTTCCTATTACCATTTTCTTAATTGTTTTGGGTTTATTATTGTAGGTCTTTTCCTTCTCTTGTGTTTCCTGCCTAGAGAAGTTCCCTTAGCATTTGTTGTAAAGCTGATTTGGTGCTGCTGAATTTTCCTAGCTTTTGCTTGTCTGTAAAGCTTTTAATTTCTCCGTCAAATTTGAATGAGATCATTGCTGGGTACAGTAATCTTGATTGTAGGTTTTTCTCCTTCATTACTTTAAATATATCCTGCCACAACCTTCTGGCTTGCAGAGTTTCTGCTGAAAGATCAGCTGTTAACTTTATGGGGATTCCCTTAAAGGTTATTTGTTGTTTTTCCCTTACTGCTTTTAATATTTGTTTTTTGTGTTTAATTTTTGATAGCTTGATTAATATGTGTCTTGGAGTGTTTCTCCTTGGATTTATCCTGTATGGGACTCTCTGTGCTTCCTGGACTTGATTATCTATTTTCTTTCCCATATTAGGGAAGTTTTCAAGTATAATCTCTTCAAATATTTTCTCAGTACCTTTCTTTTTCTCTTCTTCTTCTGGGAACCCTATAATTCGAATGTTGGTGCATTTAATATTGTCCCAGAGGTCTCTGAGACTGTCCTCAATTCTTTTCATTCTTTTTTCTTTATTCAGCTCTGAAGTAGTTATTTCCACCTTTTTATCTTCCAGGTCACTTATCCGTTCTTCTGCTTCAGTTATTCTGCTATTGATCCCTTCTAGGGAATTTTTAATTTCCTTTATTGTGTTTTTCATCATTGTTTGTTTGCTCTTTAGTGCTTCTAGGTCCTTGTTAAACGTTTCTTGTATTTTCTCCTTTCTATTTCCAAGATTTTGGATCACCTTTACTATTATTCTGATTTCTGTTTCAGGTAGACTGCCTATTTCCTCTTCATTTGTTAGGTCTGGTGGGTTTTTGCCTTGCTCCTTCATCTGCTGTGTGTTTCTCTGTCTTTTCATTTTCTTAACTTACTGTGTTTGGGGTCTCCTTTTCGCAGGCTGCAGATACATATTTTCTGTTGTTTTTCGTGTCTGTCCCCAGTGGTGAAGTTTGGTTCAGTGGGTTGTGTAGGCTTCCTGTTGGAGGGGACTAGTGCCTGTGTTCTGGTGGATGAGGCTGGATCTTGTCTTTTTGGTGGGCAGGTCCACGTCTGGTGGTGTGCTTTGGGGTGTCTGTGGCCTTATTATGATTTTAGGCAGCCTCTGTGCTCATGGGTGGGGTCGTGTTCCTGTATTGTTAGTTGTTTGGCATAGGGTGTCTACCACTGTAGCTTGCTGGTCATTGACTGGAGCTGGTTCTTCACATTGAGATGTAGATCTCTGGGAGATTTTCTCTTTTTGATATTACGTGGACCTGGGAGGTCTCATGTGGACCAATGTCCTGAACTTGACTCTCCCACCTCAGTGGCACAGCCCTGACATCTGGCTGGAACACCAAGAGCCTGTCCTGCACATGGCTCAGAATAAAAGGGAGAAAAAAAAAAGAAGAAAGAAAGAAGAAGATAAAATAAAATAAAATTATTAAAAAATAATTATAAGGAAAAAAGTTTTAAGTAATAAAAAAAGGACACAGAACCCTAGGACAAATGGTAAAAGCAAAGCTATACAGAGAAAATCATACACAGACACATTCACATTCACACTCACAGGAAGAGAAAAAGGGAAATATATATATATATATTTGCTCCCAAAGTCCACCTCCTCAATTTGGGATGATTTGTTGTCTATTCAGGTATTACACAGATGCAGGGTACATCAAGTTGATTGTAGAGATTTAATCCACTGCTCCTGAGGCTGCTGGGGGAGATTTCCCTTTCTCTTCTTTGTTCGCACAGCTCCCGGGGTTCAGCTTTGGATTTGGCCCCACCTCTGTGTGTAGGTCGCCTGAGGGCGTCTGTTCTTCGCTCCGACAGGACGGGGTTAAAGGAGTAGCTGATTCGGGGACTCTGGCTCACCGAGGCCGGGGGAAGGGAGGGGTACGGATGCAGGGGCGAGCCTGCGGCGACAGAGGCCAGCAGGATGTTGCAGCAGCCTGAGGCGTGCCGTGCGTTCTCCAGGGGAAGTTGTCCCTGGATCACGGGACCCTGGTAGTGGAGGGCTGCACAGGCTCCCGGGAGGGGAGGTGTCGAGAGACACAGGCTTCTTGGTGGCCGCAGCAGCAGCCTTAGCGTTTCCCGCCCATCTCTGGAGTCTACACTGACAGCCGCGGCTCGCGCCCGTCTCTGGAGCTCTTTAAAGCAGCGCTCTTAATCCCCTCTCCTCGCGCACCAGGAAACCAAGTGGGAAGAAAAAGTCTCTTGCCTCTTCGGCAGGTCCAGACTTTTCCCCAGACTCCCTCCCAGCTGGCCGTGGTGCACTAACCCCCTGCAGGCTGTGTTCACGCCGCCAACCCCAGTCCTCTCCCGGCACTCCGACTGAAGCCCGAGCCTCAGCTCCCAGCCCCGCCCGCCCCGTTGGGTGAGCAGACAAGCCTCTCGGGCTGGTGAGTGCCGTTCGGCACCGATCCTCTGTGCGGGAATCTCTCTGCTTTGCCCTCCGCACCCCTGTTGCTGCGATCTCTTCCATGGCCCTGAAGCTCCCCCCCTCCGCCACCCGCAGTCTCCCCCCACGAAGGGGCTTCCTAGTCTGTGGAAACCATTCCTCCTTCACGGCTCCCTCCCACTGGTGCAGGTCTCGTCCCTATTCTTTTGTCTCTGTTTTTCCTTTTTTCTTTTGCCCTACCCAGGTACGTGGGGAGTTTCTTGCCTTTTGGTAGGTCTGAGGTCTTCTGCCAGCGTTCAGTGGGTGTTCTGTAGGCGTTGTTCCACATGTAGATGTATTTCTGATGTATTTGTGGAGAGGAAGGTGATCTCCGCATCTCACTCTTCTGCCATCTTGAAGCTCCTCTTGCATTTTTTTTTTAACCCTGTACTCCTATGGTCTGTGTTACTGGATGAGTAATAATGGTGCTGTCTTCTACAAATACAATGGCCACATAGATGTTAACTGATGGCACAAATGAAAAGAGATGATCTGAAATGAAGGAAGAAGTTTCTTTTTTCTTTCTAAAAGTGCTGTAAAAGAACAAAGCTGTGAACACATTTTTTTGATCCATTTCTCCTTCCTAACTTGTAAACTTTGGATGAAAACTTACAGGGAGAAGACAACATAATGTTATGTTTGAGAGATATTTCTTGGCTTTTCTTAAACAAAAATAATCTCATAATTAATAAATTCTCATATATCACTAAATATTTTAAACTTTTTTTTTTTTCTGTTTGTGAGACCTCACTCCAAACCATTGAAGTGAACATCTTTGTCTCTGTGGCCTTTTACTTTTCTTTTTAAGTTAATTAGTTCTTTTTTGGATTCTGGGATCTTTTAATTTTAATTGCATGTTCTATTGTTAAGTCTTTACTTTTATTTACAGTGAACTGCTTTTTTTTTAATAAGGCAGGGAAGGCTCTGTGTAGCAAGAGATGAACTGGCTCATTACTCTTGGTTGAAAAGCATCATGACACACAGATTTCTCAGACAAGGGCAGATGATTTTCTATAAAAGTCTCAACCGTTCATGTGCTACACTCAACTTCCAGAAGAATGAATAGCTAAAAATATCCACACACCCCAAACAAACAGCAGAGACAAGTTTCTATAGGAAAGTACCCACTATTTCCTCTGTTCCTACTGCTTATCTCAATGAGAAGAATGAAAGCAGCACCATTCTCTGAGAAAGAACGTGGGCATATGTAGAACACAGTATTGAAGACAGAAGATTTGATTATTTTTTCTTTACTTTAGATATGCACTGTCCAATGTCAATGCTTGAACAGGACTAATTACCTAAGAAGTTTAAGACTTGACAGATTGTGTTTAAAAGTTTGTTTTCCGGGTTGATTGCCTAGCTTTGTTCTGGAACCACAAAGTAAAATTTTAACTCTTAGCAAGAAATATTAAATATAACATCATTTGGGAGCTAAAACAGCCTTAGGATATAGTTCAGCTCGTTGATTTTCACATTAAGTCTAGACAGATTATGTTACTTGCCTTGATTCTTAAGTTCATTCAAGACAGGGTGAGGTCTAAAACCATGTTTTTTTATTACTCCATAGAACCTCACTTGTCTGGATCAAAGGCCCAAAAAGGATTGAGTGAAAAAGACAGAGAGAGAGAGATCATCATAAATTTTTCTTAATAAAAAAATCCAGAAAGTATACCTGCCAGGTTAGTAGAAGAGCAATAGCTATCCATTATTTTATCCATTCATTTATTGGGAATTGTCTGTGAAGCTCCTATAACAGTTAGGCACTGTGATAGGTGTTGAGGACAAAAAAAAATCAGATTCCTGACTTCTTCATTGACAGGGTTATTATAGATGGGAGAGTTTCTTTGCAGTGGTTTTACTTATGAGCCAGAAAACATGATTAAGTTTCCTTTGGAAGTTCATTACTGCTAGAGCTCAAGTTGGGAATTCTCACAAGCTTGTCTACATAGGACCTACTGGGGAGAGCAACAACCCATCGTACCTGTACTTGTAAACCTCTTTACTCAGGGATAGAAGACAAACAGTTAAGCACTTCTGTAACAGAGAAGAACAAACCTGACTCTATATAGGATCTACTCCTTTAGCTCTAACTTTTGTGCTCTGTTGCCTATGCTTAGTCATACTGGCTCTGCATCTTTGTAAAAGAATGTTGCCTATAGCCTGAAATATATGTGATAGCCCATTCTCAAGGCTCTGCCTCTCAGGCTCGACTTTTAAAGGTGTTTGTCTTCTACCCCTGAGTACATGTTTACAAGTACAAGTTGAGAATTCCCAACTTGAGCACTAGCAGAACAGAAAACAACACTTGTCATGTTGGAGGTTTACATTGTGACCAGAACTACATGGAAGGCTGCAAGGACAAAGGATTCCTGTACCAAGAAGTTTGCAACAAACACCCACACCCCCTCCCCTTTTAGTATAAAAGAAGCCTGAGTTTTCTAACTCTGGTAAGATGGTTCTTTGGGACACTAGTCCACCACCTTCTTGGTCTGCTGGCTTTCCGAATAAAGTTGCTATTCCTTGCCCCAACACCACATCTCTTGATTTATTGGCCTGTCGTGTGGGAAGCAGAACAAGCTTTGACTTGGTAACACTTTGTCTTCTGTATTCTTCAGATCCCTCAGAAAATTCAACATTATTGTCACAGTGTTATAGACAAAGAGTTTAAGTAATTTGCCTAAAGTCAACAAGTGTGTAAGTGGTAAAATTATAAATAGAACCCAGATAATGTGACTATTGTCTCTGTATTATTCCTATAATGTTATTCTGATATCAGGTGGTGATTAATGCCTCCCTATGTGTTTTTTTTCTTTTATAACAAAATCAAAATAACTTTTAGTTAATTAGAAAGATGTGATTCAATAATATTGTGCATTTATTTAGAACATATTTCACCAAGTTTCTGTGCTAAGCACTTTATAATGATTATCTCATTTAATTATTAAAATGGCCTTGAAAATACATACAATTTTTTCCACATGACAGTTCAGAGAATTCAGCTTTATAAAGATTATGTAACTTACTAGTTGCCTGGCTTTGACTGACTGGTAGAGTTGAGGTTTAAAGTTAGGTCAGTTCAAAGCCAAATCCTTTGCCTTAAAACAAAACAAAATAAACAAAACCAAAAAAAAAAAAAAAAAACCCTGTGCAATTATTTTAGTTCTTTCAGGTAGGGTTTTCTATAAATGTCATACCAGTGTAAAACACTGCAAAATACCACTCTACACATTATCTTTCACACAAAAGACTAACCAAGTATAGCAAGTAAGTTATTAACTGAAGTGAACAAAGAACAGAGCAGAAGATGAAAAATGAATTCACAACTTCAGTAGTTGGGAGAGCTGTGTCAGAGAAGACAGAAGACAGGCAAGGAGGAAGACAGAAAAGTTATGCCAAATGGCTGGGGATGATTTTGCTCATGTCCTGGTGAAAGGGTTTAGCTACAAACCCCTTACTTCAGAGTAGAACATGTTTAGGGAGACATTTAATTTCCACGTATTCAACTTATTTCTATATTTTAGTGCTCAATAATAAAACAAAAATTGTAATAGACCTTAAAAATAAAAGCTGAGCTAATGGAATAATAAGGTTGTCATAAGGGCTCCATTCTTCCCTGCAGTGAATCAGGGAAGCCCAGTTTCAGTGTTGCTGCTGTGTTCTGGGGATTTGTTGGGTGTGACAAGGAATTTTATTTTGATTGTCATGTGCTATCATGAGCAGAGAGCTTATAGAGCAGCATGGCTCCCAAATCACTCTCCTTCTTCAAGTGTCACCCAGAAAACATAGCCTGTGAGTTATCATTGTTAAAATTTATAACCTAAATATTTTATATTCTGCCTGAAAGTAAGCCTAAGTCTTGAAGACACATAACTTTTATATTTGCAGTCCTGCTGTCTTTGCTGGTAATGGGCCATTCACAGTTTGTTTCATGTTGGCGCATCATCACAGAAACTGACAGAAAGAAAAACTTTTTAACATTCACCCCCAGTTTAAAGCCAAAGACAGGCAAGATGCAAATAATTAGATTCAAAGTTTGCATCTCCACAAATATATTAACAGGCGTGAATTCACATGTCCCTCAATTTACCCTGTTATCCAGGGTATTCGGTGATGTGGAAACACGATGACCAGGCTGTTTCAATGCAGGTATCTGCTCATTTGTTAGAACTAGCAATGAAGCAGGCCATGCTTAGTCCCAATCTCGGCATTAACTTTTATTTGTTGCACAGATAGAGACCATGCTCTTACTCCCAACCTCTCCCAACCTCTCCCCACCCACGCATATACAGAAAACACACACACACACACACACACACACACACACACACACACACACACAATTTTTAAACAAGGACAATATAAGTGTATAGAAAATCAGTAAAAATCTAGTTTTACTAACCAGGACATGGACCTAAAATGTAATAACAAAAACAAATAAACAGAAAAATCTCAGTAATTACCAGTTATCCATCTAAGCACACTGCTAAACATTTTACAAATATATCTCATGTTCTTTACAACATCTTCAATTTTTACTAAGCAATTTATTGGATGTTAAGATGCTAATAGTGGCATAGCCAGATTGAAATTCATCTTTGGCCATTTCTAATGCTTTCATTCTTCCATTCTACACTGCATTGTCCCTAGGAATGCCCGGTCTGCTAATGGGGTTACAATGTCACCATCTCAAGAAACGAAAAAATTCAAAAAGTCATTGATGAGCCGCAGCCACAAAGGGAACTCACAGTCCCATGAAAGAGTGATAAAATGATGATTTTAAAGATCTGCAGAGATTCAACATCAAGCAACTTTGAAGTATGAAGGAAACTAATGAGTCACAGAGGAGGAAGGGGCAAAGTTCTGTTTAAAATATTTTGTTTACTAATTTTTGAGACATTTCTTGATATTAAGAGCAAAGGTAAAAGAGACCATCAAAAGTTGAATAACACAGCCTGACTGGTGAGGTGAAATGAGGAGCATTCAATAAAACAGCAAACTCACCACATTAAAAAAAAAAAAGCATATTTGATGATGTGAATATGTGTTGCTGTGCTCATACAAAGTACATATGTCTTACAGGTAGCATGATAGGAGTCTAAATCCATGGCAGATGTCTTAACTTGGTATTTAAATTTGAGATTTTACATATCATTGTTAATTATGATGTAGGAGGATTAGAATTCCAGAGCAGGAGGAAAGTACTGGGCTGTTAACAGAATGGAGTGGGATGTTTGTCTAAATCGGGAGAGGAAGGGATACTCAGAAATAAGCAGGGATCAGAGTGGTAGTATGAGATCTAAGAGAATTTACAGCAGAGAGGAAATGGTGAACACAGGCTAATGCACAACACAGGTCCAGGAAGATAATGACTTGAGCTCCTGGGATTGAGAATTCAGATGCCATAATGATCTCAATGAGAGAGTTTCAGTGCAAATACAAGGACCAGATGGCAAGCTGTGGATTGCAGAGAAGTAAGAAAAGTAACCTCAGTGTGCAGGAAACTTCAGAGAAATGTAGATAAAAATGAACAAGATATATGATAGTAGCTATAGATGATATGATATGATAACCAGGGAGAAGAGAAGAGAAGAGAAGAGACAAAGTACATATAAATAATGGAGCAAGGGTCCTTTGCTAAACTGTGGATCACAAAAGCATATCTGAACTCTTGATATGAGAAATTTACATGACTGTTATGTCAGCAAGAACCTGAATTCTTCTCATGAACTTAGTGGATCTTGCTCTTTTTACCTCTCAAAGCATCTCAATAATGGACAAACTGTGAAAACTTAGTTCCTAGTATTTGACGTGTCTTGCTGAATTATCAGACTTTGTGCCCCTGAGCAAGATAAAGGATGTTTATACAAGTGTATTGAAAATCAAGGCATCAGAGTTGCAGAATTTGAATATGGCAACTAATATTTTAGTCTATCACCATTTTTTTTAATGAAACTGTCCTAAGTGCTTCAGGATACTCTTAGATAAGGCCAAGAAATGAACCTGATACTTTGAAAATATTTTCTGCTTCATAGGGGTCAAATGATCACTAGCCACAAGAGAAGGCAGAACTGAAAAACACATGATTAGTATTCTAGGAACAAGAAATAAACTGCACTGGAAGGCAGAGAAGAGACTGGGGATATGAATCTGTAGATGGTGTCCAGATTTAATTGGTTCCATTGTGCAAGTTAAATCATGATCTTCCTAATGACCGACTCCCTGGGCATATTCAAGCCATTAATGACTAACAGGATCTGGGTTGACTTTTTAACCTTAGCTTAGGCTGTCAGTGCCATAGTATTTGAAGCCACAGGGGCAGGTTGCTAAATACAAAATCTGAACTTCATTTTTATTGCCTATCCTATATTTTAAAAGATCTGAGGGAGAGCAGGGCAAGGGATTAAATGAAAGATCTATGATGACAGGTGTAAGAACATTTAGCTCCTTTAGAGTTCCAGCTGGAGGCAGGCACACTCACCTTATTCATTTATTCTTCAACAGCTCTTGGAGATCTATGGTTTTAACTCCATTTTTTGTAATTAAGGAAACAGAAGTATATCCCTGATAATCCTTAAAGTGACTTCTCCTGACTTGTAGTTGTTCTTCTTTATGGCTTTATGTTCTTTTCTTTCCTCCTCTGGAGGTCCTCTCTGGTTCTCTTCTCATTCTAACCTTCCTAGTATTACTCATCGTTCTATGGGTTCAAACTTCACAAATGTGTTAATGACTTCCAAATCAGGTCAGCTGAGCTCTAAACATGTCTACTTGGATAACTCAAAGATTTAACGTCTACAAAATATGTCATATTTACCTTCAGACGCCTTCCTCTTCCTGCATTCCTATTATTACTGCCATTCACCTAATTTCTCTGTTTTGACTTCTTTCTCTCTGTCAGACCCTTCTGCCAATTCATCACTGAGACCTGTTGATGCTAATCTAAATATTTCATAAATCCACCTCTACTTCATTACTCGAGATGATCATTGTCCTTCTCCTGGAACTCTTCTGCAGCTTGCCCTTCTGTTTGTCTTCCCTATCTTTGCTCCATTTCCTACACTGCAGTCAGAGGCATCTTCCTGAAATGTATACCTTATCAGGCCATTCTTTGGCTTGGAAGTTTTCAGAGATTCCTGATTAGTCTTATAATCAATTCAAAGCTGGTTAATGCCGTGACTCTCTCTCACCCCCAGCTTCGCTTGTTTCTGCTTGACACTGCTCTCTCTCTCTCACTCAGCACACTCTAAAATCTATTCACTCATAAACATGTCATGTTCTTGGTAGCTTCTAAGTGGGAACACCTGTCAGGCCCTTTGTCAAGGTCATCCTTTCTCCATGTCTCCCCTAAGTTAATAAATACCACTTACCCTTCAGGATTTAGCTCTGCCATTTCTTCTACCATGAAGCCTTCCCTGAGTGTGGGTCCTCTACAAAGGTTTTCCATGGCACATAACTTTACCATAGATGGCACTTATGAAATACAAGTACTCTAATTTCTTCTTTATTTTTCTGTTTTTGAGCTTTTTTGAGTTTAAGTGGCTTGCCTAAGATAACAAAACCAGTAAGTAGCAGAATTAAAATTCAAATCCAGTTCCACCCTCTTTCCATGGGTCACACTGAATGTAATCCCACAGTGTTCAGCAACCTAGCATGCTAACTTTCTTATAACTATCAGTAAAAAAATAGGGATGGAGAGATTTCCATACATGTTCATTCTTATTTCATCATATATTTGGTGCATCTTTCATCGCCAAAATCACTACCACGATTTGGGTAATACTCTATGGTATTCTGTTAACTACCTCGGTTTGAACTGATACATATACAGTCATTTCTTGGCATCCACGGGGGATTGGATCCAGGATCCTCCTCCACCAGGCCAAAATCTGTAGATGCTCAAGTCCATTATACAAAATAGCATAATATTTGCATGTAACCTATGCATCCTCCTGTATACTTTAAATCATCTGTATATTACTTATAATATCTAATGCAATGTAAATGTTAGGTACATAGTTGTAAATTCAATGGAAATGCTATGTGAATATTTGCCTGGGCACAGAAAATTCAATTTTTGCTTCTTGGAACTTTCTGAAATTTTTCTTTTTTAATATTTTCAAACCACAGTTGGTTGAATCTGCAGATGCAAAACCCATAGATATGGAAGGCCAACTGAACACCTTGTTTTGTGCTGGTCTCAGCCTACTGATAACGAGTTTTGGGCTGGACTGACTCTTGTGGTTCTTGTTATGATAGAAAGACACCCTCAGCAATAACCATCAAAGGACTTTTGAAAAAAAAAAAAGGTTTATTATTCACAGGTCCTGGAAAGCACATGGCACACCTACTGCCACACAATGAGGTTGGTGGCAGTGGGGCATGAGACAGAAATTGAGAGAGAGAGAGAGAGAGAAAGAGATAGGGAGGGAGAAAGCAAGAGAGAGTTTCTGGGGTTTAGTTTTTATTGGGGTCAAGAGTGGGAACTTAGGATTTTGAGAACTCACTCTTTAGTGGTGAATTTAAAACATAAGAGCAGGAATATAAAGCAAGGGAAGAGAAAAAACAAATGGTCAGTTATGAAAATCAGCCCAGATCTCTAAACCAAAGGAGCCTAGGAGGGAGGCTGGGGGGTAGGGAGGTTCAGTCCTGTGGCTGGCTATGCATCTATGTGAGATAGCCACCTTTAAGTGGATGCCTTTTTTAAATGGTTGGAAATTAAAGCTTAAGTCAGACATTTGTACTACAAAAAAAGGAATAAAAAGAAAGAAAACCAACCATCAGGACTTACACTACACACCTAAGCTCCTTAGGTTTGACTTTGGAACACTGGTTCTCAAATTTGTCTGCAGATTGAAATTTCCTGGGGAGATTTAAAAAGTATTGATACCTGGATTCCACACCCAGAAATTCACATTTATTTGTTATGGGGTATTGCCTAGACACTAAGATCTTTTTCAAAACTGTGGGATTATTCTAATGTGCAGTAGTGTTTGAGAACCACTGCCTTTGAAAGGATCTAGTTTACTCTCTCTTTTCGAAGATGAGGCAAATGAAGTGTAGAGAGATTAAGTGAGCTGCCTGAGGTTAAATGATACAGTTCATGTGAGTAATTAGTCACATGTGATTGATTCCTGAATCAACGATTAACTGCCCATGCAGATAAAATTAGGTAGCATTTCTGGACTCTGTCCCCACTGCAATGTGGCTACACCAAAAGAAAAAGAAAAGCCATGTCTTTCCTAGGATATCACAGCCCTCCACGGCTGCTCAATAAAGTAGCAGTACTCTCCTTTTGTATCATGCTTTTGGTAAATATTTTCAGATCTATTTCATCAGATATATTTATTAAATGCTTTTGTTAGGTACTTTCAGATTTACTATATAATTTTTCTACAATTTTTTGATAGTTTTTTCATTGATATATTTTTTTAAAAATTGTAACCAATAGCAAGCTGTGAGTTAAAATTTTAAACTAATAAATATTACTTTGAAATATATGTAGGAAATTTTAGTCTAGACTTGAATATAGTTAAGAGGAGTGACTGTGGAATCAGTCAGTGTTGAGTTTAAGTTTTGACCCTCACACACATGAGCTATATGGCATTGGGCAAATCGGTCAACTTTTCTGAATCTCAATTGCCATAGAGAGGATGGTAATCATGCTATCTATAGTGATAAATATTAACTCTTACAAATGTATGATACATATATGAGTGGAATATTGGTGATACCACAGAGGGAGTAGTCACCACTGAATGGCTAGAGGGTACTTAGAAAGGGTTTTATGAAAACAAGTCCTGAGGAGGAAGAAATTTTCCTCTACCCTTCTAGGTTCTTCTGGCTGGTCTAAGAATTAAATTGACATGAGAAAGATTAACAGGAGAAAATCAAACAAAAATTTGATAACATGTATACATGGGAGAGACCCAGGAAAACTGAGTAACTCACCAAAATGGCCAAAGGTCTCACTTTAAATACCATCTTCATAAATAAAAGAGGATGTTGGGGGTAGTGGTTTGGGATTTCAAAGGGGAGGAAGGCAATTCACACGAAGATAAAAAAGCAAATGGTTAGTAAACAAATGTTTGCTGGGCCTTGTATAGACAATGGGATATAAAGAGGACTCATATCTAGCCCTTGCCTGAGTTTCCCCAAGACACTGATCCCATATTCTTTGCAGATATCTCTGTGATAGTTCTATTCTGGGAACCAGCCCTTTATTTAAATTATTTTAGGTGGTTAGGGGAAAGGTTAAAAGTTTTTCCTATTTCGGACCTTAAACATAATCAGCCTAAATAAACCCTCATGCCATAGAAACACATTTTGGGGTGACAAATTTTGCTCCTCTCAAAGGTACAAGGTAAGCTGAGTTTTAAGACAGGAACTGATATTCCACAGGGTTTGCATTGCCATATTGTTCTAAGTGAAGAATTCGAAACTAGAAAAGTTAAGTCCCATATACATAGTCGACATAATTGTGGTTTTAAAGTTGAGCTCTAATGAGACTCAGTCCTTTCTCCACAATGTTCTTATTTATTTAAGCTCCACACTCAGAATGTGGCACAAATCTCCATACATCCAACCTCCCATGAACATTGAAAGTATAGGCTAGACAGTACTTATCCCCAATTTGAGCTGGAAAATATTCACAAAAAACAAGTGCATCCAAATAGTGTTAACTCTCCTGGCTGAACTTCCAGTAATGAGACTCCTAGGAATCAGAGTCACCCCTGGAAACAAAGCAGAGATAAGACTGAAATGACAATTAATAAAATACACCCTCTGAGTAGCCCCTTCTGAAAGAGGACAAGTACAGTTTGCCTAGGCACATGCTTTTGAACTCCAAGGGACAAGTCGATTTTTCTCCTCCCCAGAGTCTGAGAGTCATAACATCCTCTTCCTCTGTGATGGAGAGAACTTTGCTGAGTTTGCATGCTCTCTGGTAGTATAGCCTTGGAGAGTTCTCCTAAATCTTCCTGCCATAATTTCTTTATCTGCAAAATGGATGGATACCAGCTGTTTTCTAGGGTCAACATGAGGATCGAATGCAATAAAGCATGCAAAATATTTTGTAAACTATCAAGTTCCATAGTAGTATCCATAATCCTGCTCTCCCCCAAAGTACAACAGCTGATTATTCCAGAGCATATTGAAGACCATAGATGTTTCTTCAGGACAAAGAGTTATGCTTCAGGGAAACCCAGTGATACTGCGTTGTGTTCCACTTTTCACCCTATCCTGGTATTGGAAGTAGTTAATGGTAAATCCTTGGTTGTGTGAGGTGATGGATGATTACCTAATTAAGAAGTCATTCCCTTTCATTCTTTCTAATCTATCTGAAAATACATTATCTGCTTGGTTTTATGGGAAAATTAATTATTTCATGGGAAATGGGAAGCAAGTAAGAAAATCAGAACAGATGGAAAGCAGTGAGAGGACCAACCAAAAGCATTCTGGAAATCTTTAAAAATATCTAGAAAGTAGAAAAGATCTCTAATGGGATCCTGGGCTCAAATTTTCTGTTCTCAATTTGTTAATGCATTTCATTCTTTCATCAATTACAGCCCATAAAAAGCCTGCTGTTCATTCCCATCAGGTCTGCTTTTCCTCTCATGGAACTGGATCCCAGAGGAGAGAATAAAACAAAAACAAATTGCTTCTCAGAAACATAAGATGGATGTACTCTGAGAAATACCACTGGCAGCAAACTTTCCCCTTCATAGGGAAAAAAAGAAATCATTTCTTACATCTTTAGAATTTGAGACCAACTTGTAAATCAGCTGATGGCAGAGGTCTCAAGGGGAGGCCAAATAGCTTCATCATTTCATTGGTTGTCATGTTTTAAAAATCAGTGTCCATCTCACTATACAGCCTGCTTTTATTTTTTCTTTGATTTTTGAAATATCAGTTAAATTTGCAAGTTAAGAATCAAAACACATAACTCTACATGGAAAAAAAAGTAAAGCACCAGAAAACACTATCCTGAAACACGGGGTTTCTTGCCTTAATAGGCAAGTGTTAGGTCAAATAACAGTGAACAACTAAATGTAGACTACTTGAGTACATTTTTTTTGAGGGCCCACCAGGAATCTGAGTATTTTGGAGAATACAAATGCATATATTTTCATAATCTTCATAATTTTCTCCGCCTTCATCAATGAAAACCAAACCAAACTAAACCAAACAATGAAAACCAACCTCAGAAATGCCCAGTGTTTAAATGAAGCTAATAAAATCTAAGAATATAAAGGGATCTCATAGCTCTTTTTTAATTGATGAGTAAATTGAGGTCAAATTAACTGATCTGTCTTGGCTTAAATGACAAATTAGGGCTACTCATTTTGATTATTCTGGAGATCTTTTGGCTTTTCACTATATTTGCATGTAAAAATGACTAGAATATGTTACTGTACTAAACCTGACCCACGAAGGTTATTTGGCTAAAAGAAAAAGAAAGTTGTGCCCATCATTGACACAATTCAGTATTTCTCAGTTAAGATTCAGCTTCTAAAACATATGAAGGGATTCAGCTGGGACATGAGGGAAATAATGGACTCCAAGGTGTAATTACACAGAAATTTTTGTCTTTTGCTTTTTCATCTCCACTCCTTCTAGACTAAATATATTTGTTATCAGACCACACAAGTCCCTCAGTAATAATATTTTCTAAACCCAGATGATAGATATTCTTCTGCATTTCCAGCCTACCTGGAGTCTAACTGCTGGCCTGGAAATATGTTTATTCTCTTGATAGCTTTTTTCCCAATCATTGACCTTCAGTTCACAAATGCCTCATTTCAAATAGTGAATGGTTTTATTACATGAAATGACTGGGGTGGGAGGGAGAGGACTGACTAGGCATTTTCTATGACCAGACAATGAGTCAAGATGAGTGATTACTTCACAGTATGCTATTTACAGGCTTACAACAGATGAGACAGCTCAGAAGGAGACGGAGGAGGAAGAGGAAGTAAGAGAAGAACAAGAACAAGAAAAAAACAAGAAAAAGAAGGAGAAGGAATATTCCTTATGTCAGAAAAGAATGGATTAAAAACAAGGTGAAATCATTACACAATGCCAACTAGATAAGAATACCTTTTATTCCATCTACCTTATCTCAGTTTCATCTTTGGTGAAACACTTGAGACAGAATCACTCTTAAACTTCTGCGTCAGTCACAGTGAGCACAGATTAATCAAAAGATCTAGTGCAGCAACTTACATTTGCTGAGGTTAGTTTCTATCTTTTAAGTCCAGACATAAGACCCAGCTCTGTGTACAGAATATACATAGAGATTCTAGATTTTTTTTAAGCACACATTACCTGAGGTTTTTCAATCCCACACTGCCCTGTGTGTTATTTCTTCTCCCTCACTGTCTTTTCTGCCTCTTCTCCCTCAGTCCTTCTCATCTCTTAACTCCCAGGCTCACCTCACGGTACCTTTTTCATGAGCCACATAGGGCTCCAAGTTGTAATCCTTTAACTCTTCACCTGGCATATCTTCTCCCAGCACATGAATTGAACAGTCCTGGTTCTTCCTCTTTTGCTGTTTCCCATTTCCCTCCTAAACCATCCCCTTTCCTCACCAACTCCATCTGCACCAACTGGTGTTTGTATTGATAAGGCTGTGCATGAGCTGGGGGATGTCAATCCTAGGGACATACTGTATATTACAGCTTCAACTTTACACTGTATGCTCAAGTTTTTGTCCAAGATTGGCCTAAATTTCTCAAAGATTTAGAAGGAAAGAAGAATGAGAGAATTATCTTTTTAAAAAATTATTTTACTATGTTCCATTGCAAATGTTAAATTCCTTAATTCCTTCACCTTGTAAGTTTCTACCACTTTCTCTCCTCTCTTCTTCCTTCCCTTTTCCCACCAAAGATCATAATTCCTGGGTAAATATTTTATCTCTTTATCGTCTCTGTGTATAACCCTATCTTCACATCTATAACATAATATTCTTTTCAAATTTACTCCTCTAGGCTGTAACACTGTAAATTTTACCAAATAGAACTTGGTTTCCTATCTCTTCTGGTTCTCCTAGAATTTTGCTAAGTGACTTTAGACAAGTCATCTAACATATGTTTTCATATGTTTCATTCACATACAATAGTCGATGCATGTGAAAACTCCTTACAAAAGTAAATTTATAGTCTTATACATGATAATTCTGAATCATCTCGTCCTTTTTGAGGCAGTCTTGTTATTCTTGAGTCCTTTTTGAAGGAAAGACTTAAGAAGCCAGATAAAGCTTTATCTAAACATAAAACACCTGGTTCAAAGAGATTCGTCTACTAAGGAAATTGAAGTGGGAAACAGTAAAGACCAGGCAGTTTGTGGCAGGACATGAAGCAAAATAATCATGAAGAAATGTAGGTCAGAGAATCCACTGGGAATCATTAGTGAGTCAAAAAATTAGTAAACCAAAGTTATAATTACATTATAGTTATAAAAGAGTACATGATAAAGTCAACTAGCAATGAGAAGACTTAAAAGACAAAAAAAAAAAATTGATGGTGACAATAGCTCATTTAAATTCATGGTATTGTGCTGGATAGTTGCTGTTTCCTTTCCAAATACACTTTTCAAACTCTATTGACCTACTTTGTTCCCAAGGACCCATCCATTATCTATGGTTTGCACCACCCACTATGCTTTGCCTTTTGGCTTCTGATTGGGCTTCATCATGGCAGATGTGGTAGGAGATTGGACAAAGATGGAGATATTGGGGACTGTATTCCCTCAGATTCTTCTCTGCAAAGCTGCTGTGGGGCAGGTGCTATAAAAGGCCATGACACCAGATGGGAAGCACACTGTGATAGTCACAGGACTTGCTGGACTTCAGTAACCACTCCTTTCCTTTGTCCCTTTTGGACTAAGAGTGGCAATGGCTTCCTTCACTTTATAAACCCAGGATGTGTCACCATCTCATGTGAGTTTTTCTTAACCTCTCTGCATTCTTATAAAGCGCCCCTTCAAAAAATTCCTTTCGATGAACCCTTTTAAATATGCCACCTGTTTCCTTCAAACCTGACTGAACCAGAATTAACAGAAGAGATTTATAGGTATTCATTGTTAAGACACATTGGATCTAGAATGACTCTTTAGTTCTAGTCTTTGTGACCTTTCCTTTCTTGTCCTAATTTTACAACTGTTCATCAACCCAGTACCCTCTGGCTTCAGGCTGCACCTCTCCAGTTACTACTGTCTTGTTAAGATCTCCAACAACTTCTTTGTTGCCACATTCGATGAACAATTCTTTGTCCTCATCTTACTCAACTTCTCAGCAGGCATACCCACCACCACTCTTGATTATCTTTCTCTCCCACAGATTGTTCTGCATTATTATCATTGTTACCAAAGTAACACATGCCAAATAATTTTACAAAGTTTATGTAAAATAGCTCCTAAACTACTTTACCCCATACCCAATTCCCATTTTTCTAGAAACAATGGCTTTCAACCCTTCCAAACTTCCTTTCCCCTAGTATTAGTATCCTAATTTCTAAATAATATGTTTAAAATAATTTTTGTCTGACTTTTTCAGTTTAAGAAAAGTCTATCAACTTCCTATTAAGAAAGCTGATATTCCCATAAGTTTTTATATTGCCTCCATATACCTACACACACGAATTACTTCTTTCCTTTCCACTTGGTAAAGTTACACCGTAATTTTTAGTTGAAACACTGCACCCTGTATATATGATTATGGCTGGGTAAGTATTCATAAGTAATTCATGCAGTGTATGTTTTCTTTTTTTAAAAAATATTTTTGTTAAACTTTTTATTTGCGATTGTTCTCTCTAGACTCATCCTTAATGTACTGTCATAAGTAAAATTTTCTCTCATTAATTTTAAGCACTTTTGTCTTAGTGCTCTCCTTTCTGGAGGTCTTCATTCTCTATTATGGTTGCTGAAAGGATGTCATCTGGGGATATTTCTTTGCCATCACCTTGGAAATTCTTTTTCCTTTTTCTGCATGTGAGATCCCTAGTTTTGCAGATACCATGACTTTTACTTTCTTAGCTTACTCCTTTATCTTAGTGGAGTAGATTTCTGGAAAAACTGTGTAAATGAGGGAAAATTTTTGAGATCATGCATGATGACAGTGTCTCTAGCTATAGAATTCTGGGTTGGAAAATATTTCTCCTCATAATTTTGATAGCTTTGCACCATTATCTTCTAACTTCCAGTGGGCTATTGAGCAGTTTGATACTTTTCTGATTCTGTCTCTTTTGTATTTGAGGCTTTTCCTCTTTCTGATTTTATGTAAGATCATCATTTTGTCCCAAAAGTTTCATAATTGTATATGACTTGGGATGGGTCTTTTTATCCATTACACTGACATTTGGTGAGTAAGGTGACCAATGCTTCCTAATATGCTTAGGACTGTCATGATTTTAAAACTGAAAGTCCCACATTCTGAGTTTCAGGTAAACCACGACAGTGGGTCACTCTGTTGATTGGTCCTCTCAGTTTGGAGCATCGTGAACTTCAGTTGTGGGAAGTTTGCTTCAATTGTTTAATGATTATCTCCTTTTCTTTTAATTTGTTCAGATACAACCATATTTCAGATGCTAAGTCTCTGGACTGAGAAGACAGTTTATCATATCTTTTCTTATTATCATATTTTTCTTTCTGTTCTGCCATAACTTTTGTTAAACTGTACTAGTATTCCCACTTTTCTATTTTATTTTTTATATCTGCTGTCTTATTTTTATTTTGCAAGGACTTGTTTTTCCTCGTTGATTGTTTGGATTTTCCGTAGCAATCCAACACCGTTTAATGAATTTGTCATTTTTCTTATGTCTCTATAGATCTTGTACTGCTTTTGACATAATTTCTGCTTCACTCTTAGTATTTAACATTTGAGATCTTCCTCAAGTATTTGGTAATCATTTGATGTCTGTCACATTTAAAAGTGACGCAATTAAAATCTCTTAGGAAGGCACATGTACTGGATCAGTGAAGATGATCTGGCTGGACTCTTCTTGGACGTCCAGTTGCCAGTATCTGAAGGCTCTTTGTCTTGAAGTTATTGGTTTACTCAGAAGAATTTTTCAGTCTCCTTCAGTGTAAATCTTGCTGCCATGTCCTTGGAGCTGAGTAAGAAGAATCTTAGAGCTATCATTTTTTGTTTGTAGACTTTCACATTATCTCCTTTTATGAATATGGATTCCTCCCCTTTATCTGGGTCCTTGAGTTGAGAATCTCTCAAGTTAACCAAGCTCTTTAGGGAGTAAATCCCTAAAATGTCCTGTGATGGTTAAGGACATCTAATTACAGTAAGTCCCCTACATATGAATGTGTTCTATTCTGAGAGTGTGTTTGTAAATCCAATTTGTTTGTAAGTCCAACAAATTTAGCCTAGGTACCTAATTAACACAATTGGCTATATAGTACTGTACTGTAATAGATTTATGATACCTTTCACACAAATAACACATAAAAAACAAACAAATAATAAAAAAAACATTTTAATCTTACAGTACAGTACCTTGAAAAGTACAATAGTACAGTACAACAGCTGGCATATCAGGGCTGGTGTTGAGTGAACATGAAAGAAGAGTTACTGACTGGAGGAGGGAGAGGAGGTGGGAGATGGTGGAGCTGAAGGATCATCAGCATTAGCAGACGGAAGGCAGGCTGCAACTTCACTCATGCCTGATGTTGATGGAATGAACATTTACATCTTTGAAAGTTCACAACTTGAGGGTTCGTAAGTAGACGACCTACTGTACTAGTCTGAGGTTAGTGAGGAAAGCAATTTAGGAGTCCAAGTCTTTCTCATACAAATTCTCAAACAATGTTCCTATCTACAGCTTCATTTGTACTTCCATTTTCAGAAAATACTCATATGTTTAGTTTTTGAGTACTTGCAGCATTTTGTGTTATAAATCATCTTTCAATCTAGCTCTCCCAGCAGCCTTCCATATGTCCCCTTGATACAATTCAATCCACCATCATTTCTCCAGAAAATCAAATCAGGTCATGTCTCATCTGAGAATCCTTCAATGACTTCCCAGAACACTAGGAAAAAAATCCAAATTATTGCATGATATATATAAAAAAAAATCCTGCAGATCTGGCCCTTGCTTAAAGAAATACTTCATTTTGTACAGTTTTGTTTTTTACTAAATTAGTCCAACCACATTATTATTATGCTAAGCTCTGTCCTGACACCAGGTCTTTGCATGTCTTGTTCCCACGCTTCTGTACACACTTTCAACACACACACGCACACACACACACCCCCCACATGCACTTTGCACACAGTCAGATCCTACTCATCTTTCATGTCTCAGCTTTAGTGTCACCTCTTCAGCAAGACCTTTCCTGATCACTTGCTCTGAGTATTCCACCCATCCCTAATTCCTACTTTAGCCCTTTATGTACTTCTGCTTTAGCACTTATCTCAATTTCTAATTATTTTCTTTATTTCTCTCAGGAATACAGTTGAGGGGTATTTGCATGACTAATTTAAATATGCAATGTAATTTTGCATATTTATGTAAACCACATTAATCTTCCTGGTCAATATGTACACGAGATTATTTTCAAGAAATTGCGTTTGCTCATATTACTCAGATGCTGTTATTTTCACACGATATATTGCAGTACGTTTACAGGTTACTGGGAGGCATTTTTATAAATAAAAACTAAACCACGCCTGTCAAAATAGAATAATAAAGTATGATGAGAGTTGACTGTTTAGATTAGGTATTCAATTGAGCAGTCAGAATACTAACCTCAAGGGGTTAAAACTGGCACAGGAGGATAACTGATAGACATGAAACAATGAGAAGCAGGGTGAACAAAGTGCATTTACTGAATTCAGTAATCTAGAATATATTTCCCATAACAAAATGAGAGAGGCAATGAAACTGATCCAAAATAAAAGGCGACATTGATGAACTAGAATAAAATGACATCAGTGTTTTTCTTGCAAAAGAAAGTTTGCATAGTACATTTAGTAATTATAAGACACTGTGTTAGATGCCGTAATATCAATATGCCTATGGTGCTATAAGAACATACAAGAGGGCCACACAAGCTGTAACGAGAAGAGAGTAAGAGCTGACAGAAGGGTAAGAGCAAGATAAGACAGTGTTTTGTGGTCTAGATTTGGAAATAACCTTACAAATGATCAAATCTAATGTCAGTTTTGTTTTATTTTCAAATGAGGCATATGAGGTCTGGTGAGGTGTAATGAATTATTCAATCCCTCAGAGCTTGACAGAAGCGGTCTCTGCAGAGGACCTGGTATACCCAGGTGCCTAGTGTAGGATATTCTCTATTTACCATTAATTAACTCTTCCATTCCTATCTGTTGTGAGTTCAATTGTGTGTCCTAAAAAGATACATTCAAACCCATGGTGCCTGTGAATGTGACCTTATTTGTAAATAGGATCTCTGCAGATGTAATTAAGATGAGATCAACCTGGATTAGAGTGGGCCTTCAACCCAATGACCGGTGCCTTTATAAGACAAAGAGAGAGAGATTTGCATACAGGCACAGAGGATACACAGAGGGAAGAAGGCCATGTGAAGAGGGAGGACAGAGATTAAAGTGATGTGTCTACAAACCAAGGGGCACCAAGGGCTGCTGGGTGGTTGCTAAGGATGCTAAGTATGGGCAAGAAGGGATTTTTCCCTAGAGTCTTTCTAGGGAGTGTGACCCTGCTGAACTCTTGATTTTGGAGTTCTAGACTCCAGAATGTGTGAGAATAAATTCTTGCTGGGTTTTTTTTTTTTTTTTTTTTTGTGGTACATGGGCCTCTCACCGCCACGCCCCCCCTCCCCCCGCCCCCCGGCCCCCGCCCCCGTTGCGGAGCACAGGCTCCGGACGCGCAGGCCCAGCGGCCATGGCCCACGGGCCCAGCCGCTCCGCGGCATGCAGGATCCTCCCAGACCGGGGCACGAACCCGCGTCCCCTGCACCGGCAGGCGGACCCTCGGCGGACCCTCAACCACTGCGCCACCAGGGAAGCCCAAACTCTTGCTGTTTTAAGCCACCCAGTCTGTGGTGATTTGTTATAGCCACCTTAGAAAAGGAGCATGCTGTCCATCAGTAGGCAAATCTTACTACCCTATTACATTCAGTGAGAGACTATTCAAACACTTTCCTTGCTTCCTGCCAACAAGATAAAGTCAAGTGCTCCATTGATGTATGTGCTCCCAATAATCCCTCAACAGTGATTTTTCTATTCAATTTTCTGACTGTCCAACCAGCTCATCTGCTCTCTGAGAGCAAGGATAATGTCAATTTGTTCATTTGTTTGTTTTTAAACACTGGTGATGATTAATTTTATGTATCAACTTGACTGGCTCAAAGATTCCGAGATAGCTGGTAAAATATTATTTCTGGGCGTATCCGTGAGGGTGTTTCTACAAGAGATTAGCCTTTGAATCTATACTGAGTAAAGAAGATTGATCTCACCAACGTGAATTAGCTCAGCCAATCCATTGAGAACCCAAATAGTACAAAAAAAGGAGAGAAGGTGAGTTTTCTCTATCTGCTTGAACTGAGACATCCATCTTATCTTGTGCTTGGACATTGGTGCTCCTGGTCCTTGGGCTTTTGGACTTGCTCCAGGACTTACACCATCAGCCCGCTAGTTATCAGGACTTCAGACTTGAATTAAGACTTAAACCATTGGCTCCTCTGTTTCTCAAGCCTTTGGATTTGGACTGGGACTACACCACTGGCTTTTCTGGGCTTCCAGCTTGCAGATGGCAGGTCATGGGACTTCTCACCCTCCACAATTACATGACAAAATCCTTGATAATAAATCTCTTTCCATATATATATATATATATATATATATATATATATATATATATATATATATGGTCTGTTTCTGTTTCTCTGAAGAACACTAATTCACCATTTTCTCTAGATTTTAACAGTGTCATGATAGGCAATCAATAAATATTTGTTAAATCGAAAGAAAAATGAAAGTGGGCAAAATGTGTAAAGACACCTCAACAAGGAAGAAAATAAATGGTCAATAAGCCCAGGAATAAGTGCCCCATATCATTAGTCATTAGGAAAATACAAATTAAAACCACAATGAGATACCGCTAATTACCCACTAGAAGGCTAAAATTTTAAAAGACTGATAACACCAAATGTTGGCAATAATCTAAAGCATTCAGAATGCCCTCTTCTTGGTGGGAGTAATAAAACGGTAAAACCATTTTGCGAAAGGGTCTGGCAGTTTCTTATAAAATTACATATATTTTAACCCTGTGATCCAACAATTTCACTCCTAGGTACTTACTCTCTCCCCCACAAAAGGAAATATATATCCTCAAAATAGTTGTACAAGAATGTTCATGGGAGCTTTACTAATAATAGCCTAAGTCTAGAAATAGAGTAGGTGTTCATCAACAAGACAATAATAAACAAACTTAAATATATTCATTTAATAAAATTCATTACTCATTAATGAAAAGGGATGAATTACTGATCTACAGAACATAGATAAATCTGTAAAATATTATGCTGAGTAAAATAAGCCTTAAAAAAACACCTGCTATATGACACCATTTATACAAAATTCTAGACTAGGCTAGACCATTCTATGTTAAAACAAAACAAACATCTTCTTGCCTGTGAAGACATGGGTGTGGGAATTGCTGGAAAAGGATATGAGGGAACTTTCTGGGTTTCAAGAGGGGATTGGTTTACACAGGTGTATGCATCTGTTAAAACTCATTGCTATACTTACAACTTGTGCATTTCATTGTATTTAAATTTTATATCAAGAAAAAGGAACTATAACCTATAAATACTGATGATGTGTTTAGACCTGTAGAGTACTGATGTTTGAAAATTATTTTGAAATGTTCTAAAAATAAAAAGAGATTAATTAATAAATGAATAGCAAGGTAGGCTGATGGAGAGCTATAGGATAATAAAATTATAGCAAATGTAAATCGTTGAATTTAGAGAGCACGTATTTGAGTGTTCATGGTCAATTCTCCAAACTATTCTGTAGATTTGAACAGTTTCAGTGTAAAATGTTAGGGTAGATGCCATAAGATACAAAGGAATTTAAAAATGAGTGAATCAACAAATTAAAACTTATAAAACAACTTGAATTGTCAATAAAAAAATAAAATTAAAAAGTCACAAGTACAGGGATAGAAGAGTCTGATTTAGGGTGTCAGTCTTCACTGCTGAAAAGCCTCAGGCTGGACTAGAACCCAAGACAAACACCAGTCAGCCTGGAGCTTCTGTGGTGAGGCTTGGGGAGAAACATCCACATTGCCTGACTTAAAAATTTTCTTTGTTGTAGCTTGGGCTATCTATCCATCTCCCTCAGCCAAAACTCAAAACCAGCAGGCAATAACAGATAGCTTTGCTTTAGCTGAATTCTAAGTGAAAACAATTCCAGCCAGCAAGAAAAATACGTCTCTGCCCTATTAGGCTTCTCCCCAGCCCCTGCCTAGAAGAATTTGGCTGCGGCAGTAGAGCAGTTCTGCGGTTCTGCGGTCTGAGAGCGCCTGTCTAAAAGGAAGGACCCCTCTGCCTTTGAATTAGAGACTTGCTGCTGTTACCTGCCGAGTAAAAGGGAGACAAATGACTGCTTTCCAAGAAGGAAGAGTCTGTGTGAAATTCTGATCCCTGGGGAGCCTTCCTGCCCTCTGAAACCCTGCTCTCTTTGGCATACATTGGTCACGCAGAGACTAAGATTATAGGACTTGTGAGGGGTCATTGTCAGGTCTAAGACTTCGGCTATTGAAGTTGGAAACAACAACCTGTTAAGTCACCAAATCCCATTCCCTCTCCTACAAAGGAAAAGGAGAAAAGCAGCCTTATCGGGTTGTTGCATTCAAGTGCTCCTGGTGGGCAGAGAAGCATAATCTTTAGCTCAAGTATTTAGATATTCAATAGACAAATAGCTCATGAACATGTGCAGACGTATTTGCAAAACAAACAAACAGCTTCTCTCTGAGAGTAATAGCCAATTTTCAATTTGATTTTTTAAAACTCCAAATATGCCTAACCAAGCAATCAGCTATAACAAAGATTTGGATTCAGATTTCAAAGTCCTGAATTGAAGTCCTGGCTCTAATGCTTCCTAGTTTTGTTAACTTAGGCAGGTCATTTCTATTGATGTCAGGTTTTTTGTTTTTTTTTTTAAACCTCATTTTGCAAATTTAAGGCCTGTGTCATTTGGGATATTAAATTTGCAAGTAGTTAAAATGACCAAGTCGAACTGGCTTAAACAAACTGGCTTAAAGCGAAGGAATTTATTAGCTCTTAGTATTGAAAAGTCCACAGGCAGGACTTCATCCAGCAGCTCAAATCATAGGAAAAGGACATTATTTTCTTCTCTCTCTCTCATTTTCATGCCTCTTCTTCATCTTCATTTTGGCTTTTTCTCAGCAAACTTTTGCTATCTTGGTCCAACATAGTTGTCAACAAAGGAATGGAACGAAAGAAGGGAAAATGGCAATGACGACAACCACAGTTACCTTGGTAACGACACAATAGGGAAATATATAATCCAATGTGTAGCAAGTGTAGTACAAAACATGCTTCCCTCGCTGAACTCTCCATTTACTTAATATCTGTTAGGGAGCAACTACCACTAGACATGCCACCTCTCTTTGAGTTTGCCCAGCGAGTGCCTTGGGCCTGAAACATTTCACCAATATGGGAGCTGGGTGACAAGCTGTTCCTTGGCCCCAGATATTCTTCCTTATTAAGAGAAACCTTTCCCCTGCTCTGGGTACGTAGTGAACTTCCTTGTATTGCCTAAGCATGTGGATCATAGGGCACCTGCCAGCCCCACCAGTTTATTTGTCCCCTCAATCCTTGTGGGAAAGAAATAGGGTCTTTGCAGTAGGAAAGGAATGGGTGCATGCCATCAGCCTCTGAAGGGTTTCAGAAAGAACCTACTGGCCATGAGAGACCAGCACATTCTAAAGACACTGGTCTTGCTGCATCTCTTCTCCTTTCCATGAGTAAAGCATTATTCCAACCCGTGTCTGTGTGTTGAATCCTCCTTGGTGACTCCCAACCCATAGAAGGTACAGTGGGTTGAGGTCTGTGGGCCCCTACATCTGGGGGTTGGCATCATTATGATTTTGCTGTCCTCCACATGGTAGGAATCCTCAGTCAGGATTGGTAGCTAGATCCAACCTGGAAGAGCATCTTTTCAGGTAGTTCAGCAGAAGAGGAAAGAAGCTCTTTTCCCAAAGCTCTCAGCAAACATCTACACAGTTGTCATTGTACCCAAATGAGTCCAGTACCTGAGTCAATCAGTCAGTGGGGTCACAGGAATAAGACTCTTTAGCACCCCTAGAGCTAGTGTTAGGATCAGCTTCCCTCAAATCACATTGGCTGAGTATAAGGAGAAGAAATTCAGTACAAAAAGTGAAGTATCATTATGAAGAGGAAGGAGAAATGGATGCTAGAGATTCCAGAGTTAATAACCACAATAAAGCCAAATGGTGTTAAAGCTCATGAGATAATAGATTTGAACATATTTTATAAACTTAGGCACATATATCCTAAAGTTATATGCCCCTAAACCAAAACAATATGAGGACCAGACAAAAGAGTTTAAAGAATCTATAACCAGAGTATTGCCCCAGCAGCACAGAACCTTCAAGAGTTTTAGAAAAACAACAGTGAAGTAAAAAGGAAAAATTTAAATTAGTAGGTCTGCTAAACAAGTGTTTCTGCAGTGCAAAAGCAGTGTTCAGAGATCCCATTCTTCTTTTCCTGATTAATGATGAAAATATTTGAGGTAATTAGAGCATTTGAGAGTGGATTAATTATCTTTGATCTACTTCAAGAGTGTTTTGCACAGTTATTTAATGTTTAAGAAGTGTTCTGAGGTTTAGGTTGTAACTGGTTTTCTACTAATATACATAAATTCTGAAACACATACAATGGAATATTATTCAGACACTAAGAAGCATATTTTCAAAGACTATTTCATTGGCTGGTAAAATCACCATAGCCTAACAAATAAAAGAAAAGCAGCCAGATCCATCAATCCAAACTTTACCTCGCTCCTCTCACCTACAACCAGTTGTGCTTTCTGCCTATGACTTATAATTTTTTTATATGTAAAATTAAAAGGAAGAAAAAGTAGTGAGTAAACAAAAGCATTAAATTACTAGGTATGCCAATTAAATCTAACTACTACAATATAGAAGTGATTTTACAGTTTCTTAAATTCAGCATCTAAATATTTTTTTAACATCTTTAATGGAGTATAATTGCTTTACAATGGTGTGTTAGTTTCTGCTGTATAACAAAGTGAATCAGCTATACATATACCCTAAATATTTTTTGTATTGGAATTTATTTATTTTTTTGCTGTATGCGGGCCTCTCACTGTTGTGGCCTCTCCCGTTGCGGAGCACAGGCTCTGGACGCGCAGGCTCAGGGGCCATGGCTCACGGGCCCAGCCGCTCCACGGTATGTGGGATCCTCCCGGACCGGAGCACGAACCCGTGTCCCCTGCATCGGCAGGCGGACTCTCAACCACTGCGCCACCAGGGAAGCCCTTATATTGGAATTTTAAATGAATGCTATGCTTCTTGAAGCCAGGAATCACACCACTTTTATTTCTTTCCAAGCAATGCTAGCACACACCCTCTAACGAGAGGCAGGCAGTAGATATGCGCTGAGTTAACCAGCACATGTGTGGATTAATGAAGAGCGAATGTAATGTGTAATGGATAAAAAATACCCATCCCAAGTCATATACCATCATGAAACCTATGGGACAAAACGATAATCTTATATAAAGTCAGAAAGAGGAAAAGCCTCAAATACAAAGGAGACAGAATCAGAAAAGCATCAAACTGCTCAATAGCCCACTGTAAGTGACTGAGATGTGCTTAAAGAAGATAAGTGTGTTTGTTTATTTACTTATGCATTATAAAATATTTTTTACTTTATAAAAGTTTGGCATGTAATTACATTAATTAAAATAAACCATATACAATTTTAACTTATGGATATATTTTTATGGAAGCAAGTTTTTAATACAATGAGACACCTGGCAGTCCCCCCTCTTCTTTCAAAGATGTTTCTGTGTCCAATACATAAATAAATAAATCAACAATTAGCAGAAGATTATGAAGAAATATAAGACTGTAAGTCATGTGTATAAGGATATCAAGTGGGGGAATTGCCTGGTGGTCCAGTGGTTAAGACTCAATGATTTTACTGCCATGGGCCAGGGTTTGATCCCTGGTGGGAGAGCTAAGACCCCGCAAGAGGCCGGACACCACCAAAGAAAAAAAAAAAAAGGATATCAAGACAGATGCCCAAAATAGAGTGGATGACAATCCACATGTATTCTCCCTTTTCTTACAATATTTACAATCACTTCCTTTGATCTAGTAAATAATTACATTAGAATGCAATTGAACTTAACAAATAAACTAGATGCTAAATGAATAGTCTCTTTCATATAGTAGGAACTCAATAAATATTTCCTAAATTCTGTTAATGCAGAAATTTTATGATCCATGCTACTTGCAAGAATTACTCCAATTTCTGTGACTAAACTTGAATTACTATTTTTTGAAAGATTGGTCTACTGTACAATAAGTTTTCCTTTCTGACCCCCAGAAAGGAAAAGTATGAGGATTTCTGATATACGGGAAAAAAAGACAAACAAAGGAAAAAAGAGTCCTCCTTGAAAAATCACAGGCAGGACTTGCCAAAGACAGGATGGGGCTAATTTGATCACTTGTTTTCCACTAGCTGGCCGCACTCAAGGCAGACACAGATCTTCAGGTAGTTGTAGCCTCTGCTAAGCCTGGAAGAGAAGTCTGTACTGACTTCAGAGCTGCTCATGTACTTCTAAGCCTGAGTGACACAGTTGTGATAAATACTGCTATAGAAGAGTGTCACATCTTTCTGCCGAAACCTCTAGGGAACCTGTGAAGTAAGCGTTGTTGTATTCAGTCCCTTGCCACCCAACTGTAATATTTTGTCTACTGCTGAAGATGCAGGGTCCCTCATTCTTTCCATTAGTCTTTACCAGGGGTCAGCGAACTTTCTTTGTTAAAGAGCCAGACAGTGCTCTTTTGACCAATGTAGAAGAAAAAGAGACAAACAAGAAAACATATGGCTTGGCTTGGGGGCCATATAGTTTCAGATGGGCTATTACAAAGAGATATGAATATCCTTGCTGTGAGCATCTTTACACATGGATCATGTATAAGATACTCAAAGGTATATTCCCAGAGGTGAACATGCAGCATCATAGGCTATGGGTATTGTCAACTGAACTGAATCTGAAGTAGTTTAAACAATTGACACATTATTTGCAGTATATGAAAATTCCCGCTGCATATTCCACCAACACTTGGTTCAGCCCCTTTACTCCACATGCTGAATAACACTTGAAGTATTAGACATTGTAGTTTGGGCAATATGGTAAGTGTGAAACTGTATCTTTTTGTGATTTTATTATTAGGTATTCTCTTGGTTGCAATAAAATCGAGCAACCTTTATATGTTTATTGGACATCTTTATTTCCTCTTTTATGAAGTGGCTGAACAAGTTATTTGCCCATTGTATTACTGGATTTCTCAAGTTAAAAATAAAAGAATATTTGATATATGTTTATTATGTATATAATTTACAGTGATTCATATATGTCACAAATATGTATAACATATACATATGCACACACTGGAGCTAAATGCTGGAGCTATACATTTATGGATAGTAGTGCAAAACATTAATCATATTTGGATTGATGTGATGAATATAAATTTTCTCTCACCTTCATAATTCATTTGCATTATAATGGGCATTAACACTTTATGTCAAATGAATAAGACCTTGTTTAACTCTCCCAATATGAGGACTTTATAAATTTACCCTCAGGTAAATCCCCAAGATGTTGTGATTGAGGTTTTTAACATCCTATCTGGTCCTGTCTTCATTTTTGCCTTGATGGTCTTCTGCCATTACGCAGCTATTCTCCTGATCAACAATATCCACTGACAAATCACCATGGATAGAGAATAACTTTATTAAAGGTCATAAAACTCACCGAATGTGAGAACAGGAAGGAAACCTAGACCCATCCTCCTCCTTTGAGAGAGGAGGACTCTGAGAACTTGTGTGTGTTGTGGGGTGGATGGGGTAGAGTTCAGAGAGTTGCCAGACAGAGCAAAGTTGGTTATGGTCAGAGACAGGATGGGGCCAGATTTTTGTTTGTTTGTTTTTACTTCATACCTCCTCAATTTACTTGGAAATTTGGGGATTTTTTCAGAAAGATAACATGCATATTTTTAAAATTAATTTTTATTGGAGTATAGTTGTTTCACAATGTTGTGTTAATTTCTACTGTACAGCAAGTGACTCAGCTATATATATATATATATATATATATATATATATATATATATATATATATCCTTTATTGGATTTCCTTCCCATTTAGGTCAGCACATAACATTAAGTAGAGTTCCCTGTGCTATACAGTCGGTTCTCTTTATTTGTCTATTTTATACATGGTATCAATAGTGTATATGTGTCAATGCCAGTCTCCCAATTCCGCCCACCCCACCCCTTTCCCCCTTGGTATCCATACATTTGTTCTCTATGTCTGTGTCTCTGTTTCTGCTTTGCAAATAAGATCATTTTTCTGGAAATTTTATTTTCTTGTTTATGGCAGCAGAATATAAGAGAGGGAGAGAGAGAGACAGACATGGACTGGATAGATCAGAAGAGTGAGGGAAGCATGGATTCCTCTTTACCATGTTGCAGTGTGGCCAAAGCTAGTGTCTCTGTCAAGTCTCTCTTTGGACACAGTATGCCCTGGAAATTCCATGACCATTTCCCCCAAAAAAAGGGAAGGACTCAGCTAAATTCCCATTAATTAAATTGTTTCTAGATTTTGGACCACTTACCAACCCAAATAATCCCTTTATGACTTTTCCTCCTTAACAGGCTCAGATCACCTCAACTTCCTTGCATCTCTGTCATCCCCCAACATTCAGGCCCCCACCAGGCACTGAGGAATAATGGGAAAGGGGAAAGAGAGGTGGTACTAGGGCATTCTCACATTTGCAAAGTAGAGAGAGAACACTCCTTGGACACTAGTATAATTAGAATGTGCAAAAATATTCACACCTCCACAAAGACCCACCCTGCTATGTCCTGGAAAGTCATATGTTTCAGTGCCTGGATCATTCTCCTTGACTTTTATCATCTAAAGTGAAACTAAAAGCCGGTCCTGAGTAGGAGAGGAAATTTAGTATGCTCTTATGATGGAGCAAATTTATCTGCCTCAGAGTAGTTCAGATGTTTTGGCAGAAATATAAAATTCAGTTAAAGAAATGGCCTGAAATGAACTGTTTGATGATTAACCATGATGACTGCAGTGATAGCATAGTTCTAAGAGCCCTTCTGAAGCTAAGCCAATCTGGCAAACTGGGGGTAACGACTTCTTAAAAATACATATGCAAAATATTTCTTAATACAATAATAGTTTATATGCCAGGTACTGTTATAAGATATATAGATTAATCTTCACAAAAACCCTATGAAGTAGATATTACTATCAAAATTTTAAAGCTCAGGAAACAAGGCACAGAAATGTTAATAAATTGCCCAAGGTCACAGAACAGATAAATGGTAACCTAGCTCACAGAATCTGTACTGCTGGTCACTTCTCCATAATTCCTCTCCAATTAGAAATGGGAGGAAACTATAAGGTTTTTAAAATGTTAGAATTTTGTTTGAGGATAATCTGGAAAAAATGATGTTGTATTTGTATGGTATTCTTTTTTAAAAAATTTTTTATTGAAGTATAGTTGATTTACAATGTCATGTTTTCAGGTTTAAGCACAGCAATTCAGTTATTTACATATATTACCTATAATATAGTATATACTATATGTTATATATATTTATATGTATATTATTATATATATTCTTTTTCAGATTCTTTTCTTATAGCTTATTACAAAATATTGAGTACAGTTCCCTGTGCTATACAATAGATCCTTGTTCATTACCTATTTTATGTATGTGGTGTGTATTTGCTAATCCCAACTTCCTAATTTATCCCTCCCCCCCTTTCCCCTTTGGTAACTATAAGTTTGTTTTCTATGTCTGTGGGCCTATTTCTGTTTTGTAAATAAGTTCATTTGTATCTTTTTTTTAGATTCCACATATAAATGATATCATATATTTGTCTTTCTCTTTATAGTTTACTTCACTCAGTGTGATAATCTCTAGGTACATCCATGTTGCTGCAAATGACATTATTTCATTCTTTTTTATGGCTGAGTAATATTTCATTGTGTGTGTGTTTGTGTGTGTGTGTGTGTGTGTGTATATATATATATATATACCACATCTTCTTTACCCATTCATATGTCAGTGGACATTTATGTTGCTTCCATGTCTTGGCTATTGTAAATAGTGCTGCAACGAACATTGGGGTGCATGTATCTTTTTGAATTAGAGTGTTTGTCTTTTCCAGGTATATGCCCAAGAGTGGAATTGCTGGATCATATGGTAGTTCTATTTTTAGTTTTTTAAGGAGCCTCCATACTGTTTTCCACAGTAGCTGCATCAATTTACATTCTCACCAACAGTGTAGGAGGGTTCCCTTTTCTCCACACCCTGTCCAGCATTTATTACCTATAGACTTTTTAACAATGGCAATTCTGACTGGTATGAGGTAGTACCTCATTGTAGTTTTGATTTGCATTTCTCTAATAATTAGCAGTGTTGAGCATTTTTTCATGTGCCTGATGGCTATCTGCATGTCTTTTTTTGCAGAAATGTCTATTTAGGTCTTCTGCCCATTTTTTGACTGGGTTGTTTGGTTTTTTGATATTGAGCTATATGAGCTGTTTGTATATTTTGGAAATTAATCCCTTGTTGGTCGCATCATTTTGTAAATATATTCTCCCATTTTGTAGATTGTCTTTTTGTTTGTTGATGGTTTTCTTTGCTGTACAAAGCTTTTAAGGATTTTTATTGCATTTAAAACAAATGGCCATGCTTTTCTTTTGAAAGCAAAGTTTATAAAGTAGATAAGTACATTAAATCTGGGGTTTTTTTTAAGCTTTCATACTGTTCATTCCCAGAAATGTAATACATTTGCCATCTAGAGACCAATAGACTAAATTTGAAGTCAGAAGACTAAGATTTAAACTCTGACACTAACTTTGAGTAACCTGGGTCAAGTTAGTGGTTTGAGTAGTCAAAATTCTAATGCACAAAATAAAGGCCCTTTCTGGTTCTTGAATATGAGACTATCCATTGAGTGCTTTCTGTGCATAAGGCACTCACTGTGTAAGCAGTGTGTTAAACATTAGTGGGCAATTGTGGAAAGTGGAATAAGAAACCAGTTGGTTAATACATTCTAACTTCTTTAAGGATGGATACTTCTTAATTTGGGCTGCTATATATAGCAAAGTACCATAGACTGAGTGACTAAAAGAAATAAAAATTCTCACAGTTCTGAAAGCTGGAAATCCAAAGTCATAGCACTGGCAGATTAAGTGTCTTCTGGGAGTCCCCTTCCTGCTTCAAAGACAGCAATCTTCCTGCTATGTCCTCACATGGCCAAAAAAGGGTGAGAGAGCCCTCTGAGATCTTTTTAAGGAACACTAATTTCATTCATGATCTAATCACCTTGTAAAGACCTCCACCTCATAATACTGTTATATTGGGGATTAGGATTTTCTTTTTTTCCAGTTTTATTGAGGTATAATTGACAAATAAAATTGTAATATATTTAAAGTGTACAACATGACGATTAGATCCTCAGACCTCATTCATAGATGCTCAGACCTCATTCATCTTAAAGCTGAAAGTTTGCACCCTTTTACCAACTCTTTCCCACTTACTCCACCCCCACCATTCCACTCTGTTTCTATGAGATTGATTTAAAATATATATATATATATATATATATATATTCCACATATAAGTGATACCATCCAGCATTTGTATTTCTCTGGTTGGCTTAATTCACTTTATAGCATAATGCCCTCCATTTTCATCCATGGTGCTGCAAATGACATGATATCCTTTTTTTTTAAGACTGAATAATATTCTTTTATAGGTAGATAATTGGATATACTTCACATTTTTTAATCCATTCATCTCTTGACTGAAATTTAGTTTGTTTCTGTACTTTGGCTATTGTAAATAATGCTGCAATGAATAAAGTTGCAAAGATATCTTTTTGAAACAATGATTTTATTTCCTCTGGGTATATATCTAGAAGTGGGAGTATTGGATCACATGGTGGTTCTATTTTTAATTTATTGAGGTGCCTCCCTACTGTTGTGCATAGAGGCTGTACCAGTTTACATCCACATCAACAGTGTACAAACTTCATCTTTTCTCTGCATCCTAGCCAGCACTTATCACTTGTCTTTTTGATAATAGACACCCTAACAGGTGTGAAGAAATACCTCATTGTAGTTTTGATTTGTATTTCTCTGGTAATTAGTGATATTGAGCACCTTTTTATGTACCTGTTGGTCATTTGCATGTCTTCTTTGAAATTATACCTATTCAGGTTCTTTGTCCATGTTTTAATTGGGTTATTTGCTTTTTTGGTATTGAGTTGTATGGGTTTCTTTTTTATTTTGGATATTAATCTCTTATTAGATATGTGGTTTGCCAATATTTTCTCCCATTCTTTAGACTGATTTTTTATTTTGTTGATGGTTTCTTTTGCTGTACAATTATTTATTTTTGCTTTTGTTGCCTTGACTTTGGTGTCACAACCAAAAAATCATTGCCAAGATCAATATTAAAAAGCTTCCCTCACTATGTTTTCTTCTAGCAGTTGAATGGTGTTAGGTCTTACATTTGTCTTCAATCCATTTTGAGTTGACTTTTGTGTATAGTGAAAGATGAGGCCAAGTTTCATTCTTTTGCATGTGGCTATCCAGTGCCCCCTAACATCATTTATTGATAAGACTATCCTTTCTCCATTGTATATACTTGGCATCTTTGTTAAAATTAATTGACCGTATATGCATAGGTTTATTTCTGAGCTCTTTGTTCTCTTTCATTGATCTATTTGTCTATTTTTATGACAATATCATACTGTTTCAATTATAAAAGCTTTGCAATATTGTTTGAAATCAGAATGTACAATGACTCTATCTTTATTTTTCTTTCTCAAGATTGCTTTGGTTAGTGGAGATCTTTTGTGGTTCCAAACAATTTTCCAAACAATTTTAGGATTGTTTTTCTATTTCTGTGAAAAATGCCTTTGGAATTTTGATAAAGATTGCATTGAGTCTGTAGCTCACTTTGTGAAGTATGGGCATTTTAATAATATTGATTCTTCCAACCCATGAGCACAAAATAGCTTTCCATTTATTTATGTTTTCTTCAATTTCTTTTATCAATGTTTTATAATTTTCAATGTACATAATGCTTTGTAAACAGGACTGCTTTGTTAATTTCTCTTTTCAATAGTCCTTTAATGTGCCTTGTGAGACAAGTTTAGTGGTGATAAACTCCTTCAGCTTTTGCTTGTCTAGGAAACTCTTTATCTCTCCTTCAATTCTGGAGAACAATTTTGTTGGGTAGTGTATTCTTGGTTGGCTCTGTCTGAGACCTTTGTGATTGTACAGCTACCTCCTTTGTTCTTAGTGGCTCCTAGAAGTTGAGGGTGTGCCAAGACCTGTTAGTGTCCTAACTGTGTGGGAAATGCCCATATACCTGCTTAAGCTGCCAAAGGAATATTGTCTGCCCCTTCAGCTCCCCAATGCAGGCTAAATGGAAGTCCAGCCTTCAGGCAGCATCTGGGAAAGTCAGGGTATTAAATATGCATTCTAGCTCCTATCCAGGAGAAACTGAGAGCTGGGTGTTTGTGCTTCTCAATCTATTCTGACCCAGAGGGAATAGGCACTGGGAGTGTACGTGCACCCAAATAGAACCACCTTTTTGTGTGTGTGTGGTCCTGGGGGAGTCATGAATGCCAAGCCCCACTGGCTCCCAGAGCTATTTGGGAGCCAGTCCCTCAGGCGGCAGCCGTAGCAGTTGGGGTATGAGATATCTTTCCAGAGAGGTGCTGGAGACTTGGTTTTACTGTTGGAGGGATCCAGAGGGAGAAGACAGGAGAAGTGCCCATTAGCTCTTTCAGACTACCTGGATGATCCCTGTCAGCACCTAGATGCTCACTAATTAGAAGCCAGACTCTTACCGAGCAGCTGGTAAATGATGCAAACTCCTACTGAGAAAACCGAGGAGATGAGCATTTTTGTCGGCTCCTTCTGTGTTGAGCCAGTGTCGGGGTGCAGGTGAGGCTGGGATGCAGGGGTGGAGGCAGGGTTCTTTAGTTGTGGGGAACATTTACCTGTGCATTTAACAATTTTGTTTTGTTTGCTATAGTCGTGTCGTAATCATGAACACAAGCCCTATTTTGCCTCTCAGAGCTAGGTGTTTTGGGGGTCTTGTATCTCGGGTGGCAGCTTTAAAAGTTGGGGCCCTGTATATGTGGCCCATACTCTCTACTCCTCAGGGAAAAGCTGAGAACTGGAGGTCTCTTCTGCCACAGTATGGCACTGTGTCTAGGACGGGGTTTATGGCAACAGTATGTCTCACCATTTTGATGTGGGTGTTTTCTCAGTACCCAATGTGCAGGAATCACTCATATAGTCTCTGGATCTCTCTCAGCAGGAATCAAGCCATGCATAGCTGTATTTGTGGTGCATCTGTGGGAGGAGGAAAATTCAGGAGCCTCATATGTCACCATCTTGGTGACATCCCTGATGTTAGGAATTCAACATATGAATCTTGGGATGAGACCAATTTTTAGTCCATTTCAAATACCTCTCTCAGTGCTAAGTTTGCCTTACTATTATTGTCCTTGAAGCCATTCAAAACTATTGCTTTATTTGGAAAGCATATTGGTACCCACATGTTCATAATAGGAGAAACACATACTTGGATAGAACCTTGGTTCTGTTTTTAAAAGTCCAACACTAATTACGACCCCCCATAGTGGCTTGTGGTTATTCCCTTCCTGACTTACTGGCCCCATCAGTTTATCATGTTAATATATATCATTATTATGTGCATAAAAATCAGTGAGGCTTGGAGGAGCTTCAAGATGGTGGAAGAGTAAGACACAGAGACCACCTTCCTCCCCACAAATACATCAGAAATACATCTACACGTGGAACAACTCCTATAGAACACCTACTGAACGCTGGCAGAAGACCTCAGACCTCCTCAAAGGCAAGAAACTCCCCACGTACCTGGGTAGGGCAAAAGAAAAAAGGAAAAACAGAGACAAAAGAACAAGGACGGGACCTGCACCAGTGGGAGGGAGCTGTGAAGGAGGAAAGGTTTCCACACACTAGGAAGCCCCTTTGTGGGGGGAGACTGCGGGTGGCGGATGGGGGATCTTCGGGGCCGCAGAGGACAGCGCAGCAACAGGGGTGCGGAGGGCAAAGCAGGGAGAGATTCCCGCACAGAAGATCAGTGCCGACCGGTGATCACCAGCCTGAGAGGCTTGTCTGCTCACCCGCCGGGGCGGGCGGGGCTGGGAGCTGAGGCTCGGGCTTCGGTTGGAGCGCAGGGAGAGGACTGGGGTTGGCGGCGTGAACACAGTCTGCAGGGGATTAGTGCACCACGGCTAGCTGGGAGGGATTCCGGGGAAAAGTCTGGAGCTGCCGAAGAGACAAGAGACTTTTTCTTGCCTCTTTGTTTCCCGGTGCGCGAGGAGAGGGGATTAAGAGCGCCACTTAAAGGAGCTCCAGAGACGGGCGCGAGCCGCGGCTATCAGCGTGGACCTCAGAGACGGGCATGAGACGCTAACGCTGCTGCTGCAGCCACCAAGAAGCTGGTGAGCAAGCATAGGTCACTATCCACACCTCCCCTCCCGGGAAGTCTGTGCAGCCCGCCACTGCCAGGGTCCCGTGATCCAGGGGCAACTCCCCAGGGAGAACGCAAGGTGCGCCTCAGGCTGGTGCAATGTCACGCCGGCCTCTGTCGCCGCAGGCTCGCCCCGCACTCCGTACCCCTCCCTCCCCGCTGGCGTGAGTGAGCCGGAGCCCCGAATCAGCTGCTCCTTTAACCTCGTCCTGTCTGAGCGAAGAACAGACACCCCCAGGAAACCTACACGCAGAGGTGGGGCCAAATCCAAAACTGAACCCCGGGAGCTGTGCGAACAAAGAAGAGAAAGGGAAATCTCTCCCAGCAGCCTCAGGAGCAGCGGATTAAATCTCCACAATCAACTTGATGTACCCTGCATCTGTGGAATACCTGAATAGACAACGAATCATCCCAAACTGAGGAGGTGGGCTTTGGGAGCACTGATATATATATATATATATATATTTTCCCCCCTTTTTCTCTTTTTGTGAGTGTGTATGTGTATGCTTCTGTGTGTGATTTTGTCTGTATAGCTTTGCTTTTACCATTTGTCCTAGGGTTCTGTCTGTCCATTTTTTAGTTTTTTTTTATTACTTAAAAATTTTTTTTCTTAATATTTTTTTATTTTACTTTATTTTATTTTATTATATTTAATCTTCTTCTTTCTTTCTCTCTATTTTTTCTCCCTTTTATTCTGAGCCATGTGGTTGATAGGCTCTTGGTGCTCCAGCCAGGCATCAGGGCTGTGCCACTGAGGTGGGAGAGCCAAGTCCAGGACACTGGTCCACAAGAGACCTCCCAGCTCCACATAATATCAAACAGCAAAAACCTCCCAGAGATATCCATCTCAACAGCAACACCCAGCTTCACTCAACGACCAGCAAGCTACAGTGCTGGACACCCTATACCAAAGAACTAGCAAGATAGGAACACAACCCCATCCATTAGCACAGAGGATGCCTAAAATCATAATAAGGCCACAGACACCCCAAAACACACCACCAGATGTGGACCTGCCCACCAGAAAGACAAGATACAACCTCATCCACCAGAACACAGGCAATAGTCCCCTCCACCAGGAAGCCTACACAACCCACTGAACCAACCTTAGCCACTGGGGACAGACACCAAAAACAATGGAAACTACGAACCTTCAGCCTGTAAAAAGGAGACCCCAAACGCAGTAAGTTAAGCAAAATGAGAAGACAGAGAAACACACAGCAGATGAAGGAGCAAGATAAAAACCCACCAGACCTAACAAATGAAGAGAAAATAGGCAGTCTTCCTGAAAAAGAATTCAGAATAATGATAGTAAAGATGATCCAAAATCTTGGAAATAGAAAGGAGAAAATACAAGAAACGTTTAACAAAGACCTAGAAGAACTAAAGAGCAAACAAACAATGATGAAAAACACAATAAAGGAAATTAAAAATTCTCTAGAAGGGATCAATAACAGAATAACTGAGGCAGAAGAACGGATAAGTGACCTGGAAGATAAAATAGTGGAAATAACTACTGCAGAGCAGAATAAAGAAAAAAGAATAAAAAGAATTGAGGACAGTCTCAGAGACCTCTGGGACAACATTAAATGCACCAACATTCGAATTATAAGGGTCCCAGAAGAAGATGAGAAAAAGAAGGAACAGAGAAAATATTCGAAGAGATTATAGTTGAAAACTTCCCTAATGTGGGAAAGGAAATAGTTAATCAAGTTCAGGAAGCACAGAGAGACCCATACCACATAATTCCAAGGAGAAACACACCAAAACACATATTAGTCAAGCTATCAAAAATTAAACACAAAGAACAAATATTAAAAGCTGCAAGGGAAAATCAACAAATAACATATAAGGGAATCCCCATAAGGTTAACAGCTGATCTTTCAGCAGAAACTCTGCAAGCCCAAAGGGAGTGGCTGGACATATTTAAAGTGATGAAAGAGAAAAACCTATATAACCAAGATTACTGTACCCAGCAAGGATCTCATTCAGATTTGACGGAGAAATTAAAACCTTTACAGACAAGCAAAAGCTAAGACAATTCAGCACCACCAAACCAGCTTTACAACAAATGCTAAAGGAACTTCTCTAGGCAGGAAACACAAGAGAAAGAAAAGACCTACAATAATAAACCCAAAACAATTAAGAAAATGGTAATAGGAACATACATATCAATAATTACCTTAAATGTAAATGAATTAAATGCTCCAAGCAAAAGACATAGACTGGCTGAATGGATACAAAAAGAAGACCCATATATATATTCTGTCTACAAGAGACCCACTTCAGACCTAGGGACACATACAGACTGAAAGTGAGGGGATGGAAAAATATATTCCATGCAAATGGAAATCAAAAAAAAGCTGGAGTAGCAATTCTCATATCAGAGAAAATAAACTTTAAAACAAAGACTATTACAAGAGACAAAGAAGGACACTACATAATGATCAAGGGATCGATCCAAGAAGAAGATATAACAATTATAAATATTTATGCACCCAACATAGGAGCACCTCAATATATAAGGCAAATACTAACAGCCATAAAAGGGGAAATGGACAGTAAAACAATCATAGTAGGGGACTTTAACACCCCACTTGCACCAATAGACAGATCATCCAAAATGCAAATAAATAAGGAAACACAAGCTTTAAATGATACATTAAACAAAATGGACTTAATTGATATTTATAGGACATTCCATCCAAAAAAACAGAATACACATTTTTCTCAAGGGCTCATGGAACATTCTCCAGGATAGATCATATCTAAGGCTCACAAATCAAGCCTTGGTAAATTTAAGAAAATTGAAATTGTATCAAGTATCTTTTCCGACAACAATGCTATGAGACTAGATATCAATTACTGGAAAAAGTCTGTAAGAAATACAAACACATGGAGGCTAAACAACACACTACTTAATAACCAAGAGATCACTGAAGAAATCAAAGAGGAAGTCAAAAAATGCCTAGCAACAAATGACAATGAAAACACAACAACCCAAAACCTATGGGATATAGCAAAAACAGTTCTAAGAGGGGAGTTTATGGCTATACAAGCCTACCTTAAGGAACAGGATATATCTCAAATAAACAACCTAACCTTACACCTAAAGCAATTAGAGAAAGAAGAACAAAAAAACCCCAAAGTTAGCAGAAGAAAAGAAATCATAAAGATCAGATCAGAAATAAGTGAAAAAAGAGTGAAGGAAATGATAGCAAAGATCAATAAAACTAAAAGCTGGTTCTTTGAGAAGATAAACAAAATTGGTAAACCATTAGCCAGAGTTATAAAGAAAAAAATGGAGAAGACTCAGATCAATAGAATTAGAAATGAAAAAGGAGAAGTAAAAATTGACACTGCAGAAATACAAAGGATCATGAGAGATTACTACAAGCAACTATATGCCAATAAAATGGACAACCTGGAAGAAATGGACCAATTCTTAGAAATGTACAACCCTCCAAGACTGAACAACGAAGAAATAGAAAATATGAACGGACCAATCACAAGCACTGAAATTGAAACTGTGATTAAACTCTTCCAACAAACAAAAGCCCAGGACCAGATGGCTTCACAGGCGAGTTCTATCAAACATTTAGAGAAGAGCTAACACCTATCCTTCTCAAACTCTTCCAAAATATAGCACAGAGAGGAAGACTCCAAAACTCATTCTACGAGGCCACCATCACCCTGATATCAAAACCAAAGATGTCACAGAAAAAGAAAACTACAGGCCAATATCACTGATGAACATAAATGCAAAAATTCCTGAACAAAATACTAGCAAACAGAATCCAACAGCACATTAAAAGGATCATACACCATGATCAAGTGGGGTTTATCCCAGGAATGCAAGGATTCTTCAATATATGCAAATTAATCAATGTGATACACCATATTGACAAATTGAAGGAGAAAAACCATATGATCATCTCAGTATATGCAGAGAAAGTTTTTGACAAAATTCAACACCCTTTTATGTTAAAAACCCTCCAGAAAGTAGGCATAGAGGGAACTTTCCTCAACATAATAAAGGCCATATATGACAAACCCACAGCCAACATCATCCTCAGTGGTGAAAAACTGAAAGTATTTCCACTAAGATCAGGAACAAGACAAGGTTGCCCACTCTCACCACTCTTATTCAACATAGGTTTGGAAGTTTTAGCCACAGCAATCAGAGAAGAAAAGGAAATAAAAGGAATCCAAATTGGAAAAGAAGAAGTAAAGCTGTCACTGTTTGCAGATGACATGATACTATACATAGAGAATCCTAAAGATGCTACCAGAAAACTACTAGAGCTAATCAATGAATTTGGTGAAGTAGCAGGATACAAAATTAATGCATAGAAATCTCTGGCATTCCTATACACTAATGATGAAAAATCTGAAAGTGAAACGAAGAAAACACTCCCATTTACCATTACAGCAAAAAGAATAAAATATCTAGCAATAAACCTACCTAAGGAGACAAAAGACCTGTATGCAGAATATCATAAGACATTGATGAAAGAAATTAAAGATGATACAAATAGATGGAAAGATACACCATGTTCTTGAATTGGAAGAATCAACATTGTGAAAATGACTCTACTACCCAAAGCAATCTACAGATTCAATGCAATCCCTATCAGACTACCACTGGCATTTTTCACAGAACTAGAACAAGAAATTTCACAATTTGTATGGAAACACAAAAGACCCCAAATAGCCAAAGCAATCTTGAGAAACAAAAACAGACCTGGAGGAATCAGGCTCCTTGACTTCAGACTATACTACAAAGCTACAGTAATCAAGAAGTATGGTTATGGTACAAAAAGAGAAAGATAGATCAATGGAACATGATAGAAAGCCCAGAGATAAACCCACACACATATGGTCAACTTATCTTTGATAAAGGAGGCAAGAATATACAGTGGAGAAAGGACAGCCTCTTCAATAAATGGTGCTGGGAAATTGGACAGCTACATGTAAAGAATGAAATTAGAACACTCCCTAACACCCTACACAAAAATAAACTCCAAATTGATTAAAAACCTAGATGTAAGACCAGACACAATCAAACTCTTAGAGGAAAATATAGGCAGAACACTCTATGACATAAATCACAGCAAGATCCTTTTTGACCCACCTCCTAGAGAAATGGAAATAAAAACAAAAATAAACAAATGGGACCAAAAATAAACAAATGAAACTTAAAACCTTTTGCACAGCAAAGGAAACCATAAACAAGACGAAAAGACAACCCTCAGAATGGGAGAAAAAATTTGCCAATGAAGCAACTGACAAAGGATTAATCTCCAAAACATACAAGCAACTCATGCAGCTCAATATCAAAAAAACAAAAAACCCAATCCAAAAATGGGCAGAAGACCTAAATAGACATGTCTCCAAAGAAGATATACAGATTGCCAACAAACACATGAAAGAATGCTCCACATCATTAATCATTAGAGAAATGCAAATCAAAACTACAATGAGATATCATCTCACACCAGTCAGAATGGCCATCATCAAAAAATCTACAAACAATAAATACTGGACAGTGTGTGGAGAAAAGGGAACCCTCTTGCACTGTTGGTGGGAACGTAAATTGATACAGCCACTATGGAGAACAGTATGGAAGTTCCTTAAAAAACTAAAAATAGAACTACCATACAACTTAGCAATCCCACTGCTGGGCATATACCCTGAGAGAACCATAATTGAAAAAGAGTCATGTACCAAAATATTCATTGCAGCTCTATTTACAATAGCCAGGACATGGAAGCAACCTAAATGTCCATCAACAGATGAATGGATTAAGAAGATGTGGCACATATATACAATGGAATATTCCTCAGCCATAAAAAGGAATGAAACTGAGTTATTTGAAGTGAGCTGGATGGACATAAAGATTGTCATACAGAGTGAAGTAAGTCAGAAAGAGAAAAACAAATACTGTATGCTAACACATATATATGGAATCTAAAAAAAAGAAAGAAAGAAAGAAAGAAAGAAAATGGTCAGAAGAACCTAGGGGCAAGATGGGAATAAAGATGCAGACCTCCTGGAGAATGAACCTGAGGATACGGGGAGGAGGGAGGGTAAGCTGGGGCAAAGTGAGAGAGTGGCATGGACATATACACAGTACGAAATGTAAAATAGATAACTAGTGGGAAGCAGCCGCATAGCACAGGGAAACCAGCTCGGCTCGGTGCTTTGTGACCACCTAGAGGGGTGGGATACAGAGGGTGGGAGGGAGACACAAGAGGGAAGAGATATAGGGACATATGTATATGTATAACTGATTCACTTTGTTATAAAGCAGAAACTGACACACCATTGTAAAGCAATTATACTCTAATAAAGATGTTAAAAATAAAAAATAAAAAAAGAAATCAAGAGGCTGAAAGGGTGACTGGTGGGATTTTCTCTCTTTGCGTACTCTGCTTTTTTCCAGGCTTGGCCGCTTGAATATACAGAACGTGCCCACAGGGCATTTTATTTGCAAATGTTTTCACTTTATTACCTTTCCACTTCCCCAAAAGTGCTTGGAAAATGTCAGCCAGAGCTGCGTGTACAGCTGTCATCCGTAGTGCCCCTGTCATGTCTTTCTCAGATGTTCTATTTGGCTTTGTAACATTCGTCATATAGCCACTTAGCTTTCTACCACAGGCTTTAGATATCTGCTCTGGTGTAGTCTCTGAGATTTAATATTACAAAGTATCATGGTGCAAGTTCCACAAGAATTATTGAGGTGAGCTACATAGATGAATTACATATAGGACATCTCACACAAAAGTCCTAATCTTACATTAGGAAAGATGCATGTAAATGTAAATAAAAAGAGGGGATTAATAAAATAGAATGCCCAAGGATAGTACAGGAAGGAGCCTACTTCAATATTCCTAATTGGATCACTGGGGCGACACAGTGCAAAATTCACTCAAAATCTTAGCCGCTTTGGGTTTAGTTTCCTCATTCAAATTATATTCTTCTTCAGAATATCCTGAGAGGAAGACTGATCAGGACTCCCCATCAGTCTCTCCATTTAGCAGACACCAGTTAAAAAAGATATTAAAGCTGGAGTTGCTTTCAGAATTGTCCAATCCAATTCATTTTTTAAACTATTGAACTGACTTTCAGAGAGGTTAAAAAACCTGTCTAGAGTCACACAGCTTTTTACTAGCAAAGCTGGTACAATAACACATTTCTCAATTTTTTCTGGAGAAAATCCATAGTTTCTTGATTCAGATTTATTTGTAAACTATGTGCTTCTCCAAGTCAGAAGTCACAGAGTAGATCCTCTTTTTGTTGTTGAAATTATAATATCTCTTAGGGCCGTCTGCAAGCGTTTCCCCATATGGATGGAGGCTGGCAGCACCAGGTGAATGGGCTCTGGATCATTTAGCAATGATTTAGAGCTTCACTGTAGCCTTTGATCACTGGCACACTTTGCCTTGCTGTGAATTCCACGGATGGAGTTTTCTTGGGTAACTGTATAACTTTCTTGCTTATGTAGTTGAAATAAATCTCTTCTAAACCCAGCTATTTTACCCTCCTGCCCAGTTCTTTATTAACTGCAGGTTGTAAGGCTTTTCCTGGGCCAAGTTTTGTGCGTGGTATGCCACTGCCCTCTGCTGGTGGGACCATCCTCATGATGTGTTTAATCCCAGGGTGAGGCAAATTTTGTGATCCTTGCAGTTCTTTTGGTTGCAGGACCTGCAGGTACAGGACGCTAACAAAAGAACTACTGCATTCAGGAATTTAATTCAGCAAAAGATTTTCACCATTTACTATGCTGATGCTTCTTTATCCCTGGCAAAACCAAGGACAGATGTTATGGATGTGAGTGTGTGTGTGTGACTGTGTGTGTATTTGTAGACATCAGACCTGTGGGTTCATGGTTATGGGAGGGGAAATTAAAACAAAGTAAATGGCCAGTTAAATTATGCCGGATGCTTTTCCACAATTAAGGGGGAAATGTTCTCTGAAACATTCACTGGTTTGTGTCGACTATAGGTGGTTCTCAGCCCCAGACTTTACTTTGTATATAGTCAGTGTGATCTATTCTGGCTCAGAATATTAAAGACTCTGCATTTTGTAACTGGTATGATTGGTCTGCTGCCTCCCTTTTGAAATAGTGGCTCATGGATTGTCAAATGTACCATCCTGTTTCTCTTCTGTTTTCCATTAATGTTAACTTGTAAGGGAGTTGGAATTTTATTTATATTTGTAGCATATGGAATCATACACTAGAAAACCTATGAGCATGAATTTGGCAGGAAAGAAAGGATATCTCTGTCAACATCACCAGGGACTCAGCAGTTTCTAGGTTATTAATGTGCCTCAAAAAATCGTAGGAGCTGCATATGTATTGAGGTAGTGAACTAATTTTCCACCAGCTGTGTGTATTCCTCTAATTCTGGATTCTACAAGTTTTCAACACAGTGAAAGAAAAGCAAATATTCTTGCACCTGGCCTCATGCCACTTGGCAAAACTCAGACTTTAAAAATGTATTTGAAGCCAAGATTAATGCCTGACTTATTCTGGAGAAAGACTATTCTCTTAAACAAGGTTGTTTAAACTCGCTGGAGTTTAAACAACCATGGATGCCAGGTTTCTGGTTTTTTCTCACAAAATTTTACATAAGTCCTTGTATTTCTATACTAATAAAAAGAATTCATAAGACTGTGAAGATATTCCCCCCTGAACATTCAAAACACCACTTATTAATAGAATCAGAATTCAGAGATATCTCAGTGGTAATACTCTAGAGTTGATTCTACAAGCATCCCCTTTATTTTGATCTATCCATCAGTTTATCTATAATTTATCATCTATTAATATGTAGTTAGATTGTAGATGTATCCATTTTGAATCCCATATTATTCAACAGAATCGAGAAATTGGAATAATCAAGACATAATGTCTAGTCCCTCCCGCTTTAAATGCAGAGTTAAATTTATGACAGAAAAAATAAAAACAAAATTTCTATTCTACAGGTGAAAAACTAATTACTTATTATCCAACTTTTCAAGTGTTCAAAATTATATTTCTCAGTTAAACAATTCTTTGAAAATATTTCTTTGCTTTAAATGAGTCTTATGTCTGTTTCTTCCTGTGCATTGGTGGTTGCCTTAATCATTTCCATCTTATTGTTTTTTAAAGAAAGCCTTACTGAGATATAATTTACACACTGTACATTTCAGCCATTATAGTTGTAGAATTCAGTGGCTTTAGTGTTTCACAGAGTTGTGCAACCATTACCAAAATCTAAATTTTGTCAGTCCCAAAATAAACCCCATTCAAATTAGCAATCACACACCCATCTTTTCCTCTTACACTCACCTATTCCCAGCCCAAGGGAACTACTAATCTAATTTCTGTCTCTATACATCCACCTTTTCTGGATATTTCATATAAATGGAATCATACCATATATGGTCTTTTGTGACTGACTTGTTTTCTTAACATAGTGTTTTCAAGTTTCATTTATATTGTAGCACATATCAGAATGTCACTGTTTTTTATGGCCAAATAATATTTCATTATGGGTATTCATCCATCAGATTCATCCATCAGATTCTGGACATTTGGGTTCTTTCACTTTTTGGCTATTATTAATAATGCATGAGCATTCATGTGCACGTTTTATATGGATATATGCTTTCATTTCTCTCAGGTATGTACCTAGGAATGAAATTGCTTTGTTATATGGTAACTCTATGTTTAACTTTTGGGGAGAGATGCCAGTTGTTTTCCAGAGCAGCTCTATCATTTCATATTCCTACCAGTAATATATGAGAGTTCCAGTTTCTCCACATTATCTTCAACATTGCCATTGTCTATGTTCTTATTATAACTTTCCTAGTGGGTATGAAGTGGTATATCATTGTCTTAATTTGCTTTTCCCTGATGGCTAATGATGGTAAGCATCTTTTCATGTGCTTATTAGCGGTTTGTATCTTCTTTGAAGAAATGACTATTCAGATCCTTTGCCAAAATTTTAATTGAGTTATGTATCTCTTAATTATTAAGATATAAGAATACTTTATATATGCCAAGTACTAATCCCATACCAGCTATACAATTTTCCAATATTTTTTCCCATTCTGTGGGTTCATCTTTTCACTTTCTTTTTTGTAGCACAAAATATTTTAGTTTTGATGAAGTCCAAATTATCTAATTTTTCTTTTGTTACTTGTGCTTTTGGTGTATAGAAAACGTTGCCTAAACCAAAACTGAGGTTACAAAGATTTACTTCCATATTTTCTTTTAAGAGGTTTTTTAATTTGTTTTTGTTTGTTTGTTTTTTTGTTTGTTTGTTTGTTTGGATTTTTTAGCTCTTGTATTTAGGTCTGTGATCCATTTTGAATTCATTTTTGTATATAAATTAAGGAAGAAGTCCAACTCCATTATTTTGTATGTGGATATACAGTTGTTCAGGAAATTTGTTGAAAAAAAAGTCTTCCAATTAATTCTCATGGTACCATTGTTGAAAATTAATTGATCATAAATGTAAAGGTTTATTTCTAGATTCTCCAACCTGTTCCATTGATCTACATATCTATCCTTATGTTAGTACCACACTGTCTTGATTACACTTTGCCATAGGTTTTGAAATCAGGAAGTAGGTGTCCTCCAACTCTGTCCTTTTTCAAGTGTCAAAAGTATGTTTCTTAGTAGGACAACTTTACTGACAATATTTCTTCTGCTTTAAAGTGTTGGGAAGCTGGAGTGATAAAGTGTTTTGGATGTTTCTCCCCATGCATTGGTAGCTGCCTTAATAATTTTCATCTTGTTCTTTTGGTTGAAGCAAATTACTTGGTTTTAATATTATGCCCCTCAAATTTTTTTTATGCAGTTTGAAACAAATATAAGACATTTAAAGAGGAATTTCTCTTTTTAACTTGTGGTAATTTTGTTTCCAGAGGCTTGTCCAAGACAGAAGCATATTGTGTAGACTTCTCTGATTCAGCTGGGCAAAGATCCAAGACTGTAGCTATTAGCTTTCAGCTGGCCCAGGTCATTTATCACATGTTGGAAGCTGGGGTCCTCTCTTTGAGAGGAAAGAATGAAAGAAGGTGTAGAGAATGAAAAATAAGTACTAATGTAACAAGAAAGAGAAAACTACAAATTAAAATAAGTTAACTCCATGTTTTGGGGCTTTTTCTTCCAGAGAAGTATTAAGTTTGATTGTTAGAATTATATGATGAGAAGAAATAGAAGTTTTGGTGAAAGAACCTGATAGCTATATATTAAAGAGGAAGATAGAGCTTCTAATAACACCTAGAATAGTCACATCACTTTTGAAGGAATACCTTTGATTACTTACTCCGAAGTGCTAGTTTTTAAGGTAAACAAGAAGCTCATACAGGATAACTTGATGAAAATTGTCTAGATAGCAAGTGTCCACGTCAGTACTAAACCCAAGATTCCCTGGCTCCAAAGTCAGATATCATTAAAAAGTTATAGCAAATATGACTTTTGTTTTATAAGAAAAATTAAGAGGAGGACAGAAAGAAATATCAGAGAACACTACAAATCAGTGTAACTTTGGCATTCTTAAATTTCCTGTATATGGTACAGCATGACAGTAGTACCCAGTGGAAGTTCATGTTTAAATCTCCTGAGGAAGCATATTGTCTTCTGAATTCCATATTACATCTTTACTCCAAACAAATTCAACCTGTGCACAGGAACTTGGACATAGAAACATAATTGCATAACTATAAATTATGCCTACATTCAGGCCCCAAATGGTCAACTCTGGCATCTGCGGGACTACAACCAACTTGGAAAAAATGCAGAAGAATTTCCTACTGAGAACATGGAACACCATATTCTTTCTTTTCCTGTACATGTAGTTAGCTTCCTGATTTATTGTTATTTAGACACTGGTTCAAGTTCTATAGACAGTGACAGAAGTAGAAGATTCTGTAACTCAATCTGGATTTAAACAGCTCTAGGATACATCCTTACTGCTTCAAAACTAGAATGGCTTTCAGAAAATCCTCTTGTACATGTACCTAGTCATTCATCTTCCCCAAGGATATACATACTTTTCCTTATACCAGAATCTAAAATTGCCTTTTATTACCACTATCAGTCTTGGATTATATTGTTTTGGGAAAGGCTGGCCTCACCCTATTCCAGAGGTATAAGTGTAATCTAGATCTGACTAAACCAGTGTTATGTAACCCCAGTTGATCAATTGGTCCACTATTTTGAAATCCATTAGCAATGGCTAATCAGTAGAGCGGCACCTTTTCTTTTCCAGCAGACTTGTATCCTGATGGATGGCAGCTTGGAGCTACTCACAGTCTTTTACAGCCTGAGTGAAGATTATGCCAACACAGAGAGAAATAGGGGCAAGATGAGCAAGAACAGGTTCTAACTGTGTTGTCTGAGATTCTGGTTGAACTAGTTTAGGTTGGGTTTTCTGTAACTTACAACCAAAAGAGTCCTAATAGATATAGCACTGAATGTACTATGTTGACTCCTAGAAGAGAGAGAGAGAGAGAGAGGGATGAATCTTAGATCACCTTGAATTAAAAATAAAATATATGAGACAGAATTTCTTGCTAAAAATATACTTAAATTGAAGGAGAAACAACAATGTTAGACTGAAATAAATTATCATGGAATTCACAAGGCAGATAGCTAGAATGATCATTCTATGGCTATTTTGAAGAGTTTGAGTTATGGAGAAACATGGTCAATGGTGGCTCCAATAAGCAAAAAGAAGGGTAAGAAACCAAAGACAGTCCTTTACCAATGGGCCTTCTAATCAAGAAAAATATACTTCATACCTCCATTTCTCATAATTTTCCATTTTTTCATGCAATTTTAACTTTGCTTCCTGTGCGTTAACGGAGAACAAAAAGGGAATGATTGTAAAGAGCTTAATTAAGACTTTTTTGCCAATGAGCTTAAAAAAAAGGTTAATTTTATTTTTCTGTCATTCAGTCTTCATGTGCATTGTAGCTTTTCTGAAGGAACAAGAAGACATGCATTTTTCATTTCCTTAAAATAGATGACTTCACTGGCTTGCACTTTCCAAGCCTGAAAATACCCCTGAGAAGTTTTTGAAAACCGGGAAGTATCAAAGGCCTCCATTTTTCTCCTCTCACAAAATTCTCCTCAAAGCAGAATGTTGTCACTTCACATTTTCATATGTCCTGCTCATGAAGAAGCCCCCCAGAAGAAGGGGGAAAATGAGAAATAAAGTTTGGTAATAAAATTAGATTAAAACCAGGAAATGTGTGTTTCAGAAAACCCAATATCGTCGGCCTTCACAACACTGCTCTTTCAGTCTCTGTTTTTGAGCCATGTTCTCAGATTGTTGAAATGGATTGCAAAGGAAGCCCAGTAACTTGATGGCATCTTACCAATTTCTCATTCCATTTTTAAGCTTTTCAATATTGTGTTAGCATGTTATCCTAGCCTAACAACTGTCCCCACATCTTCCTACTAGGTCTTCTCAATTCTTCCTCCTATCCTAGGGTAAATGCCTCCTCACATTATTTGGGATGGGCTGCTTCTTTTCTTTGAATCATGGTTTTTCCATGTTTTTCCATCTTTCCTTGTGCTTGCATTCAATTTCCTTTCAATGAGGCAAAATGACTTCTTTCGATCAAAGGTCTTTGCTGCATGTACCCATTAGGGAGAGGTAGCATAGATGTTAGGGAGGAACTACAATGAACACTATGCTTGTATAATCAAGAATAAATATGAAAAGTATAGAAAAGACAATTGATGGTGAGAGGAAACATATTTGTTTATATAAGTGGAAGAATGATGGTAGCTTATCTTACTTCAAGGATCCTTTTCTTCTGATATAAAAATTATTTTAAAAATATATATGTATATTGATTTTATTTGGTTTCCAATGGGCCCTTCAGAGGTTTCACCTCCCCAGTCTTACTTGCAGCTCTGAGTGGCCATATGACCCAGCTCTGACCAATGGGATTTTAACAAAGGCAAATTCCTGACACTTTGCCTTTTACCTTTCTCATTTTTTTTCTTTCCTGGAATGAGGATGTGATTCCTAGGATTCAAAGATTATCTTCTGAATATGAGAAAGAAGCCACAGGATACTGCTGGTTGAGAGAACCTACCTGGACTGCCAACCATAAACCACTTGAAACATTAGAAAAATAAACCCTATTAATTCTGTATGCCACTGAATATTTGGAGGTGTTTAAATATAATCCCAATATGTTTGTGTATGTGAATATATACATGCTTGTGTATATGTATTGTAAATTATAATCTTCCAAGTCAAGAAATAATCTTTTAAAATTATCATAGAGCTTCATAAATGGATACACCAACATTTTTTTAACCAGTGCAATCTTGCAAATGTTTAGACTTCAGTTTCCCAGCAAGGACAATATTATTAACCTGGGGGAATAGAGATACGTGTTGGAGAGGAGTGTTTTTGGTTGTCACAGGGGTTAGTGTCGGGGCATGTCTGGCATTTAATGGATAAAGGAAAGCGATATTAAATCTCCTGCAGTACAGAGGTCAGGCACACAAATAAAGAACTACACCTCTCAAATGCCAGTATTATTCTGTTGAAAACCACCAATTTAGGTGTTTTATACTTTTTGAACATTGTGAACAATATAAAAATGTTGTGGTAAAAATTTTGTACAAGCAGTTAATTGTTTTCTTAGTGGAAATTACCTAAAAGTAAAAATACTGGGTCCAAGTTCAGTTATTTCAGGATTTTAAGATTATGTTTGTATGTATCTGTGTATATATAATTTTTTTCAAAGTTGTCTTTCAGAAAATCTGTACCAACTTAAGTCCTGAAATTATGTATTATACTTTTCAATACAAATAAATTTGGCTTTTAACAGTAGTAGGTAATTAACATTGAGTTAACCACTTCTTAAAGCAAGTCATTTTTGCCCTCGGGTTCCAGGCCATCACTGCTGTATAAATCAAGAATGAAAGTACCGGTGAAGGCGTGGGGGGAGCTACTAATTACATTTCTAAAAACACTTTACTTCTCTTCTCCTACAAGTAATGAAGTCATTCCCCCAACGATCATGGCAATGAAAATAGAAGAACAAACATTGGAATAGACCTTTCCAAACTACACATTCCATGCTCAAGTGACCTCAGGAGGAATTTTTTATTATTTTAATCTTAGAGATGAGGAAATGAGAAACCAAGATTTTCTTGAGTGTGATAGGAAGGAAGGAAGAATGAGGCTTCTCAGAAATTCCTGTTATAAAATAAGCTCAAACATGCCGTAAATTTCTGAGTGACAAAACTGTCTTATTAAGTGATTAATAAATCACAGAGATTTTTTTTGTGTTATTCCAAAACTTTAAAAAATATATGTTATATACAATTTATGAAATAGAAAATGCCTTGACCAAGAGATTTAGCATCACTATGACCTACAGTTAACAACTCTTAATTTTTAAAGGTGTTTTGCCTGTATATGGGTTTGTGTCTGTGTATTTGTACATATACTTTTATACAAATCATAATAAAATATGTACTGTGATGTGTGGCATCCTCACCCTTTAATTGCTAGTGTTTAGCATGTGTCCTTGCACACAGGAGGCCCTTAGTATATCTGCTGAATGCTGGACCTAGGGGAAGTATGTCAGAACTCTTTTAGACTGTGTGTTTGTCCATCTGTACAACAATGAGATCAGTCTTACCAAGTGATAAATAGCAGCTTGCATGATAACGCAAAATACTGTTTCTCTTTTATGGATGAAAATACTAACATTCAAAAAGTTAAATGGTTTGTCCTGGATTGCATAGTTAATAAACTGCAGAAAAAAAGATTTGAGTCTAGGTCTTCATATTCTAAGTTCTATGCCCTTGTGTTTTAAGTTCAGTACTCCTCTAAGCTACATTACAGTTGCTTCAAATTCCCTTGTGATTTCTTGGTTAGAATCACATTAAAAAGTAAAGTAAAACTTACATTCATGAATTTAGGAAGACTGCAGTAAAAATAAATATGTGTGTGTATATATAAGAAGGATTAAACTAATCTGTTATTTCTCACATCAAATTTAACCTTCTTATGGATACACATACTGTAATTACCTGGTTACTGTGACACTATGTGGAGATTTGCCTATACCTGTATATATCTCTGAGTACCTATGTCATATGTAGAAAACAGCCTGAATTTTAGATGGCATATTATATTGTGAGGTAATGTTGTAATGGTAAAGCTTATATACAAAGTACCTCTTAGTGTTACCCATATCTGGGAATAAAGACTGCAATTTTGTGGTTTACTGGGACACAAAATTAGGGTCTGTAACATGGTGTTCCTGGAATCTATATGTCACCTTGCCAGTATTATCTTTTGTTCTCAATTTAAAATTTTTGAAATTATTATATTGTTTCCTTTATTTTTAACACTTGCCGTAAATGGCACAACTGCTGACGTGAAAGACAGGAATAGGGTGTAAATCTGTTTTCCTGAACCACTCTTCATTGACCTAAATGTTTCTATGCTGGCTGCTCATCACCATTTTTTCAGCCTTTCAAATTTTATTCCTGGATTCTACAGCTGACTTGTATATTGGCATCTCAATTTTTTAAACAGAAGTTTAAACTTGGTACATTTGTCTGCTCTATTTTACTCAGAAACAGTGGGAAAATATTAAAGAGGGTTAATGAAAGATAAATCATCCCTATTTAGTGTGGGAAAATAAGAAGGAGGAATCAAACTCCAAGCTTTCTCAAAGGAAAAGATTCAACTTCAAACTACTGCAAAAAGTACACGAGGCACTGACCGTGTGTTTACCTGGATGTTGAGAGAAATCTCTAACAACTGTGTTTTACCTATAAGGAGCTTTGGGCTCAGTTCAGAAGCAAGGACAACAACAACAAAGACACAAAAGAGACAGTTATAAAGATGCACTTTTAAGTGCTTATAAGTGATACAGATATGATATATGATAAGAGTTTGTGAAAGTGAGTAATCAGTAAAATTTGCAAAGACACATAAGTTTGATTAGGTCTTAAAGCACTTTGTATACCATACAATATGTCACATAGCCACACCCTCCAAGGCCAAAACAATCAAAACTCAGAAGTCTTGTCTTTTTCCTTTTTATCTGCTGATGAGAAAAAAAATATTCCCAGGCCTTGCCTTGTTCTAGTGTAACCAACCGTGGGAAACACACTGAGCTTTTTCCCATGTGGATCTCTCTGAATCACTTTTAGTGATATCACACCTGGATACCTACATGAGGAGTACTAGCCAGAGCTTCCCCCCATCCCTGAAGATAGGTGAGCATTGACTTTCAGGTCAGGGGCATGTCTTTTGCCATCAGCTAGTCATGAATTTACATATATGAGAGTCAGGGCAACTCTCCCAACTGTGTGAGCCTGAATACATTTGCTGCATAGGCTTTGATTTCTGTGATTCTCAGTGCCTTAGGCCTCACCTTTTGAGCTTGTTGGTAAACCATAGATGCTCCTGATCTCATGCAGGGTAGCATCCAGGCCAAGCGACTTCTCTAAGACATGCAGGGTGAAGGAGACATCGGTGGATATCCAATAAAATAGTAACTCTAGTTTCTCATTCTATTCTGTCTGGAAACCCACACTTTTATAGGGTTACAAGTTAGGAAGCATATTTATAATAGTCCTTGTATTAAAGTGAACTCATACTCAGTAAGAGAAGAATTGATACAGTTGTAACATGTTTTCTCCTTACCACTTCTGTCAGGGACCCTAGAACATTTTGGTTTGGGTAGACATAGTATACTCTTTAGCCAATAAACCAAACCTAAAACCTCCTTTATCAAAATGGAAATTGTTAGGATTAACTATTAGGAAACCAAACCACAGAGGCAAGTGTAGTGGCTGAGAACCCAGGAAATGCTGATTATCTAGCTAAATGTGATGATGAAAGATATAATTTAAAACCTTATAAGCATTTGGAATTAAAAATTGTTTACTTGACATTTCTTTTTGTTTCCAGTATGTGGCTACCCTACTCAAGGTCTGGAATAAGTGACTCCTTCTTCTAGTGGGAAGCAGCGCAGCATAATGTCCCTCCAATGCAGCTGTCCATCAGAACTGTCCCTGTACCAGATCCCATGCCAGAGCAAGGGGTTGGTCAAAAATCCTAATCTTAAACAATTATAATGACCAATAGCTATTCAGTACTTCCTATTTGCCAAGCATGATTAGCTCCATATCTATATCTACATATCTGTAGTTAAACTCACTTAATGTGAATAATATCCATTCATAAACTAGGGAATTTTCTGAGGGTTGAGACTAGACTATGTGAGAGCTCACTCAACTCTTGAAAGGATAAAACTGTTCTACTAAAGACATGAGTGAAATCAGTCACTGGATTTAAATAAATATTAAAGTCAAATATTTGGCATGGTAGATCTTTTTTAATATTAGGAAAAGAGTAGATAATTTAACACTGGGCTAGGGAATTATGATGTAATTAAGAAGATTAATGTTACTTTCAAAGTCCCCATGAAGGCCCAGGCCTACAAAGGTAGGGAATCTATAATCACTAGCCTTTCTCTTTAATAAGGAAAAATGGACAGCTCAAGAGTATAAAGTGCTTTGATCAGTGAATAAAGGCCAGGTTTAATATAGTGGTGCCCTGGTGAATTAGAAGCAATCCTGGTTTGTAGATTACCTTAATCTGATTGAAATCCAAATGAAATATATATATCTGCATTATATAAGAAGTTAATACAAAATGAAAAATCCATACTGTTAGAAATCAAATTCATAAAATGAACTCCAAAGCAACTATATAACCCAAATTAATAACAATTTAAAATTCTCTGAATCTGGTAGCAGTAAAAACACCCATACCACCCATGCTTGAATTCACCCATGCTTGAATTCTTATTGCTGTTACACCATTGACATTAATTTAGTAACCTATACTATTGAAAAGCTAGAAAGGCAAAGACCTCTTTCTTTCATTTTTGCCTTGGATAATGCCCCAATGCAAAGATTTACAATAACAGCAAGTAACATATATATTTGGCTCTATTCTGAATGTCTGGCATAAATGAACTCATTTAATATATAAGTGTCATTATTTTTGTTTTAGATGATGGAATATGCCAGGGGACATCAAGAAGTGTTGTACCAGCCAATAGGGATACCCCTTAGCCCTTTTGACAATGCTTGCTTCATTTCTGAGAAAATGGACTTGATATATACTGTCACTAGGAGAGCATGGTACCCTAAGGCCTAATTTATTTCATTGTGAGATAATGTTTATCAATTGTAACAAGAGGAGGAAGGAAAGCATGACATGACATCAGATACAAATATATATATATATATATATATATATATATATATATATAGCTCTATATTTGTTTGAAATAATTTGCCCCAAAGTGTAAGGGAAAGTTATGATAGTATGTCCTTACTTTCAATCATTTTGGGAACAAAAGAAAAAGACAGGTTTCTTCCTAGGCAGAAAAGTAGTGATGAGATTACGCCCATAGGGTTAGATGGCGAATGATCCTCTCTTGGTTCACCTTTTCAAAGATGATAAGTGTGTAAAGTGGGTAAGGGACTCCAGTCCTGGTCAGATCTTTGAAATAGTTCAAGGAAAGGGACCCCATTTAAAGAGTTGTGAAAAACAATTATAGGTAATAACTATTTATTAATTAATATTATTTTAGTTATTGACTAAAAGGATTTTGTTGAATACTCTTTTGAACATTGCCTTGTAGATTTCTGAGCTATTCTCTCACTGCCTTATAAAAAACGCTTATTCAATATGGCACCTCATGAGGAGTTGGGAGCCTCTCCAAATCTTTATAAAAACTCCCCTAGGATGTATATTTAGGTGATGGGACCAGGGATAATTCCCTAGTTGAAACACAGTGGTTTGTTCCATCAAAGAGCAAACTGACTTTAAACAAACCACACTCTCTAATGAACAAAAATTCAAAACTTCTTCCCTAACACCTGAGGAGATGTGAACTCCTCAGACTATATTAAAAATGAGGGAAGTGCTTTTGTTGTTCATGAGCATGGTAGGAAGTTTTACTGTATATTCTCTCAACAGAGGACCCTTTACTTATTATAGAACATTTCCCCCACTGCATCCTACAAGTATTCATACAAAAATGTCATCTCTTTCACCTTAGCTTAGTGATGAAATACTCATTAATGAAAGGAAACCCTACATTTTAATAACCCTAACATGTTAACTTAAAGTGACACAAATTGTAGCGATAACTTCATGAGTCTTATCTCAACAGACTTCTGGTGCCTATAGAAAAATGAAGAAATGGGAAAAATATCTAGCTGGAATAAAGTTTGTTTCTTTTTGTTTTTTGCTATAAAAGAGTAAGATAATGTCCAAAGGTAAATATATTGACAGCTCCATATTTAAAATTCAAGTAGTATGAATGTGAAGGTCCTAGTTTGCAACTGGGTGTTTCAATTCTAAAGCCATCAGGTTATTTTCAAAGCCTAAGTTTGCTGAAGGTTCCTAGTATTGAAAGTGTTGCTCAGGCATCTCTCCTACTGTCCCCACACCCAGCGCATAATGAAAAAGGTTAACCTCAACTGTGTCAGAGTTCGGAGAAGAAACTGGAGGTAAATATCACTTGTTTATCTGAGATATCCAAACACTTATGAGGAAAGGAAACCAGAGTCTGAACTATGGGTATTCTGACTCAGTTCATCACCTGTTTTCTCGACAGCAACAAGCACTCCAGCTAGATGTTTAGTATAAATCTTCCAAAATAGTCACGGTCATAATTTAGATTTCTCCAGAAGCTGACCCCAAGGCAAGGATTTGAGTTCAATTTATTTATTTAGGAGATGAGACACAGTTAAGGGAGTTAAGAAAGTGAGACTGAGGTGAGAAGAGAAAAAAATAAAGGGTGCATTACCAAGATACTATCCACTTTGCACAACTGGAACTCATGCTATTAGGCAGCTCCGGAGACACAGAGTAAACCTTAGAGGCGTCCCAGTTGAGGCAGAGGAAAGCTGGAGTATTAATCCCCTCACCTCCCTCTGCCATTAGTGTGTGTTTGTGGGAATGCAGAAAGGGCAAAATAGTGCTTGTGGATAGAGAACTAACTTAGCTCCACCTCCCTCAGTCTACTCCACCAGTTTACCTGAATATATATTCCTGTTTTAATATCCTTGTCTGTTAATTCTAAATCTATGCCAGTTCTAGTTTGGTTTTGATGATTTGATTCATCTTGCAGTTATGGGTGATATTTTCTAACTTCTCTAATGCCTGCTACTTTTGGCTGGGTGTTAGACATTTTGATTTTGCTTTTTGGGGAGCTAGATTTAAAAAATTCTTATTAGCATTCTTGAACTTCATGCTGAGACATAATTGTGTTAATTGGAAGTAGTTTGACTTTGGTGGAAGAGGAGGTCTTGTTTTTAATATTTGTTAGGAGGGACCAGAGCTATGCTCATTCTAGGGTTATCCCCCACACAACCAAAACTGAGACAAAAACCATCTGCAGGTTCTACCTAATGCTCCAGGAATCATGAGGGTCTCCAGTCTGGCTGATGAAATCAATACATTTCTAGGCCCTATATGAATGCCAAGCATTGTTTCTGCTAATCCTTTCAGGTGGTTCTTTTCTCAGCCCTGTGTGATCTCCTCACATGCAAGTGCTGATCAGTATTAGCTGAACACTCAAGTGGAACACTGCAGAGTTCCAGACTTCTCGCTTTGGTTAGCTTTGCGTGGTATGGTTGGATATGCATTTACCAACTGTCAAATGTTGTTTTCTCTCAGTGATGGATGATTCCTACACAGCGACTTGCTTAGGAGTTAGTATAGTTGGAAAATAACAATTATTTTCAGTATCAATGGTATTTGTAGCATATTCGCCATCATTACAGCTCTTAAAACTTTACAACAATGATGTGTACCTAGGCCTTCTATGAATTACACATCTCACCTGACAACTTCATCCCAACCCTCACCTTTAAAAGAAAAGACACTAATTTTCCCTGTTAACCACTTTGTTCAGGTTTGCTTTAAAAACTATACTTGCTCTGGAAAGCTGTCAGCTGCTTTAAATCTAGTGATAAAAATGGTAAAATACCATTGGACACCTACTCTATTTCAAGAATTTTACAAATTGGGTTAAAAAAGGAAAAAATGTATTAACATTTCCACTTTGTTTTTTTCTTCAGTTATAAATGCAAACAATCCTATTGTGACAAGTGACAACACAAGTTGTGTAAAATGTACTTCTCCGCCCCCAACTTCCCCAGCTTTAAGTAAACCAAGTACTCCTATTAAGGATATATTTAGTAGTGTTATCCTTACACTGTTAAATTCTATCTATAACAACAACAACACAATCCCTCAGAGTTCTATGATTGCACCTTCCTTCTGCAAACGATCCTTTTTGTCTCTAATGAATGTGTTTGGATCTGGTCATCCAAAATGTTGTACAAATGCATGGGCAGTAGTCCTGCACTACTTACCTATCCTGTGAATGGTGGATAGCTTTGGTGAGAGATTCTGTCTTGATTAAGACAGAGATAATTTTCCCACAGAGGAACCGTTAAACTTCTAGCCATAGATAGTGGAAAAGATTTGAACCTTGATTTTAGAAGCCATGCTTGAAAATTTAAAACAATACAAAAAGCTTTTAATTCCTGTCTTGATTGTAAGATTTGAAGGAGTCCCCTGGCAATAATTCCTGGGCTAAGCAGGAAAGAAGAGTGACTCTGTAGTGTTTAAAGTTTAGAAGAAGAGGTGAATAAGAAGAAATGGAAAGAAATTTAAGTGAAAAACAAGATCCTCAAAACTTAGATATCCTTAGAACCATGAAAACTCTGTGACACTGCAGAAGGTAATATTTTCCTGTTTTTAATTTTCTATCCCATGATTACTGTTATATCTTTTTACAAATGAAAAACACAAGGTTCACAACAAGACTCATAAGAATATGAAGTAGGTCCTAACACTTTTCCTATTATAATCTGGGTCTTTCTCAATGATATATCCATTTTCAAAAACATGATTTTTAATATGACAGTTATCACGAAACAATCCATGCCAGCATGCCTCAAAATATGTCTCATGAATCATTTCTTGAAAAAAAAAAAAGATTTCACTGTCAAAAAGTGTTTTGAGTTATCTGAATGTTAGATAATTTTCTTGGAGACATCAAATGCACATTATATAGTGAAGTAATTCAACCTACATTACCTGTTTAACTCTACAATTTTCAAATGCATTTAATCAAGATTGCATTTTTCCTACAGTGTATAATTACTATTATTGAACACACAGGGAGTGTTGCCTTAAGTCTTCCCCAACAAAACCTTTTATTTGTATTGTTTTCCTGTTGTCATTGTTTAATTAAAAGCAAGCTGCTAGTGAGAGGGGGGCATAGCCTGAGAGGAGTGGCTGGGCTTTAAAGACAGTCTTGATCCCTTGCATATTGTGCTAAAGGCTGCCACTCTTTGACTCACAATTCCCCTCGAGGACCCCTCCGGCCAGGAAGCTGGGACTTCAGTCCCTGTCACAGAATTAACTTCATTGAGTGATATTCATATCAATAGCTTGATAAGTCTCTGGCCCTGGATTATCCCATATCTGCCCCATCCAATTTCTGAACTAAAAAAGTCAAATCTCTCTCTGACAGTAACATTGTGGATTCCAATATGTTTTGTCAGAGAAATTGGGAGAAATTTCATCTTTACCTTATTTACCCACACAAGCATATGTTTTAAAATTTTAAAAATATGATCTTTCGTGGCTTCTAAAATGAGAAAGTATAATCTCATATTTCAGAACATGTGGAAAAGAGTTTATATTCTTAGATTTGTGACTTAAAAAAGCTGTATAGAGAAAAGAAATGGGAAAGGGAAAGATAATAAAAAAATGATATATTACACCTGAACTTTTGAATTTGAATGTCTTGCGTGGGACCTGTGCAGATTTTATTCAGGTGATTCAGGGCTTGATGTCTTCTCTTAGAGGTTCTAAAACAGCTCAACTTCAACTAGTCCAAAATCAAACTTGTGTTCTTCCTTCAAATACTTTGTCCAAAGCAGAGTACTCTTCCTTAGGGAATTACTACCACCATTTAGCTAACTGAGCAAGCCAGAATGATGAAGCAGATCCTTAAACTTTCTTCTTATTCATGCCTCAAATTTAATCCATCAAACATTTTTGTTACAGTAGCTTACTAAATATCTCATGAATAGTATCATGCCTGAAGTATTTATTTACCAGCACATGTCTTTTGAGGGCCTTCTAAGTATCTGGCATTATAATAGATGTAGGACATATAGTATGGAACAAAACAGAATTCCTGCATTCATAAGTGTCCATTCTAGTGAAGTGGAGGTAAAGACAGCAAACAAATAAGTAAACATAAAATATATTAGCTAAAGATAAGTGCTACCATAAAACTAAAGCAGAATAAATATGATAAAGAGTGACAATTAGGTATGTGCCATTTTTTTTAATAGCAGTAGTTTTCAAACTGCAAAAAAGGAGGTCATGAAATCAATTTAGTGTGTCAAGGATGGCATTTTATTTGAGGTATAAATGGCATTTTTCAAATTTTAATTTTAACATTTTAATTGAAGTATAGTTGATTTACAATATTATGTTAGCTTCAGGTGTACAACATAATGATTCTACATTTAAATACATTACGAAATCATCAGCACAGTAAGTCTAGTAACCATTTGTTCTCATACAAAGTTATTAAAGTATTATTCACCATATTCCTTATGCTGTATATTACATATCCGTGACATTTATTTTATAACTGGAGATTATACCTCTTAATATTCACCTATTTCGCCTCAGCCCCCACTCTTTCCTTCAGACAACCACCAGTTTGTTCTATGAATCTGTTTTCACTTTGTTTTGTTTGTTCATTTGTTTTGTTTCTTTTAGACTCCACATATAAGTGAGATCATATGGTATTTGTCTTCCTCTGATTTATTTCACTTAGCACAATATCCTCTAAATGCAACTGTGCTGTTGGCAAGATTTCATTTTTAATGGCTTAGTAATATTCCATTGTATATGTATACCACATCTTCCTTATCTATTCATCTATCAATGGACACTTGGGTTGCTTCCATATCTTGGTTAGTATAAATAATGCTGCAATGAATATTGGAGTGCACATATCTTTTAAAATAGTGTTTTGGTTTTCATTAGGTAAATACCAAGAATTGCTGGATCATTTGGCAATTTTATTTTTAATTTGTTGAGGAACCTCTATACTGTGCTTCATAGTGGCCGCAACAATTACAATCCCACCAAAAGTGCACAATAGTTCCTTTCCTCCACATCCTTGCCATTGCTTTTTATTTGTTCTCTTTTTAATAACAGCCATTCTGACTGTGTGAAGTGATATCTTATTGTGGTTTTGATTTGCATTTCCCTGTTGATTAGTGGTGTTGAACACCTTTTCTGTGTCTGTGGACCATCTGTATATATTTATATAATGTCTATTCAGGTCCTCTGCACATTTTTAAAGCAGGTTGTTTGTTTTTGATATTGAGTTGTATGAGTTCTTTTATATTTTGGATGTTAATCCCTTATTAGGTATATCATTTGCAAATATTTTCTCCCAATCAGTAGATTGCCATTTCACTTTGTTGATGGTTTCCTTTGTTATGCAAAAGATTTTTATTTTGATGAAGTCCCATTTGTTTGTTCATGCATTTGCTTCCCTTGCCTGAGGAGACAGATCCAAAAGAAAGACTGCTAAGGAAAAGAGCATATTGCCTAGGTTTTCTTCTAGGAGTTTTATGGTGTCAGATCTTACATTTAAGTCTTTAATCTATTTTGAGTTTATTTTCATATATGGTATAAGAAAGTGGCCTGGTTTCATTCTTTTGCATGTAGTTGTCCCATTTTCCCAATACTATTTATTGAAGAGGCAGTCTTGATGAACTCTTTTAGCTTTTGCTTGTCTGTCAAACTGATTATATTTTCTGCAATTCTGAATGATAACCTTGTCAGATAGAGTATTCTAGGTTGTAGGGGTTTTTTTTATGTGCTTTGTTTGTTTGTTTGTGTTTTTCCCCTTTCAGCACTTTGAATACATCATGCCACTCCCTTTTGGCCTGCAAAGTTATTGCTGAAAATTCAGCTGCTAGTGTTCTCTACTATGTAACTGGTTGCTTTTCTCTTGCTGCTTTTAAGATTCTCTCTTTATCTTTAAATTTTGACATTTTAATTATGATGTGTCTTGGTGTGGACCTCTTTGGGTTTATCTTGTTTGGGTTTCTCTGTCCTTCCTTTACCTGGATGTCTGTTTCTTTCCCCAGGTTAGGAAAATTTTCAGCTATTATGTCTTCAAATATGTTATCTTCCTTTTTCTCTCTCTCTTCTCCTTCTGTGATCCCTATAATGCAAATGTTAGTACACTTGATGTTGTTCCAAAGGTCTTTTAATCTATTCTTATTTTATATATATATATTTCTGTTCAACTTAGGTGATTTCCACTACTCTGTCTTCCAGATTGCTGATCCATTCTTTTGGATCAATTCCATTCTTTCATCTGATCTACTTATGATTCTCTCTAGTGTATTTTTTATTTCAGTTATTGTACTTTTCAGCTCTGATTGGTTCTTTTTTATATTTTGTAAGTGTTTGTTGAAGTTTTCATTATTCTGACTGGTATGTGGAGAACAGATGTAGGAAGGCAAGGATAGAAACTGGGACAACAGTAGGAGACTATAGCAATAGTCCAAAAAGACCATGAGAACTGGCTTGAGACAAGATGGTAATTATACAGAAATTTGAGAAGTCATTTGATTCTAGTCATATTTTGAAGTTATGGCCAAAAGGATTTGCTTATGGATTAGATGTGAGTGAGAGATGCACAGAGGAGTGAATGACACTAAGAGAATTGGGCCTGAAGTTAGGAGAATGGAGTTTCCATTTACCAAGAAACTCTATGAGAGGGGCAGTTTTGTAGTCTAGAGGGGAGACAAGTGACCAATTAAGAACAGATTTTGCAGAAGCAGTTGGGCATGTGGATTTAGTACTCAGGGAAGCGATTTTCTGGCCGTCAACAGGAATAACAAAAAAATAGGTAGAATGTGAAGCCTTGAGAGTGGATGAGAAGCACAAGGAAGTTATGTAAACTGAGAAGGAAAGAAAAGGGAAAGGAAAGAAAGGAAAGGAAAAAGATCTAAGAAATGATCCTTGAGGCATTCTAATTTTTAGAGATTTGGAAAATAGGGCAGAAAGATCAGCCAGTAATATAGGGGAGAAAACAAGAGGAAGTAGGATCACAGAAACCAAAAAAAATTATTTCAGGAAAGTAGTAGTGATCAACTATGCCACATACTAGTAAGTCAAATATTGTAGGGTTTTTAGTGTGGAGGTTGTTGGTGACTTTGATAGCTATTAGAGCAGATTGGTGAGAATTGAAGCATGGGAGTGAGTTCAAGAGAAAATGAATATTGGAAATATGGAAATGGTTAGTAAGTAGAGTTAACTTTTTAAAAACTTTGCTAATAAAGGAAGCAGATAAATGGAAGGGATGATGGCTGATGGGGGATGTGGGAATGAGGTCTACTGCACAGATGGAGGAATCAACCTTGAATAGGAGGAGCAAACTTTCCTTCCTAGCATCAAAAGGGGAGGCAGAGGATATGAATTTGACACATGCAATTTAATAGAGGTGATGATGGAAGCTTATGCAAGCTTCTTCTGATCTCTTTTATCATCTCAGTGAAATATGAATCATGGTCATCAGTGTACGTGAAAAGGAACAAGGGGGTGATGGAGGTTTAAGGATTATGCACAGGGTTCCTAAATCTTCAATTGGCATACACTTTTGCCCCCAAAGAAGCCTTTTTTTTTCTAGTTTAAGAAAAACTAATATGGGAATAGTACTAGGTAGCTTGAAAAACCTTCAAGGGCTCCCCTTTGCTCCTTAACTACCACCTACATTTAAATCGCCTACCAGCCCCTTAATGGACTGGCTCCTTCCTCCCTCTCCAGCATCATGTCATCTTATACCTCTGATGCTCACCCTTGTTTCAAGCCAGACTGACCCTGGGATAAGATATGTTCCTTCTTGTTATCAAGACCTCTGTCCATGCTATTACCTATTCTCTAAAAGCCTCAGCCTTGCCTAATTAATCTACTCATCCTTTTCATCTCAATTCAAACGTTATCTCTTCAGGTAGTTTACTTCTTAACCACCTCCACTATCGTCCCACTCCTATGAGTAGATTAGATCTATCTGATATATTCCTTGTTGGCTATTTTGTTTCTTACCCTGAGTCCTTATAATTTATAATTCTTTATTTTCTCAAGAAGTATCTGTCTCCTCCTATGATTTCTAAGGGAGAACTGTCCATGTGTGTTGTGCTCAATTCTGAGGTCTCTGGCTTGGAGAGTGCTTTGTGGTTACCCTTATTGACCTCTCTTATCTGGAAGGAAGCTTGAATATCAGCTCAGCTTCTATACTTCCACCTACTTTGTTCACTCCTGGGAAAAGATTTCAATCAGGCAGGTCAGGCTGGGGAAAGAGACTCTTATATGAATGGCATCCTGCCTGTAGATTCCATAAAGCTACGTATAGATGCATTTTCAGTCTTCCTTGTTAAGCATCACTATCCAGGTAGCTAAGAGGGTCAGACAAATAGAGAAACTGTCTTTGTATAGTTTTCTTACTGATATAGTTCTAGTCAGCTATGTTCTTAGCAGTACCTCTTCCTTTTCCAAATAAAGTGGAAAGTGGCAAAACAAAAAAAAATGTATTTTGCTACACCCATTCATCTAATTATCTCATCCTATAAAAGGTAGGGGGCGTAATTGTAGTTTCTGTAGTATATTTAATTTTTATTAAAAATTATCTTTGGATAATTGTTTAAACCACAAAGCATGCATAGTAACACTGGGTTTACAAAGTATATCTAAATGCATTGAAAGAATGTGAACTGGAGGTGAAAACTCAGAAAAAAATAATAGCAAACATTTATGGCACTCTTACTATATACAGACAATGTTTTAAGCATTACTGTAGTTAATATTTCATAGGAAACCTTGGCAAGTAGGTACTACAATTAACCACATTTGATAAAAGATGAAAATGAGGCATGGGATAGATCAAGAAACTTGTCCAAGATCACACAATCACTAAATAATGAAGGTGGGATTTAAAGACCTTACACCAGAGGCGTCCCAATTTTTTAAAAATTGTTGTTCATTGTGTCCTTAGCATTCAACTAATTTTCTCATGGTGCCAAAAGAAAAGGAATGCACAGTTTCATTGGTTAAGTAGTGATGTCTAAGAATTTTAGTAAGAATTTATGTCCTTTGAACTTAGTAGCCACTTAAGAAATAGTAAACATAAATTGAAAGAAAAAATATTTTTATTTCATTCTTACATAACTGTAATTACCTGCTAATGAGGTGTGTATACCTGTTGGGCATTGCATAGCCTCTCAAAGCTTAGAATTCAGTTGGCTATGACCACCCGAATTTCTGCTCTACATTGATTTTCATGTGGTGTTTAATTTTTATCTCAGCAACCTTCAGAAAGGCTTCACAAAGTTATGTCACCAGAAGTAGTGTGATCTAATTCTGAAACTGTGAACACCCTGGAGCTAATAGTGCTGGAGGTGTCCAGAAGATGCAACTGTGTTTCCCTGGGATATTTAACATATCCCATGGTGACCCTGTGATACTCGTGGCACCCTGACATGCATTAGTGCAAAGTTTAGGAAACACAACCTTGTTCATAGCCTTGTCGCTTCATAGCCTCCTATTAAGTGCTGTCTGCAAAGAACAAGGTATATAATACTGGGAGTTCCAAGGACTAAATATACAGTCCTTAGTTTCAGGTTAGAAGAAGCTAAGAGTGAGTCTAAGGCATAGACATGGTAAAAATGGGGAAATGATGAGAATGGTGCAACATAAAGAGCATAGACTTACAAATAAGACAGCCCTAAATTTGCACTGAGGCTCAATGATTCTAATGCTGCTCTAAGCAAAAATGTGTGCCAATTCTTGCCACATCTTAGAGGCACAAAAAAAGATTTCTGTTAATAGAATGAAATTAAGTGATAAAAGTCAAATAAAAATTATAGACAATAATTGATATCCTGTCATTTTCACCTCAGTAATAATTCCTAAATTCATTCCATTTTTTGCCTTTCCACCATAGTTACTTAAACCAAACATTGATTACTTGCTGCTTATTTAGGAATGGAATTCTGGCATCCTAGGAACCCAGAACATAGTTTTTACTAAAATGGTACTTAAAGTGTCTTCTGCAGACTCTTATCACTTTGGAAAAAGTTTGTTATTAGTCTGCAACACAATAAGGGCAGAAACTGATGTAAGAATTTAGAAACATTTTAAAGCAATTTGGCAAAGTAATTTAATTCCTGCTTAATTTAATAATTAAAATATGAGGTTTGCATTTTGTCAGCTTTTTTAGATCTAATTTACCTAGTAATTCTTTTTTATTATATTTTACAGAAGTATTTGTCTACAGCAGATTGAACATGAAAGGATGGAACAAAAATGGTTTCTCCATCACAGCTAGTTTGAGAAGCACTGGTCTAGAAGTGGTGCATTGGGTGGACATGTTTCCTTGGCCCTGTGGACTCCTGATCCCATGGGGAGGGACATGAATGGGAGAGGGCTGGATAGGGGTCCTCCAAAGAAATAGACCCATGATAGGTCCCCAGAAGCCCAGGTCTACATGCTGTACTGATTACAATCATTAACCCACAATGAATAACATAACAGAGAGAGATAACTCATTTCATTTCTCTTCCCAGCTCCTAGTACCATAACTGATGCATTAAAGGCACTAAATAAGTGATATTTGAATGAACAAAGCATTAAATACAGTGACGAAAATGATGATGATTATGATGGTAATGACAATTTCTATCATTTATTTCATTTGTGCCCTGTTCCAGGAGCTATGTTAGATACTTTATATAGATTATCTCTAATCATGACCAGAACCACGAAGATAGGTATTATACTCTCTGCTGAGAGACGAAATCTCTATTTTATAATTTTGAAGAGAGTATGCACTTTGTAGCTTGGGCTTGGGAAAATGGAAAGGTGGCTTTATTGAAAGAAATGAGATTTGAACTGAGTTGTAAAGGATGAGCAGAACTGTTGGAAGCAGAGAGAAAGAAATACCATGGCCTATGTGGGAGAATTGTACAGACCAAAGAATGCGAGATACAAAGCACCCTCAGGGTGAGATGGATAAGAAACATATGAAGAGTCCAAATATAAGACACTAAGGACTGTGGAGCATGCGATCTTAGTAAATAGGGTATGTTCCACTTAAAAGTATTTCACATTTATTAAAAGCAAAACAACACCACCACCAACATAAACAAAATTAAAACACTGTGCCATTAAACCAATTATTTTACTGGCTTGGTGCAGTGCTGAGTTTCTGATTCATTATATCACTTCAGAACGGGCTTTCCTTACTTCTAATCTATATCTTTTATAACACCCTGTTTTAATTCCCCATGCAAAATGTATCACTATGTTATATACTAATACACAGTATTTTTCTGGGCATGTATTTATGTATTTTTGTCATTCTCTGCTTACTAGGCTTTAAAATTCATGTAATCGAGGTCCTTGCCTATCTTTTTTATTAGTAATGAATACCTGACACCTAAAACTATATCTAGCACATACTTGATGTATGAACTATTTTGCTATGTAATAAACTACCGATACTTAGCAACAAATACACTTAGTGGTTTAAAACATTATATTATTGGGCTTCCCTGGTGGCGCAGTGGTTGAGAGTCCGCCTGCCGATGCAGGGGACGCGGGTTTGTGCCCCGGTCCGGGAGGATCCCACGTGCTGCGGAGCGGCTGGGCCCGTGAGCCATGGCCGCTGAGCCTGCGCGTCCGGAGCCTGTGCTCCGCAACGGGAGAGGCCACAACAGTGAGAGGCCCGTGTACCGCAAAACAAACAAACAAACAAACAAAAAAACACATTATATTATTATCACAATTTCGGGGGTATAGTGGGCAGTTCCTCTGCTGGTTTCACCTAGGCTTACTCCTGTGGTTGTAACGTCACCTCAGCTGGAAGATCCAAGTTGATCTCACTCATGCTTGGCAGTTGGTACTGGGTGTCAGCTAGGATGCCTCCTATCTCCTCCACATGGTCTCTTATCCTCCATTGGCTTAGACTGGCTTCCTTATGTGGTTTTCCCTTGGCCACACTCCAAGAGGGTGAAGACAGAATCTGTGAAGCCTCTGTAGTCCAGCCTTAGAAGCTGTGCACTATTACTTCCACTGCTGGATTGATTACAGTAAGTCATGCCACCAGTCCAGATTCAGGGAGTGGGGAAACCAACTCTAATTCTTAATGCAAGAAACTGAAAAATGTTGTGGATATGTTTTTAATGAATCACATTTGAGGTTCGATAAGAATGCATTATACAAATGAATAAATAGTGTGATTAAAGGCACAGAGAGGAAAGAATACAGCATATTCCTTAGTTTATAAGCAATGGGTAGTCATGTGGATTCTTGAATATGAGGTGACATGATCAAAGTGAAGTTTCAGGAAGATTAATCTGCCTGTGCCTATAGGAGGAAATAAACTAGAGACAAACTAGATGCCGGAAAATCATTTGAAGCCTGCCACGGTAAACCAAAAGTAATGAAATGAGGAAACGGAGATTCATCGTAAACTCTTCTCCTGTTTCCCATTTACTTGTTTGGGGTTTCCAGCAATGCATGAAGGTAGCTGGCACAATGCAAAAGGGTGGTTTGCTTAAGGACAGATGCATGGGACCTGCTAGCGGACGGCAGGAGGATAAATAGAATGAACCTGGAAAGGAATTAGGATGGTATTGATATCTGAGTGGTTCCAGCCAGTTGTCCATATATTTACTGGTTCATTTGAATTTATTGGCAATTTGAGGTAGTTTGAGTAATTCAAAGTAGAATGTGAGATCTGTTCTTTGGGGAAAAAATTTCCTTAGGATATTTTTTTAACTTCCAAAGACATTACATTTAGAGGTGGCACTTTGTGTACTGAAGTAAACTTGAGGCCTCGTGGCCATTTACTTAGAACTGACTGATACAAAAGAAATAGAAATATTAACAGACACAGCATTTCAATTCTCCCTAGGGACATTCCAGCTCAGCATCTTCTAACGCTGCTAAAAGATGAAGAAGCTCATATATCTCAAGGCGTTTTTATTCTGGATGGTTATGCTTCTCCTGTTCAAACATAGGTTTGAAAAACATTCCACTTTTAGGGATGCTTTCCTTTAGAAAAAACTATTATTTTCTTTCTTAGAAAGGCAATAGGGAGAGAATTCAAGCTTAACAGAAATCAAGTCATAAATTTATCTGGAGAATGCTGACTTTTATACTTCACCATAAGAAAGAAGAATTGATGGAAATGTACCCGATTCCTATGTAGAAATGTTCTCTTTCAGAGTCTGAAAAGGTATATCATTTAAAAAATTTGCACAATTTTAATTTGTACAAATCTAATTTTTTAAATGATGTACAATGAACAAAGTATAAAATCTCAACTGCAACACATTGAATAGCTACCTAGCAGTTAAAATCTTTTATATAATTGTGATTTCTTTGACAGCTAAAAAATAATAAACAACAATGGGAATTTTCAATAAACTTTAGTTAAATCAGCTTTTACCAAACAAAGGTCCTTAAACTTACAGGTATAAGAATGTGAAGTTGGCCTATCTTTTATGTATTACTCATAATGCAATTTAATTCTAGCTCTAACTTTTTGTAAGAATTTTTGTTGTAAGTACATTTTGACCTTCAGTAATGAAAATAAAGATTCAGGATTCAGATACTCTTCTCTCAATTCCAACTGCCAATTATACTTTTACCTGGTTGGAAGGGAGAGTTTTTTGTTTTTCATTTTATTCTGAGAAGCTTAGGCCAATGTGTCTATAAGTTTGGTCTGCTGAAAATCTATGTCAAAATCGTCAGTGGCCCAAATTCAAATGTGCAAAATCAGAATCTTTGAAAGTGTGTTTTTTGGATCTTTATTTTAAATAAGTTACTTAGGTGATTATTTTGAACAATAAAGTTTAGACATTTGCTCTAGATTTGGCTCCCAAGAAAGTTGCTTGTTACAGTCTTGAGTAGGTAGGTAGTAGTTTCTCCTTTGAAATAAAATAGGAGTCACCTAAATATTTTACAAATACTTATTGGCTGCTTTCTTTATGCTAGAAAATGTTCAAGGTGCTGGAAATACAGTAGCTAATCAAATTGATTCTTTGCCTTCAGAGAGCTCTAGATCTAGAGAGATAATTCAGTTACAACACAATCAGAAATATACCAGGAGACATGTTATGACACAATATCATGAGAACTTCAGAGAAGAGTGGGTGTAGGGGCATTAGGAAAGGTTTTCTGGAGGAATTTACATCACAGCATAGTCTTAAAGGATAAAGTGTGGGGAGCTTCACATAGATGTGAGAGAGATCATGGTGTTTTCAGATACTGCAATTTGTTCTTTATTACTGCACCAGAAAATAAAAGTGGAAATGCAAGATAAAGCTGAAGGGATCTACTGAAGTAACTTGTGAAATTTCTTGTTCTATTTTTTAAAATAAATTTTATTTGGCTAAACTCATTTAGCCAATAGACCCTATATGAGGTGAACTAATATTAGCCAGCTAGACTGGACGTCTGTATTCCTAGAGAAAATGGTTAGTATTACTGTCAGAAACAGGTTGCTAAAGTGAGAATCCCATTCTATAGGAACAGAGAATAACCTTGTTTCTAAAATAAATCTTTCCGTATATAAAATAAGCTCACTGCCAAAAAATGGAATCTTTAAGACTTGCACAATTTAGAAAATAATCATGCTTGACTGCTATCTTCATCTCATACCTCACGTACACTCTCTCAACAAATCTTGTTGGCTCTACCTTCAAAATACATACAGAACTTGACTACATTTCACCATGTGCTTTAACCACCATCTTGGCCCAAGCCCCAATTCTCTTTCCTGTTCTGTAGTTGAATATGAGCTGACTGGCTTTTTTGCCTTTACCCTTGCCTGCTTACAATTTGTTCTCCATACAGAAACTAGGATAAAGCTAAGGTAGGACTTCTGTTATGTAGTGCAATCAAGGAGGAAAGTTTTTGGCTCTCAACTGATCCATGTAAGGATCTTTTGTTATTCCTTTCCCCAGTTTTGATGGTAAATGTACAAATGTAGCAGGCATGGCCTAAGAAGAGCATGGTGACAAGGGCGCAGACCCTTAACAAGTGTCTGTGTCACCCCACTAGGTAAATTACCCAGATTAACAAAGTGATGGACGAAATCCGAGGGGAATCTAGAAGCGGTAATAAAGGAGGAAACACTGAGAATCAGCTGTGACCTTATGGCCAGCTCCTTCTGTGAGGGTTATATTTTTTTTCCACAAACCTTCTGTCTCATAAGTTCCCCCTACCTCCATCAAAGAGGCTCAAGCATCCTGGAGAAGTTGCTTCTAGAACTTATACAAATAGATCTAAGTGACATAAGGGTGGACTGTAGTGGGTGATGTGCTATGAAATCCAGGTGTGCTTTCAGACCAAAGAAATTATTCTCCTGGGAAACTGCTGTTGTCTTAAGCCCTCAGCTATCAACCTTCTCTGGGATTTTTATCTTGTCTGAACCTCAGCTGAATCATCACCAAATATTAATGATACCAAGATATTTCATTTGCTTCCTAACAATCAGGGAAGGATACAGAATTAAAAAAACTCTTATATGCGCTTAGTCTGATCTTCTTCAAGGACCCTAAGTCTAAGGTGTACCAAAGCCTAAGAAAACTCTTTCAAAACACATTGATAGGTGTTTATGTCTTAGAAATACTTAATTTCTTCTTCTCAGATAACAAAAAGACCTAGTCTCTGAAAAGAGTAAGTAGAAATAACCAGCAGGAAGAAGGATCCACTCATATTTCTGCTACTACTGCTTTTGCCCTTGAAGATACAAGTAATATCAGGCAGGTGCTATTCTCTCTACAAGTGGGGTGACCTTTCCTAAGCTGAATGCTTGAAATAAAACACATTTTGTCATGACCTGTACTTCCAAGATACACTTTTGTTTCTGGCCTGACAAAAATGGCACTATGTCTTATTCATTTTTGTTGTTTGTTCTTTAATTGACCGCTATCTTATAATTTAAAAAATAAAGGTAGAACCCCCCAAAATAAAGAAAGAATGTTTAAGGTAATAATAGCATCATCAGAAACATTCTATAGTGAGTAAGAAGATTAATGTAATACCCATCCTTCTTAAAAGCTCCAACTTTACCAAGACATTTGACTCCACACATATGGGTAAGCATATGGTTTTCCTTTTTATTTTTCCTGAATGTTGCAACACTTTTCTAAGCTGAAGTGAATTTGAAATCATGAACATGAACATTGTCTCTTTCTGCACATGAAAAAAAAATGTATATAAATGTTCAGTAGAAGATATTTTAAATCAGGAGAAAATATTTTAAATCAGGAGAAGATATTTTAAATCAGGAGAAGATATTTTAAATCAGTCTTCCCTGCTTTAAAAACAAACAAAAAAAAACTTTTTTGGCTATTAACCACTTAATAGTCATTTGCAAAATACTAATGATAAAAAGCTTAGCCTAGTTTGGAGCACTGAATACAACCATATTTTGATTTCTTGGTTTATTTACTCTCATACTAACTTATCTTTTTGTATTCTAAATTTTGAAAATTTCGAGACATTCAGTAAAGGTTGTAAAATTTCAAGACATTCAGTTCACAGTAAAGGTAAGTCAGAATATAAAAGCAGAAAAACCCTCACCTTGCATATCCAAAAGATCAATAGGTTTTAATTATGTAATTTTGATTAATTTACTCTCTGGACCTCACATTTGTTATGTATAAAAATACTTTACCTAATAGGAATTTCAACTTAGAGTTTTGGATCCTATGAACATTAAAAGTCTTTTATGCTTACTCAATAAACATAACTAAAGTATCCCAGTGTAAAATCTGTATAAACTCCAAGGGAATTAAAAAATAAATAGAATTAGATAAAAGTGAACATTACAGTGCATTCTGTTGTTTCTTTACAATGTTTAAGCTACAGAGATTCAGAATGTCCTAGTGAAAATTCTATTTACCTATTTATTCCTCTAATGGGATATTAATAAATGTGTCAGACACTTCTTTGTACTGGTCATGATTTTGTTAGATCTTGGAGAGAAAAATATGAATTGCTTGTCACAGGCTTCCAAACTAGAAATATTATGCGATAGACTGATAACAGTTAGTTGCCCCTCAATGTGACTTTCTTCCGTAATAATAAAATTTACGACACTTAAAATAACAAACAAATGTATCAACCTTCCTTGCAGCAAGACTTAGATATGTGATTAATTGTCAATTATCAGGTAAATCCTCAAGCTGCAGTCTTAATTTTTGACTCCTTCCCAAAAGATCAATAGAATATCACTTGGATATTGGAAAATTGGAAAATGGAAGCAAGGCTGGTATATATCTTCTTTTTCTTAGTCTTGGTAACATTAGTAACTGACTTTCTAAATCAAAAGTAGTGTTTCAAAATAAAGAAATAACTTGCATGAAGCCAAACCTCTGTCTTGACTCTCAGGCATCCTTGAGGAGAGTACAAAGCCTGGCTACACTCAGGGTATTTCCTGCTTTCTTTGGTCAGGAACTTTCAATAAACAAGTACCTTTCTTCTCACATTAGTATTACTTATAAGGGAACTTGTCAGTAAAAGGTGGCAGCCAAATTCCTTCAGGAAATAACAGTCCAGTAGAGTTGCTGTGGGAGCAGTCAATGTATTTTATTTCTGCCCTTCTCACATCTGCAATCCCAGTCACACATTTTACCAAGTTAAATCTTAAGAAAATAGTCAATTAGATTCCAAACTTAATTAAATCTTAAATTTTTAGTGTGGCTCGCCATGCATATGAATGGGTTAAGGTGAAGTGGAAAATGGATTCTTCTTCCATTTTCTCATTCTTCTCTCTTCTCCTACAATATTTTCCTTTGACTGAGTGCCCATCTTTAGGACTCAATGGTGTGGGTTACCTTGCCTGATTATAGCCATCCAGTGGTGCACATCTTCCTTCTTTCTTGGGTTTCTGCTCTTTCCTCATAACTCCATTTCTTCAGTTCCCTGTGTGTCTACACGTGTTCACACATGGGTGTGCACATTCAAACAGAACGATCTGTTTACTCTGGAAAGAGTCAGAGCACCATATTTGCCAATGTGAGATCATAGGAATAACTTTTGCTGATGGCTTCCACATGTTGGTTACTTGAATTCTAGTTGAACCAATGTGTGCAATCTCTCAATTCCCACATATGCTGAGCAAGGCTCTTATTTAGAAGGCAGGGGAATTGCCAAGTGTCTGATGACAGCATTCTGTGAAATGTTGCTTTATCTGAAAGAAAATGTGTCCTTAAACAATCTGAGATCTCCTATTGTTAAGCTAGTCATATGTGAAAGTAACTTGGAATCATAATAACTTTTCCAGATTTCTTGGGTTAGTAATAACCAAAATTGAATAAAGAAAAAAAATCCCATGATATAAATAATTATATCATATTTCCTTAGAGAAAAAGGTTAATGAGATTCACAAGGCATTAATAGGAATAATTCATAGGCAGAATCCTATTTTAAGTTTTATTATATTTGTCTCTATTTCTTGAGTAACATGGCCATTTTTTGTTTATGAATGGTCAGGAAGTGGTAATTTTGAATTTTCATACATTTCTTCAATTGGATTTACCTAGGTTTTGTCATGGGCCATACTGAGATTGTCTATTTTTGTCTATTGTTATGTTATCCGTAATCTACTTCATTCAGTTCTTTACCCCAGCAATAAGGTGGTGTATTTCAAAGTGGAACATTATCTACATATGTTAGATAATGTTGAATTGGAATCTTTGGTGTTTTCTTGGTTAAGAATAATACTATGGAAATGCAGAGCAACATATCCTGGCTGGCTCTATCTAACTTTCTCTTCAGGATTTTTTACTGAACTTTCCATTGATTTTTTTTAAAATGATATTCAGTTTCTTTCTGCCTTACAACATCTCCTGATAACTCAGCTCACTGAACTTTTTTAGCACTTGATCTTACCACTGATAGGTAAATCCTGTTATGTGTCCTTGACCTTTATCTGTCAAGGTTGTGCCAAGTTCTATTTGAATAAATTAGTTCACAGAAAATTGAGGTCATTATTTGAAGTGATGTGATTGTAATATTTGAGGATGAGTATCATTTATAGTAAGACAATACAAGTTTTTCTAAATAGAAATAACAAATTTTGGACTCTGGATAATAGAAAGAATGAGGTCAACTTAGGCTGCTGTGATCTTGGGCTGTGAGTTTGAATATCTATCTCCCTGTCTCTTGAAATAACAATACAGAGATTTTGAGCATATGATGAAACAAAGTGAAATCTATATTTTGCAGTGAATACAGAAGCTAACATGGCGGGCACTTTTAGGAATTAAAAATAGTTAAACCTGGAAATCATTAAGAAAAGCAGCTCCTATGACGAAACCAGTTATTTGTGAACTCAACCAATCCACAAATTTCCCCTGTGTCACTAAAATTAGACTATGAAAAGTATATCCATGCCCAGAACAGAGTCAATACATATATTCATTAATATGTCCCTTATGATAAAGATAATTCTTAGATTTCTTGTGATCTCAATGATACTGATGAACAGAGGCAATGTGAGTACAGTGAATGAGGCTTTGGCTGCATAGGCTGAGTTAATCTTGTGGATGGGCAACAATTCAGTCTGGCATGAACCTCCTGTTGATCCATTTACCCAACAGTAACAATATTAAGATCATAAAGGTCATCCCTATAGTACAAAGACAGCAGGAATCATGTGAACAGACATCCAGCACAGACAACAGAAGAGTACTAGTTCTAAGTAACTAGGCATATTATTGGGTTCTTAGTCTAACTCAAATCTCAGCATAGCAAATACACTATGGTAATTATGTAATTCTCATGCAAATTAATACTAATGCTATTTACTAACACTAATGACAAAGATAATACTAATAATGCCACTTTGATTACCTTAGTCAATAACTTTGTTCATAAAATTAATTATTTTCTTAGGGTAAATTCTTAGATATAGAATTGCTACATAAAAAAAAAAAATCTGTGTATCCTTAGCAATGTTGATACATTCCAGGTGGATGCCTGTTTATCCCAATGTCTTGTAACAATAATTTTCCTTTATTGCTTAACTCACTTTCCCATTATTTTGTTTTCGTTATTATTTAAAACTGAAAGTAACTTGACCCAGACCTTACTTTTAGCTTCAAGTTTTAGGCATCAATAGCAAATCTGGATGCAAATATTCTCAGTGTTCACTGTAAAGTTCTGATACCCGTAGCATTCTCCTATTTATCTAAGTGAAATATCGATAATATGGGGTAGAATATAATAGGTGTCTTGAGGGAGATATGATGATTTAAAATGTCCACAGAGTTTTTCAAATTTTTATGGAGACTTGGTAATGTAGGAAAGAATACAGTGTGGAATGAAAAAGCTGAAATTCCATGGTAAATCTTGTCTCTTCCAGATATTACTCACAGACCCTCACTGTGTTGAAATAGGGTTTGTGAAGATCATTTTCCCTTTGCTATTCTTCCTCATGCTTGCCTCATGCTCTACAGGAGAAAACACGCATAGTCCAGATCATGCAGCCTCCAGTGAAATGTAACACATTTTGGTTGTTTAAGGAAGTATTGTGTGGTGAGATTGGGCTGTTTTTGGTTTGCTTATTTTAATGTCAGATGCTTTAATTACAGATTAGGGGATGGAGGGAGAATATAGAATTTCAGACTAGACATACAAGTTTACTATAATCCCTGATAAAGTTATGAATATTGTATGTGGTTTCATTATTAGCAGTTAAAACATTTTTACCACACTAATCTCCATTTTTCAAATATTATTTTAATTTCTGTTATTAGGTATCTACCATGGGAATGGAAAAAATGTTCCTATCCTAGGTCTATTTCATTAAGTGGGCTTTCTCCACAAGGTTTACGATTTGTTTAAATTTTTACATGGCTTAGGCTGACTCTTAATCATTTCCTCTGATAATTAGCTACTGAACAGAATGCTACCTCTCTATGATATTAGGAATATTATGGTTTAAAAGCTGCTAAATATTTCTTGCTCTTGGGACTTCAACAGAATGAAATGATCTAGGTTATAAATGTATTTCTCAGAGTTTGCTTGAGTTTGTCTGGAGTCCTGTCTGAATTTTAGCAGCAAGGTAATGCAATGCAAGACAAGTTATCAGCTACATGAAGGACTGGTTAGAGTGTTTACCAAATCTTTAAGAGAGAGAATTAGAGTCTTTGCTTAGATTTTCTATTTCATGTAGTCTGTGGGAAAGTTGAATATACTTTCTGATGAGCATACACTAGGCCAGAAAGGAAAGGCATTCCATGTTAACATTGACAAATAGGGGCTATAGATGCCCTGATGAGGGCTGGAGCTGAAGGAAAGGGTTTGATTTTCATATGCGGGTTAATACCATTTCCTGGAATGCATTTTATTATTTTCATATTAACATTTATGATTTTTGATCCTAACAAATATGTTTCAGTTGTTTACTTATACACATGTGTGTGCACACCCACACGTGCACACACACACACGCACACACACACACACTCACTCATTCCCTTGCCTGTTCAGTACATATTTGTTAATCACCTTCTCCTCTAATTCCTTTAGACAGAAAAAGAAAGAAGTTTTAAATAAAGAATGGGAAATGGTGCTGCAATTCTTTGTCACAGACATGACATTAGGTCCTCTAGAATTTCTCCCACTCCTGGCACCCTATGCACACTTCTGTTATGTGGCACTTATGATACCACATTTTGTTTACTTCTTTTCTATTTCCCATTTAAAAACATGAGATTTTTGAAAGCTGGGCCCGTATGCTTGATCTCCATAAGCACAGTGACTAATACACACTAGGGAATACACACTACAGACATTACATGTCTGATAGAATTACATGAAATTAATATTTTGAGAGTATACAAATGGCTCCACCTAAAATGAGCCCTCGTTCAGAAATAAGCGTGGTTCCAATCCTGAATGATTTATTCCAACACAATATGGAGAAGCAAGGATGACTTAATTATATTTCATTTGACTTATTCAGGATAAGGAGCTTTGGCTCAGTTGTCTGACTTATAAGGAGGAAGTGGACCAAAAAATGATGTAACTACTCTAATTGATTTTGTAAAGAGAGACATTCTAAGACCACTTTCTTTTGTTTGATTCTTTGCAGAGGCCAGTGCAAATGGGTACAACAGAAATTTAAAATAAACCCAGAGGTTGGACATGACATATGGTGATAAGGGTAAAATTGTTTATCCAATTCAAGACATGGGGACTGAGACAAATATTCAAGCTGTGTGCTTTATGGAAACTTCCCTGGAAAAGCACTATATCGCTGTTAGTTATGGAGGACAATCAATCTCACTCAACATGATGTAGTTGCTAATGTACCAAAAAATATCATTAAAAGGTGAAAACCCTTTCAATGATTGTAGCTATGAACCCAATCTGAAGATAATTTTATGATAATTGCTAAGGTATATGGAAAAGTGACTTAATTTACTTTTACAGAATAATGACTAATGAACAGAGGATAGCCAAAGAAAAGAATGAGCATATACATCTATGTCAGGATATCTGCATTGACATCAATTTCTGCCATTAACAGACTATAATCCTGGATAAGATATTTAGCCAATCATTTTTTCCATTTTCTTTATCTGGAAAAAAGAAGTTGGCTCAGATTAGCTTCTATGAATGGTTTTCTGAAGAACATAGTTATTATAAAATGCTTAGAGATATAATACAAATGAATTTTCTGGTTAAGAAAGTTAAACACTTCATATACTGCAGGATCACCTGCAACCTTTATATGCTAACATGAAGTATGTCTCCCTAAGGCAGAGACTATAGTATGTAGTTGCAAAATTTAATGATTCTATCTGGTGCTAAGCTAGACCTGGTTACTTTTCAAACCTAGTTAATCTAATTGTATACATTTATGTAAAGAAGTATTAGGCTTTCAAAGAGGCTTGCAGACCTCAAAAGCTTGCATGAGTGGAAATCACCTTTCACCTACACTTTCAAAGCAATAGGGTGGCATCTCCATTTATTAATAGCAATCTAGAAAGGTAAAATACTTTCTTATTACATGTGTCCAGTACCTTAATAACCTATATTAATAAGCTAAGGGTAAGATTAGGGTAGGGTTATTTCTTGAAGGTATTAAGAATTAAATTACTGGAGCATTTTTTTTTTATGTAATACAACTGGATGAGTTTTCTTTCCCTTGAAGTATCTTCAAGGCACTCAAATAGATCTCGGTTATTTTATTATAATCTGCAGCCAAATGTCCTTGCTCTCCAATCATATCATGAACTTTAGGAAATGAAAATGGCCAGAGTTGGTAATTTGGGACAAGGGAGATGTCTGAGAAGACGCAAATATATTGACAGGTGGTTTATGATTTAAGAAGGTACAGTTTTGTGTAGTCTAAAACTCAAAGTGTCCTTCTTCATGCACACTCAGCAATAAATAATTGTTGAACAATGGAATTTAATGTTGGCTACATAGTTAAAATGTTCAGAAAGGGTCTCCTTAAATTTTATTAATAAAAAATATAAATAACGGTTTTCTTTTTATGCCCTGACTTTAGTGCAGGGGGATATTTTGTAGCAAATATATTTCAAAGATATTTTATTCTCATTGATTTCATAGAGGATGTAGAGAATGATGGACTAAAAATAGAGACAAATAGTAACTAGTTAAACCCAGGGAAAACAACGGCCATGATATTACCTTGTATATAAAAACTATTGTCTAAGGAGGCCATTAGTCATTCTCAATTTATAATGTTTCATTTACAACAAGTATAGAATAGATTAAAATGAATTGTCACAGAAGAATTTTACATTAGATACTGAAAAAAATTGTAGAGTACAGTGATATTTCACTGAAGATTTAGAATCATTATTAATAATTAATATTTACTGAATGTCAACAAATTTCATGGCATTAGACCCCAAATCATAGGGGAACAAACTAACTCTGGTCAACTTTACACTTAGGAGAAATATTTAGTTCACAATGCTTGAATTATTATCTTCTCTGGAGCTTGAAGAAGGATCTAGATAAATTACAATTCTTCCCAGTTTTGACTCCACCATCCTTTTTTCTATGATTGGTGGTATTAGCCTCTGGTGAGCTATTTTCATTCCAAGTGAGTATATTCTTTCTAATAAAATTCCTCTTGCTTGTAGGGCAATTCTTCAAGCCTTCTCTGATTCTACAGAATGTTCTTAAGGAGGTTGTTCAACAGAAGCCATTTTTCTCCCCGAGTGCTGACTGATAGGGCCTCAAGAGCTATGCAGTCTTAAGATAACATTAGGAACATAAGACAAGTTATAGAAAATTGTGTAACAACAATGAAAATGATGGTCTCATAGTTTGGTTCTTTAATAGAAGCATCTCCACTTGACCTTTCTCACTACTCACTTAAGAGGTGGACTTTCCCAGCTTTAGTTTCATTAAATCTGTCCTACCTCATCTTCATCTCAGATTACATTGCAAAACATTATGAACCATTTGTTATTGCTTTAAGCTCAGTCATTAAAAAAATGAAAAATACTCAGTGACAAGGGTTTTTGAGTTGCTTGAATCTGGCAGAACTTGTATTGTCCTAATGAATTCAGAAAACTCACCTTTATGTCTTCACTTCAGGAAATCAGTGAGAAACTGGTTCTAGGAGAAGGAGAAGGGGCTGGCTCATCTTTGGGATTGACTGCTGCTTTCAATTGTGTTTTGGTTCAGACAGAAAGTTAACTCTGTCGTAAAAACAATACAATTTACTCCTTAATAATTGCAAATATGCCTGAAAAAGGCATGACTCTAAAATGCAACCACTTTCCAACAAGTAGACAGACTCAAAAATAGGAAAATCAACTTTACAGTAGTCTAGTCTTATGGAAATGTCAACTCAGAAGACAGGAACTATTGTTCAAAAAGTACTTTTAATATATTAGTACATTACGAGTTCTGGAGATGTGTTACCTAAAGCAACTATTGCAGTAAGCAAGTGACCTAAGAAATCACCATTGATAAGTAATTATTTGGGTTCCTTGGACAGCCAAGAGATTATAGTTACTAATCTTTGGTCTTATGAGGCCTCTTTAATTGCAAAGGAGCAAGCACCTTAAAGATTTCTTTAAGGTACAGAATGAACTAGGTTCTTAAAAAATAACAGTTCTAAAATTGTTACTAGGCAGGATGAGTAAATATTAAAATAATCCCTTGTATCCTCTAATCATGCATAGTTAGTAACCAAGCCTTCTAAAACAAAATAGAAATCCCAAACTGTAGTAAAGATAATGTTGCTAAATTTAAGTTTTCAGCACAGTCATTTCATCATACTTAGTAGATGTTCAATGATGTTTTTTAAAAACATTTTTAAAAACATTTAAAAATAATAATGTATTATATAGGTTCACTGAAAAAAAATATAGAAAAATATGAAAGGGAAAGAGCAATAATTTATAACATGATCACTGTCAAAGGTGGGCATTTTTATTTCCTTCTACTCTCTATGTATTATGCATCATTTTATAATGTCATAGTGCACATAAAACTGTGTAGCCTTCTTTCTCACTTATAATGATATCATAAGATTTTTATTCATTTATTTGAAACTTATAAGTATATTTTAATAGCTGCATAATATTCCATGGTATGGATATGCTATAATTTTCTTAAATGTTTCTTCTAGAAATGACCATTTATATTGGATGTATATAGTTTTAATTTATCTGTGTATAAATATTTGAAAAAAAATTATTATCCCCCCAGGATTTTATTCTTAGAAATTGAATTATTGGAACAAAAGATATAAACTCTTATGTTCTTTATTCAGTTATCTTTATTCAAAAAGAATATTTATTGCTGAACTTTAAGGTTATATCTAATTTTGAAAGTTTAGCAACTGAATTACTACAGTGTCCTGTTTTCACCAGTTGGAGATATTTTGTAAATAACTACTTATCAAAATTTTATATACAAGATGTTTTCTGGATTGTTTGATTACTGTTAATATCGTTAAACTTTTATAAATAAAACATTTTTAATATCGTTAGAAAGTAGCAAATTAATTCCTAATGCCACTTGGGTTATTATGCTTTAATTTCATGCAATAAAATTTAACTTGAAACTGAAACATTTAATGTATCTCCAAACAGTGATTTCTTTATTGGCTTCTTATTAATCCGAATTTGAGTATACCATAGCAAGTTTATTACGTAGGTAGTTAGTAATACCTCTTCATTTGGCACATGGGCTAACTTTATAGAACTGATTACAGTAGTGAGAAAACCTGGGAATGGCTAAACATTCAAGGCAAAATACAGCCTGAAGCTCATATCAATCAAGTTATCTACCTTCTCCTTGAGAAACATATTTACAGAAGACCTTAGTGCCAGTGAATAGCCAAGTATTCTTTCTATTTCTTACCGTGCTTTTTTGTTTTAATAATCAAAAATTTCTAAATTGCAAAAGAGAAAGTGGATATTTTCAATAGAGAGATGATAATTATTTTGGGATAATCCCATCTTTAGGTGTATTATTTTATTCTGGATGTACAGAATTCTAAGGAAGTCTAAGGGAGTCTTCTATCATCAAGTGAATAACTAAAAATTAAAGCACTTAAACTTAATGGCCTGGATATTTGTGTAACAAATATTGTTTTAACCATGAATTACCAATAAATCTGCATAATTTTCAATTTTCATTTTAAGGGACTATTAAAATTTTTTAAATGTTTTAGAAACTAAGTATTAAAACCAAGTCTACTGGGAGGATTCTGGGGAAATGACAGAAGAGGAAGCGCTGGGAATTTGTCTTCATACCTAGCCAACAATTCTACTGGCAGAATCTGTCCGATGTAACTATTTTGGAACTGTGGAATCTGGCTTGCAACTTCCAAGGGAAGGAACAAAATTATCGGTATTTGCAAACAGTATGATCTTTTATGTAGAAAACCCTAAAAGTTCAATGCACATATACACACAAAAAACAAACTCTTAGAACTAATAAATGAATTCAGCAAAGTAGCAGGTTACAAAGTCGACACACAAAAATCAGTTACATTTCTATACACAAGCAATGTGCAATCTGAAAAGAAAATTACAAAAACAATTCTATTTACAATGGCATCAATAAGAACACAATGTTTAGAAATTAACTTAATCAAGGAAGTGAAATAGCCTGGTAGGCTCAGAGGGTGGGTAAGGGATATATGAAGCCGAGCTGCCCGGTTGTACACAGACTAGATAGGCAACTTCATGCTGAATCCTGCAGATGCGTGAGAAATCAATTTTTATTGTTATATATTACTGAGATCTCCAGTGCTTTGTTATGCAGCATTAGCATTCCAATATACCTACTAGAGCATTTTTATTTTTCATGGCTCATTATACTCTGTGGCTCAGACACACAGAGACATGAGTCAGTCATGTTTGAGTACATTGAGTTTCTACAGGGCCAAGCCAACACACACATTTTTTGAATGAGCTTAATTGTGAAAGAACATAGGCATGAGAATGCCTCTTTCTCTTCCTTACTTGTCTTTATTTCCATTATTCTTGCCGAGATTTATGTTCTATTGGGATTCAGTTCTAGCACTGAAGTTTAATTCTTAAATAGCAATGCTTTAAGTAAGAAAACTGTTGAACATATGGACCTCTGGATCTCTTAGATTCATGGGAAATAAGCAAATGAGAGCTAAGACTGCTTTTGATGGATCAGCCTTGGAGTAAAGAAGCCAGAGAGAAGCTGGTCTTTCCTGAAGAACAGGAAGACCATAACAATGCATCTGATCATGAGCCACAACTCTACACTACTTTCTGAAACGGGATGAGGTGGTGATCTCCTGTAGCAGAATTGGAGTCCAGAAGTAATAAATATGGTCTCATTTGGCACCAACCACATCATCCCACCCAGAAGCTGAGGGTATGCTACCACGGGGCCAGTAGTGAGGGAACATGTGGCTAACAAATGTGATAGGACTATTAAATAGTTCATGAAACAAGCCACGAGAACCATGACTTATTGATAATTTGGTTCTTTGACAGTGGGAGGCGGATCACATTTCCAGGATTTTTTTTTAAATCAAGAGTTTTACTATGTAAAAATCTAACACCTTGAAATGATTTGTGCTCCCTACAATGTTGTTACTCTAAGCCTATAAAACTATCTCATGATAAATTGTAATTCAAATTTGAGGCATTTTCTTTTATAAATTGGCAAAATATTTGGTTAACATTTAAGAGAGGTAAGGAAGTATCATGACACTTGGCATTAGAGAGGCTGCAATTCAAATCCCAGATCTGTAATTTTCTATACCGAGTGCTCTGGGTCTATTACTTAACCTCTAAATCATCAGCTTTATCAGCTGAAAATGTATTCTGATACCATCTACCTCACAGGAATGTAGAATATGTAAGGATATAGAAAGAATTTAGCACACTGTATCACAATACTTCTAGAGTTTTCTTAAGTTTAATTAATCTTCTAGATTTAATACTTTACTATTTACTTAAAATCTAAGATGGGCTTAAGAGAAATGACTTCAAAACATGAGAATTTGTTTATGTTTTACCCTTCAATTTATGGATTATGTAGATTTCCTGTCAAAATGAAATCATGAATTATGAGAGTTCAGGATGGTGAGAATAAATGATAGTAATTGAAAATAAAAAGTTCTAATTCAGTATGTTAAAAGATAAACCCAGGCATGTTAAAAATGTTAAGAGTTTGAGCAAAAATTTATTCCATTTGGGCAGCACCAAACTCGCAGATGTTAGGAACACTCTACCAACAGGGAAGGAGTTCTACTGAGAAGACAAGGAAGTTATTTGATTGGCTTAAGTGGTTGCCTTATTTGGGAAAGCTTAACTGGCTATGATTTGTTATCTGTAGGTTTCATTTTCTTAAACCTTGAGGAGTTTATAGGCTTAGGTTTTGGTTTGCTTGTGTACATGCCAAGGCATTAGAACCACCTCAGTCTAATGGTCTCCTTGTTTAATTAACTGGTATATCCTTTTTCTTTAACTTTAAATGACATGTTTTTTTTTTCCCCGTGGCATTATTTTTATTTGCATCATATTATTTTCCTGTTGAATTTAGTTATTTTTTTTCCTTAGACCCTTCATGAATTTGATTTTTGGCCAGGAAGAAAACATGTCCATTGGCAGATTCCACCTACTTCCACCACCTTAAGCTAGTGTTAAAGAAGATGTCTGTTTTTTAGAAAAACATTTATTTGGTCACCAATATATCTTAGTTCAACAGCATTCATATTCAGAAGATGTACAGCACGCTAATCACGAAGAACAATATCGTTATCTGTTCTAGTGACTACAAGATAATTTATATCTAGTGATAGACACATTCAAAATTGCATTAATTATATTATTAACACTTTAATTAGGTTCAAATATACTTTCTTCATTTACAAAACAAACTGAAAAGATCCCCCAGCTCACTATCTCTTGCTATTTATTCCCCAGGAAGATTTATCAAATGCTATAAAAGCTATGAATTAGAATTAACTTGAGCTTTGTTTTCTTAGCTACTCTCTCCCCTCCCTACACCACCAATAAAATCTTAATAACAAAATAATTTCATGCATTATTTCCAATTACCTCCCTTTCATTTTCTGGTCTCATATTGAGACCAGTATGCAAACCAAGGAATTAGAAGCATGGAGCTAGCTATCACCTTCCCCCTGATCTCTTAGAAAAAAATCAACCCCATTCACAAGAGTTTTCTTTTGATATTGTAGTAATCATGACCAAATCACTGTGGCATTGCTGCTTGTGTCACTTGGGAAAGAAAACAGAAATGCTCTCTGCTAGTTAGATTTACATGACTTCCTTTAGAAAGAAGAGAATAATTTATTTTTAAATGAAGTGAGCATTAGCCTAGGGTTTATGATGGTAGCCAGGCACACAGATGGCTTCTTTGTTTATATTTACCTGATGTAACAGAGATAAAAAATGCAAGTGGAGTCCTGGATTCTACCCTCCCATTAATGCACTTTGAGGCTCTGGTCAGAAAATGACAGGTTGACCAGAAAAAAAATGAAAACACGTTTAATCTATAATATTTTGTAAAGGTCATATGGAAAAATAATGATGTTGTGAAAGTGACACTAGCTCTGAAGACCTGTTATAGCTATCAACAAGACCGTCAATTCAGGTATAAGACAATAAATATTTCTGGCTTCAAAGTCCTCATGATCTCTGAGATTTCTTCCACATCTACAGTTCTAGATTCTTACAATCACAAAGAAATGGGTTCTTGTCATATACTTTTAACTTACTGTGGAATTGTTTTCTTCTTTCAGGAGCTGAATATGATTCCATTTTCAAGAAACCTCTTACCTTTCATTATTTTTCTCATCTTTTCCTCTTGATTTGTGAAAGGATAAGCTGTATGAGGTCTGTTGTATGCTGAAGTGATTAAGAAACCAGATTCTGCAGTCAAAATTGCTAGACTTCATATCCAGGCTTTTCTGCACATTGTTATGTACTTTAGATGAGATACTTAGCTGTTCTGTTACTTAGCTTTTGTCAGAAGAAATGGGGATAATCATAGGGCCTACCTTCCAGGGTCTCTCAGCATTTTGCTTGTATCAGCACCTGGCACTTGGCACATAGTAAGTGTTCCATAGATACTAATGTTGTTTTGAGGGTAACCCCAGCCTAATGAATAATACCATGGAGTCCTCTTTTAAGAGAAAGTCTTTCTTAAGCACTCAAATAAAACTTTGGGTAACCATTCTTAACTTTGGGTAATCATCTATACCTGTACAAATAGAATTAAATTTCCCTTTTCTCCATCTGTGAGGACTTGGCCTCAGCACAGGTTGAAATGTGCAAAATTTTTTCTTGAGTTGATTTATCTGTCACTTACCACTCCACCTTCACAGATGTTATAGGGAAATTCTGGAGGCTGGGGTTCATTGTTCTTTGGTTTCCCTCTATTTTTACAAATCTCCTCAGCAAAATATGTATTAAAACTATGCTTTCCTAAGCATCTTTAAAAAAGACACAATATCATTTGTCATAAAAGGATTACAAATTAAAGCAACAATGAGCTGCCATTGTATACCTATTAAAATAGCTAAAATTTTAAAAAAAATGAAGAGGATGTAGGGTAATAGGAACTCTCATTCATTGCTGGTAGGAATTCAAAATAACACAGCCCTTTTGGAAGACAGTTTGCTAGATTTTTACAAACCTAAACATAGTCTTAGCATATGATCCAGCAGTTGTGCTCCTGGTTATATATTCAATTCAGCTGATACACAAAAATCTGCTTGTGAATGTTTTCAGCTGCTTTATTTATGATCACAGAAAACTGGAAACAAGATATCCTTCAGTTGATGAATGGATAAACTGTGGTACATCCATTCAATGGAATAGTATTCAGTGTTGAAGAGAAATGAGCTATCAAACTAAAATTAGGCATGGAAGAAACTTAAATGCATATTTCTAAGTGAATAAAAAAAGCAACATACTGTATGATTTCAATTACTTGACATTCCAGACAGGCAAAACTATTGAGACAGTAAAATGATTTGTGGTTGCCAGGGGCTAGCGGAGAGGGACAGGCATGAACAGGTGAAGCACAGGGGCAGTAAAATTATTCTGTATGATACCAGGATGGTGGATACATGACATTATGAATTTGTCAAAACTCACAGAACTTTACAACACAAAGAGTAAACTGTTAATATATGCAAATTTTTGACATATATACACTAATACGTATAAAATGGATAACTGATAAGAACCTGCTGTATAAAAAAATAAATAAAACAAAATTCAAAAATAAAAAAAAAACAATCATTCAGGAAGTCAGGGGATCCCAGGAAGATATGTGGACATGATAAGAGAATCTAACTGTACTTCAAATGTATGAGACAACCTCACTGAAGGCAGAGTGGGGAAAAGTGCTGACCTAAGTAACTTTATAAATGGGTGATGTCTCTAAGACTAAAGGCAAAAGGAACAGCACATAATCTAATTGTACTGTACTCTAATTGATAAAGTTATAAGCCCAGGGAAGGGGGCACCAATTAACAATTCTAAAACTACTGTATATATCTATAGATGGTGTAGATATAGATATATATACTGAATTGAAAAATTTAGGTAAATGAATGACAGATGGTGGGAGACAGATTTCTCACTGTTGGAATAGGAATTCACAGATAAGTAAAAGAAGGAGGCTAACATCTTCTATGTAATAACAAATTAGAGATGGAGACAACAGTATGAAGTTTAGCTTAATATAGATGCATAAGGTTACATTTAAGAATATCTAAGGATATGTATATAAAATGGGAAAACAGGTATGAGGTATATGCAAATCTTCTGTATTATCTGCTCAATTATTTTGTAGATCAAAAACTTTTTTAAATAATAAAGGTTATAATTAAAGAAAAATTCTGCTTTTCATATTGCCTCCATATTTCTTCCAAAACTATTCCTCTCCTCCTTCTATTTTATACCTATAGGGAAACACTTATTTACATGTCAGTTGACAAAAATAAAATCAACGTCCGACACACTATACATTTTGTCTTACTTATTGCTTTGATATCTATAAATTCCATTGGAAAAGAGGATTTGTTTGTTTTGTTCACTACAGATTCCCCAGGGCCTTGAATATTGTCAGATAAACAATTGATAATGTTTTAGCATAAGAATATCCCTAAATAATGCATGATAAATATTTAATGGGATATACTTATGGTATAAAAATACTCATTGTCTACAATTCAAATTTAACTTAGCGTCCTGGAATTTCTTTTTTTTTTCCTGATTGGTTATTTTATTGTTGTTTTTTCTAAACCTGTTAACCCTACTTGCAACTTATACAACTTTGGAGACCTTCTTAGTCTCTTTGGGTTGCTATAATAAAATGTCACAGACTGGGTAACTTAAGAACAAGAGAAATTTATGTCCCATGGTTCTGGAGGCTGGGAAGTCTAAGGTCAAGGTGCCAGCATTGTTGCCTCTGGTAAAGGGTTGCTTCCTGGTTCATAGTCAATACCATCTCTCTGTGTCCTCACATGGTGAAAGAGTCTAGGAATCTCTCCGGAACCTCTTTTATAAGGGCACTAATCCCATTTATGAGGGTTCTATGCTCATGACTTAAGTATCTCCCAAAGAGCCTACCTCCTGATACCATTATCTTTGATGGTGAGGATATCAGCCTACGAATTTTAGGGAGGACCCAAACAGTCAGATCTTAGCAGAGACCCACTTTATAAATAATGCAAAATTTCAAATTAAAAATTTTTATGTGGCCCAGGAATGACCCATACAAATGAGGATCCCAAAACTTAAACTTCATTAACATCATGAAATATCTGCTTGTCTACAGGAAAAGAGCTGCCCTTCTCTAATCCAAATGGAGTTTGTAGAATGCATATCAGAGCAGCTTCGCCACCTCTTCCAGCTGCCATTGACAAAAATTTCTGAAGAGCCTCACCAGGTCAACTCTTTAGGAGCCTTTGTTTTGACACGTTGTAAATTAAGTTCAGTTGCTCTCACCATGGGGTCTATTACCTCTTGATGATCCCTTAACTCCAGTACATTAATGGAAACTATGTGCCATACTATCAAGAAGAGAAGCCTCCTTAAAGGTCAATTAGTCTCTAGAGAAAAGAGCCAAATTGTGATCTCACTGGCACATAACAAGTTTTCAAATACTGGGAATTATCAACAAAACGTTTGTCCTAGGGAATTTCAAAAGAAATACTCTGCAAAGAGATACAGAAGCAAACATTAGCTTTGCAAAAGGATCACCATCAAATGTGAAACCTCAGTCTTCCTAGAAACAGATAGCAGGCCCCACTGCCTCCAGAGAGTGGTAATGGCAGCAGAGGATGGGAAGCAAGACTCAGAAACAGACTAAGATGGAATGAAACCTTGGAGGATAAAGAGGATGCCTCCAGGGCCCAGTATCTAAAAAACCTACCATATCCAGAGGTGAGGGGTCTTCTCCTCCCTGTCTTGGCATTAAGCCTTTCTCTTTGGGCAGCTTTCTCTCTAGTATTAAATCTTCCTTCCCTGGCTACTGCACAGTTCACGGCTGAAAGACTTGCCTAGTAACCTATATTATATTGAAGAGATAATGTGTGAATCAAGATTACTTGAAAAAAAATGGAGGATTACTTGTGTGTGTGTGTGTGTTTGTGTGTGTGTTTAAGAGTTGCTTCAAATCTGGGAGACTATTAAAGCTCAAAAGAAAGGAAGGACAGAGAAAAGTGTGTCCCCATCTTAGATGTGAAGCCATCCTCATGGGTCCCTATTTTAAACTCACTACTTATTTGAAATTTGGAGTTCATGTTATAGAGTAAAACTTTGCATTTTCTTCTGAAGCACTCATCCCCTTCTTCTTTCTCCATCCTTCTCTCCTACTCAGTCTTCTTTTTAAAATTAACTTTGAGGAGATGAAGTTTTAGCATTAAAAACGTAAATCAATCAGTTAAAAATGCTTTATTTTTATATGGAATGTCAGATTGGTTAATGAAAAAAAAATTAGTAGTGGTTTAGAAGTCAACCCTATTTCAGTTCCTCAAGATGTTTAAATCATCATATGGTGAATCATAATGCTTTTTTTAAAATTTACTTTTTCACTCTTTGCTTTTTGGCCTGCCTCTTCCTTCCATTATTATTATTTTGGACTTTTCCCTACCTTCAAGAAGCTATTTATATTTCCCTATCTTTATTTCCATTTTAACTAATCAGACTGATAGTAGAAAAGTTGAATTTTATGGTCATGAAGTTCATTGCCATTTGCCGAAATTTTCTCATTCTTGGCTTGTTGCTTTCTCCAGAATTGGTACCAAACTCTGGGTCTGGGTGACATTTGGAGTCAAAAATTTCTCATATTTTGTAAAAATTAAGAAAACAGATATCTAGAGAGTTCAAAACAGATAAAGGAAAACAATGCAGGCTAAGCACAATACCCAAAAGGAAATGAGGCCTTATTTATTTATTTATTAAATAAGGTCTTTTAAATTCAGCATCCACAGAATCGTAAATATAGGTTTACTGTGTTTCTAACTTAGCATGATCATGTGAGGTCCTATGCATCCAAAGGCAGAAGTTGCACCCAAGGCTATACCAGGCTGGATTAACTTTCCATTGACCGTGATGTTGGTGAGTTTTTTTTTTTTAAGTCTTCAACATGCAAAATTGCACTTTGCTTTTCCCTGTTCACCTAGTGTCATCCTTACCAGCTACACATGTTCGACTACCTCTGTGCATCATAGCAATCTTAGTCCAGGCATCCTCATTTAAGATTATTCTCAAGGCAAGCAGGCTAATTACTGTGCACTTTAAGCAGCTGAGTTAAAATTAACTGCAGCCAAATATTTGTCAACATTGAGTAAACAAATTTTTGCTCATTTATCTCCTTCACATATATATGTTTTTCCTCTCGCCAATAAAAGACAGCACAGTGTAGACAGAAAAAAATTTTTGCATGCATCTTGAAGCAGGGTGGCCTGGTTTTGAATATGCTTTCTACAGTTACTAGTTAAATGGATTTCTGGTAAATCACCTATTATCTGTTAGCCCCCACTATAAGAGAAAAAGTGCCCAGCACTGAGATGATGCTTAGAAATAGTGACTATCATTCATTCTCTCTTAATGAACACTCCTTTGTCACCTTCCCTCCAACCTGCTTTAACTTTGATCCTAGCATCCTTATTCCTTATTGGGAAAGAATTTCCTTTCTTGAACATGGGTTAAAGGCAGCAAGAACAGAGCAGAGTCATGCTGCAACCCTATACAAAGAGGGCTTTAGCACAGTCTTTGGGCTCTCAGGCACTGTCCCTGGTCAGGTGTTCCATTAGTTTTAACACTGTACTCTTCACTATACTCTTTTCTAAAGCCTCTCACATACAGTTGCCCCTCTGGGGAGCCAGATCTGACAAGGTTGAAACTGTGGTAATAAAGTTTACTTATCAGTGATGATGGTATTTAATAATTGCATTCTCACTGGGAACAAATTTCCTAGAGAAATCATCTTGCTTCATTGCAATATGTGAATGATGAGACTAGTAAAATCTTACATGAGAAAATTTAAAACTCCAGGATGAAACTTTTCCCAGAAAATGTTTATTGTATTTACATAAGTCATGGGAACCTTCTGTTTGGGTCAGAAGAAGATAGTGGATTTTGAATTGTCTTTGAGGTGGGAACGTATGTATGTGTACAGCTGATTCACTTTGCTGTAGGGCAGAGGCTAACACACCATTGTGGAGCAATTGTACTCCAATAAAAATGTAAAAAATAAAATAAAATAAGGTCTCAAAATATAGTCAGTTCCCCCAGGGAGTAAGGGATGGATCAGTGCAACCAAGCGGTCAGGGAAATGGATTCATTTTACCAGGAAGTAAAGTTGAAGAAGAATATACTTGGATATAAACTCATCTTAAATTTGGGAAAACAAACAGTCTTCAGTCTTTGAATTTCTTTCCAGATTAAATATCACTGATGATTTTTTTCTCTCTTCATTAGAATGCACGGTTGCTCCAATTTAACATAAAGATGAAAAGAATGCCAACTAAAGAGAATGTCATCGAAGCAGATCTGGAAGAATTTAACCTTATTTCTCAGTACCAACATTAGTGCTCAGGCTCTTCTTAGGAAGTAAGATCCAACCCTATTTTCCCAGCTCTTTCTAGGATTACTTGTAACCATGATAGTTCTGGTGTGCTCTGGGAGTGATTCCAAGTGAAAATTTGTACGGAGTGTTTGTGTGTGTGTGTGTGCAATTTTAAACAACACGTATAAAGGACAGTGGGTCAAGTTTGCCTTGAACCCTTTTCCACATTTATTATTATCACCCTTGGTTTGGGAACTGCATTATGTTGTGGAATAGAGATGCAGGAAAGCACGATGCCAGGGTTTTAGTTAAGATTAACTATGTTATGAAAACGTTATCTTAGACTGTTACAGCTAGGCTGATGATAGAAAAAAAGTATCATACCTTTAGTTATCATCACATGCTCCTTGTTTATCTATTTCTTTCTTTTCAAACTAAGAAAAGAAATGAGATACCGTGGACAAAAGGACAAGGGGACACTAGATGTTTGCAGATCTTGAGAAATCAAGCTCTATCCTGCAGTGTCATGCTTAACAAGTGAAGTGTGCCTTTTACAGTGGGGAAAAAAAAAAGTCTGGAAATCAAAGTCAAGACACATCTCTAGATAGATGAAGACATTCACTTCCAAGAAGATCTTTGGGTGGTTGTAAATTTAGTGTTTTTAAATGACACGTTATAACAACTGCTTAGTGAGAGTCCAGCCATTTTCACTTTCTCCTTGTGCACGATTAGCTGAAGCTGGTTTGACAGAAGTACTTGATGAGAATTTCTTCAAGAATGCCTTCCTGTGTGATGTTTCAGAGGTCTTCTCTTCTTTAAGCAGTCAGATCTTTATTTTATATTGACATGCTTAATTTAATTTTTTTCTTTGAAAGGATAAAAAGGATATCCTTTTCTTGAAAAGGATAGTACTACAATTAGAAATGAATATTTAATAAATTTCAAAAACAGAGTTATTTCATGTCCAGTATTCTCTATTCACAATGCAATAAAGTTAGAAATTATTAACAGAACTGGAAACAAAAGAAAAAGAAAAAAGAAAAAATCTAAAATGTTATCACCTGGTAATTAAAAAATAATAAGTAATCTAAAGCATCAGTATAAATGGGTTCAAATAAAAATGAAAGCCATAATTGTCTAACATGAATAAAATGGTAATAATTAAGACATTATAAATCAGAACATATGGGAAGAATAAACAAGGACAAAAGGAAAATTCAGTCTTTAATGTATGTATTAATAAATGAAATAATGTAAATATCAGACTTCAAGCTTTACAAAACAATAAAAAATGAAAGAAAGGAACCAAAGAGAAATAAATACAAATAAAAACAAAATAAAACAGGATAGAAAACGAACAAAAATCTTTAAAACTATCAAATATCCAAGATCTTGTTCATTGAGAGGAAGGAACAAATGAATCCTAAGTAAATAATAAAGGGAAAAAAGGAAAGAAAACCAAATGTGCAAAACAATAAATTATAATGTTGAATTACCAAAGATACAGGGGAAATTAAAACACCACCAGGGACAATTTTCTCAGCTTTATATAAATCTGGATGAAATATATGATTTTCAAGGAAATAGAAATTACCAAAATTTACCCTATGGGAGGTAGAAATTCTAAAGAGATCAATCATTACCAAAGAAGAAATAGAAAATAAATAAGATGCTCATAATTCTTGAGAGTAAATCCTAAGAATTTTCATCACAAAGAATTTTTTTTCTTTTTCTTTTCTTTCGTATCCATGTGAAATGATCAATGTTCACTAAACTTATTGTGGTAATCATTTCATAATGAGAAATGGCATGTGTAATGATTCCCACTCGGTCACTGGCTATTATAACAAAAGCTGCTAGACATTTAGGCTGTAGTGAACAGAGGAAAATGTTAAAAGTCTATGGTAAAACCATCCATGGACTATTACATAGCCATTGAGTATTATGCTGTTTATATGAACTAAAATTCAAGCTGCACAATTTAGGGCATGCTATCATTTGTTTAAAGAATAAGGATAAAAAGGAATGCATGTGTGTAAAAATTATATAAAAGGAACAAATATGCATAGAAAATTATAGAGGATAAAATATTTCTACAACAGTTTTAAAAGAATATTTTTTAAAAAGACAAAAGTGGTCCCTGAAGGAAAACTTGTATGGGAGGGCTATTGTGTCCAACTACATTAGATAAACTTGGTGTAAGAATATTAAAGTTACAAAAACAAAAATTTAGAAATGGAGAGTTCAAGAGTTCATTTCTATAATTTTTACAGAGTTCTTAAATATACAAAATTTATGTTGCCCCAAATTATAGTATTAGTCCATACTATTATTGCTAACCAAGACATTAAACCAAAACAAAACTTATTTTGGTCTAAGTTTCAAATCAAATGTGATTTAGCTCAAACAAGTAAATCCTCATAAATCTCACATGTAACTTATTGTGAATTCTTTTGCAGGCTTGAAAAGACTTATTGGTTTGTTTTTTTTTTAATAATATGAAGACAACAGATATCTGATACTCAGGTGTAGTTCTAGGTTTTGTAGAAACAGGAACATATACTTTGGGTAAAGGATTTCAACATATGTATTTTGGGGGGGGATTTAAATATTTAGTCTATTGCAATTTTTATACCTTTTCTAATGAAAAAAAGGACGATTTAGAAATTTCCCTCTGATACACCTAAATCTTTTAGTTGATAGTGTAAGAGAAATTAATATATAGAATTAAATTTTAAAGACTGATAGAATTAGCAAGTATAGAGTGACCTCCTTGACAAGCAGTTATACAGTAACTTTTCCAAATTTTCTGTTCATTAACAGGAAACTCACAAAGATGGTGTGCAGCCTTTTTTTTCCAAATTAATTCAATTTATTTCCTATATATATCTTTGATTTGACCTCACAAAAATACTCCTTTCCAGTTTGGAACTTTCTCTTTTACCTGAACATAAACTGGTCTGCTCCCTTTTGAATATAATATTTAGAAGAACTTCTGAAATACTTTGCTCTAGGAAGGAGAAAATGGTAAATAATCACACACCCTGTTAAGGAACGAAAATTTTACTACATTTAAATGAAATAAGACAATGGCATTCAATTCATGAAAAATGCTTTGGATTAGTGTTGTTGATTAATGGAGAAATTGTTACTTTTTTATTTGTGAGAAGTTAGAATTTGATCTTGAAGAATTGCAGGTGTTATCATTGAGTCAGCAGGGGACACTAATTGAAAATAATGCATTTTCAGATGGAAAATTTTTAGACACCTGAAAATTTCTAGTAGAGCTTTGCACCAACTTGATTATCATCGGATACTTTTCTAAACTTTATGGCAGCTGAACTTAATTGTGTACCTGTTCCTTGTCTGTACTGTTGTTCTTTCTAATGGGAATCACACCAATCGTTGATTCTCTCAAGACCTCCCACCCCACCATAGTTCATCAGTCATTCTGTCTTTACCCCCAGTGAAATCCTTTAATTGTCTGTTCCTCAATGTGGCACCTATAGACATTTCAATTAACAGCAGGGGAATGCACACTTAACTTGTAAAAGCACATGATTGTATACATTTTTGCCACTTTTAGAACCAAAGATTATGAAGGGAAGAAAATGAAAGAGGGAACGGAAGACTGAGGGGTACGTTAAATGTAGAATCTGTTTCCTGAATAAATTGGTCAGTGAAGGATTTACATTTCCTGCTTCTAACCCAGCACATTTCTCCATGAAAGTGAACTATAGGAAGAAGCAGTACTCTTAATTAAAGAGGGAAAGATGACCATTTTCAAGAAGCTGAAGAATTTTCCCCTCTTCCAATATATAATATAGTTATGAAGAACAAGTTTAAGCATGAATTGTTAGTGGACAAGTGAACAACAAGGAAAAATGTCCCTTAGCTTGGCAGACAGATCTTTGCCTCTGTCCTCAGAGTGTGACTCTATGGCCTGTTTCCTGTCATTCTCCTTTATCTTCCTATCCTCCCCTATTCCTGACTTCCATAGTATTTATGCTAAAATGTATCAGCTCAGGCTCAGGGCACCTAGCTGTCAACCCTAGCTACACAACTTACTGTGGTAACTAGTTCTCCAAAGGTGGCCTTTGTGCGCATCTCTTCCCCAAATTCATATTCTTGTATAGCCCCCCTGCACAGCAAATCTGGACTGGGCCTATAACTCACTTTGGTCAACAGAATACAGTAGAAGTGAAGCTATTTCAGTTGCACGTAAAAGCCTTAAGAAAACATGGCAGCTCCTGTTTTTGTGCTTTGGGGAGCCCTGAGGTCCCATGTAAAAGATCTGGTTACCCTGCTCAAGAGACCACATAGGGACATCAACCACTTGTCTGTGAAGCGACCCATAGACTCCATAGAGAGGCAGGTCCAACCTTCCAGCTATCCCCACAAACACACCAGATATGCCAGATCATCTGGAACACTCCAGCCCACTCGAACCAAAAGAATACTCCAGCTGAGCCCAGTCATGCTAGAATCATGAAAAACAAAACAAAACAAAAAACCTTGTTTTTTAAATTTTAAGCTACTGAGTCTCAGTTTGGATTGTTTGATAGCAATAGATTATTGAAACACACACTAACTGTGAAAGCTTGGGAGTCACTTGACCTTATTAATTATCTCGTTTTAAAATTGGAATTCTAATAATAACAATTAGTTCATGGGGTTGGTGTGAGTATTAAATTAGCAAGACATGAAAAACTCTTGGATCCATATTTAGCATATAATTGTCCCCAATAAAATATTTATTATTACTTTACTGGCTTTTCACAGTTCTCCAAATTTTCTAGGCCATTTGATTGCACTTGTTTGACTTGGTCTTATCCTCATATGGTGGTTAGATGACAAAGAATATCTGTGAAATCCTGAATTTACATTCTCATTTGGTCATTCACTATTGCAGAAATTTCTTTGATCATTGTCTGCAGAATGGCCATAGTAACACCTGTCTCTGATTGCTGGTAGGAGGTTCGAAAATGTTAATATATGTGAGGAATTTACGTATATTAGTAACTTAATAACAATAGCAGTTATCAAATGGGCACAAGTATTAGTCTTTGGACAAATATCTCTTCTGTGAAGTCTTCCCATGTTCCTATATGCAACATTCTTTCCTCTTACTTCTGTGATCCCAAAGTAATCTGTGAAATGCCTCATGATATATACAAGAACCTCATGTTTTCATTTGTCTGTATCAGTGTCTGTTCAAATGAACTGTGAATTCCTCAAGGAGAAATTGACTTAGAGTCATGACTTAGTCATTCTACATAATGTGCTTATGTTATAGAATATTTCCAGTAATCAACGTCTGCCCCCCACCCCCTGCCCTTTTTTCTTTTGCCTGCCTGGGATGTGATACTCTTCTGTCCCTGAGGAATTAACTGCTGTATAAATCTTGGTGGAAGGCAGAACCTTACTTCTCATTTTAAAAACAATAAATTCCACCACTCAGTCTTCTCAACTCTTTGCAGCAAGGGAATGGACATGGTTTCACCAGTTAGATCGGATACTTGTATCCATGATTTTCACCCTGGAGTAAGTGACCCAAAGAGGAATAGAACATTCATTTCAGTGCAGGCAACAGGGTGACTCAGGCAGACAGGGACCAGAGTCAGCAGTGTGATGGTGACTGTCATGGGTGCCCAGCAGCAGTAACAACAATGTCCCAACCTGATTCTCCCTGTGAGTGGGAGGGCTGTGGTGCTCACCACTTACCCACTACAGGTTCCTGACACTTCCACAGCCTGATTCTCCAGGCTTCCCTTATTTAGTGCCTGTGAGATCTTTGTTATTCTCTTCTAAATTCATTTTCTTCTTAACCTCCCAAAAGTGACATTAGCTGTTTGCAGCCAAGAACTCTGACTAGCACAATACCCTTGGGAAGAGAATCCTTGGAAGACTGGCAATAATGGGAATCCATAAAAGAGAAAATTAGTAAGATTTTGTCTAATGAGAAAAATTGAGAGAGGAGGATAAAAGAGAAAATAGTCACAGAAGGAAAAAGAACAAATAGACAAGATAGTAGACAAGCACGGCTCTTTATGTAGTTGTCAAATTCTTGGAAGGTGAATAATAGAGGAAATAACAGCAACGGTACAAGAAAGGCAGTCATAGCAAAGAAGGAAAAGTCTCAGAGGTAAGACTTCTGCTCATCTTCAAACATCTCAAATGAGGCCAGGATCATGTCATTAGGAGAACTAGAGAAACACATTGGCCAAATTCTCAGATGGATGTCTTATTAGCATTTACATTGTTTAGCTTTACTGAAAGATTAAACACTTCATCAAATCGGCTATCTACTTCTCAAAAGTCCTTTATGTCAACTGCACAATGGAAAGGTGAGAGAAAAAACTGATCAATGTACACTCCATCGTTAAGTGTGTTTATTGCTTCTCTATTATCGGTCTGGAACATACAAGAGAGAAATGGAAATAATCAGTTGCTGGGGAGTTTTTGGTTCGGCAGAGTCAAAACCACAGCAGAGTGGAACTGTGAAATTTTAATGTATATTTTAAGAGGAACATGTGAATAAGATTTGATTTAAAAAATGAAGATGAATCATTCTTATAACAACTCACAAGTATTTTTCAAAGTGAAGTGTTCAGATCCACTGAGAAGGAAGAATGATATATATACAGAGAATTGCACTCACAAATATCTTTGTTTTCTTCCCAGTGACTCAGCAGCCCTGGGTGGGAAGGGAATGAGAGAAGATAATACAGAGCGACACACATCTGGTTTTCTTAACCTCAACTAGGACATTCTTCACTCTGCCTAGGTCATTGCCATAATACAGTTTCTCCTCTGAATTCCTGGATCCCATGTCATTCTAACACAGGAGACAGCGCACAATATCATGGCCATTTGTTTATGTTTTATATCCCCAATTAACCTTAAGAGGAGGGACTTGACTTAAAATGTTTTTATCACCCAACCGCAGAGGTAATAAAAAATGACACAGTAAAGGTGTTATTTTACTAATCGATAAATTTTTGCCAAGAGCCAGAAAAAATATTTTTAAAATCAATTTAAATATTTACCTTAGAGTCTGAAAATGCTTTCAAAGTGATAGGTAATTTGGGGAGGAAGAATGACATCTAAAGAAAATTGTCCCTTTACTTGCAACATCTCAACATTTCGGTAGAGTGGTTTAATTCTACTTACAGAATGCCAGTTAACAGGAGGAACTCTCTGCCCACATGGTCTGTCCTTAATTTAATAAATGCAGCATTAGGCCAAATTTGTTTCTTCTTGCCTTTAAAGCAGTTGTTGTCTATATTGGTTGTGATGAACTGCTTAACACCAATGTTGCACAGTATAAAAAAAAGTAAACCATTAAATAAAACAACCTTGAGCCAAGGCCTTCCAACCTAAGTATTCCAGAGCCAAGTGCATTAATTTGCACACAGTAGGCACTTAATAAATATGTGTTAGTTTGGTTTATAGCAAATATTACTTCAGACACTGAGTACACATGATTTCTAAAAATAAAAAATGTATAAACAAACAAAAAAGTGAATTAATTCATTTTTAAATGATGCCATTTTCCCAAATAAAATTATAATTCAATATTATTAATGAACAGTTTTCTGCTTTATTCAATTTGAGTCAGTGAGAATGTTCTCCTGGCAACAGAATGTCTCCAACCTATTCTTAATTTGATCCTTGTCTGCTCTACCCTGAGGTGAAAGGCAGATTGTGCAGGCCCCTGGGCTCTCTACTTCTTCTTGCTGTAAAAATGCTTATCATGTCCACCATTTAAAAAGTGCTGGGGCATCACCACTCCTTCATTTGTTGGAGGTCAAACTAAGTCCTTTTTAGCATGGTTCAGACTAAGTAGAGTAACTTCTTTTTCCATTATTTATTCATGTTAAATGATCCAGACACCATCTAACTTCAAGGACTGCTTATTTCTCAGCAATATAAATGAGAATCGTGTTACCTTAACTCTGAAGCAACTGGATATTGGTGGCGAGGGTTTCTCTAACGTGTCACTCCACTGTCCATCCCTAAACCTTTTGTGACCAGGCTGAAATGAATGGAGACTGTGTTGATTTCCTTACCAGGGAAGGAGGGCTGACGCAGCAGGCACTTCCTGTAAGATGTTATGGACTTTTCTCCAAACATATTGTCAGGGACATCCCCGACCTGCTGAGAGACAGCGGAAGAAGGTATCATGTCTGTTTTGATAAGGAGTTTCTAATCCAAGCAGAAATACACAAAGTAGGGCTGCCCTGATCCTCCACTCTCTCCCACCTCCTCCTTTAACCAGTGTCATTTTAACCCTTTTAGTGTGGCATAAAGTATATTTGCTCTGCCCTCTATCATATAGGTCATGGGTTGAATTGATATGTTGAGAATCAAACCCCCAGTATCTAAGAATGTGATTTTTTTGGGGGTGGGGAGAGGGAGAATAGTGTCTTTACAGAGGCAATCAAGTTAAATGAAGTCATTAAAGAGGGCCCTAATCCAATATGCCTGGCGTCCTTATGAAAAACAGCAATTTGGACACAGAGATAGACACACACAGAGGAAGACAATGTGATAACAGAGGCAGAGATTAGAATAATGCAGCTTCAAGCCAAGGAACGCCAATGGTTAATGGCCACTACCAGAAGCTAGAAAGAGGCAAGGAAGGATTCTATCCAGAGTCTCAAAGGGAGTATGGACTTGCTGATCCCCTTGATTTTGGAGTTCTAGCCTCCAGAACCGTGAGGGGATACATTTCTGTTGTCTTAAACTACCCAATTTATGGTAATCTGTGACGGCATCCCTACCAAACTAAAATAGAATGTTATGTTCTAATTTAGTGCTCTCTCTATACAACAATAGTAGATGAGATAAATCATGTTACCTATATAGATAGTCAAGGGTCCACAAGGTTGTCAAGACTGAAGTACCATTTTTGAAATGTTTGTTTCATAAAGAGAAGAGAGTGAGTATGGAATGTTAAATATCATATTCCAAAAATATTAGCAGTGTGGAATAAACCTATAATGGACAGACTCCTAAAGATGGTGGGCGAGGGTAGGGATTCTTTAGTTGTTTTTGTAACAACAAGGAGTAACGACTTGAAAGTAAATTAATGTTGCCGTTTTTTAGAAGTAAAAATAAGGATTTATCTATTGATATTTTACTAGTTTCTCCTAATTACTTTCTATTGGCCTTGTTTCCTTATCATAATCAGAAATCAAATTAATTAAGTTTTTATTGTTTTTATTGGTTTTTTATTGTTTTATTTTTTTTTATTTTATTGTCTTAAAATATTTATTGTTCTTCCCAGATATAACATGGTGTGCCTTAGATATCTAGATTTTATTGTTTCAAAACTTTCATAATAAAAACCAGAAATCTACATGTTCAGGGTGAGATAAAGCCACACAGCAGTTACCAGACTGGGCTTTGGAGATAAAGAGAATAGCTAGATGACTCAATTTTTTCATCTGGTAATGGTAAATTCATACTTGTTTTATATAAATTTTAATAAGGATTTTAATAAGAAGTAAATCATGTAATAATCATCATCATGGTGCGATAAGTGGAAGTTCCTATTCTGATTTTTTTAAATTTTCTTTTAGTTTACCCTAAAAGGCATATGCAGTTCTTCAAAAGAAAAGAGCATGTTTTAAAAGCATTGGTGTGAAGCTCATCCAGAGGTACTGCAAATTCCTAAAGAGATCAATTAAATTAAAGAAAAACTATTTTACTAGACTTTTGGTTGCATCTGATATAACTCCTTAATTCATCTTTAACAGATGTTGCCTAGATGATTTTCATGAATAAGATCGATTAAGGATAAGATAAAACTGCATTTTTAATGATATCTAACAGTGTGGATCCCTGAAAGCTTTCTTACCATATAATCCATCTTTTCTTTTCCCACGAAAGCTCTCATTACATCATGCTATATCACTCTTTGGTTGGCTTCAAATCAAACACACTCAGTTTACAAGTCAAATGATTTCCCCACATGCCAGAGGCATAAACATTGACTTTAAATTAAAAAAAAAATCAAGTTGTTATTATTCTGTCTTTGAAAATCAATGAGTTTAGTATTGGGAATTAGTCTTTTCTTTCCCTCAGTACCAAAGAATCTTGTCAGAGTTCCTCTGACATGGTTTTGATGTTGTACAAAGCCAAAGGGAATCAGTTCACACTCCTGCAGCTATTTTGCTCTGCTTGGATACCTGGGGAAAAACACTGCTCTGTTGGTGTAACAATCAGAGAGCTTCTCACAGGGAGAACCTGGGAAAACAGTCTCAAGCTGTTACTAGGTCAAATAGTAGCTCCCTCTTGCAGCTCAACACATGCAGATGAAGATTTGTCAACGATTCCATAGTTTGCAATAAAGAATTTGTAGCATCCCTAGGTACAGTGGGGAGAAGTGGTTTGCATACTGGCTATTTGGGCAAAACACCAGGGACTTCAGGCAGCCATCCTGCAGGCTGTAAAATCACAGGGAGACAGAAGAGTCAAATGCCAGCCTGTCAACCTCCTTCAAGAAGATGGATGAGACTATCAATAAGCCAATAAAGCAAAGGCAGACTGATGCACAACAGTGGTGCCTGTGACAAGGAGTTGGCTAGAAGAGTGACAAGGCAGAAGTCAATAAGGCAGCTTATTACAGCCAAAGCTGTTAAGTGACATCATCATCAATAAGTAGAGACTGAGTCACCTGGGAGAATTCATGTGCCTTCAATCAGCAAGTCAGAGTGGGTGAGAGATACAGCTCTGTGTCTCATCCTAGGAACAGTATAAACTCATTCTCCACTCTCTACAGTAACTGTGATTCAGAGACAGAAGGATGGATGCCACACACCTGGACCAATGATTTCTCGACTCTATGCTGCAAGGCAGGTTTGGGAGGGAGGTGTGTCGACCACAACTTTAAATTCATGCCATGTCACTCTTTCTAGCTTATCACCACAACAGTGCTATTTTATTTTTTGAAGATTATTTTTCAATAATTTTTACCCAAGAGCCCAAACTGGTTAAAATGCAGTTACTCTGCAGTCCTATTATAACTTACATGGACTTGTCAGAAAGCATTAGCCTATCAATAAATATTCGATGACGGCTCGTTGTCAAAATGTGCAAAAGTATTTCACACAGGATTGTATATGCATGTCTTTCTGTGCACTATGGAATAAAGTAAAATCAGAAATAATTGGGAAAAGTTTCATGTAGGTTGTGGAAAGTCAAGATTACTATCATCTGGGAATATTATTTATTTGAGATCTCAAACAGTTCTAATCCATATGTCAAAAGGAAACCATTTCAAATATTTTCGACTACCTCATTTCTCCAAAAAAAGTGTATATTTTTTGTAGATATGGCCTTTCTATTATATTATATGGCTGAATATACTGATGAGATAATCTAGGGAGGAAACACATGTTAACATATTATTTTATACCATCATTATTAAGAAATTTATTTATAAAAGAGGTAGCTAACGCAGATTTATCGATATATTGATAAGCCATTCATTCCAAAATTAGAGGACTCAGATAAATTTGTTTCTTTAGAGAAGTTTGTTTTAAGTTCTGCAACAGCATTGAATCTTATTCATCTTAACTCCACCCACCCTTCACCAGAGAAGTATAAAAATCTCAGGAGATTCAATCCCAGGCTACCTGAGATTACTGACCTCTAGAATCATGAATTAATAAGAAAATAGGGTTTGGTTAGGCATAGAGCTGCCAGATATAATATAGGACTCATAGTTAATTTTGAATTTCACATAAGCAACAAATAACTTCCTCATGTAAGTATGTCCCATGTAATATTTAGGACATACTTATACTAAAATATTATCCATCGTTTAACTGAAATTCAAATATAGGGGGTCCTGTATTTTTATTGGTTAAACCTGGCAACACGAAAGCTAGCCTTCGGATATTTCCATGCCAAGCTGGGGTAGAAACTTTATTGTTCTGATCTGGGCTTCCTGTACTTGTCTTTCAGACCACTTTAGAATTCTCTAACTCCCAGCTTTCCTGACCTACTGCAGATAGGCACTTTATGCAGCTCCAATTGCCTCTGTCAATCTTGCCTCTGTCCAGATTTAATTTAAGGCTGAGGCTACATTACAGCATTTGTCCAACTGCTCTCCTTCCTCTATATGTCATTCTTATATGTCTTTGCTCAGTGGAATTCCAGGCTAAAGCTATGTATAAATATAACCCAGGATTAGGTCAGTTATGCCCAGAACTATTAGGTCAGTTATGCCCAGTTATTTCCTCATTTTCTTCCTGCTCTGAATCTACTGCAATGTGAATACAATATTAAAATTCCGAGCATCATGTAAGAATAGCCCAGCAATAAAAAGAACACCATCCACCTAATAATCTATCCCATTACAATAATGGGATGAGATCATCCAAACTGTAACTTTTAATGGGATGTTTCAGCACTCAGCAGCTAAAACCTCCACTGCACTATGTCTGCCATAATCCAGTGTTATTTTCCACTGATGACTCAATTCACTTTACTCTTTTCCCTTTTGCCTTGTTGCCCTGATCTGCCAAAGCCTAATCAAGCACCTAGAGCTGCTGGAAATCTAAATCGCACTATAAAACAAAAGGCAATACTGAAGCTCATACAGTGAATACTAAGGCTATTTTACTTCTTTAAATTCAGAAGAGAGTCCTTGCTTATTGTCTGACTCTATCTTTAAGTAAAGTTTGGAGTCATTGCATCACATGCCTGTTGCTCAGGCCAGTTAGAAGGCAGGTGAAAGAATGCTCTAATACAGTTAGTTACTGTTTAGAAAGAAGTAAGTTCAGTGATTTTCATAAAGAGTTTTCCAATTTAAGTTAGAAAACTGTGGTCTTATTCAATCATTTAATTTTTTTCCTCCACTAAATACTCATGCAATTTGTTGCTGGCCTATATCATTTATGGTTTGAGATTTTTTTTTTTTTAAGTGAGCCTTGAAAAAACCTCAAATGAATGTGGTATTCAAATATTATAATACCCCGGTCATTAGTTATTTAGATCTATGCCTCTTCCAAAACAAAATATCCTGTGCCTTTTAATTTCCCTCTTTGGAAAAACACATTGTCTTTTCCAAAAATAAATGATGATAGTTTAGTTCTGTTTCCCAGTTTGTGTAACTGAAGAACCAAAGAGTAGGTCTCTAAGAACTCTGCAAGGTACCAAAGGGGTTTGAATAGTACTTTCAATATTTCAAAAAGTGTTACAAAAAATTAAAAATTGAACCCAACATAAGGTTGCCTAGAAAAAATCCTTAACTTTTGGCTAGAATATTGCCAATTAAAAACAGCTGCTATCTAATGAGTATTTTATATATGCTTTGACTAATATGTGGCTATACTAATAAATGCCTATTGCTTACTAGGCAAGCCTTCTAAAACATTTGAATAAAACAGAAATAAAAATTACATTTTTGTCTTATACACTATACCAAAATCAATTTCGGTACTATAAATACTAGAAAAACCTGTGTGTGAATCTTACATTATGATGAGGATGGAAAATACTTTCTAAGTGTGACATCAAAATAAAAAAATCATCACTAGATTGGCAATATTTAAAAATTATTTGCCATAAAAGTCTGTGAATAAAGTCAAAGGCAAACAATGGTAAATAAAAAATGATAAAAATGTTATGATAATACAGCATAAAGAATTTTTATGAATCAAAAAGGATGATGTCAACAGAACAGGAAATACAAAAAAGGTCAAAATCTATTAGCCATCATTTGGAAATATAACCCATTAACACCAGGAAGCACAAATTAAAAAAAAACAATATTCTTTTCCAGTTATCAGACTAAAACTTCTTTTTAAAGTGATTTTGCCTAGTGTTTTTTGAGAGCAGGAGAGGGAAGAACTTTCTACACTGGTAGTAGAATGTTATTTTAGATGGAATTTTAGCAAAAAGTATCACCATTTTAAAAAACTGATCATAACTTTGTCACAGTTGCTTCACTTTGGAAAAAGTTTTTAAGCAAATAATCAGGGAGGTGACTGAAAACAGAGATTGACTATCACAAATGTGTATGTAACAATACCCATAACAGCATTTTTTATGACAATGAAAAAAATGAAAAAATTGTACAAATGTGAATGTCTAATAATAGGACAACATACAAACCATACAAAGATCAATATGTTTATTGATGTCATGCATACACCAAAATCCAGGGATGCTCAAGTCCCCTGGTTGGCACCCCATATCCTTCTATTCTACATCTGTTGATTCAACAAATCAAGGATCATAAACATAGTACATGATCACCAGTTGGTTGAATCCCACGATTTGGAAGCCATGAATATGGAGAACTGACTATATATTTATAGAAAAAAAATCTACATATGTGGATTCTTGCAGTTCAAACCTGCATTGTTCAAGGGTCAACTACATATATGTATATATCATAATGTAAGCCTGTTAATATAAAGGAAAAAAGACGAAGTATTTACATGAAAAATTTCTAGAGAAGTCTTCTGGTGACAGTCAAGCTAGAAGAGACACACTACAGCCTCTCTCTCCCATTGATTATGACTAAAATCTTTTAAGGAAATATAAAAAGCAACTACCTTGGATTTTGAAAAGTTAGTAATAGTAGGCAGAACGGAAGTGGGAGACAAACTTGAAGAATGGATCTTTAAGAAGTGAAATTATATCTTTTCCTGCCCAGATTTTACCTAAAAACAATTCTTATGTAGTACTGTGCAGTGGGCTTGGACAGCAGCAGTACCGATCTATTTTTGGCTAGAGGACCAGGGATAGGAATCTCTTCTTTTTCTTTTCCTTTTCTTTCCTTTTCTTTGTTCTTTTCCTTTTCCTTTTTTATTTCTCTTTCCTTTCAATTCCATTTTATTGTATTTTGTTATATTTTATTTTAAATCTGCTTTCCCTCCCAGCCCTACCCTAAGGGGTCCTCAGTTGCAGAACTGCAGTTGCAGGGGCAACAGCTGTGGTGCACACATATAAAATCCAGAAAACAAAACAAAGCAAAATAAACATTTTTCTGTACCGAAAAACTGAAAAAAAATTATCCCCAGTGGACCAAAGAGTGTATGGGGATATCATTACTGTTTCTTTCACTTTACACTGCATTGTCCAGATAACAATTCCAGTCATAAGGATTATGAAACATTGCTTAGGAATAAAATTCTAAGAAAAAACAAAAGCCCTGCCTTTATAGGACTGGAAAAAGTTAACCCTGAGAGACAGAGATTGTGAAACAAATCCTGGAGACCTGGAAAAGGGGTTCCCTGATATTATATATGAGACAACCTTAGCCCTGGGCTTATGCCTGAGCTACATATATAGGGAAAAGGCCAAAAGAGACAGAGCAAAGGCTGTGGAAATTGAAGTAACACTGAAATAACCACCTACAAAAACAAGGCAGAAATTTTGATCTAAACCCTACTTGGTTGATAGGCTACTAAAATAAAAATAAATCAACTTTCCACAAAGGATTTTGAAATGACCTAGAGAACCGAACAGAAAAATAAACATATCTAGGGTACAACATAAAACTGTTAAATATACAAAGAAGAAAGAAAAATGTGACAGATTCTCAAAGAGAAAAATGATTAACAGATGTTAAGCCAACCCTGAGATGACCCAGATATTGAAATTATTAGTCAAAGACTTAATCATAGCTGTAATAACCATGTTCCACGAGGTAAAGATAAACGTTCTTGAAATAAATGAAAAGATACAAATTTTTGGCAGAGAAATAGAAACTATTAAAAAGTAATCAGTTAGAAAGAAGAATTACAATATTTGAAGTAAAAACACAACTACAACACCCCCACAAGAACAGTCTCAATAGCAGAATACAGAAGACAGGAGAAAGAGAAAAAATAAGATTAAGAAAAAGACTCTAAAAGACTTGTGGGACAATATCAAATCATCTACTATTCATATCATGAAATCCCAGAGAAAGAAAAAAAATTTGGTTCATAAAAAATTGGAGGAAGTAATGACCTTGCAAACATGGGAAAAAAGCATAAAGGCACATAGTGAAGGAGTTCAAAGAAACTTCATCCATTCAAAACATAATCAATATGCTGAAAATCAAAGGTAAAGGAGAATCTTTATAGAGCCAGAGAAAGCTAGTATTTTATATGTGGGGACAAAAATTTAAATAACTACAGATTTCTTATCAGAAAACTTGGAGGCCAGAAGACAGTGGAATAACATCTTTTAAAGTGCTTAAAAAGTTAAAACAAAAGAGTCAACTCCAAATTCTATATCTACTGAAAATACCTGTCAGAAATGACAGCAACAAAAAAGACATTCTCAGATGAAGAAAAACTAAAAGAAATCAGCTCCAGCAAACATCCTTTAAAAGAAATGCTAAAAGTGGTTCCTCAGGCTGAAGAGAAATTTTATCACAGGAGAATGTGGAAGTTCAGGAATAAAGAAAGAGTAACACAAATGGTAAATATCTAGTTAAATATTACAGATTATTTTTCTCCTCTTAAGATCTTTAAAATGCAACACATTTTAGATGGCTTTTCAATGTATGTAGATACAATATGCAACTATAGCATAAATATTTTACTTGAAATGGTCAAAACTTAACTCTAAATAAACTGTGAAAGATCAGATATGTATGTAGCAATCCCTAGAGCAACTTCTTAAAAATAATATAAATAGATCAACCTAAAATGTTAATAGAGAAATAAAACATGGTGGAAGAAAGTTTTATGTATTGAGATACACAGAGACATTCTGGCTTATATGTGATTTAACTTAAACTTTATGCTAACTAAAACAGCCTGTCTGTAGCCTATCAAACATGCATTGCACATCTGCTTTAACCATTAAAGAAAAGAATGCATTTACAACTCAAAATGATATAACTGTGGTTCAGGCATCCAAAATGGAGCCAGGTAGTTGTGTGGATATGGTTGCAGACATGTTCCTGCATCACTGAGAACTTGAATTTTCTGAACTGTATCAGACTGAAGGACACCACTAGTTCTCAAAACAATATCTGCCAGCTGCCAGCTGCAACCTTATGGTTTCAAGTTCTCCCCTTGTAACTAGCAACCATTTCAGACCTCAACCAACCCTTGCTTAATAAGCACTCTTATTTCTCACCAACTCCAATGATAATTCTTGACAAAAACTTATGTAATTTTGTAGTTTTTACCTTCATAAGCCTCCCCCACTTTGTAGTCCAGTGGAACATAATTCAAGTGCTTCTTGAATCTGTGCCATCTGAGCTATAGTCCTCAGTTTAGCTCAATTAAACTCTTTCCTACCCCATCATAGATTGTTTATTGATTGTTTCTATCAACAAATGTATTGATAAAAATATATTCAAATAAACTGAAAGAATGCAGGCTAGAAGAAAAAGAGGAATAAAAAACAAAGTAAAGAAAACAACAGACCAAATTATAAATTGGTTTATATTTCAAAAACTATTAAGATTACATGAAATGTAAATGTGGTAAATACGCCAACTATTGAGATTGTCAGACTGGATTTTAAACAAGAAGATAAAACTATGTGCTGTCTAAAATAAACACATTTATCCAAAATTACATAAATAATTTTAAGAAAAAGTGTCAAAATATACATCATATAAACACAAATGTTTAAAAAGCTGGTATGGCTATATTAATATCAGACAAAGTAGATTTTAGAAGAAAAAACATTACCCAGGATAAAAAAAGGGGTATTACATAATGATAAAAGATCAGTTCACCAAGCAAACACAGCAAAATAAAAAGCATATGAACCTAAATATAAAGCTTCAAAGTAATTGAGACAAAACTTATAGAAGTTGATGGAGAAAAAGACAAATCCATGGTTATTTATGGATCCTTGAATACTCCTTTCTGAATAATTGGTAGAACAGAAAAGCATAAAATTTGCAAGATATAGAAGATCTAAGCAACAGTATTCTCCAACTCGACCTGACATATTTATTGAACACTCCAACAAACAACAGCAGAATTCACATTCATTTGAAGTGTGCATGAGTCATTGCTAAGACAGATCATAATCTGGTCCGTAAAATAAGCCTTTACAAATTTAATAGGATATAAGCCATACAAAGTATGTTCTTTAACCTTAACACAATTATACAAGAAATTAACAACAGAAAGATCATAGAGAAATCGCCAACCACTTGGAAAGTAAATTAAATTAAACACTTTTAAATAACACATCAATACAAAGAGAAACTCTTAGGATAATTAGAAAATATTTTGAACTGAATAAAAAAATAACAAAAACTTGTGTGATGCAGTTAAAAAAGAGCTTAAATAAAATTCATAGCATCAAAGGTTTATATTAGAAAAGAAAATAAATGTTTCAAGTCAAAAATCTATGCTTCTACCATAAGAAACTTGAAAAACAAAAACACTTTGAATCAAAGTAATCAAAAATGAATTAATAAAGATAAAAATGGAAATAAATAGAGAAAACCTCTCAAGGAAAATCTCTGAAACCAATAGCTAGTTTTTTAAAAGTTCAATAAACTGTTTAACTTTTAGCTAGATACAATTTACCAATATCAGGATTGAAAATAGAAAATCACTATAGAATCTACAACTACTAAAAAAATAATGAAAAGACTAAGAGCAATTTTCTGCCCATAAATTATATAGCATAGATGAAACTAATCAAGTCATTGAAAGAAACACACCATCAATATTCACTCAAGAAGAAAGATAATTTGAATTATCTTTTATTTATTAAATAAGATAAATTCATACTTCAAAGAAAACCCAAGGTCAGTATAATTGTATTGGTTAATTCTATGAATCATTTTAAAAATAATACCAAGCTGACACAATCTCTTCCAGAAAATAGATCATGGTAGTCTTCCCAACTCATTTTATGAGGCTAGTATTACCTTGATATCAAAACCAAAGAAAGACATAATGCTAGTAAAAGCAATATCTTTCATGAAGAGAGAAGCAAATTGCCTTAACAAATCCAGCAATCTATTAAAAAAATACATCTTGACCAAACTGAGTTTACACTGGGAATACAAGGCTAATTCACCATTCAAAATAAATCAGTGTAATTCATAACAAACTGAAGAAAAAAATATTAATATATAAGGTCAACTCAATAGATAGAAAAAAATAATTTGCCAAATTCAATACACATTCATGCTAAAAACACTCAGCAAACTAGCAATAGAAGGAAACATCCTTAACCTTGTAAAGATTATCTACAAGGAACTTTAGATAACAGTAGTGATAGAGTATTTTTCCCTTAAGTTTGGTCATAAGGCAAGTATCTCCACACTCACCATTCTTAATTACATTATGCTGGAAATGCTACCCAGTTCAACAAGGCAAGATAAATAAATAAGAACATGCAGATTTGAAGTGAAGAAATGAAATCTGCCTCCACTTGCAGACAATGCAATAGTTGTTTACATAGAACAATCTGAAAAAATGTACAAAAACGTTCTAGAACTTATAAGCAAGTTTAGCAAGGGCACAAGATGTAAGGTCAATATATAAAAATCAATTACCTACATAAAGGACATCTCATAGCACCTTGGAAAGAGTAGGTGATAAGTATATATCTATGGCTTAAAGCAAGCTAAAGTAGGCATTTAATTTGACCTAAGTATTAGCATCCAATAGCAAACATTAAAAAAAAATATGAGATGTTATCATTATAAGGCATGATTTTAAAGGTGGATAGAGATAAATGGGTTACAGAAAGTTACATTTATCTCTGGGGAAAGGAATGGTTGGGAATTTTTTACCTTATACCTTTTACCTTTTTATGTATGACAAAGAGAAAAAGAATAAAAGAAATATATGAAATCTGTTGTCTCATAATTTTTTGAAGACTCTCTATTTTTCTAATACCTTACTTCTAGGAGAATGTTTGAGGAAAAGAATGTGCCAAACCCATGATACTATTAGATCTGTTCAATAAATTTTACTGATTGTCAAATCTGTTCCATGCAACATCTTGGGAAATTGTGTACTAAGAAATTGTGATTCAAGGAAGACTAATTCTAGGAAGATCAGGGCATAAATCTTATCCACAAGGGTCTCAAATACTTGTGGGTAGATAACAGATGCAAACACTTATTTGTCAGTTTGTATTAAAAAATTGAAACCCTAGTTGCTGATTGATAGACTCAGGAACATAACAAATTTGGTCTAAAGTTATAGTAGAAAATAGTTTTTCTTGAAACTGTAGTTTGATGCATGAATACTCATCCCCGCTGGGAACCTGAGAATGTGAAAATAGAACATTTCATAAATAGAAGGAAGAAAATCTTTTTCCAGCTAATCTAAAGCTCTCACCTAAAAGTTCAAGTCAAATACAACTTGATTTAGATCTAAAGATACTTAGTTTTGTAAGCTGATTCACTCACTCCTGATTGAATAACAAGTCATTTTAATAGGAAAAAAACCCTAACTAAAAATAAATCTTGGTAACAAGGAAAGAACTAAGAACAAAAGAAAAACAAAGAAACTTTTTTTTTCAATTTTCCTCTCTAATTTCCACCCTCCAAAATAGTCAAATAGATAAAAGAAAGAATATCTTCCTTGGGACCAGCAAAGAAAATAAATTATACATAATTTCATACAACGAACTAATGTCAATTTGAAGACTCCAAGGGCAGATGTGCTTTGTAATGTACAATTCTAAGGTTATCAGCATACATTGAACCAGCTATGTTTTCCTTCTACATCTTTATTTGTATTTATTTAGATGGGTTTCTTTAGTTTTTTGTTTTTCTTTTCTCTCTGTGTTTTTGCTTCCATTATGCTTACTTCATATGTCTTTGTTATTATTTGGGGGTGGGAAGAGTGAAACTATCTCTAATTGAAAAAAAATGTATTTCTTTTCTTTTTATATCTATTTATATTTTAAAATTCAAAATCCAGCAAAAAAGATAAAAAATAAAAATTTTATTTTAAATCCTAACAAATTACATCCCATTACAGGGCTAGGACAGTTAGAAAAGATGGCAACAATAATTATAGTACTTATTTGTACAGTATGTAAAGTTTTTGAAGGCTCAGCAAATGGTTTTATTCTTTGAAGGAATGTGTCAATATAGTCAAATTCCATACAAGCAACAAACTGAGACTTAACATTTGTCAAGCATCCATATGACCTGAAGTTCTCTCGGAGGATAATAGATAGTCATAAAGTTGTAATTTAATCAAATATTTGTTGATAGTGATGCCCATGAGATACATCCCATTTTGTACATTTCTCAAGGCTATGTACAATGCTAAGCATTTAGTACTTGCTTAAATACCTTAATGGATTTATTTTACAATGTTCCACATGATACCTAAATATCACTACAGGTTCCTGGAATTTGTGATTTTAACACAAGATTTTTTCTACCTGGGCATGCACACAAGTATCCATGTACTTTTGCTGATCAGTTTCTGGACTGATCTGCTAATGGTTGGGAGGCCACTGTCAAGGAGCTGGGCAATATCTCTGGATGATTCTCTGGCAGCTGCTCCTTGTCAGAGCCAAGGATATTTGGAGAAACGATGTTGTGCTCTTTTAAACTCTTTTTAAGGTTTAAAACCTGATAAATTCAGTATATCCCAGGTGAGAGAGGCTCTTTATCACACTATATACAGAAGCAAACATTGGGAGCCTCCCAGCTGCCAAGGTCTGTGGAAGCTGGGAATATCTCAGTGTTGGTCAGGCTACATGTGCTGCTCCACAGATATAGTGATTCCAGTGACATACCAACTGGTCTCAAGCCTTGTGAGCAAAAAAGGATTTGCTTTGTAATTACTTTCAATAATAGGATATGCCTCTCGAATGTGCCATCATAGTCTGAGTCTAACAAGAGGTTACATTTATTTAACTTTGACCACAAACCTAAGAATCCACACTACCATTACCTCATTGCTGTTTTACAAATGAGGTAACTGAGACATGTTTGCAGAGTTTAGGGAACTTTCTCATAACCACCCAGCTACTAATTGATAAAGGTGGGATTTGAACCCAAGTCCATCAAACACCAAATCATATGCTTTGTTTTGCGTGCCAACTGAACATGGTACAGCTAAACTGGTAGTTTAAAAATATGCACGGGAGCCATGCTACTCAACAGGTGACTCTCAATGGAGATAGCAATGAGTAGAATAAAGGACTAGCAAAAAATTAGATGTTGAAGGACATAGCCCATCTGACTATCAGGGATGTCCTAGAGCCTATTTTTTCTCTAGTTTCTTTTGAAACACTTTAAATCTGCTTACCTAAAATGATAATGCCTGTACATTGGATTCAAACTGCTTTATAATGTTTTAAATCTAATTACAGAGAGCCTTGCTATGAGCGTGTACTCATAGGACGTATTCACATGATGTGTAACACGAATATGTTGTTTAAGATAGTGAGGTCTTCCCCATACTCTCACAATTTACTCTTCTGGCTGCTTATGAATTAGACAGTCACGTCAATCCCTGCACTCAAAATCCTTCCAAGACCCTATCTTGCTCCTTAGACAAAATGGGAATATTTTTGCATGGCTTCCAAGTCTGTAAATGATCTGATAGCCTAATTTGTTAGTGTTAATCCAAGTGTTAATCTCCCAATTCATCAAACATTCTTATATGCCACCCCATTCCCAAGCATAATCTATGCTTAGGCTTACCGACTCTTTCATGTCCTTGGATAAGATATATTCTTATTTTGGGACTCTCATACATTCTGTTTCTTCTGCCTGCAATGATTCTGCTATCTATACTCTTGTGCTAGATACTCCTAACCTTCACACTGCAGAGAAATTCCAGAGTATGCTCTGTTTTGATTACATCCACAGACCTCATGCCCTCTGTAGTCCAGTTGGGTTTGGTCAGTGAAGAACAGCACCAGAAAATTAGAGGAGGGAGGTTGAAGACAGGGCTCTTCTTCTTCTTCCTGTCCCTCCCTGCATAGTACCACAACTGTATACTTGGACTGAGGGACTCTGGCTCCATAAAAAGGCATTTTTCACAAAGTACTCCCTCCCCTTGCCATCCATGGAGCTCATTCATATTACGGCTCCTGGGATACTATACTATTCCTGTGGCTTCCCTATACCATCCTCACATTTGGTAAGTATTTTTCATTAAATTACCCTTAAATTATTCTATTTTGTGGTTACTGTCCATTTCCTTTTAGGCCCTGACTAATACAACCACCCTGCCCTCCCACATTGGCTAATTGACTAATCCTGTTCATTCTTTGGTTCTTGGTGTAAATGTCACCTTCCCCTAGCAGTCTTCTTAACCCTAAGTAACACCTAAGTTAGGTGTTCTATTAATTTTTTTCCTCTTCCTAAGCATAGTTAACCTTATAAGAGATATCATCCTACATTGTTCAATTTTGAATTTACACACTTAACATTAGGCATGGCACAATTGATTCCCAATCGCTGAGGTTCAAATCTCAGCTCTGCCATGTCTTTGCTGTGTGAATGTGGAGTATACCATTTAATATGACTTAGCCTCAATTTCAGCATGTTTAACATAATAATTATTTACTCCATAATGAAATTGACAGATACCACAAGCCAATGTTTAGAAAACTTTTAATATACTGCCTGACAATTAATAAATGTTTAATAAATTTTGGTATTATTGTTATTATTACCACTATATAGTGCTTTATAAATAATTGCAAAATAAATATAAAAAGAATATGTTTATTGAATTTTATGATGATCTGAAAAGAAATCCACTCTCTAAAATGCATGAAAGCAACAAATTATTTGTTTTCTTATGATTTCCACTCATTCAATATAGCAGCTATATTTTAATGTCACCTATGGTGTTTGTTTTGCAAAGAGACCAACCTTGTGATTTATAAAATGCATAGTTATAAAAATATAAATTAGTTTCTTTTACCCTTTTTATTTCCCATGACTTCAGAAGGATGTGAAATAGTTTCCACATTCATTCTGAGAGGAAGTGCTATCTAAACAAACCTAGGTTTAAGCAGTTTGTTTTCCATAAATTTCAGTAAGTTGAGTAAATGTGTGTGTCTTAGAGTATTATATTCATTAAAAGGAGCACTTTTCCACAGGAAAAAACAAACCCTAAAGACTAAGAAATTCAATTAGCTGGCCTCTGTCATCAGAAAACTTAACCAAGTATACCTGTGCCTCCAAAGACCCCTCACAGGAGAAATACCCTACAGAAATAACCTGGGAGTGCAGTGACCAATTTACAGGCAAAAGCTCATGGAGAATAAATATTGGATAGAGATTCTGCAGGGGAGGTTTAGGGAGGCTCAACGTAATTGTCGTGTTTCAAACTTTCCTAGTGTAGTCACCACAGGGTAAAAATCTCCTAGACGTGTTCCACCCCTTGTGCTAATCCAGGTGACTAGTTTATCTCCGTTCACTTGAGCTGATTTTTCTAGTCCATTTCAATAGAAAAGAATCAAATTACTTCCCCACAGCTCAGATGGAGAACCACTGGAGTAGAGAAGACAACAACACAGTTTTCTGGGGGGGGGGGGAAGGACAACCTTTGAAATGGAAAATAAAAGAAGATAAAACAGAGCCAAATAATGCCCACATCACATTTCTACTAAAAGGAGTTTGACCTATAGCCAACGGGTTTGGTCATGATTTGAGCTTCATCTATTTATTACAATAGCTATCTCAAGAAAAAATTTTAAAAATATGCAGCAGAATTATTTTGCTCGATCTTCAATATACACAGCAAAACACCTACTCAGTCCTCAGCAGAAAATGAACCTCATGATCAATCACTATAGCTATTAGCTGGAACCTAAATCCTACTCTGATTAATTAGTCTTGAAATATTAAATATAACCAACTCTCTTTGGAATTGTTTCCCATGGGAATAAATAAATAAATAAAATTAAAATCCTGCAGATTTATCTACAGACAGAGACATTTGGAATCTTTGCTATTTTGGCAGAAGTTGTCAAATGACAATAATCTTGAACAATATTGCAGCCGGTTCTCATCCTGTAGGGTCAAAGTTACAGGCAAACTATAAAAAGTTTAAAATTATCTTTAAGATTTTCTTCCAACAGCTCAAAGGCAAGTAATAAGATCAGCCTTGGTGGCAAAACGAAAAACACAGTTTCAACCAACACTTGCTTCTGTCCTGTTTAACCCATGATATTAAATGTAAGATTGTGCCAAACTTGAGTAGTGCAACATAACAGCCCTTCATCAGATCCTGGAAATACAGCTAGGCTTTCAGTCAAGGTGGGTCAGCTTCATCACAAAAGACACTGATGAATGTGTCAGTCAAGTAAAATTGCAAAGTTGAGTTCTAATTCTTTCTTTCACCCAGACACCTCTTTTAGTATTAAGGTCACTGGGTAGTTCTGTCTTTGAATGAGAATTACCAGACTTGTTACATCTCCTCACTGCTCCCCACATACCCCAAGAAAGGTTTTGGCTTTACAATCTGTAATGCTATTGTTGTCTGTCTTTTTTGGTTTACGTTCTGTTGAAATTGGACTTAAAGCTCAATTAATTTATGATAGCACTATGTTTTTCATGACTAAAATGAATACATTTAAGATACAAAATCATCAGAAAGCTGGCTTGGTAATTTTTAAACTTATTTAAAGAAGTTTGTAGGGAACATTCAACACATCTCACACACACACACACACACACACACACACAGAGACTTGCATACGTGCACACACATGTGCACACATAAACAGCCCATATGCTTATCGACTACTCTACATCCGGTCTGCTCTTCCATGAAATGAGAGGCTAATTTTCCCTTCATACTTCTCTGTCACAGGTTTTTGTTGTTAGAATGAAAAGGATCATAACTTAATGTGATTAACTGTTCTGCAAATTACAGTTATATGTGGAAACAACTTGAATAGCTTAAGTCTCTCTCAATAAATTTTATTAGGTTGACTTTTGGGGTTATACCTGGACAGTTTAATGATATGAGTCATTTGTGCTGTCCTCTGGGAAGACATACTGATTTTTGTCTGAGTCTTAATTGATGATGTTTACAATGATTTTTGATGGTAGACTTTTTCTTTCTTGGTACTCTTAATAATTTGAGTTTGATTTCAAATAATCTACAAGAATTCATTTATTTTTTATATTTCTGATTGCTTTTACATTTTCATTATGATTGAATACATTTCATGATTTGTGAACTAAGAAATACAAAGGTAGATATATTCAGAAAGGAAAATATGAAAAAATATCAATTAAAAGTTTCATATTGTTTCCATTACTGTAGTGCATAGTTACCAACTTCTCTGTTCGAGAAAGACAGCCTCTGCGCTGTTGAAGGTGTTCACATGAAAGTCAAAGCACAGTGCTTTAGCAAAGTACACATACTCTAAGTTACATATGGGTAGGATCAGACAGGAAGGAGGCTCAGACAAGAGAGGGATGCTCACCCAAGTGTAACACCACTGGACTCCGACTAGTTATATCTCTCATAGAAGCTAATGTAAATATACATATATTTATTATTTTCTCCTAAAGTCCATAGGCTAGCTTAGAATGTCACAGTTTCATGGAGTTCAGAAACCTTCTGACTACACTCTAAGTTATATATAATGAATAAATATTTATAAATAAATGAATTTTAATTGAGGAAACAAAGAAGGTAAATTTCTTGTTCAAAAATGTATAGCTAACTAGTAGCAGATTGATATTAGGCTTCTTATAATAGAATTCTTAAATCTCCAACAAATATTGTTAAATTGCATTTTTATGTATTAATTTGTGTTTTTTCCCTATGTAAGCAAGGATAAAAGAAGAATGTGTCTTCATACTTTTAAATCCCCTCAGAATCCACTTCCGTGTTTTTTCGTATAGTTTTTCATAGAGTACTTAACCTCTTAGTAGGTATGAATGACGGACTTAACAGGTTAACACTCTACCAATGTATTGAAATAATTCTGTTCTTCCGTTAACATGTTAAAAATAGCAACTAACTATTTTCATGTTTACCAAAGTAAATATTGGAACATCATTGTGGATTCTTAAGCAAATATCATTCTTTGGGTAAACACAACAGCTGAAAAAGAAAAAAGCCTTCCTTTCAAAATTTTTCTGTGCTAAAATAATCAAAATTAAAAGTAAAAATATAAATTGCCTGATATGTTAGGTAATTTGAGGAATTTTGAAAAACTGAAGATCATCAGCTTATGTGGAGTTAGGTGTATTTTAATTGTGCATCAAATTATAATTTCCTTTTATTGTATTGAGTGGCCTATAAACTGCCTTCCTGCAAAGTGCTATCAGATTCTAGGTGAAAGATGCAGAATTAAGAATGGTAACTCATTTGAGCTAAAAGACTGATCTAATTTATGATATACCTTACCACTAATTGCAGTACAAACGGGAATTGTATTAAATTTGGAAATTCTGACCCAGCTCCATGAAGTGAATTTGTACATTTTTTACCTTAATCCTTTGTAGATTTGGCTATAAATTGCTAATTGAGTTACACAGATAGGAACACAACCTTTCAGCTAAGACACAGAACTCCACTTCTTGGGGCTCCTTAAGTCTACACTGCTGCTTTTTCAAGAGTGGCAGGTAGAGTCAAGCAGGCCAAGATACTGCTTTAAAAATTAGTCACCATTTTTCTGTAATAAATGCTCAGTATAGCTGAAACATTTTGTGTAAATATTCCCAAAATACTTGCCTAAGAACATGATAAATAAATTTACCTCCATCAAGTGACAGATCTTTAATTGGTAGCAAATATTGCACAAGTGTTTACAACATTGTACATATTTATCTACTGAAAAAAAGGCAATAGGAATTTACTATAATTTCTTCTTGCCTCCTTCCCTTCTCTCCACCCTCTAAATATAGGTATTGTATATTTTATATGTATTATATGTACGTGAATGTATACATTATGTCTCTGACTTTCTTGGTTGATATGTTTAAATTCTATAAGACTTTTAATCAAACATTACAATAATAGTCAACAGAGACCCAAAGCATCCATCTCACAGCATCTCTTTATAAGAAATTTTTCAGGTCAAAAAATAAGTGATTATCTGAGATTTTAACACTGTTAAAACTTTACTCCTAGTTTTCTGCTGAACATTAGTCAATTTCATCTTTTCTATTTTATATCTCCTTCTCAAGAAAGACTGTCATGAATTAGACATAGCAAAAGCATTAGCTATTATACTCTTTTCCTAATTTCTAATTTTAAGCTACTTTGATGAATTCTCCATTTGTTTTTTGCTTGTTTGTTGGGTAGCTCTCAGAAACTATATTCTGAACTTCATATATCCTCCCCATGTCATTCTAAGTATACTTTATTTCATCTGGACTCATTTTTGTCATTAGATCTTATCTGTCCACAACCTTAAATTGTTTTTTTTTTAAATTTTGTTAAGAATTGGATTTATCCTGTAACTTTCTGAAACAATTTAGATTTCATACTCTTATTCAAATAAAATAACTCACCCCACAGTAACATTCTAAATTATCATTCCTGGTTTTTTTTTGCTGTTGTTCATTTGTTTGTTCCTTGAATGTTTATAGAATGTTAAATAAGGTAGAGAAACACTCTCAGTTAAAAGAAAGAAAATACTTCAAAGAAAAATCATTTAATATACAAAGCTTTGAAAAATAGTACTTTTGTGAAAGCATAATGCTGAATATAATTCGGAAAAAAACAGTAGCCAGAAGGAAAAAAAAAATGATAGTAACTGGATGGCAAGAAATAACCTTGTAATTTTTAGAGAAAAAGAGAGAAATGATCAGATACCCCAAATTGCAAACATTATTTCTTTTCTAAAAGGCAGTAGCCTGAGAGATGTTTAATTAGGGTAATGTAGCTTCATAAATGGGTCTTAGTGCACCCTGCTATACTCTGACAAGAAGCATTTTGGATCAAGCAAAGGTTACACTGCCTTGTAAGTGAGAAAATTGGGCTGAGACCAACTTTTGAGGAACTTTCAAGTTTCTTTTATAGAACTTTCTCAGTTAAGGGTTAATTTTGCCTGGCATTTCCATGTGTAGTCTCTAAAATTAATCTGCACTTCTGGAGCCATATTCTGGACAACAATGGCAGAATCAAAATTGCTAGAGATGATAGTTGTCACAGAAAGACAAACCAAACAATAAAATGACTTGAGGATATATTTAGATTATTTTAATTTTTAGAAAAATAAGAATGGAAGAAAGGTGTTGAAATTTACACAGGTTCTGTAATAGAAGACATTAATCTTGAGAACAATGAATAGAATTTGAAAATATTCCCATAAATTTTATGGAGAATAGAAATAGATGATAGGGCTTCCCTGGTGGTGCAGTGGTTGAGAGTCCGCCTGCCGATGCAGGGGACATGGGTTCGTGCCCCGGTCAGGGAAGATCCCACATGCTGTAGAGCGGCTGGGCCCGTGAGCCATGGCCGCTGAGCCTGCGTGTCCGGAGCCTGTGCTCCACACGGAGAGGCCACAACACTGAGAGGCCCGCGTACAGCAAAAAAACAAAAAGAAACAAAAAACAAAAAATAGAAATAGATGATGGACAGAACCTTAGGAGGATCATGACTGAAAATGAGATTTTGTTGAGCTCCATTTTCATTACTTCAGCTCAGAAAGTGATTTTCATTATTTCTACACTCTGCATATAGAAATAAAACAGAACACTTTCAAGTTGTTCTACTAATAAAGCAAAGAACAATTTATGTGGTAAATAAGAAGTCCATTCTCCAAGGTTTATTGAAACTTTGGCCTCTGTAAAGCCACAGAAGGGTCAATTAATGTCACAAATGTGAGAGAGATACCTGGACTTTTGGAATCAGACCCAAGTCGGTCTACTTGTCAAACCACAATCACCAAACAATAATTGACCTTTAAACATGTGTAGCTTTGATTTGAACTATTGACACAGGGTGAGGGCTTTGGATATCAATGTTAATCTTATTTTCTCAGAAACCCCTATATCTCCTGCAGTTAAATTTTTTTTAAAAAACATAGTATGACTTCATAGTGTCTCTGTTAGCAATCTGGCACTATTGTACATCTTTTGTACACTATTGTACACTATTGTACATCATTCAGACTCTGCTAATAAATAATAATCATGAAATGCCATTCTAAAAAGAAGATCAGCTCTCTAGAGAAAGTAATATCACATGCTGGCCTGGAGGGGTTATGTTTCATTGCTGTTATGTTTCATTGCTGGCATCATCATCATGAAATGACTTAACATATTACAATGAAGTAAATGAATTTTCTTCAAAATATCTGGTGAGTTTTGTGTCCTTTTGTTCAAGAAGGTAGATGGAAGACATAATCTGTGGGGAAAAAATCCTTTAGAATTAAGGGAGATAGAAAGTAATTTACCTGTTACAATTTTTACGTGAACTGAAAGGTGCAAATGAATTGCTTTAAAGTAAATACAACTGCAGTGAGATTCGTTGACTGAAGCGATCATAGGTGAAGAGTAAAAAGGAAAGAGAATTAGCCAAACATTTTAGACAGCTAGAGAGAAAAAAAAAAGGCACACATAATTTAATGAAAGATAGTTCTATCACTCTTGATCACCTTTTCATCTCATAATCTGAATGAGATATTCTGGTTGCCTCCCTTGCATGTTTCAGGTGCATATTGCCACAGTGAACACTTAGTACTTTTGCTGTGTTCATATTTTAAACAACAAAAGAAGATGCACAATAAAGCAAAAAAAGAAAAAATGATGAATTCTATGTTTTTAACTGAAACATTTTCCAGAATCTAAATTTAATAAAAATAAAATGGTGAAGACACAACAGGAAGCAAATGACTGACCATTGCTTTAGAAAGGAATTGATTATGGATAGTTTGATTTGGATTAATTAAGTACTAATGATCCCCCACATGTCTATTCTACTGAAATAAAATATGGAAGCACATCTACATTGACCTAACAGGGACTCATCAAATACTCTTTTATGGTGCTTATGGATATTTCTTAACCCTATCATATCAATATACATTGCTATCGACAAACTTGTGCTTAAAACAATTAACATTTGTTTTTGCTCACATGTCTTTGGGTCAGCAAGGCAGCTGTGCTAATCTGAGCCAGGCTTGGCTGTTTTTGATTGGACTCCTTTGTCCAGTCTTTATGTCTGAGCGTCAGCTTGGCTGAGACCAACTGGACAAAGATGACCTTACTAATGTATCTGGGAATTTATTGTCAATAAAATGATGGGGTGAATAGGCAATATGTTTCTCATTGTACTGTAGTCTAGCCCTGATTTATTTAGGCTTGGTTCCAGGAGAGAAAAAGAGTGGAAACATGTAACCATTTGAAACATAGACTTGGAATTGCCAAAATATCAGATTCGCTTTATGCTATTGCCCAAAGGTGAAGAATTAAGGTTGAATTTTTATATAAGCAACATGAATTTGTAAATAAGCATTTGGTGAATATAAGGAAATGTTGATATTCTTATTAAGAAGTAGGCTTATCTGCTCTTACTCAGGGAGGCATTATGTAACCATAATTATTTGTCCTGTATGTATTTAGCCAGAGTACTAGAACCAGACGGGATTTGGGGAGATAGGCAAATAAAGTCATTTGAACCAGCACTGCTGGAATTATTGCTTCTAGATAAAAGCTACACAGAAATTCTGACCAATTATAAAATGGTCCTCTGACACTTTCATAAAAAGAGCTAGAATTATTTGAAATATTCTTGCAATATCTCTTTAGAAGATTTTAATCTTTTGCCAAATGTGTCCCAGCTGTTCCATTTGGATGCTGAATCTAACCTTCTTGTTCACATCCCTACTCATTTTAAACTTTGTTGTACACACTTATGATATGGGAATCTCAGACATTCAGATTTTTCTCAAGGTAATTAATTGTATAGAAAAATATCTGGAAATATCTACATAAAGTCACCATGCCAAAAATATAACTTAATATATATAGTTTCCATGAGGAGTGTAATAGGTTAAATAGTGCCCTCCACCCAATTCATGTCCACCTGGAATCTCAGAATGTAACTTTATTTGGAAATGTTTAAGCAGGTCGTTTGTCCCATTTCTGCTTGCCTGTTTCTGTTCCCCTTAAATGTTAAGTATAAAAATGAGATCACTAGGTAACATTTAACCTAACTCCTGACTTCTGCTCTACCTAATGTACACAATGCCTTGCCTAACCTGTTGATTCCTTTCCTAGATTAAAAGGGGTATGAATGAAGAATTAAGTAGTTAAAGAATGACTGACTTGCTCCCCTCAGCCTCCCCTTTAGCAAATTTGCAAGCAGACCACGTGGGCAAGATAGCATCCAATTGCAGGTGGACCATACCACAAGACAGCATCTAAAGAAAGATCAGAAGAAGTCAGCAGGTCTGCACACAACAGAAAAATGATGAAGAATCTGACCTCCTATCTTAATGATTAATTGAGATTATTTCCCCTTTCTCCCTTTAGAAACTTTCATGGCTTAACAGAATCTTCAGACTTGGTTTTGGGACATGAGTTTGCCTTCTCCCCAGATGCCAGATTTTCCTGATTAAAGCAACTTTCATGGCTTTAGAAACTTTAGAAACTTTCATGGCTTAACAGAATCTTCAGACTTGGTTTTGGGACACGAGTTTGCCTTCTCCCCAGATGCCAGATTTTTCTGATTAAAGCAACTTTCCTTTCTACCAACACTTGCCTCTCGAGTATTGACTTTTGAATGGTGAGCAGCAGAACCTGAGTTCCATAACAAATACAGTCTTTATAGATATAATTAGTTCATTTAAAATGAGGTAATACCAAATTAGGGTAGGCCCTAATGTCTTCAGGCTCCCTGAAGTATTCAGAGAGAGCATGGCCCAGCTGATACTTACTCTGATTCCAGACTTCTAGCTTCCAGAACTGTAAGAGAATAAATTTATATTGCTTTAAGTCACCAAGTTTGTAGTAATTTGTTATGGCTGCCCTAGTAAACTAATACAAGAAGGGATATAGTAACTAATAAATATGCTCCTCCTTCTTTTCCATTAGCTTTATATCTCAGATTTTTAAGGAATATGTGCATGTTTAATTGAGGTAGAATTTACCTAGAGTAAAAATTACCCTTTTAAGAATACAGTTCTATGAGTTACGTCCTACAGTCATGTAATCACCAGCACAATCAAGATATAGGACAGTTCTATCATCCAAGATTATTTTATTATGCCCCTCTGTAGTTTACTCTCTCCCACTATCACCAAGCACTGGCAATCATTGATCTATTTCTGTCCTTAACATTTTACCTATATAATAAAATCATATAAAGTGAATCATATATGTATGACTCTGGCTTCTTTTACTTAGTATACTGCCTTTGAGATTCATCAATGTTATTGCATATACCAGTATGAGATAATAGAAAATACATATTGGTCTCTGCCCTCAGTTCCTGGCATGGAGAGAGCTCCTAAAACCTTTGTAATTTCCTAAGTGATAATAGCACTAGGAGACTCTCTTGTTCTAATATTTGTCTCTGACCCCATCCCTGAAAAGGAATGAATTACTGATTATTAGAAAAACCACCCAGTCTTCCCCACTGCATGTCTCCTTTTCTACTCACACAGCTCACTTCAATTCTAACACTTTTGGTCACCAAACGTGTGGAGGTTTCCTACCACACCAAACAATTCTCTGTGACACCAGCTGATTGTCCTACAAATTAGCTCAATTCTAGCACTATCTACTTGGAGATAGTGTCAGATTCCACAGGTTAAGGGCACAGTCCTTCAAGACTGCTTCCACTCTACTTCAGATGCCAATCGAAAGTAATAGGTGTCCTAAAAAAAAAATCAATTAATTAAATTAACTTTTAAAAAAAGAAAGTAATAGTTGCCCAGATTACCCACAATTTCTCTTTGATTTGACTACAAATCAGACATTCCCATGACACCCCCCCGCCACATTCCATAAATTTGCTAGAGTGGCTCAAAGAACTTGGGGAGACACTGTGTGCTTACCAGTTTATTAAAGCATATGATAAAAGATACACATGAAGAGCCAGACGAAGAGATATGGAGAGCAATGTCTGGGAGGGTCCTGAGTGCAGGAGTTTCTGTCCCATGGAGTTGGTATGTGTCACCCTCCCAAAGCTTCCCAACCTGGAAGCTCTCTGAACCCTGTACTTCGGGGATTTTTTTTTTTTGCGGTATGCGGGTCTCTCACTGTTGTGGCCTCTCCCGTTTTGGAGAGGCTGTTGTGGAGCAGGCTCCGGACGCGCAGGCTCAGCAGCCATGGCTCATGGGCCCAGCCACTCTGTGGCATGCAGGATCTTCCCAGACCGGGGCACGAACCTATGTCTCCTGCATCGGCAGGCGGACTCTCAACCACTGCGCCACTAGGGAAGTCCCCTACTTTGGGGATTTTATGGAGGGCTCCTCATGTAGGCATGATTAACTATTAACTCCAGTCACAGCCCCTCTCCCCTGTCTGGAGGAATGCTTATATCTCAGTTTTTAAAATATGCTTTCATATATTAGGTTGAGTCAGATTTAGACACATGTATCATTTCTGGTCTCTTAAATAGGAGTCATTTAAGCATAACGATTTTAGCATGGGCTTTGGGATCATACAGAATTGATTTCTGTTACTTTCTTCAAGTTGGTGATATGTGACCTCAAGCAAGATACTTAATCTTCCTAAGCCTTTGGTTTTGTATCTGTCACATAGGGATAATACCTATTTAATGGAGGTGTTGTAGAAATCACTGTTGTATGACAATCTGATTAAAAAGTGGACTAAAGACTTTGACACCTCACCAAGGAATGTATGCAGATGAAAATAATCATATAAAATGACATTCCACATCATATGTCATCAGAGGAATACAAATTAAAACAACAATGGGATACCACTATATACCTATTAGAATGGCCAAAATCCATAGAACTGACAACGCCAAAGGCTGGTGAGGATATGGGGCAACAGGAACTCTCATTCATTGCTGGTGGGAATCAACATGGTACAGGAACTTTAAAAGATAGTTTGGTGGCTTCTTACAAAACTAAACATGCTCTTACAATACAATGTAACAACGACACTCTTTACTCTTTACCCAAAGAAACTGAAAACTTATGCCCACAAAAAAACCTGCACATGTGTTTTTATATCAGCTTTATTCATAATGGCCAAAACCTGGAAGCAACCAAGATGTTCCTCAGCAGGTGAATGGATCAATAAACTGTAGTACATCCAGACAATGGATAATTATTCAACACTAAAAAGAAATGAGCTATCAAGTCATGAAAAGCCATGAAAGAATCTTAAATGCATATTACTAAGTGAAAGAAACCAATCTGAAGAGGGTACATAACTGTATGATTCCAACTGTATGACATTTTGGAAAAGGCAAAACTATAGAGACAGGAAAAAAAATCAGTGGTTGCCAGGGGTTGGCAGGAGGAGAAAGGATGAATAGGTGGAGCACAGAGGATTTTTAGGGCCATGAAAATACTGCATATGATATTATTCTAATGGATATATGCCATCTTACATTTGTCCTAACCCACAGAATGTACAACACCACGAGTGAACCCTAAGGTAAACCATGGACTTTGGGTGATTATGATGTGTCAATGTAGGTTTATTAATTGTAACAATTGTACCCTTCTGGTAAGGGATGTTGATAATGGGAGAGGCTATGTATGTGTGGGGGCAGGGGGGCAATGGGAAAATTTCTGTACCTTTCCTTTCATTTTGTGAAGCTAATACTCCAAAAAATAAAATCTTAATTAAAAATTCATTAACTGCCTATGTACTGAGTCTTTGAATTATGCAAGGCAAGGTTGAACTTTAAAAAGCATTTGCTGTGGTCCTTCTTTATTGAAGGTATCATTCACTAAAGGCACAGTAGTTCTGAAATGAAAACAGTGCAAATCTTTGCCTTAAAAAATCTAACAGTTGGATAAAGAATTTTGGAATTAAGACTATATCTTGACCTGCCCTAAAGTTTTTATAACCACTGTGATGATAAAATCAAGCATTCATGAAGGTTTAATGAGAGACTGTGTAATGGATAGAGGTGTTAATTCTATCTGTTTAAGAGAAATGCAATCTCCATTTTCTGTGATCCAAGACATAAAATTTAATAAATTCCCAAACTTTGAAATTCTATATCATTTGATTCAAATTCTGGACACTATGAATTCATTTCTTTGCATTTAATGATAATTGTACTCACTCAATCTTTTCATCTCTCTTTCTTCATCCCTATAGCAAATATTAATAGTTCGTGGTACAAGCTAAAAATTAATTTTATTTTCTGAATTTATCCAGTTGCCCCAAATCATGTACAGTGGAGTGATGAGGCTGAACACCCTAGTTTGGCAAACATCTGATTTTAAATCTGAAGCTAACTATAGAGAACAATTAAGGAATTCCAGGTGATCTGGTCAAATGGGACTGATATATAGGAGCTCAGGGAATGCTCAAACATTTACAAAATGGTTTAGGGAAAAAGTCTTTTTATCTTCAATTCTATTTCTTTTACTCCTCAACTTTACCCTGCTGAGTTTTTATTCACACACTTCTTGACAAAAGTCTCCTGGTAGGAGTTTATAGTGCCAATTAGTGAATAAGCATTTTGGGAAAAGCTGAATCTATGGAGTCATTGATTTTTCTCATGGGATTGTAAATGAATTTCTGTTGTTTATTCCTGAGTGTAGAGCATAATGCTTAAAATGTACCCATTCTCTTTTGTCATTTTTTAATCTCTCAGGGTATATTTTTAAAATTAGATTGAAATATACAAATCTAAGAGATATAAGTACTAAATGAGGAACACTGTCTTGGCCAACATGTACCTTGAAATTCTACATTTACTACTACTAGGCTTTGGCACAACTGTACTGAATAATTTCTACTTCTTGAGGTAGGTTATGGACTGACACCTTCCTTGTTTATTTTAAGCAAGATTAACATAAAATATCTATCAATAAATACATTTCGGATGGTAGGTCATGAAACCAAGAGAAATAATTAAACATGGATGAAGATTATCTTTTGTCAACATAATATACTGTAAGGCATACAAATATGCTGTTGAACTTTAGTTTCTGCATCTGTGAAATAGGGTTGTTAACAGCTATTAAATGAGATAATAAACATAAAGCATCCAAACATAACACACAATAAATGTGTCTTTGTTTTACATTTATTGTTTTGCATAATTTCAGATGATTAGAGAAGAACAGTGTTTTCAGAAAAAAAATAAGGAAATATTTAAAATATTGTGCAATGTTGTGAAGAAGTTTTTATTTCATCCTGAAGAGTTGTAAAATATCAATAGCATATATGCTTGTTACATTTAATAATGCATCTGGATATAATTCAATGAGGAGTTAATTTGCATGTCTCTCTAGAGAAATTAATTACCTACCCCCCCCAAGTTTATTCTGTCAACAATCATTAGTAAGGTGGTTTTGTAAATGTGGGCTTTAAGGATGGCCATAAGAGTGAGGCCATATTTTACATAAATACATCCATTAATTCACTTATCTGTGGTGTATAAAGAGGACTAAAATAGAATAGAATTACAAAAATCATCATAGTTCAAGGGATAGTTTGGAGGATATTAAAGTAAGTCTTTGCCATCAAAACTCTACATTTAACAATGAAAATCATTAATTTAATGGTATATATGGTTTTTAAAAATGTCATAAAATTAAATAAAAGGAAATAGAAATTGTTTTTGGAGCCCCAATTTTTTTTATATATATATTTTTTTATTTTAACATCTTTATTGGAGTATAATTGCTTTACAATGGTATGTTAGTTTCAGCTTCACAACAAAATGAATCAGTTATATATATACTTATGTTCCCAATTTTTAATAAGTGTTCCTATTCAAAATGTCTGAGCATCTCCCATGGAAAATGATAGGCATGTCATAAAAGAGATTTTAAAAACCTTTCCACAGTGTTCATCTTTATAATAATTGTTGTTTTGACAACCAAGTCTTTTCAAGATAACACCCACTCTAAATAATTGTCATGAATTTTCTCTACCTTAATGAAAATTTATTCAAAACAACTATTTTAAGATTTATTAAATGCCTCTACCTCTTTCTTTTGTATATCCGAGAAGCTCTTTGTCTCCAGAGATTCCATTTCTTAAGAATGATAAAAATGTCTAATAAAAATACGTACAAATCTTGGAAAATTTGCTTTTATGGAGTTTGTTTAGAAAACACTTTTTGAGTTGTGCTCCCTCTTTTCCCAGTTGTTCAATGGTATTCCATTTCTTCCATTCTTCACCACACATTTTTGTATGATCTTTGTATCTTAGCTTCATAGCACTTTATATATACATATGTGTGTGTGTGTGTGTGTGTGTGTGCTTTCTAAAAAAGTGCTATTTTTAACAGCTATATCTCCATATATCAAGTAAATAGTACAGTGAGTATTTCTCAGTGTTTTCTGGATTGTTTTTTAAAATATTAAAGAATATTAAGCAGTCTTCAGAAGATAAAAACTGTTTAATAGGCAAATGGTTATATTGAAACAATCTCTTCTTAGTAAGCAACATAATGATATATAGGGGGTTAAGTCCTGCAATTTCTTTTTACACAAGAGCCTCCTACAAGAAATTCATATGTGTCTGGGACTCCATGATAAGGTCTCTGCCTAGTCTCTTATATTCCTGTAAGCCAGACCTTGAATACTATGTGAATATCACCATAGTATTAATAATCACACTCAAAAATCCTTTGGGAGCCAGGGTGCTCATTAGATGTTAGTGAGAACTTACACTTTGCCAGGAACTCCATATGTATGGGTGCATTTTACTTGTCTATTTTGGCTTAACCTATACAGAAAGCATCATATTATCAATATCTTAAAACATGACACCATATTGGTGAATTTTCCCCCCAAATAGGAATACTTTTAAAAATAATTTCCCCCTTTCCTCATTGTCATCTTATGACTTTTCATTGGAAATTTGATAAATGTATTTTATTTCTGTGAACCTTCAAAATTCCCTAATAGAAGATGCATTTTAACCTATATAGGGCTTAATAGCAATAACAATAACAATGATAATAATGACAAAAATAAAAATAAGCTACCTACCATCAACTATGTTCCAAACACTTGGTGCCTTGAATATATTATCTCTAGCCCACCAAATAACTCTTCCCATTTAATGGACTAGGGATTTTAGCAATAACACTAGTTTATATTTTTTCAGTATATTTTGAATGTCAGGCTTCAGGCTAAGCACTTGACATGCATTATCTGCAGTAAGCATTGCAACAATCCTATTTTACAGAAATGGAAATTGGGAGTTAGAGGGAATAAGTCACAAAGCGACTATCTCAGGATCTCTAAAACACCACAATCAGGTTCTCTTGCCTTCACCTGCCTCTTGCATTTTGTCAGCTTATTGTCTTCTGCTCTGCGTGCCTCACGTATTGATGCCATTTTAGTGTGTCACCTGATCAGCAGAGCACACTGCAGCCCAGAACTCCTGGGCTCAGGTAACTCTCCTGCCTCAGCCTCTAACACATTGGCCAGCTCTGAGGGCCTCCAAACAACCTAATGTAAATATAACCAGACAGTGCTTCATCTCCATACTGTCATACCAGGGCTTTTGTATTCCATGGTACTCCCTAGATTTGCCCTGCACTAAGCATTCAAAACCCAAGAGTGCCGATGAGGAAATTACCAGCCCATGGAGCAAAACATTGACTAATGGGACACCAAAACTGGTGGCTATATTATTTTCTCTTCCTTCTTCTGCCTGGACTGTCCTGAAAAGCAATTTTTTAAACTAGCTTTTCAGAACATGCCCTGAAAAATAAAGCAATACTTTGTTTTTTATCACAAGTACTGGTTAGTACTTTTTATTGGTTATTCTTCCTTCCTTACGTTACCTCCCATCTTATGGGCTGAATGTATACACCCTCCCCCCCAAAAAAATTCTTATGCTGAAGCTCTTATTCCCAGTACATCAGAATGTGACTGTATTTGGAGATAAGGATTTTAAAGAGGTAATTAAGTTAAGGTGAGTCCATGAGAGTGGGCTGTAATCCAATCTGACTGATGTCTTTACAAGAAGAAGAAATTTGGACGCACAAAGTGATGCCAGGTATGCACAACACAGAGAAAAGACCATTTGAGCATCCAATGAGAAGGCAGCCATCTGCCAGCCAAGGAAGGAAGCCTCAGAAGAAACCAAACCTGACAACACCTTGATCTTGGACTTCCAGCCTCCAGAACTGTGAGAAAATACACATCTGTTATGTAAGGCACCCAGTGTGGTATTTTGTTATGATAACCCTAGAAATCTAATATAACCCCTCTTATCTCTCATTCCTCCTTATGAAGACTGCACTCCTCAATAAAAAATAACAGTAGCACATGAGACATTGCCTCCGACTCTGCTTCTGGAGAAACTAGTCTAAGACTGTTGGTAAGGGGGAAATCTGTGTTACAGCACCAAATGGCAAAAGAGAAATATCTCAAGAATTGATTTCCATGCATGTAAATCACTAGAGATAATTGTCAATTTTGATGAATGATTATATGTATGTAAATAATTTCTCATTCATGCTGACATTTAAAATAGAGAAAGTGAGCAGAACTGGGAGAGGTGAGTAGTCTTCACATTTTCTAAATCTTTTTTCATATAGTTTCTTCTGTAAGGGATAGAGGAAAAAACAATAGATGAAGTTTTTGCTTTATGTCACCATCTGACTAAAGTATGATAACTTACTTTAAAATTGGTATAAATAATGTCATTAAAAAATAATAACAGTGCTCTCCAAAGTAAGTGTGGGCATCACCGGCCTTTAAATAAGAGAAGCAATCTCTGAGTAATTCACCAGCCACCCACATTTTCCTGCTGTCTACTTCTGCTCTGAGAGTAAAATGAATATACATCTTATAGCTTCCTTATTATATCCTTACATTTCACTCCAAACCTCTTTTTATTTTATTTTATTTATTTATTTTTTTGTGGTACGCAGGCCTCTCACTGTTGTGGCCTCTCCCGTTGCGGAGCACAGGCTCCGGACGCGCAGGCTCAGTGGCCATGGCTCACGGACCCAGCCGCACCGCGGCATGTGGGATCTTCCCGGACCGGGGCACTAATCCGTGTCCCCTGCATCGGCAGGCGGACTCTCAAACCACTGCACCACCAGGGAAGCCCCAAACCTTTTTTTAAATTACAATTCCGACCCAGTCCAACCATGCACTTGAACAATTTTGAGGGAAAGAAGATCTCTATTTTTCGTAGAGGGAAAAACAGAGACAGAAAGAGACTGACTATATCATTCTATCAATCCCTGAGAATAGCATTAACCACAGGCCAACAGAAGAATGGAACAGTAGGAAGGCTGTATGCATTTAGAAATAGTAGCCATCCAACCAGTGGGGACATAGTTTTCTATCATTTCTATCAGCTGTGATGTATTAAAATATACTTTGAGCAGCACAGAGAAGATGTGGAATTTCCTTGACAAAATTTATTTGTTTATTTATTTAATTTATGATGTCTCCAGAGAAATTGCCTCATTCAGATTACTTTACAGTTTATTTCACATTGACACGATCCATCCATGGGCACACAGTTTCTAGTTAGAATTTAGTGTTCCACTATAACTTGTGAGCAGACATCTGAGGATTCACAAAACTGCCACTCTATGAAAAGCAGAGGCAAAGGCAAGCAAACAGAAAAATAAGTAGAAGAAACAGAGAGAGAAGGGGGATTCTCAGGCTACAATGTAGAATTCTCTATGCAAGAAAGCCCTCAATTAATCATAAAGGTGGCAAAAGACATAATCACTCCTGTAAGAACACCCTTTCTCAGGAGTCTCCTTGAGAATATGTTCCACCAAAAGAGGAAAACAAATTACACAGTGATAGGTACTAGGGCCAATCAACAGAGGATCCAAATCAAGAGTGTAGAAGGAACTCCTTGAGATGAGGTTGAAGGGAGAGTCCAGGATGTGAGTTGTTTAAACAGCAACCAGTCCAACCCACAGCAGGTCAGGAAGATCTCAGAAAGAGATCCAGAAAAGGATAAAATTGAGAGATTATTTGGGATGTTTGATTCTACTGAGAGGATTCTAAGAAAATTGAGAAATAGTATAGTAATAAATTTGTGGTGAAAACAAAATCTAAGCAAAATAAAAATTTGAGAGAAACACAAGTAATTAAAGCATTATGTATGGCTTAGTTATACATGCTATTTAATTAGCCATGGTAATATAAATGCTGAATATTCATATAAACCAAAATATATACATGTATATTCATATACATATGAAATACTGGGTGCAAGAATGTTCATGTTATGGTGGAAGTGTAAAAAAAATAGCTAAATCCTCAACTGATTTGATACTTGGTTGATAATTTCTAAAGTTGAAAATAATGTAAGAAGCATCATCATAAGCAAGTTATTTTGATATATGATGTTGAAGATGGAAGGATGGGGGAAATAAAGGTAATAAAGGAGACTGCTGTTTTTCTTCATAATAAATCTTGTACTACTGGTAGACCTTTTAAACTGTGTCCCTACTCCAATCATTGCTCTTGCATCAGAAATACTGCCAAAGCTTAAAATTTATTTGTTATCTCATTTTAGGTTACATTTTTCATCATTTTAATATTATACTTCATTAGAGGAGAGGTTTCTACAATGTTCTTGCGGGGCCTTGTGAAACTTCTCACGTACTTTAAGACTTATTTAAAGAGTTTTGGATTTGTGATCCTGGACTGATCATGAATCCTCTCTCATTGCTTCTGTGTTTTTGCAATATTCACTCAGTCATGAAAGAAGCAGTGAAGAGAAGCAAATAGCTTACATTTTTTGATAGTCTCAGCTATTCCATTTGTTCTGGAAATATTTCATATCCAGCCCAAAAAGCCAAAACTGATGCTAAGGGGTTGGTAGGTTTTTTTTTTTTGGTGTTTGTTTGTTTGTCTAAAAGGAACACAAATTGAAGTGATGAGGTCATGACGTATATAAGATAGTTTATTCATGGATAACCCAGACCTTTCAGAAAAAGGTCTATGTATCTCCTATAAAGAGTAGAGATTTAGAAGTTAAGAAATAACTGAGAAATTCTGCTTATAATCATCAATAGCTGTAAGACTTGAATCAAGATATCTTGTTTAATAAACTCCATGAGCCTCAATTTTTCTATAAAATAGGGACAATAATAGCTACTTTAGAGGGTTATTGTGAAGATGAAAGTAAATAGAGGTACCAAATGTCTAAAAAATTGTCTAGGACATTGAAAGTGCTGAAATATTTTAGTTTCAAAAGGCTTCAATGAAGAGTCTTATATATATAATTTTGTAGAAGTATGAAGTTCTGAAATATTGGTAACCTCCCTTCTCCCTTGCAGTCTTCTCAGTGTTAAAAGGAGTAATTAAGGGTATCTTTAATTATTAGTCTGATCCAAACCTAAAAAGGAGAAATGGATCACATTAGAAGTTAGCTCACTGAAGAGATTTATGAAGACAGACCTGACCTAGCCAATTCAAAAGAGAATGCCTTTTTTGACACTTTACCAAGAATGTCACCAAACTCTGCCTAAACTTATCAAATGTACTGCCTGCTTGCCACTGCTGAACTTCATGTTGACTCTTCCAGAGCCTAGGAGCTGTCCTTAGGAACTATGAAGTCTAAATTGGTAAACTGAAGTAAAGTACTTCTTTTATTGAATTATTGGTATTTGGGAAGAGATATAAAGATATGGACACATAGATATCTCAAAATAAAAGAAATATGGCCAAGATAAGATTTCCATTTAACTGCACCAGGACATTCACAATGAGAGTAACTTCAGCACATTGAGACATCAAAAAAGCCATAACCAAAACAAGCAAACAAAATCATTGAAAGGTAATCTAATTCTTTACTGAATGATTAAAAGAATTAATAGCCGTTGGATTAAATCATCATTGTTTTAAAAAAGAGAAAACTTTAAAATTCCTCTTTGGATAGCTTTTTTTCTCTTCACCAAATTCTACACTTTCATGGAAGTTTAGCTACATGATGCTTATTTTTTTATATCAACTTACTCTCCAAAATTCCTCAATCAGAGCCTACTAATTTTCACAGTCCCTTCCAAAAAGTGTGTTTAAATAGTCACTTTTGACTTCTAATTTCTTACTCAAGATGGTAAATTTCTTGAGGACAGGGGTAGTGTCCTATGTTTTAAGATCATAGGTTTCTAACTACCTCATAGATTAGGTAATGAAACAATTACCTACTAAGAATGAATGATAATCCAAATTTCTGATTGGCATGGACTTATATTCTAGGAGTTGAGAAAACTTGGAAATAAGAACAGGTCATGTCAGATTAATTTCATTTATTTTTTGATAACTTGGTAAAATATAAATGTTAGTGAATTAGATTTTACAATTATTTAAATGTTCTATATGGAAAACATATCATTGGTGGTTGAATTTTATGTGGGAAGTTTGCTTTATTCAGCAAAATGTAAAGCACTAGGAAGAAGACATAGAAAGCTGTGATGAGAGAAGAAGACTTCTTCTTAGTAACCAGTTCCATCAAGGGTACACCAGTGATCAGTGTATTGCCATGAGACCTCTCAGAGGTGCATTTTAAGAAATTCTGTTATTAAAAAAGAAAGAAAGAAAGAAATTCTGTTATCAATGCAGATAAGATGGAGAACTAGAGCTATCTGGATGGATTTATAACTGAATAAAGTGTTTTATCAAAAGAATATAGATTGTGTATCAAATTGTATATGATTCTATTTAAAACTAAGCTCCCTTGAAAAAAATTTTAATCTAAGATTTAGATAATGGTACTGCTAAGATACTGACCAAATTTTTTAATGCTATAAAACTGGAAGGACTTATCATAATTCAACAAGATCTTAACAAAGTAAAAAAAAATGGTTGAATTTAAAAGATAAATAGTATTAAATATAGGATTTATTTTTAGTCCATTTCAATCCACCATTTACTGCCATCCACCAGGGCTGCCCTTGACATCCCACAATAAAGTTTCCCAAATTAAAATGGTAGAAATATAGCTCAACAACAATATGTAAAACAGCTTTAGAATTTTTTAATAATACGCTTCACATGAGTGACCAATATTTTTTATATATACATATATTTATTTGCTAAAAATGTTAAGGTAAACGTAGACTGTCACTTCAAAGAGTGTCTAGTGTCGAGAATTAAGACATTTTGTTCTCATGAACGGTTCAAACAAAACTACACTGGCAATATTTATCTTTGCCACAAACTAGAATGTGTAGAGAAAACAGTGGTGGCAACTGGGAGGGTAATCAAAACCCAATGTATGAGGAACAGGTGAAGGAACTGGGGGTTTAGTCCAGGAAGGTGAGTTACAGGGAAGACTGGAGAGTGACCCTTAAATATTTGTAGAGTTGTCACTGAAAGAAAGTTAAAATCTGTGTTGTTTGAACCTGAAGGCACAACTAGGATCAGGACAACCATTAAATGAATGGTTTTACTTCAACATAGAGAGATTTTGTGGAGCATTCTGGAAGTGTTCAATTCTTAACTGAGATCAGAGAACATATTCAAGCAATGAAATGGTGGTTTAGTTTAGGTGACATCTATACTTTTATTCTATCTTGAGAATCTATTGTTCTACATATTTATTTTCTACTTCCAAAGCTCGGAAATAGATTCTTTTGAGCATGGATCAATAAATTATTGTTTGGGATAACTTCAGGTTTATGTGCTTAGGATTTAAATCTTCTTACTCTTGGCAGAAGGCTAGAATAGAGAACATCTTGAATTAATATTCTAGACCAAAAATGATTTCAAGTAAAAATAATCTCAAACTCATGTAAATAGTTTAGGTTAAATTATTTCTAGAATTATATAGTGGAAGAAGTAATATGTGTGCTTATAATTCATCCATATTTCTACACATATATATGATGATTTGTAAACAGTCCATAAACTGAGCTACAAAATATATATCAAGGGAAATATGCAAGTCTACATTTTATGATAGGCTTCAGAGAGCTGTAAAAACCTCAAGTGGCTCCAGAGATCAACATTTGACTATACTTTGTTTACAATACAGTAGTAAAAAGTCAGTCACTAGCAGGACAGCCTAGGCTGATACCAAGGAAATATTACCTTTGGTACTTAACAGCTGACATCTTTCTCTGTTCAAATATACTTGATCTTATAAACGTTTCTGCTTGCCATTGTACTGGAAGTTAAATAGGTACGAGGTGCAGCATGGAATATCTCTTTTCAGTAACATACCAATTCATCATTTGTCTCTGAAAAGAACAACTTATTTTAATGGGAACTTAAATGAATTAACAAACATAAGAAATGTTACTTTTGCCCTTAGCATTGAATGTAAAAAGAACAATGAAATTTTCAAGCCATTTGAAAGAAATACAGAACAGAAAATGTGTTAGAAAGAGGAAGCAAGTTTGCCCGAGTAACTAGCTTGCTGAAAATCTGATTTACATTTTACCCTAAGAGACATGAATGTTTTATAAGAGTTAAGTGGAGTGAGTAGTGTGTGGCTCTATCCCTTGTGGATATGGGTGGTGCTTGCATTATAGAATTATAGCCTCATTGAGCGGACTTGAAAACATCACCTCATGATAGGCAGACTTTAGCCTGCAGTCATCTGTTGACCCCACTGGGCAGGTTGACACTGTCCTTGTATAAGAGTCCTTAGTCTGCCTGAGTGAAAAATGAACTTGATATAGACTGTTTTCTGTGTCCCTAAGACTGAGGGGTACAAGTAGGCATGGGAGTAAGTAGGCATGAACCTTTGAGATATTTTTGCTGAGCTATGTGACCTGCTTAAGGGAGCACTTCCTCTTCCACTTCCTCTTGGATTACTGCCACTCAGGAACTGCAACTTAAAGGCTTAAGTCCTGCCATGTGGTCAAGTAATAATAAGAATCCATTAAAGAGGCTCAAAGGAAGAAAAAAGGAATTGTCAGAAATGGCAGAAAATACATTGGATTAACAAGACCTTTAGAAAAAGACAGAAATTAAAATTACAAATAATAAGAATACGTAGCAGTTAAGCTGTCACTTTTATACACTGCTGGTAAAAATGAAAATTGGTAAATAACTTTATAAAACTGTTTGGCAGTATCTTCTGAAGGTGAAAATGTCCATCCTCAGTGCTTCAGAACTCCAGTAGTAATGAGTGTATATGTTTTCCACGAAACGTACAAAATGTTCATAACAGCTTTACTCATAATAGCCAAAAGCTTGAAGCAACATAGATGTTCATCAACATTAGAATAAATAGATGTTTTACTGATGTATGGTTTATTTGTACAATTCAATGATATACAGCAGTGATAAATTATTATAGAGAATAACATGGATGAATCTTGCAAACATAATGCTGTAAGCCAGACACATACCTTCTATACGATTCCATTTATAGAAAATTCAAAATCAAGCAAAACCATCCAATGCTGGCTAAAGTCAGAATGGTAATTATGGAGGGAGGGTGTTGACTGTGTGAGGATATAAAGGAGGCTTCTTGGATGAGGGTTTTATATATTAATATTTTATATTAATTAGAATTTGGATATATATGTAAAATTAAATTTGTGGTTCACATAAGATTATGAAATTTAAATTTGCTATACTTCAATGGTAAGTTAAGAAGGAAAACTAATAAGATGATTACAGATTTTATGATTATAGATGCAAATATAGCTCTCTCTTGTCCCCCCAAAATACCTCTTTCTAGAGTTTAAAACATGATTTGCCATTAAAGTAGTTCAGTGTATGGATAGAAGAAAATGTGGTCAACTTAAATGTAAAGAGATAAAAATCTTGAAAAAAGTGATTTATCTTGGATATATCTAGGAAACCTAGTATCTTGAAGAGGCATTCCAGAAGGGGAAAGGAATCATAAGGAAGAGAAAATAAAAAAATAATAGAAAAATGTATTCCCTGAACTGAAAAAAGTCCTGTGTCTGCAGATTAAAAGGACTATGGAGTTCCAGAGTCCTGGAAAACTTTTTAACTCCAAGGGTGAAAAGAAACACTTCCAAACAGAAAGAGCAATTTGCCTACAGCGATGAAGTGAATTATAATAGATTACAGTATTAAAAACAAGAAGACAGGACTTATATCTACAAATTATTTACAGCAAAAGAATCTATCTCTGGGCTCTTTCCTACCAATGTGTTATTCATCTGTTGGGGTAAAAAGAAATGTTTAAAGTCATTCTGGCTATTTAACTGAACAGTAGCCAGGTGCTTGTAACTGCCTCCCAGGTACAATGTCTTGGAAAGAACTGGACACTCTATTCACTGAGTACCTACCATCTTCCAGGACATGGTTGGGCATTTCACTTGCACTGCATGTTCATTACAGCAAGGCATACTGAGACATCGAGTGAAATAACTTCCTATGTTACATGAATATCAGCTTCTGAGTCAGGAATCCAATCCAGATCTATACAAATCAGCTTTCCTCTAAATTTTGACCCTGAAGGGATCTCGGCTCATGCCCTTCCTCACCAAACGCCATACCCCACTGCTGATGTTTTATTTCCCCAATATATAGGTTTCATCTCCTGGTGAAAAGATAATATGCAACTCTTCCTGGAGATGATAATCCTGTGAAGCTATCAGCCATTTTACATAAGAGGGAGGGGAAAAAAAGAGAGAGAGAAAGGTAAAAAAACAACAGATTTTGATAGAAGGGTATGGAAAAAGAGTATTCATTGGTAATAAGTCTAGTAAAATCCCACAGTATGCTTTCAGCTAAGTCCCACACATAGAGAAATATAATATGTCCTGTATCATCTTAATGCCTTATGTAACCTTATGTGTTTTGTTCATGCCATCTAAATTCTTGGCATAACTATCTGGTAATATTATTTCTCAAAATGCACAGATAGGACTTCCCTGGTGGCGAAGTGGATAAGAATCCGCCTGCCAATGCAGGGGACACGGGTTCGGTCCGGGAGGATCCCACATGCTGCGGAGCAACTAAACCCGTGCGTCACAACGACAGAGCCTGTGCTCTAGAGCCCACGTGCCACAACTACTGAAGCCCACGCGCCTAGAGCCCGTTCTCTGCAACAAGAGAAGCCACCACAGTGAGAAGCCCACGCACTGCAATGAAAAGTAGCCCCCGCTCACCGTAACTAGAGAAAGCCCGCGCGCAGCAATGAAGATCCATCGCAGCCAAAAATTAATTAATTAATTAATTATTTAAAATGCAGAGATAACTGTTACACTGAACCTAATGTTGAAGAATGCATACAAATCCGTTGCTGATCTGAAAAAGAAAAAGAATAATGTGGGGTGGGGGAGCATTGACATTCCCTTCCTAGTGAATGAGATATTAAAAATAGTTGTGCCTATATAAAAACACATTTAAGGTAAGACACCAGGGGCTTTCAATTATGAGTCTGCAGATGGAACATTTTCAAACAACAGTATGAAATTAGTCAACAAGGCCATGATTTCTCTGTGGAGAAAAGTTGTGAAATTTTTAAAAAGTGATGAGGTGAAAAGACTTACTGGTACAAGATACATGTAAGAACAAGGCTATATTCTTATTATCTTCCTCACTACCCTTCTTCTCCTCTTCCTCTTCCTCACCATCATTATTGCCAGGAAACTCATGGAAAAATATCTCCAAAGAAAAGACAACATGGAAAATGATTTTAATAAGGAATTTCACAAGATTTCTCCAGTTCCCCATATTCAATCTGAAGTATGCTGTAACTTTGGATTACCTTTACAGACATTTGTCTATAAAAATTTCATCCTCAAATTTGGTGGGTTCCAGGTTTATTTGGCGAGCAATTATTTTGTTGTTGTTGTTTTTTATGCAATCTTCCACAAACACCCAGTACCTATACAATCTTCCACAAACACCCAGTACCTATACAAGGTAATATGTGATGCTGTTGTGTTGCATGGCTGTAGGGGTCTCTTCTCCTCAGTTTTTCTCAGCTGTCCCAGCTCTCACACTCCCTACCACCTCAGAGAACAACAGTCTTCTTAGAACTCTGTCTAAAAGTTTCGCAACTTCAAATTTAACCCAGGTTTCATATAACCCTGGTATCTCTCTCTCCACGGGCCAATTTTAATCATTAATTCCAGGAACCAATACTAAAGAACATTAGTAAGAGACAAATATCAGTAGTACTGGAGTTTGCTTCTGGAGAATGTGTCCTGCTTTTTGTTAGATTTGGTGCAAGACACTGGTTGAAAATACTTTGAATTTTATAGTTGCTTTCTCCAAAAGCAATTTGTTCAAAGCACATTATCTTATTAATTTAAAAACTGAATATGTATTTCAAGGGAATTTTTATCTCTATGTGTGTGATTAATCCATACTAAAGTCATCAAAATACAGTCAAGTCAGGTCCATTTGATGTCCAAGTGCCCTTTTATGAGGCATTTCAATCTTTTCTCTTTAATCGAGAAGTTTTTAAAAATCTAGCCATAAATAGAGCTCAGCCTCTAAAAAAGGCCTTGGCTTTGCATTGAAATGTAAAGGCTTATAAAATCAGGGAGATTTCAAGTATGTTCTTTTCTATCAGTAATTCTGATTATTCTCTGAAATATAATTCCGTGTTCTTAAGATTATAAAACTGGTTCATTTATCTTGAGGGTAAGAGAATTAATGAGGTGATATCTGGCCAAGCAATTTTGACTCAGAGGTGGACTCTAAAAGTGTGATTCATATTTGTCATTATTACTGGTTGTTGTATTCACTTTTATAGGTACAATGAATCTGGTTTTAATTTATTATAGCTGCATTGCCATACTGAATCATTGGGACAGATATTGCCATATGATCCGCATATCTCTGAAACTCTGCCGTTTTATAGACCAGAGCATGGTAAATCCCTAGATTTATTTTTTGAAATATGCATGAGGGATTACTCCGTAATTAATTTTTATTAGTTACACTTATTGAGAGTGTGTATCAGCCACTATGTTAAGTGCTATAAAAACACACTTTCTTTTACTACTAAAAAAACCCTGTAAGCTGGGTATTATACCCAGTAAACTATTAGTGGCAGCACTGGAATTTAAGCCTGGAACCATTTTGATTTCCTTTCTACTATTTGTCATGAGCTATACAAGGTCTAAGGAGATTAAAATCATAACCCCTCCATTCTTGCAAGCTAGATAATAAATTTCCTTTAAACTTCTTTAACTTCTATATTAATCATTTTATGTTAGTCACCTACTTTGCTCTCTCTCCCATACCTAATAAGATATTTCTATTGATAACAACATTTGAAAATTGGAAAGCTTTACACAGACATAAAGTACTTTCCATCTATCTTTTTATTTGAATCTCTAAATAATTCTTTTTGGAAGACCAGAGAGAGTATTATTAGTTCTGCTATCTTTTCCAGAGAAGAAACTCATGCTTACCAAAGACAAATCACATACCTACATTTCAAAAAACTAACAAATAGCAAAACTAAAGTAGAAATCAAGACTTCCAATGAGTGGCTAATGATCCCGCCACCATATTCCACTGCCTAGAGAAACCACCTTTTCCTTAACTATATTTAATAGTAAATATAGTTTAATATTCTATCTATCCGTACAGCCATCTATCATCTATCTTTACATATTTATATATAATATCCTGCAGTGATTCACTATCATTCCATTTAACTGTTCTGAATTAACCATGTTATCTAAAAATCATTATAATAATATAAGTTACGAAAATAAATATTTTAATGCTTTATCCTCTGCCTGCTTCTTTGCTATATGATTTATACAGCATGTTTAATAAATCTCATGAGGTATATTAAACATATAAGGATACTATGGACCAGGGAATTTAAGTTATTTGCCCAAAGTCACCAGGAGGGTCAAAAAGGATGCAACATACGTATTTCTTAGTTCTAGAAATGTTTAACATTTCATAAAAGCATACTTATGTAATTTCTATCCTTCTGTAGTAATTGTACTTAATGTTCCAGTTTGGTTTGAAGCTTTGCTGGAGATAGTAAAGGTGAATTATTTTAGTTAACAGACATCCCTTACTAAATTTACAGAGGTTATCAGTCTGTCTAACAACTACAGAAAAGTCAATGTTCATTTTTTTCTCCTATTTTCCAAGGAACATGTGCTTTCATTATCTTTCGTTTGTTAATATTTTACTATCCTCTGCAGCAATTAGACTCAAAGGATATAAGCCCCAATGTCTTCTGTCCAGGATTGAAATCCTTGGAAATCTAACAGATGGTGGCCTAGAAGTGATGCCTGCCTTTGTTCCGCTCTGGACCCATCCCAACTCACCACTGCCCTTACCACCATACACATACACACATTCACTGCACTTCACACCTCTCTCAATTGGGGAAAGAATGATCATTATCATATTGATTCTGGCCAGGGCTGCACTATTGAGTGAATTGGCCATTAGATAACCTTGATTTTCAGCCTTTGTAAACTAATTATATCTATTAATCATGCAAGTTCCAGGATTAGTCTTCTCCAGTAAAAATGTTCCCAAAGAGCAACTTAGAACTTTTTAAAAAATTCCATTTGCCTCCTCTTGTTTATGTTTATCCATCTAAAGCTTCATTTGTCTAGCCTTCCCAGATTAAACTTTTCAAAAACAATTATTCACAAAGTATCAGAATGAATATTTTGTTTAATTAGGCACCTTAAGAAAATTTTTGTTTAACAACAACAAAATCAGAAAAATGTGAAGTTAACATAAAAATAATAGAAGTTACCCAAATACAGATTTATGGTGAAATTCAAGTGACTATAGCTAATGTTCTATATGATACATCACTTTTAAGCCAAGACATTAAAATTTGCATTAAAATGATCTCATGTGTCTCATCAAGGTGTCTCTGCAGTGGTACTGACAATAGTAATACTGGTAACAATGTCTGTTCTTTATTGAGTGCTTGCCAAATAATAGATATATTTAACCCCTGTCCTGTGATATGGCAAAGCTTGTGATTTAGAATCACACTAATTTCACCTAATGATTGAAATTTCAATTGAGAAGTTTTCTTAATGTCAACTTCATCATGTGAAAATGTAAGTGCCCCTTAACATTAAATGATCTAAAGCTACATGGTCCAGTATGTTAGCTACTAGACATATGTCTATTGAACACATAAACTGTGGCTTATATGATCAAGGAACTAAATTTTTAATTTTTAAATTTCATTTAATTTAAATTTTACTTAAAAAATTAACTTTGTAAAACACGTGTTATGTTGGACACGGCTTTATTATTTGGTAAATCTACCTTTCACTTTAACCATTGCATCATAAAGGGCATCATTGTGGTAGTGTGTTGAGTTAGGCCACTTATGTCATACACAGCCTTGCAGATAAACACTTCACTGATCTAGTCAGTGTTAATGGATTGATTTAATTAAATGAGTTTTCTTACACATTGATATAACATTGTAAAATGTCTTATTTGAATCATTTATGCAGAGAACTTGAGTTAAAATTATATTTATGTAGATTGTAATTGGCATTTAAATTAAAATACTGTTTTTTAATCATAATTAAATTATTTTTCTAATTTTAAAAAAAATAAAGGATGCTTCTTGTAATAGACCATCAAAATCAGTGAAGCAAAAGTTGACAGAATTGAAGGGAGAAATAGACAATTCTACAAACATAGATGGTGACTTTAATACTCTACTCTCAATAATGAATATAAGAACCAGACTAAAGATAAAGAAATAGAGGACTTGAACAACATAGTAAACCAACTAATTCTATCAGACATACAGAGAACACTTTTCCAATAACAACAGAATATACATTCTTCCCAAGTGTTCATGGGACATTCTCCAAGATAGACCATATGTTAGGCCACAAATTTTCATGATTTTTTTAAAAAAATAGATATCATATAAATTATCTGATCATAATGAGATGAAGAAAACAATGGCAGAAGGAAAATTAGAAAAATTATGAAATTGTGGAAATTAAACAGAACATTCTTAACCAATGGATCAAAGAAGAAATCACAAGAGAAATTAGAAAATAGTTAGAGGTGAATGAAAACAAAAACACAACATACAGAAACTTATGGGACACAGCAACAGCAGTGTTAAAGGGGAAATTTTTAGCTATAAATACTTACATTAAAAAACAAAAAAGATTCCCAATCAACAACCTAACTTTACAATTTAAGGCCCTAGAGAAGGAAGAATAAATTTAACCTAAAACTGGCAGTAATGAGGAAATAATAAATATTAGAGCAGAGGTAAACAAAATAGAGAATAGAAAAAACAATAGAAAAGATCAATGAAATTAAAATTTGGTTATTTGAAACCAACAAATTGACAAAGCTTTATCTAGGTGGGCTAAGAATAAAAGAGATAAGACTCCAGTTACTAAAAACAGACATGAAAGTAGGCATATTATTACTAATTCTGTAGAATAAAAAGGATTATAGGAAAGTACTGCCAACAAATTGGTTAACTTAGAAGAAATGGACAAACTCTTAGAAAAACAAAATCTACCAAAACTAAGTCCCAAAGAAGTAAAAAATCTAAATAGACTTATAACTAGTAAGAACATTAAATCCATAATAAAAGTCTCCCAACAAAGAAAAACTTTGTACCTGATTGCTTCACAGGTGAACTTGACCAAACAGCTAAAAAAGAACTAATATCAATCCTTCTCAAACTTCTCCAAAATATTTAAGAGAAGGGAACACTTATTAACTCATTCTTTGAGGTCAACACTACCCTGATATGAAAGCCACACCAAGACATCACAAGAAAACTACAGACCAATATCTCTTATAAACACTGATGGAAAAACCTAAACAAGTCGCTGACAAACCAAACTCAACAACATATTAAACAGTTATACAACATAACCAAGTGGGATTTATTCCTTGAATGCAAGGATGTTTCAACATATAAAAATTGATCAGTGTAGTGCACCACATTAACAGAATCAAGTAAAACACACAGACATGCACATGATCACTTCAATTGATTCAGAAAAAGCATTTGACAAAATTCAACACCTTCTCATCATTAAAAACACTCAACAAACTAGGAATGAAAGGAAACTATTTCAACACAATAAAATCCATATATGGAAAATCCACTGCAAACATTATACTCAGTGGTGAAAGACTGAAAACTTTTCCTCTAAGATCAGGAACAAGGAAAAGATGCCTGCTTGCACCACTTTTATTCAACATTGTTCAGTTGTCTCTTGGTATCCGTGGGTGATTTGTTCCAGGACTACCACCAGGGATGCTCAAGTCCCTTATATAAAATAGCATAGTATTTGCGTTAACTTATACACATCCTTCTGTATACTTTAAATCATTTCTATATTACTCATAATATCGAATACTATGTAAATGATATATAAACAGCTGTAAATACAATTCAAATGCTTTGTAAATAGTTGCCAGTATGTGGCAAATTCAAATTTTGCTTTTTGGAACTTTCTGGAAATTTTTCTGAATATTTTTGATCCATGGTTAATTGAATCTGTGGATGGGGAACCTATGGATACAGAGGGTTAACTGTACTTGAAGTTCTAGCCAAAGCAATTAGATAAGGAAAAGAAATGCAAGACATCCAAACTAAAAACCACAAAGTAAAATTACATCTGTTTGTGAGTAATACACTCTTATATGTACAAAATCCTAAAGATTCCAAAAAATGTGTTAAGGCTAATAAATAATAGGTTTTTAAAATTTTTTATATCTTTCAAGAAAAAATTTAGGTAGATATGAAAAAAATAGTTTCTAGCCCAATGGATTGAAATCTATCTGATTGCTTTATTTCACAGCATGATGTATGTTGAAAATATTTTTCTGTTTTCTGAAACAAATTCTAAGTAAACTGTAATGGATATAGTTCTTAAACTGTTAAATGTATAGGTAAAAATGTTATGAATGCCATGAAACTATTAAAAGAAATGGAAGAAAATGAATTAAGGATCTTGTGTTCCATAAGACACAGAAGTGTTTTGCAAAGACTTGCAGATCTTCCTTGACTTATGAAAGTCAAAATGCTTTTAACACACTTAACCTACTGAACATCATAGCATAGCATAGCCTACCTTGAATGTGCTCAGAACACTTACATTGGCCAACAGTTGGGCAAAATCATCTAACACAAAGTCTATTTTATAATAAAGTGTTGAATATCTCATGTAATTTATTGAATACTGTACTGCAAGTGATAAACAGAATAGTTGTATGTTATAAGTGTACTGGTTATTTACTGTCTTGATTGCATGGCTGATTGGGAGATGTGGCTCACTGCCACTGTTCAGCATCAGGAGAGAGTATCATACCACACTGCATATCACTAGCCAGGGAAAAGATCAAAATTCCAAATTTGCACTATGTTTTCTACTAAATATGTGTATAATTTTCATACCATGGTAAAGTTGAAAAATCATGTCGAACAATGTTAATTTGGAGACCATCTGTACTGAACTGTTAACCACAGTTCAAATCTTTCCTGAAACAAAAGGAATATTTTCCCAATATTCAATAATAGTGGCAAAAAAATGGCACTGTGTGTTATATTTTCTCACCAGTTTCAGGTAACATATAAGTGAGTTAAATTTGAAGTTCTAAGAAAAGGAAAATCTTTTTGACAAACTAGCTAAAGAGGTAAATGAATTTATATTAATATTGAAACTTTTCAAGATAAAAACCAATAACAATAATTTACATGTTTTTCTAATAAGAATCAATATACAGAGGATTTTAATTCTAATTAACATTGTTATATAAATTGGCTGCAAAACTATAAGAAAAAATGTACTGATATTGATAATTTTAGAATTTCTATTTAATTTGTGCAATACTCTTGAAATCATTGTTAATGTTAATGAGTTGGCATAGGAGTTAGTACATTTAATTTTGTTAGACAGATACAGTTTGAAACTGATATGCTGTTGATTTAAAACTAAATCAATTCTTTTAAAAAAGATGAAAAAGTTTTGTCAATGTGAATACAAATATTAATATTAAAGTAAAAATATTTTTTGGAGTACGTTTTATTTCCTGGAATACTTTTAGAAGTGTTTAGAACAGCTTGAATAGGTGAACCTAGTTTTCAAACTATAGCTTTAAAAATCTAAATACAGGTGAATTAGTTCCAATAAAAATTTGAAATCTGAATTGTGATGTGCTGTAATTGTAAAATATACATCAAATTTCAAAGACTTAGAATGAAAATATGTAAAATATCTCAATAGTTTAATATTGACTACATGTTAAAATATATATTGAATAATATGTTGTGTTAATTAAAATATATTATTAAAATTAATTTTAGTTTTATTTTACTTTAAAATGTGACTACTAGAAAATTTTAAGTTATTTATATAGCTTACATTGTATTTCTACTGGACAGTTCTGCTCAGGGAAGTTTTTGTTTGTTTCTTTCTTTCTTTTGTTCATTCATAAACTGTTGTGAGGTCCATGCAGTTTGTTTTCCTGCTTTCCTAATAAGTTAGAAGTTTCTGGAAAATCCATAATGTAGTTATTATTTGCATGTCATTAATCTAGCATTAAGTTCAATTAAGAGGTACCAAGTGATAGTGAATTTGTTAAAATATAACTTTGCTTAAAATTTTGGGTCTTAGTTGTATGATTCTACCATAAGCTGCTAAATTATGCAAATATTTTGTCTACCTATGCCCAGACCATGGATCGATTCACATTTTGTCTAAGTAATCCCTGGGCTCTATAGAACTAGTTGTGAACACCAAACAGAATCCCCTAAATAAGAATTATACCATGAGTGGAAATTAGAGCAAGATTCCATTTTACTGTGTCACTGCCTTTCTAAAAATGTTAGGGGCAATAGAAATGTCTTCTTCCTAATGGAAGTCATACCATTAAAATAATCATATAAAAGAGCCATCACAGCTTTCCCCAAGGTGAATGCATTGCAACCATAAGATGATTATTTTTTCTTCCATATGGAGTCAAGGAAAAGGAAAAGAAGAAGGAAATTTAAAAAGAAAAGAAAAGAAAAAGAAAGCCTGAGATCTAACAATTAGTAAGCACTAAGTGAAAATAATGATGTTTTAGGCAAATAGATCAAATTAAAAAAACAACACACACGAAGTTTCTCCTATCAGAGAACCTAGCATATAAATCTTCTTGGTACCTATTTGTGGAAAGAATTAATGTTCTAGCCAAATATTTGAAGCAGAAATTCTACTAATAATGTCTTGGACCTTCTTGGACTTATAAATTTAATTTAATAGGCATTTCTAGATGATTTATCCAGAATTTAAAATATTCTGAAATCCAATGTTAAGGCAGTTATGGTCAATTAAAAATAAATTATATAGACCAAAGATTAACCCCAAGCTTTATGTTTTTTGCTCTTAAGTAATTTGTCAGGAATGGAGTAAACTGTGACTGTGTCTAATATCCTCAAATGTAAAATGGGGAAAATAGCAGTACCATTTTATAGTGTTGTTCTCATAGGAATTAAATTAATAATAAAAATGGATATAAAAGTACCCATTACAGAGTAAGCATTTAGTAGATGTTACCTGGATCATTAAGCAAATTTAACTCATCCTTCAAGGTCTGGCATCAGTTCACTTCCTCCATGAAATCATCCCATATTCACTCATTGCCTTCTTATACAAATATTGATGTCTTTATTGTTTACATTTTCATTCGTGTGTTCTTGTACAAATGTAGTATGCTTCTGAAGTTTTTCCTGAAAGCAGCCACGTCTACTACTCTTTAACATACACATCAATCCCCTGCCAAAATGCTGTTTTTCATGAGCCTTCAATTCATCCTTGACTGTTTGCTTTTTGCTGTCCTTGTTCTAGAGAGTTTTTCATTTCCGCCAATTTCCCAAATTAAGTGGGATAATATTCATTCACCTACTGGAATATATAAAAGAATATTTGTGCAGAAATCCTGGCTGCAAATCTAGGGAACTGCCAAACTAATTAAAATTTAGCATTTATGGCAGAGGATCAAGGAAGGCAATAAACTACTCTTTGGGTGACTAAACGGTAAAAGACAGCTTAGACATTTGATTAGAACAGAAGTCATTTACATTGAATAAATTTCAATGCCACACATATTTCTCTGATTGTACCAGAAGAAACTAAAGAAAAAAGGAGGCACTGTGTTAAAAAAAAAAAAAAAGGAAGGAATTATTTTTTTAGCTTGTGGAAAATAAAAAATACTATGGAAATTCACAGGTACTATCAGAAGGCAACAATATAACCCATATTAGGAGAACTTGGTGGTATTTAAATTAAATGTATTTATGTTGTCAAAATTTATTTACCAGGACAATTATTTCTTCCTAGTCCACAATTAACACTAGTAAAAATATGTAAGAAATATAACTTGACTGTCTATAACTCTGATGTGAACGTTACAGATATCTCCCTTGTAAGATAAGTCGTTATCCTAAATTAAATTACTTGAATATACAATTCAAGTATTGTTTTGAATATAGTGTTTTGAATATAGTGTTTTGAATATAGTGTTTCTTTGTATGCATGTTTTGGAGACAAAATATTGATTGGCAAAATGGGCCGAAAAGAATGTTACGTATTCCCAAGTATTAAGTATGATTTGACTGATTGATGAATTCCTTCATTCTACCTGTGTGTATTAATTGATTATTATTATACATAAAGCACTGTTCTACAGCTAGTGATACAGATGAATAAAATAGTAAGCACCTGCTCTTGTCCAAGGTAGGTAGAGAATACTTATGTAAACAAATGGATACATGCTTTAATATCAAATTTTAATACACATATCAAAACACATAAGACACGGTAAATACTAGAGTTTTGCAAGTGAGGTTCTATTTATAAAAGGTGGAGTAGATATTTGGGAGAGGCATACATGAAATCCAAAATGAGCCTTGAAAATACCTGAGAGGAAATCATTTCAGCAAAGCAAGAACAACTGCAGGAGTCCTGCGTTGGAAATGAGCTTGGCTTATTTGAAAATCTGCAAGGAGGCCATGCTGATTGAAGTAAAGTAAATATGGGAGATGCTGGGAGACGAGGTCTAAGAGGTATTCAGGACCAGCCCAGGAAGAGGGGTTTAATGTCATTCTAAGTGTGATGGGAAAACCTTATGGTATGTCCAGAGTATATATGTATATATCCAGACATTTATTTTAAATCCTATTATACAAGAGATTTATACTATTTTTAAGCCATTACAAGATGCATTATACCAGAGTATATCTCCTTTGATCCTTGGAACCAGCTTGTCAGTGGTTCCCATTAGTTAGTTATAATTTCTATTTTATAGTTGAAGAAACTAAGATTCAGAGAGGTTGGTCAAATTTCAAAAGTTAGTTGTGTTGCCTCCATTGCAACCTGAGTTTGTATGATTCCAATTGCTGCCTTCTTTTTTTTTTTTTTTTTTGTCTATTGCACACTGCCCTCCAAAGTTACATTATGTTCCCTGCATCTACCAGAATTTATAAACATATGAAATCAAGTTCAATTGGAAAAGTACTTTTGTAAGGGATCTAGTATTATGATGCATATTATGATGCAAGAGTTTATATATTTATCAGTAAATTCTTACTACAATTCTGTAACGTGAGGGTATAATTATTTCTGTGTGATGGATAAGGGAAGCCAAGGATCATAGACTGTATATAACCTAACAAAGGGTCACATACCCAGTAGTGTGGACTCAAGAGGATTTGTCAGTCTGCCTGATTTCCATGGTAATACTGTCTTAATAAGGAGCAATAAACCTGCAAAATATACAAGAAATGATGACACTCTACCTTTTAGTTACACCTCTAATGGTATTTTTGCTGTCTGAGATAAATTGTTGCAACACAGAAAAAGTGTTTGCTAAAGCAGAAGTTGTCAGATCTGTGTTAAACTCTAAGCTACAGTGAAGTGAAAGCATTCTGTGGTATCTGTTACCTGGTCTCTCAGAATTGCCTCAAAGTTCTCGAAGATACTTTGTCACTTCTTAGCAATGAAGTTATGATGGGTTGGAGACAGAAAATGAAAAAAAAAGGAAACGACATATAGAAGCTCTTTTGAGAAAATTAGCATCGTAAATATTTGCCCTAAGTACTGGTTTGACGCTTGTAGAAATCAGATTGGACAAAGTTCTTGCTAGACTGATAACCAGGAAAGAACCATCTTATTTTGTCCCAGGTAAATCAGAGGGAATGAATTATTTTTATGAGATAATCTAGTTCTGCGTGAAAAGTTTCATTACATCTGAATAAAGCTTAAATTCTGAGTGATTTCTAATATTCCATATATTTTAGTAAGGAGTGAACATTTTACATGTTAGTGTGGGCGGGATTTTATTGCCACTATCAGCAGTATCAAAGACTACTTTCCTACTTCATATTTTGTTCTTCTTTATCATATGCTTCATTCTGTCTCTGATATTTATCACTTGCATTTCCCAGAAAGAACAAAGAAACACTATTATCTGGCCTCAGAACACTAAAAGCCCTGTGTTTTTTTTTCTTTTATTTCAGATTCTGCTGAAGCGTTCTTCAGTTCTCATGTTTTCCTTCCAAAAATGTTACAGCTAAAGTGAAACCTGAGGCTTCATTGCAGAAGTCATTAAAGCGGTTTCTTACAGCAAATTGGGGAATCACAAAGACAAAAATTCTGTTATTTTGAAACCATGAAGGAAACGAAGGTCACTAAGAAGTCTGAATATTTTGCCTAGCCTCTTGGAATTAGACTCAAAGGACTGAGGCTACACATCTGAGATGTGTTTTAGGATGAAACTGCAAGTGTTCTTTTTGATGCCTCCCCCTCCCCAAGAATAAGCACTGACAAACAAATGAATGTTTGGAAGGACAGTCATGCATACAATATATAACAGGAGCACTTATCTATGAAAAAGCCAAGCTAACCAATTTACAAAATTCAAATAAGTTACAGTCATAACCTGGTACTCTAGTAAAGGGGTCAAAAATCAAAAGGGTGGTTGCACAGATAAAATTCCAAAATAAGAAATCTCCAAACAAATACTGGATTTTTGGTGGCATATGTCAGTGATTTGTAATACTTTAAAATACTCTTGTAATGTAGAAGAAAAAGATCCCAATTGTTGAACTAAGAAAATGTTAATCTCTCTTTGTATTATTAGATTTCCTAATTGTTCCAGATTAGGTGTCTAGTTAAAGAGAAACTGAGATTGTATAAAAGGAGAATAATTATGAAAAATAATGTGGGAATATGGATGCAAAAGTCAAGAGGGGCTGTTCAATGGTTTAAAAAAGTATGAAGAGAGGAAAGAGGAAAATCAAAACATCAAAAGCCATAGGATCCTGTGACCCAATAATTTCACTCTAGATATATACATATACAAGAGAATTAATACATGTATACACCAAAAGACACATACATAAATGTTTATTCATTGTAGCCTCAGACTTGGAACACCCCAAATGTCCAGCAACAGGAGACTGGAAAACATAAATTGTGGCATATTTATACAATAGGATATTATGCAGCAATAAAAAAGAACCAACTACTGACACACAAAACATCTTGGATACATCTCATAGATATGTCGTGGCATAAAACAAGCCAGACACAAAGAGTACATATTCGAAACAGTCAAAACTGACTAACGGGGCTTCCCTTCCCTGGTGGCGCAGTGGTTGAGAGTCCGCCTGCCGATGCAGGGGACACGGGTTCGTGCCCCGGTCCGGGAAGATCCCACATGCCGCGGAGCAGCTGGGCCCGTGAGCCATGGCCGCTGAGCCTGCGCGTCCGGAGCCTGTGCTCCGCAACAGGAGAGCCCACAACAGTGAGAGGCCCGCGTACTGCAAAAACAAAACAAAACAAAACAAAAAACTGACTAACGTTGGAAGAAGTCAAGATAGCAAGTTTACATCTGGAGGGTGGCTGGGTATTGCCTGGGAAGTAGGAGCGCGAGGAAATACTTTTGAGTGCTTAACATATTTGTCTTGATCTGGATGGTAAATACATGGGTTTAGAAAAATGTAAAAAATCTACAAACTGTAGATTTGAATTCATATTTTATACTTTTTGCATGTATTTATACTTCAATTTTTTTAAGTAAGAATGCCATAGAGGTCTATAACTTCCCAAGGCATTGTGTCTATAAGCAAATGAAAGGAAACCGTGTGAGAAGGAAAGGCACAGATTTTTAGATTCTTTGTTTTCCCTTTAAATGATTTTCAGGATCGTTAGTCCTTAAAGAATGATAAAAACATTTGATTATTCTGCAGTCAACATATTTCAGTATGCAACTTCCCCTCTAATCCTGCCTAAGACATAGATTGGGTCTTTGTCCTAGATACCAGATCAGAAAGGACATCATTGTATAGTGAACATGCTTATACCATGATTCATTGTGCAATCAACCATTTGTCCATCCATTCATTCACTATTGTTTAGCACTTTCTGCAAGTTAGAAGGTATGAGTACACTTGCTCAAATTACATTAGGGGGCAGAGCAGAGATTGAAGCATGTAGAGCCTTACGTATGCTGAAAGCTATAGGGTGCTATGGAAGAGTTTTGAAGTGAGTGAATCGATCAGACTTGCAGGTTAGAAAGACTAAACTGGCAAAATTGTGGGGAATACCTTAGATGAGGAGAAGCCACGTAGCAGGAATAGCATGTCACAGAAAATTACGGAAATCCAACAGTAAGTGAGGAGGGCCAGGGTTATACAACTGGCAGAGGAAATTTAAGAGAGGAAATAGTTATGAAGGCCACAATGTGGAAAAAATATATCAGGGTCTAGTAGCTTATGGTATGAGATGTATGGAAAAACTAGGTTACTCTTTGGACTCTGGTTAATCAACAGCTCTCTCAGGGTTTTCCGTATATTAAATCTTTTAACTTGCAAGCAGCCCTATGAGGAAGGAATTATAACCAGCCTCACATCATGAAGGAGGGCACTGAGGCACAGAACACTTATGCAATTTACCTAAAAGTTAGCTGGGAGTAGCAGAATGAGATCTTTTACCTAGACCAGTAACCCCAGGTCCCATGTTCATAGTCACTGAGAGAAAACAGGAGATGTCCAGGCAGAGAGGAGAATAGTATTAGATCAGGGAACGGACTAAAAGACACAAGTAATGGCCTGTCAGAGATAGAGCATCTTTAAGAACTAAATGATCATTTCTTGTGCTTGGAAAACATGGAGGCAGGTGAGGGCTGGATGGAAAATAGAGCCAGCGGAGGAGACATGCATGGATGAGGGAAAAGCCTTGCATGTCATTCTAAAACTGCTGGGTTTTTCAATCAGAACTGAAAGAAGCTGAGTTATTGAAATTATGAAAGTTCATAAAAAAGACTTTAATTTCTAGAAAACTTTAGTTCAGTTTCTAAACAACCAAAGATGACATTGGACAAGTTGTATAGTCTCTCTGAATTTCACGACCTTTGTTTTTAAGTGGAGATCATCGGCAAGATTAAATATAAAGGTCTTTGTAAATTCCAAACCTGGCAAACTTTACTTTCATATTTATATTCTGCCTTATTCTAGAAAGGATCAGTGGTGTAAGATTGTTTATAAAACACTTTTAGTACAAGAAAAAAGGTAACTGGAAAAAAAAGCAAAGACTTGTTATCATTGCTTATGTTGTCAAGAAAAAGCAAAAGCATTCCTTGAAACCAGGTACAATGTGTAGTTCTCCCTTGCTGCCTATTACCTGTTCTTTAGTTCCAGCTTCGGATGGGCTTTATATGGTGTTCCCTTCTGGATATTATGTAGGGTGATTCACAGAGGCAAGATTTTTCTTTGGGTAAGAAGCTGGAATTCACAACCAGCTAGAGATGCAATAAAAGCAGATGCAGAAAGTATAGACAAGAGGCTTGCAGAACAAAGGGTGGGAGGGAAGCAAATTGTACCAAAAAAAAAAAAAAGTGCTTTTGATGAATTTCCTCCAGAAGGCTGAAAATAACTGAACTGTTGAAATCTTGCAAAACCCATCTGATCCCACAGGGAGAATATGTTGATCTGCTTCTCTCTCTACCTTCCTATTCTGAATGTATTGAAGTTATGATTTTAAGCAGTCTTGTGGTGATGCTCCCCTAGCACAGCTCCAGTAGAGCAGGCTTAAATAGTGAGGTTAAGAAGAAGCAAGATGACATGCATCACTTTTGTAACGTTGGTGAGTAACTTGCATCACTCCATAGCATATTCACCATGTGAGCATTATGATAACACAAATTCGGTACTGACTAGATTGTGAAATTACATTAGCAACTTATTTGTCGTACAAAAGGTTTTTTGTTTTAGTGGGTTGAATCCTCTTAGTTCTAAATAAGCCTGCCTATACACAGTAGGTGAGCAAATAAATAGGGCCCTGTATAGACAATATGTCTGTTTTCTGATAGATTCTGACTGCTACTACCAAATTGATTACACAGCAATTCTTTAAACAACCAAAATTAAAAGACTACAAGGTACATTTTTTTCAAATATATGCATAACTGCCACTTATTGTATTAAATCGATCCACAGACAATGCCTATACCTTTGATTAGTAAACAGCTTGAAACGCTTGTGTCCTGTCTTCCTCCCTCCTTCTCTCCTCCCTCTCACTACCCCCCCTTCCTTGTTCAGTCTTCTTAGTTTTTCCTTCTTTCTTCATCCTCTACATTCACATGTGCATGTGCGATATTCACATTTACTGCATCTAAGCATTGTATTTGTTAGTTCACTGTAATGTTCTGCAAGGTTTAGTTGGCAAACAATATATCAACAAAACAAATTATCTGCTTAAAGTGCATGCAAACAGAGAAGAGTGTTCTTTTGCAGTCTTGAGGTGGGGCAGTGTTTGTGTAGGGGGTTAATGGGAGGTGGGGAGGTTGGGATGGTGGTGCAGTGTTAAGAGAAGATGTAGTCTGTGCAGTTTCTTTGGCAATATCCAAGTCAGTGCTGGATTTATTTTTATTTTTATTTTTTGGCTGCACCACGTGGCATGTAGGATCTTAGTTCCCCCACCAGGAATCAAACCTGCCCCTCACCCCCCCTGCAGTGGAAGTGCAGAGTCTTAACCACTGGACCTCCAGGGAAGTCCCAGTACTGGATTAAAAAAAAATTATTATGATATTTTGCCCAATATAGTCCTAGACAATTTTGCAGTATTTCTTCCATGATCAATAATGTTATATCTTTAAGCAGAATCTTGGTGGTAAAGACATTTGGCAAAATAAAAGAAAAATTTTACTAATATATAAGTTATATATTTCAAAGACTATAAAGAAGAACTCTGTGAAAGTGAAACAAAAAAAGAAAAAAATCACATTTTCATATCTGTCTCCACATACTCATTTTGACCCAGAATGCAGCTGCTATTTTGAGTGTAGGGTTATAGAGGAAGAATACTGTCTCAGCTGTCTGAGTATTGAACACTGGATGAATTCTACATCTTATCTCTCCAGCTGGAGTCCTGGATATTGGCAGGAGGGGAAATGGGAGAAATTTTGTTTGCTGCAGCTAATCTTACAGTTCATTAGCGCCTTAGTGACTAGTAATCTCACTTCATTAAATGTGTTTATTTGGTAGTGTCAGCTTTCCTTTTGAAATGCCCTTAAATAATAACAGCAGTTCCTTTAAGGCTGGTGCTTCACAAAAGTGAAGAATAGAGTTGTGCTGCAACAGACAAAGGTACCATTAGGGCTTTAATCTAAAATGAACAGCCCAGGGTCATTTGGATATTTCAGATTGAGAGATAAAAACTCTTATCTCATGCTGGGAAATGTAATACAAAACTTACAGTCCAGTTTTGAGAGCTCATTTCTGATGAATTTTTATGACTTGCTAAACCTAGAAAAAGGTCCCTTACTTTTTTTTCCTCTTAAATTTAGTAATAAGCCAATGATGTCAATGGTCAGAGTAAGGTGAGAATAAACACATTAAAGGAAAATAAAAGCAATGAATGGGGATCTCTCCCTGGCATTATGTAAGGATTTATGTAAAAAATAAAAAGACATCACTCATATGTCTGCAAGTACATACCTCCCAGCAGCTCAGAATATTGGAAATGATCAAATCCTAACACTAAAATATAAGTTTAAGGCTTATTGTGATATGATTCCTGTGCCCACTAAGGTATTCTCTGATGGTAGAAATTCATCATTTCATGATAACTTTTAATTCTTTATCTGTAATCTCAGTCAACTAAAAGGTAATATAACCAATTCAAAAGTGCTTGCTTACCCCAGGGACTCAAAATAAAATGCAAATTCTTTGGATCTGTGTCAGGGCCTACTAATAAACATTGCATAAGAAGATCTTTTTATTCTTTTAGTGAATAATATTCCTAGTCAGTCTCTACCCTTGATTTCAGTCACCTCCAGGGGAATCAATTTAACTGATACTCTTCAAATAAAAGCATTTCAAGAGACAATTTTCTCTTGTTTCCTGCTGCACTAGTTTATGTAGAGAAAATCTATCAATATATTTTAATAGAAATCAGAAACAACTAAACTCTTTGTGTATTATCATATATTATCTGAGAGAGCATACTCACCGGTATTCTGATTTTAACTTCTCACCTATATTTAATGAAATATTTTTAAGAGATATCACAAATCATTCTGGAAAAATTTCAGAAAATGTCCAGTAAGTGCATCTATGTTTATATCAAGCTTTATTCTTCTTTTGCATTCTCTCTTTTTAAATCTTTTAAATATCAATAATAAGGTGAGGTAGGATAGTGACAGAATATCTCTTTATTACTATAACAAAAAATTAAAATTGTAAAGAAACTAAACCCGTAATTACCAAAAAATATTAGGGCACAATAGTGACATAAAATGTAGTTATCTAGAGTTAAATTGACACATTCAAAATAAGATGACTTATCTTCTAATGGACTTGTCTGTTTTGCTGTAAGTATGTTGGTTATTCACTCACTTAGCAGATATTCAATTAGAGTCCGCTATGTCTGAGATACTGTTTGTGATCTGGGATTCAGAGAAAGTATTAAAATGACAAATAAAACCTCTGACCTCATGGTGAAAAAAATTTATTGAAATTGAGGGAAAACGTCTTGTGGATGATATGTAGTGCCCAGTGACAGACCAGTGCTGCTATTGAGAGCAGCCACAGTAAAAATAGAACAAAACAAAATACTACATAGCATACAAAAAATATGCTGGAGGACAGCAGAAAGTTAGATACAATGAGAACTGAGAACTCAATGGGCCAAGATTCCAGAAAGGGAAGAACTTCAAAAGAGTGATCTGATTATATGTAGTCACTTTTGCCCTTAAAGCACTTTCTGATTATAAATAGGGGCAGGAAGTTGAAAATTTATCCACTGAGAATTTCTGCCGGTGTTCAGAATAAAACAGCAAAATTCTGGACAGAGACTTGGAAGGTGGACTCAAGAGCATAGCTAGTTGCCCTATTGATACGTTAGCCATATTCTGGAGCAGCATAGATTGGCAGGTATAGATTTAAAAACTTAAAAAGAAAGACTCTAAAAAGAAGAATTGAGGTTTCAGCAGTTTCCTGAAACACAGGTTAGTGTTGCATACTTATCAAGGGTTAGAGGCTTAAAGAAAACAAGCTCTTTGTTGAAAACCTGGAGACTGAGCCTTACCAAGAGAACAAGTAAGCCACTATTCAAAACAGTGTCTTGCTGGATTAAAGTAATCAGTCCCCAATCTGTAAGTGTAGCAAATGGAAAGCAAACACCTCTCTGGAAGAAGATAGCCTTGCCAGGTACTTTTTATTTATATATAATTTCAGATTTAATTGGAAATTGCTTCACATGTCATAACATAGGCAACATGTCTAAAATGCAAGAAAAATATCAAACAACAGAGGAAAATCCGAAAATATTCCAGACACTGCATTTAATCATAAAGGACACTATGACTATGATAAAGATGCTTAAAAATATGAAAAGAAAACCATGAAGACAAAGTTGAAATATGGACAATTTAACCGGATTATTGTAATATTCAAAATAATCTAATGGAAGTTGTGTTTCAATATTTTAAAATTAATCAATATAATTCAGCAACTCAATAGACTAAAAAGAATAAACAAAGATATGCTCAAAAGATGCAGGCAAAGCATTGGGCATTATTCAATATCTATTAATGATAAAAATTCTCAGCAAACTAAGAATAAACCTGATCAAGGGAATCTACAAAAACTTATAGCTAACGACATTTACAAGGGTACCAAGGCAATGATGACTCCTTTTAACACTCCTATAAAACATTATACTGAGAGTCTTATGCAATGCAATAAGCCATGGAAAAAAATTGAATGCAAACAGATTAGGAAATCAACAAAAGTTTCTCCATTCTCATGATGCCATGCCTATATAAAAATTATAAAAGAATCCACACAAAAGGATATTAGAACTAGTAAGTTATTTTTCATGGTCACACAGTATAAATTAAATATTTAAAAATCAATTGTATATCTATGTATTAGCAATGAACAATTGGAAACTGAATTTTTTAAGAGTATCATTTGTAATAGTTGCAAAAAGAGCATGAAATAGTTAAATGAAATTTTTTTAAAAATGCATGCATAATTTGTATGATTAAACTACAAAACATTGATGAATGTCATCAAAGAAGATCTAAGTAAATGGAGAGATCTACCTTGTCGCTGGATTGAGAGACTCAAGATTATTAGGGTGTTAGCTCTTTCCAAACTAACCTATACATACGCAGTCCCAATCAAACTTCAGCCAAAATGTTTGTATTAAAAAGGTAGTTGATTCTAAGTTTTACATGGAAAGATAATAAACTGAAATAGCCAGAACAACACTGAAATAAAAGATCAAATTTGAAGGACCCACTATACCTAAATTTAAAAATTAGTATAACATGACAGTGATTAAAATAGTACTATATTGCACTTTATACAAAATTTATCATTAACCAAGATATAAGATCAAAAATTATTTTCAAAATTTTAAAGATAATCTAGGAGAAAACCTTTACAATATTAGATTAGATGTATTATACTTCTTAGATATGATACCAAAATCATGGTAGACACACACCAAAAAAATGATAAATTGGAATTCATCAAGATTAAAAACTTCTGTTTTTTGAAAGACAACATTAGGAAAGTTAAAACAATCCACAGACTGTGAGAAAATATTTGCAAATCATGTATCTGGAAAAAGACTCTGTCTAGAATACATAAAGAAATTCCAAAACCAGTGACAAGAAAATAAACAACCCATTAAAATAATGGGCATACAATTTGAAAAGATGCATCACCAAAAAGATATATAGATGGCAAACAAGCACATGAAAATTTTCTGAACATCGTTAACCTTTAGGGAATTGTGAATTATACCCACAATGTGATACTAACACACACTTGTTAGAATGGCTGAAAAACCAACATCATAAGCAACACATACTGGCCATATCAATTGTGGACAAAGTTGCAGAACAAATGAAATTCAAATATATTTCTGGAATTAATGTAAAATGGGTAAAACTACTTTGGGAAAACATTTAATAATATCTTAATAAAGTTAAACTTATTCTTATTACATGACCCAGCATTCCCACTACTAGGTGTTTACTCCAGTGAAATGAAATGTATGTTCACAAAAAAAAATGATGTAATTGTTCATAGAGACTTTTTTCATTATTAACGGAAATGGGTGCCAGCCTACATTTTCATCAATACTGGAATAAGCAACCTGTGATACATCCACACAATGAATTATTATTGGACTGCAGTTACTGGCACATGCAACATCATTGATGGGTCTCACATACATCATGCTAAGTGAAAGAGGTCAGACTCAAAAGACTGCATACTGTATGATACCTTTTACATGGCATCTGTAAAGACAAAATGATTCAGACAGTGAAAAGCTCAGTGTTTGCCAGAGGATGTAGAGAGAGTTTGATTCTGATGAGGCATGAAGAAATTTTTTGATATTATATAAATGTACTATAACTTGAATGTGGTGTTGTTAACTATGCAACTTGTCAAACTTTGCAAAAGTTTGCATGAATAAGGATAGAAATTACTGTATGTAAATTATATTTTAATTTATAAAACCAAATAAACCAGTGTATTTTACTACATTTGTAGAAAAAGATGACAATCTTAATAAATGCAATAAAAACATTTGACAAAGTTTAACAACTATGAAAGATTTTTTTAAAAATCTCTTAACATACTATATATAATTAGAAAAGAACTTCCTCAGTCTAATGAAGAGTATCTACACAAACTTTTAATAAGCACCTGACTTAATGGTGAGCTACCATAATCAGTAAGAGAAAGAAATAAAGTTTAATTATCAGAAAAGTGGAAATAAATTTCACAATTTTTATTTACCATGATGTATACATAGAAAATCTAAAGAAACTATGGGATTTAATAAGTTGTCTAGGAAGATCTAAAGTTATAGTGTAAATATAAAGAATTCAATTTTATTTTTATATGCCACTCACAAATAGAAATGAAAATTTAAGGAATAAATAGCTTGCAACATCATCAAAAAAATCTCAGATATCTGCCAGTGAACCTAATAAAAGGATGTAAAACCTGTACTCTGAATAATCCAAATCACTATTAAAACATTAAAATATCTAAATATTTGGAGAAATATAGCATGTTCAGGTAATGGGACACTCAGTGTTGTGAAGAAGTCAAATCTCCACTCACTGATCTAGAGTTAATGCATTTCCATTAAAAAAGTACAGCCTTTTTTTTTCATGTGAAAATTAGCTGATTGTATAATTTATATGGAAATCTACAAGGTCCAGATATTCAAAACAATCTTGAAGAAGAATAAACCTTGAAAACTTACATACAAGACATAGTCTTTATTTTAAATGATGTTAATTAAAGCAGCAGAGATATAGCAAAATGAACAATTTACTAGAGTAGACTCTACAGACACTGTTCCACACATATATGATAAACTGATGTGCAGTGGAGAATGAATGGCAGTTTTATAAAATGGTGCTGGGAAAATTGAATTTGTACCCCAACTGTACATCTTAAAGTCTATTTCAGGTGGATTATAAACATAAATGTGCAAGGTGAAACAATACAGCTTTTAGACTAAAACATGAGAAAATATTTTTATGACCTCAGGTTATCAAAGACTACTTGCAAAGAACATGAAACATTAACAGAGAAAAGAAAGTAAATGATCAATGGAAGCTTATTAAAACTAAGAACATTTTTTCATCAAAAGGAAACATTAAAAAATTAGAAAGTAAGTCACAGATTGGGAGAATCTATTTGTACTACATATAGTTGACAGAGAACTTATATTTAGAACATAAAAATAAATGCTTAGCATCCATATTTAAAAGGAAGACTAATAGACAAATGGGGGAAACTTTAATAGGGAATTCATAGAATAGGATATATAAATGGCCAATGGACACATTAAAAAAGAGGTTTTCAATGTAATTAATCATTTTGAAATGGAAATTCAAACCAAAATAAGGTTCTTCAAATTCCAGCAAGGATGAAGTAATTGAGACAGCTCTGCGGTCCCACTATAACTAACTAGAAATCTGGAAAAACATATGGAATGACTATTTTCAACAATTGACAACACATAGCACAAGAATGTGATTGTTGAGAGGAGGAGAATATTAAAAGTGAACACTAAGATCTCCTCAGCTTTCTGTTGGAAGGCAATTTCCAGACTACAGCACAAGGGCAGGGTATACCCAAACAAGATACAATATTAAGGAAATCTAAGAGAGAATGTGAAATCTGGGATATGTGGGTGGAGAATCAGAAAGGAAGAAAGTATGCTGAGAAAGAGCTCCAGAAATCTTCATAATGTTCCCTTGACTCTGTAGCTGAATACTAAATTTTGCATGTTTAGGGTAAAACTGCACAAGCCTGAACAGAAAGCTGACCTATTCCAAGACCTAAACTTAGGAGAGATACTAACTAGCCAAATTAGAGAGAATCCATTGAAAACTGGGACATTCAGTTCAGATCATGGAAATGTCATAGCTTAATAATAGGGTAAACTTAGCCTTGGAACATTTCTCAATCTTGTCACTATTGATATATTGACACAGCAGCCAGCGTTGTCTCCAGACATTGCCATCTTGTAGGACAAAATCACCCCTGGTTGAGAACCATTGTCCTAGAGTAAAGTTTACCCTAAGACCTAAACAATAAACCTTGCCTCAAAAAGATCAAGCTCATCTTTAAGAAACTTACTGTCTGCCATTTAAAACAAAATTAAAAGTAAAGAGAGCTAATCACAGATATCAAGCAACAATGTAACATTCATAACATTCTATCAAAATTTATTAAAAATGTGAAGAAACAGGATATTTTGACCAACAATCAGAGGAAAAGGAGTCAATAGAAACAGAGCAAGAAATCACAGCTATCTTTTAAAAAAGTCAAGTGTAAATTCTTTAAAAAATTGTAATAAACTATATATAATATACAATTTACCATTCTAATGGTTCTTAAGTGTCTAGTTCAGTGGCATTAGCACATTCACACTATTGTACAACCATTACCATCATCCATCTCCAGAACTGTTTCATCTTCCCAAACTGAAACTCTGTGCCCATAAACTATAACTCCCAATTCCACTATACTCCCAGCACATGGCAGTCTCTGTTATACTTTCTGTCTCTGTGAATTCGACTTCTCCAGGTACCTCATATAAGTGGAATCATTCAGTATTTGTAATTTTGTAACTGGCTTATTAAAAGAGCTTCTAATTTCATGAACACTGCTATTTATGGAATAGATATCTAGCGAAAGCCTGTTGTATAGTGCAGGAAACTCTGCTCAGTGCTCTGTGGTGACCTAGATGGGAGAGAAATCCAGAAGGGAGGGGATATGTGTATGCATATGGCTGATTCACTTCACTGTATAGCAGAAACTTGCACAACATTGTGAAGTGACTATACTCTAATAAATAATTTTTTTAAAAAAACTGACAGAACTGGAAGAAGAAATGGACAAATTCTCAGGTATAGTCAGAAATTTCAAACAATCTCAATAATTGACAGAGCAGAAATCAAAAAAATCACTGAGATATATAAGACCTGCACAAAACTGTCAAAACTTGATTTAATTGACATCTTAAAAATACTCAACTCCAAACTTTTCAGAAATATATTTCTTAACACTTATCTTTTTCAAAATACCTGGGCCATTCATCAATAAAGTCCATATGCTAGTCCAAAGAAAATAACTATCAATAAAGTATTGCAAATATACAGAGTATATATTATATCCTTTGAAGTAATTATTCTGAAGCACAATGGAATTATATTAAATCAGTAACATAAATATATTCACAAGTACAGGGAAATTAAAACAACACATTTCTAAATGTCACATTACAAGGTAAATGAGAAAATTTTTGACAGAATTAAAATTAAACCAATTATTATTTATGGGGCTCAGCTAAGGCAGTGCTCAGAGATAAATTGCTAACTTTAAATGATTATATTATAAAAGAAAAAAATTCTCACATCAAATCTAATTTTCCATCTAAAATAGCTAGGAAAGGAAAACTTGAAACCAATGAAATAGGAAATGGATAAAAAATAGAATAAGTCAATGAAACCAAAGATGATTTTTTGAAAAGATGATAAAATTGATGAATTTCTATCTAGGCCAATGAAAGAGACAGAAAGAGAGAGAGAAAGGAGAAAAGAGAGAGACTAATTAATTAACAAGGTCAGGAATGAAAGAGACTAATTAATTAACAATGTCAGGAATGGAGGAGGAACATCATAAAACATTCAACAGATGCTAAAAGGATAAAAGGGAAATATTGTAAATGATTTTTTTCTAATAAATTTGACAACTAAGACAAATGGAAAAATCCTTGACAGACACAATATACCAAAACTGAATCAAGAAGAAGTGAAAAATCTGAATAGCACTATACCTATTAAATAAAACCTTCTCACAAAGAAAACACCAGGCTCAGATCACTTTTTTGGAGCATCCCATTGAACATTCATGGAAAAAAATAATAACCCCCTCAAGTGCTTTCATAGAGTAGTGGGGAGAAACGTGTGATGGTAAACTGGATAAGAACATTATAAGAAGAGTCCTGACCAAATTTCCTCATGTACATACAGGAAAAAATTCTTTTAAAAAAATAAAATGACAAAGCAAATATGTTAATCTGTAAAAAATTAATACATAATAGCCAAGTGGGATTTATCACAAGGAGGCAATCAATGTAATTCACCATATCAACAAATAGAAGAGGAAAAAATATAAGTATTTTAATAAATACAGAGAAAGCATTTTACAAAATGCAGTACCCATTTATAATAAAGAATATGAATGGATAAAGAAATATCTAGAAGATCCTAAAGCTAACTTAATGCCTTTTAAAAAATGAATATTTACCACATAGGACTGGGAATATGGCAAGACTGTCTACTCTCACTACATCTGTCCAATATTATTCTGGAAGTTTTAAGTATTTCAATGAGGCAAGAAAAAGAAGTTAAATAAAAATGGATTGGAAAGGAAAATACAACATCTTTGTTTGTAAACAACATGGTCAAGTAAGTGGAACCTCATAATATATCTAGATAAAAGTTACTAGAATTAATTATTTAATATATCATGGTCTCAGAATATAAAGTCAATATCAAAAAAGAAAATATATTTCTATATACCAGCAACAAAGTATCATGGATTAAAAATGTGTAAAAAATACATTTACAATAGCATCAAAAATATAAAATTGGGCAAAATTTAATAACATTTATATAAGATCTGTACCATGAAAGCACATATTTAAAAAATTTTTTGAAAGAATTAAATGAAATAATATAATAAATTTATATTATAAAGTTTATGTTTATAAAGTCAAAAAACAATTTTTTAAGATGCCAATTTTCCCCAAATTCATTAATTTATTCCACAGAATGCCAATTCAAATAACAGCAGTTGTTTTTTTGGTTTTGTTTTGTTTCGTTGTTTTATTTGGGATCGCAAAGGACTTACACTGGCCAAAATTTAAAACAAAATTGAAGGACTTATAATTATCTGATCAATGCAGTAACCAATGCAATATGGTAGGAATTTAAAGATGTGTGTATCAGTACACAAGAAAAGGGAGCCCAGAAATAGATTTCCACATCTATATGTACATTTGATTTTTGATCAAGGTGCCCAAGCAGCTAATTAGGGAAAGAAACAACATTTCCACAAATGATGCTGAAAGAGCTGAATATCTACATGAGAAAAACAAAAACTCAACTCCTACCTTATATTCTATATAAAAGAAAACAAATTAAAATGCATCCCAGATGTAAAAGTAAGTGCTAAAACTATAAAATTTCTAGAAGAAAATATGGAAGAAACATCCTCACAATGTGGAGATAGGTGGCAATTTCTTAACTAAACACAAAATGCATATTTAATAAGAGAAAAGATTAATAAAATTCACCAAAATTTAAAAGTTCTCTTTGAAAAATACTGTTAAGGTAGTGAAAAGCCAAGGCACAGATTGGAAGAAAGTGTTTTCAGTTCATTTATCTGACCAAGGACAAATATCTGGAAGGTATAAAGAACACCTACAACTCAATATTTTAAAACGAGCCCAATAAAAAATTGGCAAAACATTTGAAAAGTCACTTCATAGAATAAAATATACAAACATCAATAAGTACATAATAAAATGCTCAATAATTTTTAGTAATCAGGGACTATGATAAGAGTATATAAACATTAAACCAGTTAAATCAAAATTAGACACCAAATCTATTTGATCAGTAAATTTAAAATACCATACAATATGTTGGCAATATATAAAACAACTATAACTCTAAAACATTTTATTGGTAATGTAAAATAGTACAACTATTTTGGAAAAGAGTTTGGTATTGTGTTATAAGGCTGCATAAATATTTACCATATAACTCAAATATTCCACTCCTACCTATTTACCCTTGAAAAGTAAAAATAGGTAACACCAAAATTTGTACAAGAATATTCTTAGAAATTTTATTCACAATAGTCCCAAACTGTAAATGACCCAAATGTTCATCAACAAGTGGGGAAATAATCACATTGTAGTATATCCTTACAATGAATTCCTTATTGCTCAGGAATAAAGAGAAATGAACTGTTGATACATAAAACAAGAAGGAAGAATATCAGAAATTTTCTAAATGAAAGAAGAGAAAAAAATATTATATATTTCATAATTTTATTTTATATAAACTTTAGTAAAGACGAAGCTCATCTGTAGCCATGGAAAATGGGGTGGTGACCTATGGCTAAGGGTGAAGATGTGACTACAAAGGGCATGGTGGAATTTTTAAGATTATGGAAATGTTCTAAACAGATGCTCCCCAATTTAACAATGATTTGACTTATGATTTTTTGATGTTATGATGGTGCAAAATTGATATACATTTAGTAGAAACTCTACTCCAAATTTTTAATTTTGATCTTTCCCAGGCTAGTGATACATGGTATGATACTCTTCTGTTGCTGGGCAATGGCATCAAGCCACAGTTCTTAGTCAGCCACATGATCACAAGGGGCACCAACCAATACACTTACAGACATTCTCTACCCACACAACCATTCTGTTTTTCACATTCAGAACAGTATTCAATTAATTACATGAGCTATGCAACTTTTTATTAAATGTAAAGTAATGTAAAATAATGTAAGTGTTCTGAGCACATTAAAGGTAGGTTAGGCTAAGCTATGATGTTTGGTAGGTTAGGTGTATTAAATGCATTTTTGACTTGGGATATTTTCAGCTCACAATGTGTTTTATCAGGATTTAACCCCATCGGAAGTTGAGGAAGATCTGTATCTTGATTATGGTGGTAGTTACATGGGTAAATGTATTTGTCTAATCTAATCAAACCCTATATTTAAAATGGATACAATTTATTTTATGTTACTGATACTTTAATTCAAAATAGGTTATTACTACCAACCTACCAGAAAGGCTAAGTCTGTGAAAACTAGAACTCTCAAGCACTGCTAGTAGAATTGAAAAATTGAAATTGATACTTCACAAATGTTTCATAGTACTTGCTCAAACAACATACACACATCTCATGGCCCCATACATCTCTGTCTAGGTAGATACTCCACAAAAAAATTTATGTTTATTTATGTAAGATTATTTATAAAAAGGCTGATAACTGCAACAATTGAAAGAAGTCAAATATACATCAAGAGCAGAATGAATTATAAATTGTAGTGTATTCATTAAATGAAATCTGTACAGCAGTTTTCTAGGGCTGCCATAACAAACTACAATAGGCCAGATGGCTTAAACAACAGAATTTTATTTTCTCGCAGTATGGAAGATAGCAGGGTTGATTTCTTTTGAGGTCTCTCTCCTTGACTTATAGATGGCAGTCATCTCCCTGTGCCTGCACAGGGTCCTCCCCCTGTGTATGTCTGAGTCCTATTCTCTTCTTAAAAAGACACCAGTCAAATTGGACTGGGGCCCACTTAATTATCTCATTTTAACTTAATTATCTCTTTAAAGACACTATCTCCAAATACAGTCACATTCTGAAGTACTGGGGTTAGGATTTCAACAAATGAATTTTGGGGGTATGCAATTAAACCCATAACAAAGATATAGATATCTTTTGGGGGTGGGGCATTTTTTAGCCTACCACAATGTACACTGTATGTAATGAATTAACCACTCTCCTATGCCTCTAGAATGGCATGAACTTTGTACCGTCTTTGGGATAGTCAAGGAAATAGACATTCAAATCATGGGTGAAGGTTGTCAAAAGGTAAAAAATTCCACTCATAAAATAAGTCCTGGGGATGTAATGTACCTCATGATGACTATGATTAATAATACTGTATTGTATAGTTGAAAGTTGCTAAGAGAGTAGATCTTTAAAGTTCTTATCACAAGAAAATAATTTGTAACTCTGTGTGGTGATGGATAAAAAAAAAATCATTTTCTGTGTTCTGTGGTTCAGATGAGGAACTCTGGTTTGGTCCCCACACATTGGGATGAATAAAAGAAAATGTTATGGCAAAAAATCACACTTGTAAGAGTGAATAGTTATGGAAAAACTCTATGACAGGCACATTTCTAAGTGTTTCATGTATATTAACATATTTAAACATCATAAGAACCCTAATATCACTACAGCTTTTCACATGAGGAATCTGAGGCACAAAGAGATGAAACTACTTATTTAAGAAAACAAAACTAGTAAATGGCAGAGCCAGGCTTTAAACCAAATAAGCTTGGCCCTTAACCATCATAGTATTGACACTTGAACGTACCCAAAGCCCCAAAAGATTGATTTGCCTAATGTAATTGTCTGAGGTTGCATTTGATCAAGACTATATTTCCCAAGCAATTTCTGTTTAACTCTAAACTAACAGTTCTATCTGTGTTGATTATATTTTCAAAACAAGATAAGGCTGCTACCTCTTCAGGGTATCCTGAGAATACAATACCATTTCAACAGTTTCCAAGCATCTGAGCATTATTTGATTGGGCTCATCCTTTACTCTATTAAATATGACTTAAAGTAAGCCAAAATTTGGTTGGGGTTTTGAATTACATTTTTCTTTTTCAAAGATTTTATCTTGTCAGTGTTAGAGTATAGGAAAGGGATTTTACTGTAGTGGTAGTTTATTATTACATTTATTTAAAGTTCAATTGAGTTTAAATAACAGGAAATTAAATTTTTGCTCTAAATAGTATAATTGGTGAATGATATTACTTTATACTAAATTAGTGTGATGGCATGGACAATTCCTTTGGTTTCAATAAGAATAAACCACAAAGTATATTTATAAAAAAGAATGTAATGTTTAAAGCAAAGGATCATTTCTAAGAAATTAAAAATTAACCCCACAGAAATTGAGTCAGGACAATTCCCCTTCATCAAAACCAAAAATAGAAAGAAAATTACTATTGTTGTTCAACGGAAATTCTAGAATGGACCACAACCCAGATAAAATTTTGGTAGTATGAATGATATTGTAATACACTTGGGGGGCATTATTTAGATAGCTAAATTTTTAATCCTCTTATTCATGCTTTACTTCTATATTAACAATTTCAAATGCATGATAACCAAACAGCTTCAATATTTCCATTGTCACTTTAATTCAGTTTTAAGTATAGTTATTTGTTCCAATTTAATGCATAATTTTTGCAATTAGAATTTGAGTAGAGTTAATTTTTATTCTCTGCAGCTCTGTATTGCTTTACTATGTCTAGACATACCACACATCTTCTGCAATAAACATTTTAGTTTGGCTTCTTAACGTTATTGAGATGTTTACATCATTTACAATGTTTTAGTAATCCATCCATCATAATAATGTCAAGTAAAATTTATTATCCTGGTGCTACTTCTGGTGACAACATCATGAGAAGGAGATTAGCCACAAGAAATCCATTGGTAGCAAAGTAAGACTTTTCTGTACAGAAACTAGTCTAGCACATTTGTGATTGTACTGGGGCTTCTGGTGCAATTGGTATCTTATAGAAATCTCTTCTCTTAAAGATAAACAAATACCAGAAAACAGTGACATATTTGATCTCTACTTTTCCAATAGGTTTGTTTGCTGTAAAGGGCAGACAAAGAACATGAAAGGCAGTTTATACTGAATAACTGATTAAAATAACTTGAAGCATTAGGGAAATTTGAATTAGTATTGGCATTTGTTATTTTAAAAGTTGTGATGGGGCTTCCCTGGTGGTTAAGAATCCGCCTGCCTGTGCAAGGGATGCGGGTTTGAGCCCTGGTCCTGGAAGATCCCACATGCTGCGAAGCAACTAAGCCCGCATACCACAACTACTGAGCCTGCACTCTAGAGCCCTCCAGCCACAACTACTGAGCCTACGTGTCACAACTACTGAAGCCCGCGCGCCTAGAGCCCATGCTCTGCAGCAAGAGGAGCCACCACAATGAGAAGCCCATGCACCACAACGAAGAAGAGCCCCGCTCGCTACAACTAGAGAAAGCCCACGCGCAGCAACGAAGACCCAACGCAGCCAAAAATAAATAAATAAATTTATTTTTAAAAAGTTGTGATAAACTCATGGTATTTTAAAAATTATCCATAACAAAAGATCTCAAATTACTTGGCAAATTTTAAAGACAGTTTGAAGCCTTTGTTTTTAATCTAGTGATAATTCTGTAACAACATATTCTGCTTAGAAAGATATAGTCTGTAACTGTCCGTACTAGGACTAAATTTCATGGAGAGAGGTAAGTGAAATAGCTACCTACTGTGCTTATGTAACAATAGGACTATATCCTTTTTTTCCCGAAACTCTGCTTTAAAAAACAAAAAACGCCACAGAGAGTTATTGAAGCAATTTCCAGACTAGATTTTCATTTGCCTGTAAATCTCACAATTCTATTTACAAAAGGTATTCCATTATTTTAAATATCAATATTTGCATTTTAAAAGGATTATTTATTGGTTTGGCAATGGGAGGGGGTGACAGCATGAAATGGGTTGGAAAGTCGACAGGAGACAGGATACAATACAGTGTTGAAAGCCTCTGGGATGCTTGAATATGAAATACAATTTCTGGTTTCATAAGTTCCTCATTAAAAAGAAACATAACAGCAAGAATAAAATAGCCTGGATTGATTATTTTTCAGAAAGAGTGCTTACTCATAAAAGATGGAAAGTTTTTGAAATAAAATGATACTAAGAAACTCTTTTCATGTGAGCCAGTTTGCTACCTGATCAATTTAATCCACACCCAGGCATTGGAAAGCATGGGTTGAGCAGAAAAACATGTGGCTATGAACTGTGTGATACTGAGTAGAATTTGGAACTAGAATAAAAACAGACGTTAAAGCAACGGTCCAAGAGAACCTTAAAATTACATTCATGTCTAGTACATCACACAAATAGCAGGTGTGTTTTATTTCCGATATTTGTGCATTGGTTTTCCATGAGAAACTTCTTGAAAGTTTTTTTTAAAAAAGATTGAAAGGGTGAAACATATTGGGTTGACCAAAAAGTGCCTTTGGTTTTTAAGTAAAAATAAAAGATGCATTTTACATTTTCACCAAGAACTTTATTGAACAATGTATTCACTGTTTTGTTCAACTACCTTCTACCATTTTTCAGGCAACTTCATAATTCCATCTTCCCAAAACTTATCTTTTTGGGCAAAGAACTGTTTCAGGTGCCTTTTACAGTCTCCCAGGGAATTGAATTTTTTTCTATTAAGAGAATTTTGTAAAGAACAAAATAAATGGAAATCTGAAGGTGCAATGTCTGGTGAATATGCTGATGAATCTGAACTTCCCAGCCAAGCTGTAACAGTTTTTGCTTGGTCATCAAAGAAACATGCGGTTTTGCTGCATCATGATGGAAGATTATGCATTTTCTGTTGACTAATTCTGGGTGATTTTTGTCAAGTGCTGCTTTCATTTGGTCTAACTGGGAGCAGTACTTGTTGGAATTAATCCTTTGGTTTTCTGAAAGGAGCTCATAATAGAGGACTCCCTTCCAATCCCTTCATATACACAATATCACCTTCTATGGATGAAGACCAGCCTTTGGTGTGGTTGGTGGTGGTTCATTTCACTTGCCCCATGATCTCTTCTGTTCCACATTGTTGTACAGTGTCCACTTTTCATCACCCATCACAATTTTTTTTAAACATCTTTATTGGAGTATAATTGCTTTACAGTGTTGTGTTAGTTTCTGCTTTATAACAAAGTGAATCAGCTATACATATACCCTATATCCCCATATCTCCTCCCTCTTGCATCTCCCTCCCACTCTCCCTATCCCACCCCTCTAGGTGGTCACAAAACACTGAGCTGATCTCCCTGTGCTATGCAGCTGCTTCCCACTAGCTATCCATTTTACATTTGGTAGTGTATATGTGTCCATGCCACTCTCTCACTTTGTCCCAGCTTACCTTTCCCCCTCCCCTTGTCCTCAAGTCCATTCTCTACATCTGCATCTTTATTCCTCTCCTGCCCTAGGTTCACTATTTGTTTTAAAAACGGAACATTTTCATTACGTTTAAGTAGAGAATCGCATGCAGAAATATGGTCAAGAAGGCTTTTTTCGCTTAACTTATATGGAACCGAAACATCACGGCAATTAACATAACCAAGCTGGTGCAAATGATTTTCAACGCTTGATTTGGATATTTTGAGTATGTCAGCTATCTCCCGTGTGGTATAACGTTGATTGTTCTCAGTTAATGTCTCGATTTGATCGCTATCAACTTCAACTGGGCTTCCTGACCGTGGAGCATTGTCCAGCGAGAAATCTCCAGCACGAAACTTCACAAACCACTTTTGACACATTCGATCAGTCACAGCACCTTCTCCATACACTGCACAAATCATTTTTTTGCGTTTCCGTTGTGTTTTTACCTTTCTTGAAATAATAAAACATAATATGCCGAAAATGTTGCTTTTATCTTCCATCTTCAATATTTAAATGGCTAAACAAAAATTCAGCAATTTTGATGTCTTTTTTTAAATGCATGCTGATATGATAGCTGTCACATACAATCTAACAAAATTGTTTCAGTGAAGTTAAAGATAACTAAGTGCTACTATAGCCATTGTACTGAAAAAACGGAACAAACCTTTTGGCCAACCCAATATAAATTGTTTAAATACGTAACTTGTTTATTGAAAGATTTTAATTGGCCTCTAGGTATTGCACAGAGTTATCAGTAAATATTCATTCATCATTCTCTACGTGAGAACTTGTGCCAGGCACTTTTGGGAGATTCAAAGAGAAATGACATTTGACTTCCTTTCTTGCAGAACCTGCACTGTTTTTTGGGCCATGAGTCATATAAGAGGCAAATAAAAAGTACCTCTAATGTAATGTCAGAAAAAAGATTGATTGTGGTGACCCAAGCTGGTGAGGAAAGGCTTTGTGGAAGAAATCAAACTTGACCTAGATCATAAAAAATAGGCATTAAATCATCATCATCATCATCATCTCATAAGCTGTATCACGAGTTATTGGTTTGAAAGCACATTACTTAGGCATTACCTCATTTATCCCTCACAACTGAGGAAAAACGAGCAAGCAAATTTGTCTCAGGCTGGATACAACTGCTGTTAGGAGAACAAGGGAGTGCTATCATTAGAAGGGAAAGCTGCTGTCACATGGGAAAAGGCAGCAAATCCCAGAAGCTGTAAGTTTGGACTGTGTGCTCTAAGCTATTAATTTTTTTTTTTGTGCATGTGTATATAGATATAGATATGGATATAGATATAAACTATAAGTATAGATATAGATATATCTATATAGATGTAGGTATGTACATAAAATTTGAAAATGGGGTTGAGTTTTTAAAATTTAGGTTGATTGAGTTATTCAGGTTTCTCTTTAGAGCTCAGAAAAATATAGAACACTCAGAGTGTGTCCTTGCCCAATTGCCTAATATGGAAAGGCATGTAGGACTCATTCTCATAACTGGCAACTTCAAGCTGGAAGCAGCACTTCATATAATTTTACGGTTATTACCAATTCTCCCTCATATATTGATCATGTATGTATGAAGTGTTTAACTGTGGAAAATAAATTATCAAACATCTTCTTGGGCAAATCAAGTGTGCATAATAAACAAATACTCAGGTAAAAAAAGGTCTAGAAGTTTTAGGTTGCGTCGTCAAATGAGAAAATTGCACAGCCTTAGTTCAAACACTTTCCTTCAGAACTTATTTTACTCCAAATATACAATGAAAAATATGCCAGTGGAGCTAGCAGAGCCAGTGAGAAATTAATGAAATGACCTCCACTTAGAATAAAATGAAGAAAAATAAATGGCACCTGTTAAGAACCACAAATAATTACCTGAACTTTTCAACACTTGACAAGTATATATGACCTATAATAACAATGTCTAGTGAAGTGAGGGAAAGCTTTTGTCTTCCATGAGACACAAAGCATCTATGTCTTTCTTATTCTACAAATTTCAAAAATTTTTTCCTGTGGGATATCACTTTACATTGAAGAGATGATAAATATTATTTTGGACTTACATGATACAATACTTTTCAGAGTCCATAAGGTGTCAACTCTATATCTTCCAAATAATATCCATGTGATGTCATATAATTTATCACACACACATTTATGAAAAATTAAAGTATGTGAAACTTAGTTATAGGAAAATTTGGTTATGAAAATCATGGCAAAATAAGGTGACTTTTCACATAACTGAAAACTTTTGGGTGAGTTCCAAGTAAAGACATCCACAGGAGGTTAAACTTAGGTAAATACATCCATAACGTTTATTGGGGAAAAGGGAATTAAAATTTGTGATGTACTATGTCCCAGGTTATAGAAGATATTTTGGTTTTAGTAAGCACTTTAGACACTTTATTTCAATTAATAGTCAGTTGTGTGGGGGGTATATGTTCATATCCCTATTTTAAAGATGGGAAATTTAAAATTCAGAGAGATTTAATGACTTGCTCAAGTTCATGCATCCACTCAGTGATACAAAATCAATGTTCTTTCAGACATCATGTTGCTCTCTTGTCCTTACTTTTGTAATCGTCCTTTGTCCTACCACCACCAGACACCCAAATTCCTCATGCTGTTCCCAGGATCGCCCATTTCCAAAACTTATCTGGGATAAAGGTCTGTCAGGCTTCATTTCAGTAAACTGTAAACACACCTAGGAGCTAACCACTCCTAGTCATACTTGCCTTTGTAGGAAAACAGAGGCTTGAAGAGTTGACCCAAGGAAATAAGTAGTTACTGGAGAAATACATATCTTCTCAATTGAATTTTAGAGATTGTCAAAGTGCCTTCAAAAAGGTTATTCTGTTTGTGGGAAGGTATTGCTGATGACTCCTCAAATTATACTGAATAAACAGTTTCAATTATTGAAGAATACCAGTGTGATTTTGCCTACTATATGTAACCATAAAATCGCAGGGCTCTTTTTTTAGAAGGAAAAAAATAGATAATGTTTTATTTAGTGTTTTATAATTTACTGAAATCTTTTACTTACATTTTTACATTTGAAACTCAGTAGAAACAGGTAGATTTTCCTATTTTCCCTGTTTTAGAGAAAACAACCCCAAAAAATGAAGCCCAGATGGTAAAGGAACTGGCCCAGGTGCCCAGGTGGTGAGCAAAAAGCCAGGTCTCACAACTTTCAGCCCCTTCTGACTAGGGCACTTCTTAACCTGTCTAGTCTCTTCCTTACAAATGAAATGAAAAATACAGAAAATATCACCCTTGCTCCTGCCTTTGAAACCAATAAATATCGTGCTTTTTCATGGTTGTAAGGAATTGTTCTAATTTCTACCTAAGATGCAGAGACCACTGTAAAATGTATTCGAGATGGTCTTAACTGGGTTATAGAGAGCAATTATTGTTGTCATTGTCTTCTATTGAATGACGTATGAGAAGGGGATTGAGTCCTAGTGAAATAATTTAGCTTAGTTGTATATGAAAAATCCCAAACTGAAAATCCTGGAAGATTCAAGCGTTATATTTTAAACAAAACTGGAATAATCTTTTCCAGATTTCAAAACATGGTTATACACAAAATAAATGAGCTTCCAGGATCATTTCATCATCGTTGATAATAAGATTGATGATAATTTATGATGTGGAATTTATTATTTTTTTAAAATCTTGCTTCCTGTGACCACCACTTGGATCAATGTTTCATTATCAATAGTGTTTCATTTTTAGAGGAAAGTATTGGAAGGTATAGATATTCTTATCTCTTATTTGAATAGGTAGAATATAACCACTTATTTTACAAGGTATAATGAGGCTATCTTGTGCATATGAAACGAAGACAGGCCAATGGCTTTCCTCTCTACCTGTTTTAACTCATTTTAATCACTGCCATGACTGCAGCGTCACTAAAAGCAGCTAACTACAGTGCCCACAGTAAATTTTCTCCGATTCAGTAGCAGGATGTGTAGGTTTGATTTGTGAAAAAGTAAAGGTATTAGAGATTAAAACGAAAGAAAGGTGAACCTTTGTATTAAAAAACAAAAAAAACTCACTGACTCTGGGAAAGGTAAAAGAAATTAAGAAACATGAACTACCATATATAGATTTGTTCTAAGACTGAGACTTTATTTTTATTAACTTTTTTTTAACATCTTTATTGGAGTATAATTGCTTTACAGTGTTGTGTTAGTTTCTGCTTTATAACAAAGTGAATCAGCTATACATATACATATATCCCCATATCTCCTCCCTCTTGCGTCTCCCTCCCACCCTTCTTATCCCACCCCTCTAGGTGGTCACAAAGCACCAAGCTGATCTCCCTGTGCCATGAAGCTGCTTCCCACTAGCTATCTATTTTACATCTGGTAGTGTATATATGTCAATGCTATTCTCTTACTTCGTCCCAGCTTATTATAAAGACTGAGACTTTTCCACAATCTTTTTCTATGGAAATTTGTGGAGAAGTGACTGCAGGATTCATCCTTTTAGAAGAGTAATGTGTGTTGAATGTTAAGTTCAATAAAGCAAGCTAGAACTGTCAGTCATACATAGGTATAGTTCTAGTAGATTCTTAAGTTATTTTGAGATCCAATTAGGTCTACATCATGCCATTAATAATTTTGCTTTTTCTGATTATAAAAACAATATATAATAATTTTTAAATTACAAAACAAAATAAATATAAGGAAAACAAAACTAATCCACTATCCAACCATTAATATATTTCTATTTGAAACATTTAGGAGTAACACATACATTCCTGGATTATATGGTCTGTAAAGATTTTATTATTTTATTACCTAACATTTTATCATTAAGTGTTTTAATAAAACTTTTTCAAAGTTTGAATCTTGTTTTCCTTTACTTCATCATAAATTAATTAATCATTATCATATTTTTTGAAAATTATATTTACTTTATACTAAATTTAAAATAATAAAACAGTATGCAATCACTGTGAAAATCATTCAAATACAGAACATAAAACTTAAGTCATAAATATGATTTTCAAACCAGTAAGTAAAACTGTGAGCAGTGTTTTGCGTATGTGTGTGTGTGTGTGTGTGTGTGTTACAGGATGTTAAAATAAAAGTTTTATCCGAGGTACTAAGACATGGGTCAACATTCCAAAGTGAGGTAAGAGATCCTGGCTCTGGATTTACATAGATGTTTCAAGCCCAGTTATGTATCTCTTAACCTCTTACCCACATCAAAAGTAAATAAAGGTCAGAAATTGAAGATTAGAATAGGATTATTAGACTTTTAGGATTATTAGATTTTTTAATTATTAGAGAAAACTGCTGTATGCCGTGAGTCATGAGACAGTTGTTTTTCTTTCCCTTCCTTCTCTCCTGACCTCAAGTCAAAAAGAGAAATGCTTTAAGAGTTTCCTTTAGAGATGTTAATGTGCCCATATCATTTGTGTAGTATCTGACACTGTCTAGGAAACCTAATGCAAAAAGAGGCTGGTTGTGTTGATTGTGAACCAAACAGAGAGGTATTTGTTTCAAGTCTATGCTGTAAGTTTGCTAGGACAAAGATTGTGTGAATGTATATCTTGGACTGAGAGTTGTCAGGCTTAGCAAATAAATTTAGAGGTGCCAGTAAAATTTGAATTCAGATAAACAAACGATATCTGTTTAATATAATATATTGCATGTGATATTTTGGACATACTTAAAAAATTAGTTCTTGCCTATCAGGAACTCAAATGTAACATATTGTCTTGTACTTCATCTGTCAATCCTACTTGGACTAGATGAGAGCCATTTGTGAGAGAAACTCAAAGAGAGGTGTTCTTGGAGCCTATTCAGGAGGGCTCTGAGAGGGGGCTTGTGAAGGATGCTGAAAGCACTACTGGATGCCCAGGACTGACCCAGAAGTGAACAACTCCTGAGAACTGATCTGCCTTCATTATCAACCATTATCAACTTTTCAATGTCCCTGGCCACTATCAGCCAGGGACATCGAATGTACGGAGAGAAATGATTGGCTCTCTTAAAAATTCATGAAGATGCTAAGAGGAAAGTCAACTTTAAATATCTGAAACACCTGCCAAGATCAGACAGCACCAAAATTGGCTCTCCATGTGCAAGTCAGACAAGTCAGGGCTTTCCTCTTCCTTAATCCAAGTCTGAAAAATCTGAAACTACAGTTAGTAAGACAGAACTAGAGGAATAGAGGTGCTGGGCATAGCGAGAAGGTTGATTGGAAAACACAATTATTTATTCTTCAAACATTTATTTGGATAAAACTCCTTAGATAAAACTGCTTCAAACAATGCTCCTTCTCAAGGACAGGCTCAGAGGGCCTGTACTTGTCTATCAATATTGTCTACACTGCTAGAATAACAGTCATCATGCTGGGTTAGTATTAACTGCACACAGTGTTTTTAATATGACTTGGAAATTGTTGTAAAGTTCTAGTGATGTGTGATTTGCATCTTACAGGATTAACAGGCATTATCTGGGTGGGAATAAAGAAAGAATATTTTAAGTAGAGGGAACAGAAATTAGAGAGACACAGTATTAAAGGAAAGAGTTAATCCGGGTAAGTCAAATGCTCATTGTGGTTGGACCACAGGCTGTCTGACCAGGTAGGTAGGAGATGAGATAATTTAAGATCACACTGTGAAGGGTTTTTGTAAAGGGCAACTGTCCTTATTTTTAATCTCAAATACAGTGCAGAGCCCAGTGAGAGTTTCAGAAGGAGTACAGGGCTAAATTTGTTTTCATAATACTACATTGATTATTGCATAGAGAAAAATGTCAGAAATTTATAACTAGTGGCCCTTATCCCTTAGGGAATTGTTTGGTCAGTGCTATACTTTAAAAAATGATGTAACCAGGCAGTAACTATAGTGGAGCACAACACAATTTAGAATCTGCTTTCATCATGCCCTTATGTTTCCTGCTTGCTCCTATAGACTTCTGAGTTTGTGATTCTTAGTGAAGGCGAACTGCAGCAGGGAAGAGACTAGTACATATCTCATCTCCACTACTCAGTTGGCTATGGGACCTTCACATTTCCTCATTTGTAAATGGGGGTAAAAAATAATCTAGCTCATGGGGTTGCTCTGAGGATTCAATGATGTAATGCAGGTAAATGATTTAGGACAGAGCCTGGCAAATAATAAGTACTTAATAAATGCTAACTAACAATTGTTATTAACATGAACAGATCAGTTAGGAAGTTTGTAAAAATAAGCCATGCCAGAACTGCTGAGTGCTTAGAGAATGGTGGCAGATTGTGGAGATATTTCTAAAATTGCAATCAATAGAGTTCTATTTAGATATAAAGGTAAGAAAAAGCAAAACAAACAAACAAACAAAAAAACACGTTGAAGTTTAGATTGTATTTATGACACGATGACTGCAATGGTGGATCGATAATCAATCAAGTTCATATCTTCTAGAAGAGGATCGTCCTATGCTCTGTCAAATCATAGTATATAAGTAGCTATTCTTCTCTGTTTATACACAAAGCTGTATGTTTTCTGTGTAATATGACCTTCTCTCTGCCTATGAAGACCACGGATGTAATTGGGCTGAAATATTGTAGTAGAACCGTATATTGTAGATCTAAACCATTGATAGCTTGGCTAATTTTCATATCTGTGTTTAGGCATGATCAGCTGCATTTTTATTTTTACCTTCATAAGATGTCATTCAGACCATGACATAAGGTTCTATAGTTTAGGGGTTAGCAAGATTTAGCATTTTCTGCTATGTAGACCCTCAATTAAGTTTGTTGTTCTTGGTCAGTGTTATCTTGGATAAGAGCAAAATCCCTAGTACAATACATATCTCCCCAGTGCTAATCTGATGCCAATGATTCTGTAAAATGGAGACTAAAATGTAGTGAGAGCTGGGCCTCTCATGCCTACAGGGGCCAGCAACTGCCTACAGGTTTCATCCACTGCCTTTTGTGGATTGTAGCATAATTAATTCCCTTTTTTTATTTTCTCTAGGAAACATAAGGATGCTAGGAGAATTCCACAGCCCAGATACTCGTTAAATTAGTACCAAACTCCCACTCTCATTCTACGAGTAGGATAAATAGCTTTGAAATTAGTCCCATTCCGTAGCGTAGGAAAGTAAAGTAAATGCCGTCATTTCAGTGCTGCTATGCAATTTCCACACAGATTAGAAGTGGAGAAGAGAGCTGCACATGGATGGTAATTATGTTTTCATTCTCCAGGCACCAACTTTCAGATATAGGCTCACAGACATCACCATATTAATAAAGTATTTAAAGATAAAGAGGATAGTTTATGCAGTATCTGGTTAATACATTACAAGACTTGAAGGGTTATCAAATTGAGAAAAAATAAAATATCAATTTTAAGATGGGAAGCAATTTTGGAATTTATGATTTTCTTAAATGTCTGAATAAATCTTAGGATGAGATATAACAAGAGAGTTGTATGGCTGTTTATATTTGTCTAAGAACAAATATCTATTGACAGATAAATTTAGATAATAAATAACAGAGCTGAAATGAGAATTTCTCCCTCCATTACATGTTTTTATTTCTCAAAATCCTTAATATAAGTGATCCATATTTTCAATTCATTTTATGGGTGGATAGTTATAGTTATTTCATTGTTATCATCCATGTAATTCATGTGGGTGTGAACATTTTTCTGTGTCATGACCCTTGCAGACATTATTAATCAATCACTGTATTACTTCACTGGCCTCAGAATCCTTCCTGCCTGAGAGCAACTAACTAGCACTACCAATTAAGCAGAGTTGGCTCAAAAGGTGAAACCAAGCTGCCATTTCATTCTACAGTTTATCAAGGCTAGAAAAAGATAGCAAAAGGTAGCATTGTCCTTAAGAACAAAAGCTCCACAAAAGAGTTGCAGTGCTCCCTGTTCTGTTCCTTTGAGGCCCAAGATATGTTTTTCATTGGCTTAGCAGCCTGCAAAACCTCACTAGTGAAGTTCACATCATGATGAGTTTTTGAGAAAGTAGTGATCCCATGACTCCTGTCTCAGAGGTACTACAGGCAGATACCAGTTACATTCCCATTTGTTTGCACATTATGGAAACACTGAAAAATTATTTTGCCTACAAGAAAGAACCAAAGCAACTTGTATGCCTGGACCAGGAAGACATCATTCCATCTAACATAATGTGAAAGTATAGCTCTCCAATTACCAGAATTTACCGAAGAGAAAAGAATAACAGGAATATCCAGAGAAAAGAATTAAGAAGAGGAAAACACTGTAGGGAATCTGTAACAGGAAGATAGATGATGTACCATATCAAGGGTGAAGTAATTGTTAGTCCAAGATACTTAGAAACTTTTGCATAATTTCAGGAAATTTGCTGTTCGAAAGGTGGCCTGTGACAGTATAACTGGGGGAAAAGCCCTCAAAAATCTCCATCCAGTCTAATATTTTTTTAATTCTGTTGGGGTTTTTTTTGGTTAATATTGAACATTATAGTCACTTGGAAATTAAGTTACATTTGACATGCATACTAATATCATCAGGAAAGAGGACTGTATTCATTTTCTACGGCTGCCTAACAAATTACCACAGACTCAGCAGCTTAAAGCAACACAGATTGATCAGCTCAAGGTTTCTGTGCCTCAAGAGTCTGGGTGTGGGTTAGCTGGCTTGTCTGCTCAGGAGCTCACTAGGTTGTAATGAAGATATAAACTAGCAAAAATGATGTGAGCCTTGCAGTCCTCTTCCAAGCTCCCTGGTTGTTGTAATTCATCTCCATGCCCCTGAATAACTGAGGTCTCTTTCTTTCCCTGTTAGGTGTCAGTCAGAGGCCACTCTTAGCTCCTAAAGGCTGTCCACAGTTCCTTACTACATGTACCCCATAGACAGTTCACAACATGGATGTTTACTTCCTTCCAGGCCAGCCTAAATGTGTTTCTCTTCTTCCTCTACAACCAGCCAGAGAACACGCTCTGCTTTTAAAGGGCTCACCTGATTAAGTCAGGCTACACCACACCTGATTATGTCTGGCTAATCTCCCTGCCATATAACATAACATGATCATAAAAGAGATATTTCATCATATTCACAGGGTCTGCCCTCACTCAAGAAGCTTATACAGACTGTACATATCAGGGGTCAGTAATCATGGGGGACATATAAGCATTCTGCCAACCATAGTGACTAGGATAATTTACTGGATGATTAAACAAAAATATGATAATATTCTCAAATGAAAGTGGCATCCATTGCTAGAGAATTAACTTGTATTTAAGGAAAGGGCCAATAAGTGAAGTAGTAATTTTGAGTCTCTGGAAACACTGAGTTTTGCTATTTAGTAGATCAGGCTATCAGTCTCCTTTCTGTGAACTTAGATCCCTTCATCTTCCTTAGTCTCAGTTCCTTCACTTAATAATCTGGGATTTAATAAGGCCTATTTCACAGTTGGTCCCAGGATCAAATATGAGATTTTTTTTTAAAAAAAGTTTGCAAACCATAAGGAACAAAACACATGTGTCTTTTTTTTTTTTCCAGTTTATTGCTCGAGCACCCACTTGCCCTCAGTGACAGAAGTGCCCTTATTTCCCAAGGCCTCCCCCAACCACCTTACTTGGTCAGGAACTCTAGAGACTTAGTTCAAAGATCCATCCTGCTGCAAAAAGCCAGGAAGCAAGAGGAAACCAGCAAGTGTGACCAGTCCACTAATGTTGTGGCTTGGGTCTCTGCCACGTGAGGTTACAGGTGGTCCTGCACATTCTAACCGCAGAAAATTTATTCATGGTTGCTACGATATTCCTACTGATTCAGCTCTTTTCTTTCCATCACCCCAGCAGCATCCCCCTGAACTCTGAGGACACTTCTCTTCTAGATCACACTCACATGCTCAGCCATGTCCCCCTAATCCTTAGCATGGTGCCAGTTGGGCCATGCTGGAGAAGAACCTAGCCCCAGCCCCCTTAGGTGCTGGAATAAGTCTTCCCCGTGGAGCCTGGTTTGCTCCCTCTGCATGGGACCACTTCTGCACATCCCAACAAGGGATCCCCCCATTGCGCATAAAGGTGAAAGGCAAATGTTGCTAAGCAAGAAACACACACCCATTTTTACATACCTATATCTACATCTACACAGAAACTTTTACTGGTGAACACTGCCTATTTGCCTTAAATTTTCAAAACTTAGAGGGGCTTTTAAATCCTTCTCTACAGTGAAGCAATATCCTCCAAGGGGCTGTTTTTGGCTATACAATAGAAGTGGCACCTCATTCCAATACTAAGTTTTCATAAAGAAAAGTCTGCTCCAAGCCTATGGTTATTGAGCGAGGCCAAGTAATCACTATTCAGGGCTTCAATGCTCATGGGGGAGAGAGTTAATCAGCCATTTGCATCTTCTCCAGCATCTGGTAGTTTTACCCAGAATTAGCCTTTCAGTAAAATTTGTAACACATGTAACTGGGAAGGATTAATATCCAAAATATATAAAGGATGCCAATGATCAAGAAAGAAACAGTGTAGTAGAAAAATGGGCATTTCACACAAAGGAAATCTAAATGGCTAATAAGTCTTATTAGTAATCTCGGAAATTCATGTGAAGACTATGAGATCCACTTCACACCCACCAAATGGGTAAAAAATAGAAATTGGACAAAACCAAGTGCTGATGGGTTGTGGAGGAATGGAGATGCTGGTGGGAGAGCGAGTCACCTTAACTCCTTGGGGAGACAGTGGTACTCACTGGCCACGCACTGTTCAAACAGCCTGCTTGAGTCGTGGTGTGTTCATCCGACGGGTGTGTCTGCAGCAGGGGATGAGCGAGGCCTTTCCAGGACCGGCCTGTGCAAGCGCCCATTGCCCTGAAGGAGACCCCATGCCACCAACACCAACGAATCTCAAAAACCTTCCCAGCCCCTGTGCATCGGGGTGTAAGCCTGGGGAGAAGCTAATGCTCCAACTGTAATGGGTTTGGTGGGCAGCCTCACACCAGCACCAGTGAGCCTGCCTGTTGGCAGTCATGGCCCCGGCCATCCCGCCCAGACTGAGTGAGGCCAACCTGTGTAATGACGCGGGTGACTTTGCAGGCACTGGGACTTCCTCCTGGCTCTCTTGGACCACTTGCTGGGAGGCCCCAGCTGCCATGTTGTAAGGACTCTCAAGTTGTCCCGTGGGGTGGAGAGGCCCCATGATGAGGAACTGTCACCTCCAGCCACGCCAGCGTTAACTGGCCAGGCAATGAGTGGCCCTCCGGCCCCAGGCAAGCCTTGGCCAAATCTTACCGCAGCCTTAGGAAGGACTGAGCTGGAGCCACCCAGTGAAACTGCTCCCTGATCTCAGAAATGGTGGGAGGTCATAAATGTTTACTGTTTTTAGAATCTAGGTTTCGAAGTGATTTGTTATGTAGCTCTAGAAAATTCAGAAACCTTGTCAAACGCAGGTTCTCTAAAAATCCGCTGCAGCTGCTGAAGGCCTAGGAGTCGGCACTTTAACAAGATGCAGGTGATTCCAGTGGGCTGGTACGTGGTGCACGGGGAGGATTCCGCTCCGCCCCGGCTATAGGGAGAGGCAGTCACACCAAACGGTGCTGATATCCCGTCAGCAGCTTCGGCGCCGCCGCAGCCGCAGCCGCAGGAGGGGTCAGAGCAGCCAGGCTGCGAGGACAGCCCAGCACAGCAGCGACCAACCGGAGCACCGAGCCTGGCGGGGAAAGATACGCGGTGGACTCCCGAAGGTGCTGTGAGCCCGGAGCCTCCCGGTGAGTTCTGGTTCCGTTTAATTGAGAGTTTGACCCGTGGACTCCCGAAGGTTCTGTGAGTTCTGGTTCCGTTTAATTCAGGTTTGCTCAGGGGACTCCGAAAGTTTCTGCGAGTTTTGGTTCCGTTTAATTCAGAGTTTGACCAGTGGACTCCGAAAGGTTCTGCGAGTTCTGGTTCCGTTTAATTCAGAGTTTGCTCAGGGTACTCCGAAAGGTTCTGCGAGTTCTGGTTCCGTTTAATTCAGAGTTTGACCAGTGGACTCCGAAAGGTTCTGCGAGTTCTGGTTCCGTTTAATTCAGAGTTTGACCAGTGGACTCCGAAAGGTTCTGCGAGTTCTGGTTCCGTTTAATTCAGAGTTTGACCAGTGGACTCCGAAAGGTTCTGCGAGTTCTGGTTCCGTTTAATTCAGAGTTTGACCAGTGGACTCCGAAAGGTTCTGCGAGTTCTGGTTCCGTTTAATTCAGAGTTTGACCAGTGGACTCCGAAAGGTTCTGCGAGTTCTGGTTCCGTTTAATTCAGAGTTTGCCCAGTGGATTCCGAAATGTTCTGGGAGTTCTGGTTCCGTTTAATTTAGAGTTTGCCCAGTGGACTCCGAAAGGTTCTGCAAGTTCTGGTTCCGTTTAACTCAGAGTTTGCTCAGGGTACTCCGGAAGGTTCTGCGAGTTCTGGTTCCGTTTAATTCAGAGTTTGCTCAGTAGAAGGTTCTGTGCATTCTGGTTCCCTTTAATTCTTAATTGCTATTATAATTATTTTATTGAAGCCCAAAACAGCTGTGTATTTTGGCTTGTTTTAGTCAGTCTATTTATGAAAACGCATAGCTTTAATTTTTAATTTAAGGAATGTTATGACATTTGATTTTGTGTAGGCTTTTTTCTTTCTTTTTTTCCTTAAGTTAACAGTTACAAAGATGTTTCTGTGCTTCCGCTGCCAGATTTAGCACACAGATTTCCAGGAGCAGCATTTGTACATCAAAGGATGTTCCTCTTAAATAATTCATATAATTAAATTAAAGCTGCTTCAGAGCACCTTTCAGAGTCTGGAACTTTTTTGATTCCATGTTAGTTTGTTATAAATGTGTCTTCAAAAGGACTTCTCAAAAATACATGGTGAATGGGTAAAATATGGAGTTAGACTTTGTGCATATTATTTTTTATGACATTAGGAAAATAAGGAGACTAAGCATAGGAATAAAGACCTTTTATAAACTATACAGGAAAGTACCTTCTTTATTGTAAAAAAATTGATTATGAACTTGAAAAGCAAACGCAAAACAAATGCCTAGAGCCTTTTTTATCTGCTGTACTTGAATTGGAGGTAGGACTGATATGCATGCATCATCTCTCCAAAGATAAGGAGAAGTAGGTCCAGAACATTACAGACCAAACAATAATCAGTAAAATAGAGTCTCACTGAACCATGTTCCCTGAGGATAAAACATAACATCAGAGAGGTCCATAAATCCAATTCAAGGAAGAATTATTCATTAGAATTGCAGAATTACATCATTATTAGATTTTTAGTAAGTGGCAATAGTCCTGAATATATTTTATGAAATTTTACTCTTTAAAAAAATGACTTCCATTAAATTACAATAGCAATATCTGAATTTAGATGTAATGTCCCACAAGCTTAGCAAATCCTTGTCCTATTATTTTACCTAAGTCCTATCTAAAAACCTAATCTGAAAAACTCCCTGCAATTAAATATTCCAGGGGCTTTCAAAATCTACAATTGCAATTACTTCTCACAAAAGATAAATTTTAAAAATGCAATTATTCATTGTCTTGTAAACTACATCAATTCAATTGCATTGGTGTCCTACCAGAGAAGGTAAAAAAGAAAAGTCAGATGAATTTTTTTTGGCCTTCCTAACTATTTATTTTAATTATGAAAATCTTTTTCAACAAAGGACAATAAATTTCATACCTGGAGCAGGTGTAAAACTTGAAGCATTTATAGTCTTTAGTCCCCATTGAATAATAGCTTTGCTACTAAGATGATTTAAAACTTACCAGAATAAAATAAAGAGCTGAATGATAAAAAGGTGTTTTCTATTAATTTGTTTTGTCAATTGGCCTTGAGTCTTTTTTTTTTTTTTTTTTTTTTTGCGGTATGCAGGCCTCTCACTGCTGTGGCCTCTCCTGTTGCGGAGCACAGGCTCCAGACGTGCAGGCTCAGTGGCCGTGGCTCACGGGCCGAGCCGCTCCGCGGCACGTGGGATCTTCCCGGACCGGGGCACGAACCCGTGTCCCCTGCATCAGCAGGTGGACTCTCAACCACTGCGCCACCAGGGAGTCCCCTCCTTGAGTCTTAATAAACAGAGAATGAGAGAAGAGTCTGGCTAAAATAAACATTGAATGTATGTTGCCTTAATTTTTAAAAGTCAAGCACTTATGTAATATTTATAAGTAAAAAATATGATAGAAGATAGTGTTCAGAAGTTGGGGAAAGATGGGGGCAGAGAAAAGGCTTAGCAAGAGTGGCAAAGACCTCAGAAGAAAAGAGGAATAACATTTTTAATATGGTTCTGCTTACCAGGTTCTCTTACATTTTTCAAGGTCATGATCAATGCAATATTTTCATAATAGTGTTTATAATTATGAGCAGAACGGTGTCATTAATGTCTCATCAAACATACCTCTATAAGTCTTTGTATACTAGTTGATGTGTTTAATAAATGAGTTAGAAGTTGTAGATATTAGTAGTAATTATTGAGATTTTTCACTCTAAAAACTTCAGAAGCTAGTCAAAAACTGTTTGCCCAAGTATTTGCATTTTAAGCAATTTTCCGTAGTAGGTCACAAAGTGCTCCTTTAAGAGGAATTTGTTTATTCTGTTCAGTGGAGTAAATATGATTCAGTATTTATTAATCTATAGATAGACCATGATGAACACACATAATCTGCTCATCTATTAAAGCTGTCACTGTGTGTTAATAAATGTGTATAGGATACGAAGCCATTAGCATTTCCATATTTGACTTTACGTTTATCACAAAAGCCATCCATCCATATTGTCTGTCCATGCCCATGATTTTCTGAAGAGAAAAATGGAACTAGTCCATTAAGCCAAAGGAAGTAAAGGTGTCCTGCCTATAATAACTAACCTCCGTCTATAAAATCTTCTGTACAAACCAAACTGTGGAAAATAGAAAACCTTAAATTATGTCCTCATATTTCATTCCTGTCCATGAAATCTCCACACAGGTCTAGAGAACGAATTTAACAATCCCAAGCAGTGGTGGAGGCTTTTATTCAAAGATATTTTTAAATTAAATGGTTTCTAGGCTTTCTTCCAGCCCAGACATTCTCTTTGATGCCCATGGGCCTAAGCTGGAACTAGTGAGAAACTATAAAGTAAGGAAAGGTAGTTGCAGGGCACATTCTTTCAGCAATTTGTGCTCAAAACTTGCTGGGATGATTTGATGAGCTAAGGGGTTAGGGTTGGGGAAATAGCTAAATAAGCAATACTTTTTTATTTTTAAACTTAAAAAAAAATAAATTTATTTATTTTTGGCTGCATTGGGTCTTTGTTGCTGCACACCGGCTTTCTCTAGCTGTGGCAAGCGGGGGGCTACTCTTTGTTGTGGTATGTGGGCTTCTCATTGCGGTGGCTTCTCTTGTTGTGGAGCACGGGCTCTAGGCGCACGGGCTTAAGTAGTCGTGGCTCGTGGGCTCCAGAGCATAAGCTCAGTAGTTGTGGCGCACGCGCTTAATTGCTCCACAGCATGTGGGATCTTCCCAGATCAGAGCTCGAACCCGGGTACCCTGCATTGGCAGGCGGATTCTTAACCACTGCACCACCAGGGAAGTCCAGCAATACTTTTTAACATATGGAGGCAGCCAACCTGTAAAGTGGCAGAGGATACGGATACTTATTTATATTGGGGAAATAAACCACATTGTTCAGGTGGGTTTCACCACTGAAATGAAAGAGAGGAAATTCCTTGGATCAAGTCCCTCCCCTAATGCCTGTAAAAATGGGGACAAAAAGTCACCATCAGCAATCCATTGAGAAAAGCGGCACAACCTCCTGCAATACACTTGAAAGTGATGACCAGGAACATCACAATACACATAAATACAGTAAGGAATGATTCCACAGAAGTCTTACTTAAGATTTAATAAAACTGACAGTTCTCATAATGCACCTTGCTAACAAGAGTAAGTGAAAACCAAACAGTAAAACACTGAGTTGGAGAAATGACCCATACCCTTACCAATCCTCCCAGAAAAATATATATCACTTCCATATGGAGAGAAAGAAAAAAAGAAAAAGAATCTTTCAGGAGAGAGAGTGCAGTTTCAGCTGAGTTTTCCTGCTTGCTCCTCTACTTCCCCGGTGACACAAGAGAGGCTGCCACACCAAAAAATGGCAGACTTCTTTGGCTTCCCTCGTGGTGCAGTGGTTGAGAGTCCGCCTGCCGATGCAGGGAACACGGGTTTGTGCCCGGTCCGGGAGGATCCCACATGCCGCGAAGCGGCTGGGCCCGTGAGCCATGGCCGCTGAGCCTGCGCGTCCGGAGCCTGTGCTCCGCGACGGGAGAGGCCGCAACAGTGAGAGGCCCCCGTACCGCAAAAAAAAAAAAAAAAAAAAAAAAAGGCAGACTTTCATTCTGCAGCTTTGTTCAAACCTTCCTTTTCTGAGAAATTTTGATTGATTGATTAATTGATCATGACTCTATTTCCACTGGGCCAGAGGCCAGTTTGTTTTTTCTCTGTAAATTTAAATATAAATGAGAGCCTGATACATTGGAAAGAAGGCGAGAGGGGTGGAAGAAAGAAGGAAACAAAAGGACAAAGAATCATCCTAGAAAAAATACAGCACAAAGAATAGGATGTAAATCCTCTTTATCATTTTATGCTTTATAAAAACATAATATACATAAAGTATAAATTTTATTAATATTTATAAAATATATTTTATATAAATATATTTTTATATAAATATAAAATTATTTATATTTATAAAAATATAGGTTTCATAAAACAAGAGATCAAACTATAGTTAATAATAAAGTGAGATGAAAAGGAAGATTTGAGAACAAAGGAAGGAATTGAAGGCAAACACCATCATTATAATATATAAATTAGGAATATTAAGAAATGGAATAAATGAGTCTAAAGGTATACATATTAATAATTAACTCTTAAAAGTAGTGACAGCAAATGAAAATTATTAGATTAAAGTATGCGAATGCAACTATTAGAAATGGAAAACATGGATACTAAACTCTGGTGTTGGCGAGCACCAGGTGCAAAAACGGAGATAATAATAAAACCAGTTAAAGGCTGTTGTGTGGGTAACATATGCCTATCATTTGGAAGATGGTAAGATTTAAGATATTTTTGGAGGCACAGCCAACTGGATATGGTGTGAGAAGTAAAAATAAAGAATGAATAAGGAATGAATTGTATAGTTTTGGTCTGATGAAATGGATGGTGTCATTTATTTGGCAAGGAAAACTTTGTGGTGTGTGTTATATGGGAAAATGTTGGGAATGTGTTTTGGACATATTAAATTTGAAAGTATTTAGTGTCTAAGTGGAGATACCAAGAAGATACCTCGGCATGTGTCCAGATTGTAAGGAAGAGGTAAGGGGTAGAGAAATGAACTGGAGATTCACCAACCTATGGTCTTTGAAACCATAGAAGTAGATAAAATTTCTTAGAGGGCATAAAGTGAGAAGAGGATTCAGAACAGGGATTAAAATCTCTGCCAAAATTGGAGACCTAGTATAGGAATAATTGCCTGAAATAATTATTAAATTATTAGATAATTGCCTTCAGACTTTTCTGAAGGGGTGTTCAGTAAGGCAGGAGGAAAACATGGTTGTGTAGAGGCATGGAAGACTAGGGGACAACATGTTTATGGAGTGGAGGTGGGGAGTGTTCAACAGTGTAAAATTTTTCTGAAAGTTCAGTAAGATGAGGGAATATATGGTTTTCACCAGCTTTTATTCCCAGGGACATTGGTCACTTCCTATGGTGCAGTGGGATAAAAGCCCAACTGGAGAGGGTTGAGAGAGAATGGGAGGAGACAAAGTAGAGACAGCCACCATAGACAACTCACAAGAAAGATTTTTACTATGAATGGGAAGCCAACAAATACTGAGGATGGTTGGAGAAAAATGTAGACAAGATATTCTGACACGGGTAAACCTGACAAGAGTTTTAAAGTCAATGTGAATAACCCAGTAGAGAGGGAGAAAATGTTGATGCAAGAAATATAGGAGCTAATTGCAGGAGTAACATTCTTGAAAGTTTGCAAGGAGATAAACAGAACAGCACAAATGGAGGATTCGATTTAGAGAGCAAAAGGACATATCTACTGTAGCAATAAGGAAGTCAAACTATCATGGTACAGGTTCATATAGATTTGTGGCAGTTCTCATATAGATTTTCTTTTTATTATTGAAGTATAGTTGATTTACAATGTTGTGTTAATTACTGCTGTACAGCAAAATGATTAAGTTATAAATATATGTTCATATGGATTTTCTTAATAGGAGATGTTGCAGTACTATCAGCTCAAAGTTATGACAGGGGGTTGGAAAAGAATGAGAGAGATTTGAGAAGAGAAAAGTTGTGAAAGAGTCCTCTTTGAGAATAAGAGAACGAATTTACCAGGCACATATTGAAGGATTGTCTGACAGTGTTGAGTATCCATTTGAGATTTGTGGTTATAAATTTTAGATGAATCTAGTCATCGAAGTATTTTCAGTTTTGTTTTTTTTTTTGCCAGCAATGTTCTGATGCTACATGTGGTTGCATGTATATAGGTTTGTCAAGCAAGAACTTCTTAACAGATGAGCAAGAAAGGTTAAATAAAATTTCAATTTTATTCAGATTAGATACATTTAAGTGTACCTAATATTAAAATATGGAATCTCATCTGAGTAGGGATATGAAGACCTGGGGATACAAGGCATTATAGAAAACAAATCTTAGAGTTAATGGATTGAAACTCTCAAAGAGATTAGAGTCCAGGTAGGCAATAAGTGAGCTGGAGGAATAAGAGAAAATGTTTAAAGAGTGGAGGGGTTGAAATATTTTGTAGTCGTTGCAGGTCTGGTGATGACAGGATAGAATCCCTGTGAGTGGGTGATGGTAGTAGAGTGTAAAAAGTATTACTGATGCAAAATAGAAATCAAGGAATGGAAAGGCATGCTATGAGAAACCACATAATAAGTGATAAAGTTATTTTTTATTAAAAAAACAAATTATGCTTTTAAAATCAATGGTTACTTAACCATTTTCTACTCCAGCACAACTAAGGGTTATAACACACCATCATCAATCATACAATACTTATTCTAAGGGAAGGGGTGCATTTGGGGCCATGCATCCCTTCCCTTAGAATAACTCCCTCAGAAGGTCAATTTTATAACATTGTGAGAGACATGTAAGATATTTCACATTTGTTAAAGTACTTTCCCTCAACAGCCCTTCTTCTGAACCATTCCCAAGTATTACTAACCATTGCTCTTATTATACTAAATTCCTTAATGTTAATTGAAAATGCATGATATAATATTCCTCTATTATGGAAATTTAAAATAAGTTCTCTGAACAGTTTGACACAGTACAGGATTTGCCGTCTTCAAAATAGGCAGTGATCAAGGTCAGTATTACTCCAAGTATGGGTAATGATGGTGGTAATGTTCCAATATGATATCCAGAGTATTTGCATGGCTGATTTCCCACTGAAAGTACCATACAGAAGCTCTATGTAAGAATGAATCAATTACTATATACATAAGTATTTGAGCCAGAGCTCATTTGTCTGGAGTTTAGATTAGATCTGATGCATGGAGGAGAAAAATGATTTGCTTTGAATAGCTAGTTTCTGATGCCGAACTATTGTGCCATTTGATCCTCTGAGATGCCATTTTCATATATCATCCCGATTTTAGAGCTGAAGTATCTGAGACTTGAAATAGCTATATGATTGCTTGAGAGGGCAGTGTTTAAATGATAGACCTGGAATTTGGACTCATGTTTTCTAATTCTCAAACTCACTGTGCTCACCATTATATGACAGATGCCTTGCTGGTCACAAAGGCTATAATTTCACTCTTTCAGGGTTTGGTTTAGAGACTTGTAACAGTAACTGAGAATACTTTATAGATGATAGAGTAGGAATTTCATTTGTTGTAACAGCAGAATTTTCTGACATCTTAATAGAGGCTACTGAGTTGTTGAACAGCAGAAACACTGCAGGATCATAACTATGCTTTAATCTTAACCTAAATGCAATAGAAATGCATTTTTATTTCTTTTAGTTAACTCATAAAGAAAACCTCCAGATTGTTTTTGTTTGTTTGTTTTTTACTCACATAATATTCTTTTATACCTCTCATTCCCTCCATGCAATCTCTTATCCTCATTCCCCAGGATATTTTATTCTTTAGGAAAAAGATGTTATTATATGCCTCAGGTATCATGATCTTATAATTTTAGTATTATGATGTAAATCAGCAAGATTAATTAAAGTAAATGCATAAAAATATGATCATATAGCCACAAAAAATACATATTTACTCACACAGTGCCTAGCCACCAGCATTGCTTATAGTAATATTACAGTAAGTTAGACATATATTTTCCTGATATCTGTGTTTAACTTGATGAATATTAATGCAAAACATCACAGGTTTAAAATTTTTTAATTAGCAAAAAGAAGAAAGGACTATTTAAATGGCACCATCCCTAAAAATAATAAAAACTGAAATATTATTTCCGTTTATTTCTGAAGACATCACAAGGTTAAATTTGAATATATTCACTTGTTTATGTTCTATTTATGTCATTAACTTTTTTTTTAAATGATTGATTGATTGGCTGCGTTGGGTCTTCGTTGCTGCATGTGGGCTTTCTCTAGTTGTGAAGCGCGTGGGCTACTCTTCATTGCGGTGCGTGGGCTTCTCAGAGCGCAGGCTCGGTAGTTGTGGCACATGGGCCTAGTCGCTCCACGGCATGTGGGATCCTCCCGGACCAGGGATCGAACCCGTGTCCCCTGCACTGGCAAGCGGACTCTCAATCTCTGCACCACCAGGGAAGTCCCTGGGTCATTAACTTTTTATTTAAAAAAATAGCTACTAAAATTTCCATAATATGCATGGGGACTTCCCTAGCTTTTTGGTTGGATGCTGGTCATTCTTTTAGTTATGGGTTCTGTAGCCATGTTGATATAGCCCTTCCAAGACAGAAATCTTGTGATGCTGAATTTACATTACTGACACTAAGTCTACATCATGGTTGAGGTGGGGATGGCAGAGAATTAACATGTAAGCAACTACTCTATATGCCTGGTATTTTGCATATACATATTCATTTAATATTCATAGTAGTCCTGGAAAGGGAAGACCAGAATTCCCACTTTACAGGTGAAAACTAGGAAACTGTGGGATATATAGTTATTAGTATCGGAGTCAAGTTTCAGTAACTCCTCTCCCTGCCTCTTGATGACAACCACCACCACATATCCTGTGACATCTCAAAACTCTTCAGATCTGTCTGGCAATGGATAATTCATGCACCATGACTCCAACAAATGCCCAAATCTCTCGTTTCCTCTGTATGGTTTCTTATTTCCAGTCACATGCATTCATTTATTCTGTAAATTCCCAAATATCAGAGGCTGTGTCTTCTGCCTCCTATAAAATTCTGGACACTTTACAGTGGGTTGAACGACACATGCTGCTAATAGTTAGATAATACTATGAGTATTAACATAAACATTATTTTTCTTGACACATGTGGATCAAACTTTCTGCAGGCTGGTTTTCACATTCCATGTGAGTCCACATGGCATTAGAAACAGCCCATTGACATAATGTGAAATGTCTGCTCCTTTGTGTGGAAAGACAAAGGGCCCTATCCAGACAACTGTGCAAACATTAAACGGTACCATAAAATAAACTCTTAACATTATATATGAACACTGAAATCAGTATATTTTGTGAAGTGGTGAGTGAAAGGGAAGTTCAAGAACGTGAATAGTTATTTGGGCAGAGGAATAAAGGAGTGGTATAGACATGGGACATTGCCCTGTGTTTTAATTAATCATTGACCAGCTGGGGAATGGATGAGATTCTAGAATCTGCTCGAGTGAGGGAGAGTGGATTGTGTGGTAACCTGGTCATGGTATGGTATGGTGTGGGAGAAGGCTAACAAAGGAGGAAAGGGAATGATGGCTTAACAAAAACAATAAAAACAAAAAAGTGTATAAAAGAGTGGGAATTTGAGGGAGAAAGGGGAAGAGGGTTTCACTACCTTCTGGAGTCTACAACAAAGACTGTAGAACGTGTGAAGTTCTGAAGTAAAAAGGAGAACAGTAGCAAAATTTGAAATGCTGATACAATGCCTTCACTCTATCTCTACAACAAGGACCATTTGTTCACCGTTTAACCAACATCAGTTAGCACCTTAGCAAGATGAATGGAAAAACTGAATTATAGGACATGGAAACAAAAATGTAAATGTATCTTCTCTCCATGTTGCCCTGGCCTCCAAGGAAGGTGTTCTCAACCTATTCAGTATTGAAAGTTCTAGTGTTGCATGTAGAGAGTAAATGGTGTTCTTGAATTTGGACACTGACATAAATAGTAACATGTATGGAGACACCCATAATTAAATATACGTTAAAATGTAGACAGCTTTCACCAGTTGTAAGTGCTACATTGCTCTTTGAATAAAATTCACACTTTTTCTGTGGCCTCCAAGATGCTGCATTAACCAGTCTCTATTTACCTCTAGAAACTCATCTCATGTCACTCACTTCCTTTTACACTATTTCTTCTGTCAATCTCGAAATTATATTAAATGAGTTCATAAAAGGGCAGGTTTTATTTAAAGACAAGAAAGGAAGAAGTTAAATATGCCCATGGTTCATGTATCCTCTGTACTGTTCAATGCAGAGGCAGAGAGTACTTTGACAATTAACTATTGACATTCCAGTTCTCAAGCAGATGGTGCCTGTAGTGGGCTGAATGGTGACCTCAAAAAATAATGTTTTTGTCCCTGAAAATTGTGACTGTGACTTTGTTGGGGGGGGACAAAAGTCTTTGCAGATGTAATTAAGAACCTTGAGATAAGAGTATCCTGAATTACACAGGTAGGCCCTAAATCCAATAATGAGTCCTTATAAGAGATAAAAGGGAGAAGACAGAAACACAGGAAAAAGTGATGTGAATACAGAGGCAGAGATGGGAGGGATGGGGCCATAAGCCAAGGAAGCCATGGAATGCTGAGAGCCATCAGAAGCTGAAAGAGATAAGGAAGGATTCTCCCTAGAGTCTCCAAAGGGAGTGTGGCCTTGGCAATGCTTTGATTTCAGACTTTTGTCCTCCAGAGCTGTTAGAGAATAAATTCCTTTTGTTTTAAGCTACCTAGTTTGTGGTAATTTTTTTTATAGGAGCTCTGAGAAAAGAACACAGTACTTAATGGTAGAGATGGATGTATCGGGATTTGGGATTTTAGTCATCAAAATTATTTAACTAACTCTCTTTGATCTAAACTGATGTTTAATAAACAATCATTTCATTATGTACTAGTTAAGTAATTTTTTAAAGAGGAAAGACAGTGTATTGGTCAGCTAGTAAAATATTATTGTTCTTTTGACATATTTATTAACATAATGGAATTCTAGTTTACTTATGAGTTTGGTTAAATTGGCTCAACCCAAAGATACTGATCAAATTAAGGTTCCACAACACAGTTAAAATCCTGGACCTTAGTATGATTACAGTAAGAGGGGCAAGACCCTGTAAGTCTTTGTCAGAGATGTTCTCAGGAAGACCAGAAGGGACCATAATATTATTTATCATGGCCAAAATTTGACATAAGAAAGTTTGTACATAGATTTATTCTTGTACTAATCTTTAACTTGGTGGTAGAAAGCATATGGAGTTACAAATCTCAGAAGAAGGTAGAATTGAAGACAAATATATAAATAGGAATCTGTAGATACATTAACTGTAGAATTTTCTAGGATGAATATGATAATACAGTAATATAGAAGGAGCTTATATCAAACTGCACTTACATGGCTCACAGAAATGTCAGAGCAAACATAAATAAACCAAATAAAACATCATATATATAAAAATATGTCAGAATTTTGAAGCTGTATGCATTTCATTCCAAAGTTATAGATTACTTTGAATAATATGATATATATTATATATATATTTGTTTTATATATATGCATGTGTATGTAATATATGAACAAGTATATATCTTTAAATTCCTAGCTACTCTTTATATTAGATATAAAGATTTAATAAGAATATGCTTCAATTGTTGAATCTCATAAGACAACCTCTATATTGGGTATAGGTAATGTGGTAGAATGGATGTGAAACTAGAACTTTGTAATGCCATGATTAAAGAACCTGCTTCCAATAACCACATCATAGGAAATTGTGTCCTTTATACTCCACCAAAATAACATCTTTGATTTGGTTTGGGTCACTGCCCTACATAGGGGGATAGTGTAGATCGCTATGTTGCAGAGAAGTCAGGCCGGTATAAATAAATACATACATAAATGAATAAGAATACCACAGCGTTGTTCATTTATAGAAATTATATAATAATAATAATAAGAAGGCATGGGAGAAACTGAAGAGTAGAAAGAAAAGGAGGAGGATAAAAAAAGGAATAAAAGATTAATTCTAAGATGTGCATTGAAATCAGAGGATTTGTGCTAGGTACTTTTATTCATTATGTCTAATTCTCCAAAGTCCTGTATATATTATTACCCCTTATTTAGGAGTGAAGAAATTGAGGCTTAGAAAGATTAATCATTGTGCCCCAAATCAAAAGTAGTTCAGCTGGATCACGGTACCAGGTCTATGGGTCTCCAACATTGACTGGCTTTTTCTCCCCCTCTAATGATGGGGAGAAAACACAATCAGTTAGTAATCCACAGATTAAAAGTAGGTGGTTGCTTATGTGATAGGATTATTCTTTTGTTCCAAATTGCCCTTTTTGCAGTCCCTCTGTGGGCCTGAAATATTCATTCCTAGGTATATTCTCTTGAACTGCAGAACAGTTTTTCAAACTCTCCTATTAAATACAAACAATTTACTGTAAATAGTTTTATTTTAACTCATGTGTGCCAATCAGCATGTTTCATTAAGAAGAAAAAAAAGTGCAGGGCAGTTTAATTGATTGTGTGGAGACCAGAAAAAAGGTGGGAAGATACAAAAGGTCTGGCAAATCAAGTTCACGCTCTAGTAAATGAGCTATTTTGTAGCCCTTAAATACAAATGAGATCTCACCAGTAGAAAATGGATTTTTCCTAATAGTTTATCCTTAGAAATATTCCAGTTTTCCTTAAGGGATGAAAAAACTGATTCAGTGAAACGGAAGTGAAATACAGTTATACTCTGTGTAGGAAACGACAATGGAAGGAACCCTATCTTTTTTGTGAAAGACCTACCTCATAATGGCAATAGAATGGAGACGTTACTTAGTTAAAATGTCTTCCTGGGGAATTGAAAGAGGCACACTTCAGCCAATAACACTCTCCTTTCTGGGAATACAACCAAACCTTAGAGAGAACAAACAAGTGGCGTCAACTGGCTATATGATATACAACGGCTGTAAGATATAATGCCTAAGGGGGCGTTATAGCTAAGAAGTTGAGATCCTGGTGTTTGGAGTCAACTAGTTGTGTTAACCCCCAATTCTAACTTTTTATAACCATGTCATTGTGAATGACCTACTTCTTGTCACAAGAATTTTCTTCACCTATGAAATGGAGAAATGAATAGCATTGTTGTAAGGTGTAATTCAGCAGTATGTATAAATAACTTATCTCAAAATTAGGCACATATATGTCTCATTAAATGATGGGTTTTATTAGCATCTTCATCATAATCACCATCATCCAGTTTTCCTTACAAGATTCGCATTTAGCAAATCAATATGTGAAGATTTGAGGTTGACTATTTTTAGTGAAAGACCCTAGGGATTAACTATGTGAAGTACATACTTGCTGAAGTCAAGGATATTCACAGGTTTCAGGAAAGGTGGTTCCTTTTCCCCCTTTCCCCACAAATATCAACTGCACAGCATTTGGTGATCCTACATAAATCTGATTGGCCTTAAAGGCACATTGATGTTGTACATGTTTTATTGATTGGAAACACCAGCTCAATAAAACACTCCAACTAGGTATTTTGGCACTTATGAATTTATACACTGCCTCAAGTTCAAAGCTCTGATCCTTGCTAACTTTTAACATATTCTATTCCATCACTTTGGAGCCAGAATATAATACATATTTTTTTTTCAAGTGAACACACTTACCCTGGCTGAGAGGCCAAGTAGCTTACAATAAAAATATTTACTCTTTCCGTCTTGATAAATTGGGAATATAGCTTTTTCAAGCTAGTTTTGTACATGAGAATGAATAGCTTTTGGTAGTTGTCAGTATTGACTACTGTTATCCTTTACATCCACAGTAAAAATTTGTCAGGAACAACAATAAAACTGTACATGTCCATGCTCTATCCAACATTCTCATCTTTAATTTGTGATAATCAAACCCCAGGGCCTAGAAGTGTGACAGCCATACTGCTGCTATTCTGTGTTCCTGTCCTTTTAGCTAGGTTTTTTTTTTCTTTTTTTATAAATGATAATTTCTTTTTTATCTGCTCTTTTCTAGAGAAGCAACACTCTCTCTGCTTATGCCTACCATATTTTCCTCTAGTTTCAATGAACAGCTATCTAATTTTCCCAGTGACTCAGGATCTGAGCTTTTGTGTCAGTCAGACATGGAAGGAGATACATAATGTTTCCAGCTTCCTTTTTCTCTAGCAATCTGTTTCCTGAATTACATCTGCAGCAGACAGATTATACTTATAGGTAGTGGGTGTTCCTCAAGTATTATAGAATCCATTTATCTAGCAAGGATTGTTTTCAGTTTTTATATGTATTTAAGTGACAGAATGAAGAAGTTCCAGTAAAGGCTTTAGCCAAATACTTTTTTGAACCAGAAAACTGATAGGGTTTCAGTATTGACTTTGAAATTAGATAAAAATAAATTTAATAATAACCATTATACTGACAGATATAATTTCTGACAGAAAAAGGAAGACATTAGTTATATTTATTAAAATTAAGAGGATGGGAAGAACAGTGAAGTATACAACATTAAGATTAAAAAAGATGGCAGATTCAAGGGCAAATGTATTAATTAAAGCAATAAATGTGAATGGCTTAAATTTCACTCTTAGAAGACAGATTGGACCAGAAACAAAGTCTAAATGTATGGTACTTTCAAGAGGTTGTCTAAAACAGAAAACACAGGGAAAATAAAATGAGATGATGATCACAAACATGCCAGGAAAGCATGTGAATTAGGAAAACAATATTAATGTTAAGAAGTATGCACAATCAAAAAGCATAAATTAGACAGATAATTTCCACTCATGATATTCAAATATAAAGCAAAAAATGGATGAATTTTGCAATAAATAAGACAAGTTAACTATCATCATCTATAGAATATTGAAACTATAAAAATATGTCTAAAGGAAGATTTTAAAAAGAAATAACTAGGCAGTTTTTAAAATGAAAAATATAAATTACCAATAAAAATATTTAATTTTTCTACCAATCAAATGCATTCTAGTTTATTATGAAGCCTCTTAGTGCTTGTCAAGTAGTCTCTTGCAAGCTGACAGATGGTAGATAAATTTTATAACTTTTTTGGAAGGCAATTTTGCATTATATATAAAAATCACAAATCCTTTGGCCATGATATTCTTAGAAAGATTTATATTCAAATTTGTTGAGCATATCATTATTCAAAGGTCCATAAAGTTGGAAACAATTCAAATGTATCACAATATGGGAGTTTAAATATAAATGGTAATAATGTTATCCAGTATTTAAATAGTACATATCATGTTGCAGGCATTGTTTAAATCACTCTACATATGTAAAATCATCTAACTAGAAAAACAATCCTATGAAGTAGGTATTGTTTTTATTCCCAGTTTTCTTATATGAGAACTGAGAGAATGAGAAGTTAATGAATTTACTCCAGTTCACATGTCAATAATGGTAAAGCAGTGGTTAAAGCTCAGGCAATCTGACCCTGAGGCTCAGGTTCATAGTCTCTATGCTATAAAGTTTTTCAAATGAGAGCATCCATTATTAAAGAATAATTTGTATCCATAAAAAGTATGATTTTAAGAGTTTTTTTAATAATATGAGAAAATGTCTCTGATATTGGTAAGTGAAATAAAATTTTACTTTGCAAGATATATGAATACATAAAACCAAGACAGGATGATTTATACAAAAGGTATTGCCAGAAAGGAAGGAATAGATTATTCATAATGGTTTTATATCTTATGAATTTCCCAACATTTCTAAAATAAACTTATTTTAATAAAAATACATAATAATTGTGGCAGTAAATGATCAATATTTTGTACCATAACCTGTCTACTATATGGTATCTTTATCATCTAGTAATATTGATATATTGAACAAATAAGCAGCACCAGAAGTTCTTGGAACAGTGCCTATAAAATATGTATTTATTCTTATTGATGAATTCTTATTCAAAACTATTTAAAAAAATGTATGGCAGACTGGTGGCATCAAATCACAGTCTAAATCTGAATAACAAGTTACAGCTGACTGTGAGGGTGGACACAGAAGTAAAAATAATATACATTCTTTCTAAAAAGAAAGAAAACTAAAATAATCTAGCTGAACTTAGATGTAACAACAACAACAAAAAGATTTCCAGGACTTTTAGGCATACCACAAAATTAACCTGCATAAAAAAATAACATATCTCAGTTTTTCTACTTCAACACACTTTGTCATATTTCACAGTTCCAAGATATTCTTCCAAAATGTTGAGCCATCGATCTTTGTTCTTCCTCTTCCTCCCTCTGTTTTTTAATGCAAAATGCAGAAATTAGAGGAAGAGGAATAAAATCATTTGCCAGAGAGCCCCAGCCCTTTAACTTTCTCCTTGCCATCCCCCAGGGTAAAATGGTTTTGTACAACAAACACAAGAGCCTAACTCTTGATTGAACTTTTTCAGAACTGACACAAAAATATCAAATAAAAGAGTCAGAACAGAAACAACTCATGTAATAGATGAGCAGAAAAATAAGCCTCATATTCAGTAGGGTGGTTTGGTAAATATTTAGAATTTGGAATAAGGCCATGAGACATGAGTAGACTTCAAAACACACAGTTTTAAAAGGAATGTGTTAATGAGTATTTGGGGTGAGTGAAGGAATAATAGGAGTCTATTTCTGTCTAGAGATAAAATGTACTTATTATTTGGCCCTCTGCCCATATTTATACTATACCCTAATTCTCAGCCTAGAAAGGTTCATTGCCAGGGTTATTGTTCAAAATGCAGCATGGATCCTGGCACTCTGCATAAAACCTGAGAGATTTCCTCCATTTTCTTCTGGTGAGATTGAGATCCATGATGATGGCATCCAGAACCATTTATAACCCAATATCAACTGCATTAACCACACCCCTTTCTTACTCAATCCCTCTTGCTAGAAAAAATTCTCAACATTCCAAACAAACCAAATTTTTCAAACTTCTGTTTTTGCACATCTTATTCAATCTACTTAGTCCCTTCACCTCACCTGGTACTGAGATTTCCCTTTTTTTTTTTTCTCTATTTACAATTTTGGCTCTAACTGTGCATGAAAAGTATTTATATCTGTGAGTTCCTCAAGGAAAGAAACCATAACTTTTTCATTATCATATTTTTAGCACTCAGCACAGTGTCAGGCCCAAACAGTTAATAGATATTGATGGAACTAAGAATGAAATGAGGTATGCATTTGTTGGCAGACAATATTAAAATGAAGCAGGTGCAGTTGTTAAAAATCTGCATTTCATTTCTAAATAGCTCAGAAGTGAATACATAATTTTTCCTAAATTTCTAGAAAAGAAAGTTTAAAAAAAAAAAAGCTCCTCATAAAATCTGTCTCTTTCTGCAAAGACCTAAGGACTATTTTGATAATCTGGCTGTGAATGAGTCACCAGCTAAACCAAGATGATTCACAATCTGAAAGGATCTCAGAGGGAACATGGAAACAGCCTGGAACCCCCTTGCTCATCCATCCATTGATTATCAGTTTGGATGATTACTGAAGTAAACCAGGCAATATGATCTGGGGTTTTTTTTGTTTTTTGTTTTTTTTGTTTTTACTGTTTTGTCGTTTTGCTTTCTGAAAAATGTGTCTTCCCATCACATCCCTACAACATTTTGTGTTTGGTTATAACTCCCTACCTTCCTCTTGTATACGCTCTGGTATTGTGCATTCCTGTGATGTCTTCAGAGCTCCTAATGACATTGCTGGAACCCATACTCTGACTGCACCCCCCTTTTATTAGAATCTTTCAGTAATTTGTGATTTTCAGAATAAATCCTTTCAGTTCGTATGCATTTTTTTATTTGTCCTCAAGTGCATAAGTCTGAGTTATTATAGATCCTTAGTTAATAAAACACTCATCACTAGCTTGCATTAGGTCTCTCTTATTCCATTTATTAATTTATTCATTTCTTTTATACTCATCCTTACTCTTATCCCATGTGCAACCATTCTAACACGTTTAGTGTGCTTGATTTTATTCACATGTGTTCTTATAAAATAATATCATGGTGTGTATTTTTATACATTCATTCTGTTTCTTATTTCACTCAGCATTATGCTTTTTCCATGTTGTTGGGTACACATTTAGTATATTCATTTTACTGCTATGTAGTATTCCACAGCAGATACCTACTATGTTTTATTTATCATTCCCTGAGTGATGGCTATCTAAATTACCTCCAACTCTTGTCTTTGTAAACAACACTGTGATGAACATCCTTATATGACTGTGTTCTTTTGCAAACATTTCTCTGGGGTATACTTTTGGAAAGGAGATTGGTGCATCAGAGGGTATGTATACATACATGTTGACTTTGAGTAAGCACTGCCAGATTACTCTTCAGAATGGCTGCACCAGTCTACACTCACCTCAGTAGTATTGAGTTGGCCAAAAAGTTCGTTTGGGTTTTTCCATAAGATTTTACAGAAAAACCCGAATGAACTTTTTGACCAACCCAATACAGGTGTCTACATGCCCACCAACACTTGGCAGATACACTCTCTAATCTTTGCCAACTTGCTAGGTGAGACAGATATCTTGCTGTTTTAATTTTATTTAATTTTCTGATGAAATTGAGTATCTATTGACATGCTTCCTTGTCTTTGGGCTTTTCTATAAAGTGCTTCTTCATGTTCTTTGTTCATTTTTCTATTTGGATCCCTGTTATTTTCTTTTTGATAACCTGGCAAATTTTATAGTTTATCCATTATTGTTTTTTAATTAGAAATTTCAAGTATCTTCTCTTAATCTTACATTTATTAGAATTGCTCTTTTGTCCTTCACTCAGAGAATTAATTTTGGTGTTATCTTTATTTCATTTATAATTTGTACTCTTGTAGTTTTATATAAAAATATATTTTCCCTTGTGGTTGTCTGTTCTCTTTTTCTGCTTAATCTATCACTTCATTAAAGGGAAATTCTAGAATTTCTAGACACAACTGTTGAGTATTTCTCTTCAATTCTGGCTGCCATCCATTTGATGCTATATTTTGGGTTTATATCAATATGTGGCCTAGAGGGTTGTATATTCTTGCTATATTTTCCACTTAGTAGTGTATTGCCGTCTCTCATGTTATTTTTTGCCTTGATTTCTATTTTCCCGGTTGTTAAAATGCCACTACAATTTCCTTCTTTCTTTTTTCCTTTCTTGCTCTTTCTCTCCCTTCTTTCTTTTCCTTCCTGCCTTCCTTCCTTCCTTTCCCAGTTGCCTGGTATAAATGTTTTCTTCTCTTTATATTTCCTTCTAATGGAATATATTTTTTGTTAAGATTTCTTAGATTTTATTTTAAATCAAATTGAGATTCTCTGATGCCTATTGTGAACTTTATATTTACTGAAGTTACTGACATATTAGAAATCCTTTGCCATCTTATTTCATGAATTCAATTTCTTGTACTTTTTTATACATTCTTTTCTCCTTTCCTCTATTTGCTTACATTATATTTTCTGCTAATGTAAAAATGATATTTTCTATTTCTTATGTTAAGTGCTGTTTACTTACTGCCTGTACTCATATTTATTAAGCCATCTCGATTTCTTACATTCATCAATGAGTATGTCCTCCCGTAATAAGACTGGTACTTTAACTGAATCTGATATCCCTTGTTGCCCTACCCTCTTACCTCAGCTTGTGTTAATATTGTCTAACGACTTAGTTCTGGATGTTTTGATGGTGATTTTTTTTTCTTTTATTTTACCCTTGACTTTTTAAACAATAGTAAACTTTCTTACGTTATTTTATTGGCCTTACTTTCATACATCTTGCAGTATTCTGCTGAATTTCTTTCTCTTAATTGAATCTTCTTCCAGGAATTTTTTTCAAAGCAGATTTGTTTACAAAATTTGAGAATTTTTTTAAACTATGCTCTTATTTATTATAAAAATTGATTATCCTAGACTTCATGTGTTAATTTTTTTTCTTTTTGCTTTTGTCTAACATTCATTTAGTATACACATATATTATTATAATCCATTTCCCAGTGATGTGTTGAGTTTGCTTGTGTTTTGAAGTGGCTGTAATGCTAGTCTGCCCAGCATCTGTATTGCCCTTGGCCAAGGGATTGGGTGTCCATAGTGGTTATACTCAGTGGTGGGCATATGGCCCAGGATGTGCCAGTCAAGTTATTTCTCCCATGTTTACCTTATTTTTTTCCAGTTTTATTGAGATATTGTTGACATATAACATACATAAGTTTAAGGTGAGCAATGTGATGATTTGATCATGTGTATACTGCAAAGTGATTACCACAGTTGAATCTGAGTCACCCTAAAACCGAGTTCCTCTGCCAAGTTTATGATTAACAACTCTATCCAAAAAAGTTATTCTCTTTCTGGTAGTGAACCTGTTCCCTTCAAGATTGAGGAGTATAAAAGAAAAGGGGGGATTGAAACCATATACAAGCCCCAGTATCCCAGTCTTTTGAAGCAAAAATCTTTGGGTTCAGCCTCCCAGGCCTCCCCAGAGTCTCAAAAGCCTGGCTCAAGAGTTAATGATTAAGGAAATTTGAAGATGTAGAAACAAAGAATAGATGTTGGGCTGGAAAACTGGTAATAATTTAGACTATAAATCTGCCACATAGGAGAATCACTGAACTCCCAGTTCCCTAAAAGATATAGATAAAGGCCTGACACACATTCCTAAGTTGTTTTTATAGAAAGCAGGCCCCTACCAGATGAAAACTATTTACTGCAAAGACAGAGACCCCAGACCAGTTGAAACCAGAAGGTTGATGATGCTCAAAACTTCACCTGAGAATTGAGCAGAAGCTGATCAGGTACTCTGTGGTGCTCACCCTCACACTGCCTTTAAAACCTCTTCCCTGAAAGTCCTCAGGAAGGTTCTGTAACACAATAAGGTTAATTAACACCTCCATCCTCTCACATAATTACGTATGTGTGTGTGTGTGCGTGCACGCACGTGTGCATGTGTGTGGTAATAGCAATTAAGTTCTACTCTCAACAATTCTCAAGTATATAATACAGTATTGTTAATTATAGTCACCATGCTGTACTCTGTCAGAATGCAGCCAAGTAATGCTAAGTAACTTGTCTTCAATACCTATAGCAGTGAGACTAAGATATTTCCAGATTCTAGGACCTGATTCTATAATAAGATACACTGAAGGATATCAAAAAGTAAAAACTGATATGTGCATGCATGAAACATGCATTTATTGGTAGGATATTTCCTATTATATAGCATATGTATATGATATTTTTGTGTCTATAACAGTAACTTGTAATTTTATGCACTTTACACCTTACCAGGATCATTCTAATTACATTTCTTCTTTAATTCTCACAGGAATGTGATGTGGGTGTTTTCATTATTCTTACATGAAAGAGGGGAAATTTATTCAAAGAGATTAATTAATGTCCCAAAGCTAATAAGAGGTGAAGTTGGGACTCATCACCTCCTCTAGTCCAACATCCAAACCCAGTTGTATTAGGGAAATTCAAACTATTAATGACTAGTATGCTTGATAAATCTGAGACGTTCTTTCTCCTGGGTCGTCTTCTATCAATAATGTATAATTATAAATAAAATGTTGGTGTATGCTTTTACAGTAAGTCCAAAACATTTGAGTATTAAAATCCATGGAAAGTGTGAATTGATAACTGTTATGCAAGATGTTGGATTAGCCAGATCATGTCATTCTTTATATCTGTACCATTTCCTAGTGTGTAATCTTAGCAACACTCCTTAGCTTTTCTAAATATCTATGTTGTCATCTGTAAAATGGGGCTATTCATAGTACTTACATTAGGGATATTAATAGTATTTATGTAGAACAGGGTCAAGCATATAGTAAGCCCTCAAAAATGGGTTAGTTGATGCTTTTAGTAGTAGTAGTAGCTTCCGTCTCATAGTTATCACCACCACCACAACATCATTCTGCCTGGTTGAGTAACAGAGAAGTTAAAGCTGGGCTTTCATAATTCAGCTGGGAATCATTTACCAAGTGTTAAAAAACAAAAAGCCTATGAGTGCAGTTTCATTAAAATAAACTAGATAAAATAATAAACTCATTAGAATCATGTTATTGAATAATGTTTTATTTTATTTTTGGATGTATCAATTTTGAATGTATTATTCAAAAGACATACTTTCTAGTAGACATCCACTCTTTTCACATCCACTTTTTGATGGTAACAAGATATGATGTAAGCCGGATTTTTCAGAACTTTATTTTTTTGACTCTTACATGTAAATTTTTAAGACAGTTTATGTTTAAAATGTAAAGATGAGTCATTAGTTTGCATTCACCATGGGTACTAATATGATAAGCAGTGTTCTTTACAGAAAATTTACCCACACTTCCCAGCATATATAATAGCAAGAAGAGTGATAACTGAAAATTGGGAGTCACTTATTCAAAAGCCACATCACAGTTTGTCACAAAGCATAATGCCTTTGGGCTGCAGCTTTTTTAGATGGATATAATACCTCACTTGTTTTAAAGTTTTTCTTTCCTAAAAATATCCAGAGGCATCAATTCACATTGTAAACTAATGGTGACAATTTTGTTCTAAATCCCTGAGGAAAAAACATGTCAGAATGTTGGCCAGGATTCACTTTTTTTTTTTTTTTAAATCTTCTACCTGGGAACCGTTGGAAAAAATGGTGCTTCTAATGACATAGATGCAGATCTTGCAACATGAAGTTGTTTGCTGTCCTTTCAAAGGCAAAGCTTTATTTACACCCTGAAAATTCAAAGGCATTTGGAAATCTCTAGATTGACTTGGGCATTTATTTGACTCTGCGTCAAACAAATAACCAATCCAAAACAACCAGGCTTTCTGGGCTGCCAATCTTCACCTCTGAGGTGAAATCTCAGTCAATAAAAGGCTCGTGTTAGAAACTGTGAGTGACATTTAACTAAGGGGTGCAAAAGATATGGCTGTATTTTTGACACCATTCCTCCCACACAACTGTCAGCAAGTCTAAATTAACACTGGAAGTTCTATAGGCTTCAGTGATGGATGAACATATTTAAGCCACATCAGAGAACCACAGAAGTAATGAGCTTTGCAGTTTGTTCAGACACCTATATATTTGTGTTATCTTTTTTGATTTTGCTTAGCCATCTTCCTGTGTCACTACTGACACTGTTATAAAATTCATACATGTTTCTCAGATGAAATATGCTACACATTCCCCTAAGAAAGGGTATCAAGTTGTTGCTGTCATAAAACGAACATCCTTTATACCAAATCAATAATTTTTTGTAAACCAAAAGCAAAATATAACCACCTGGAATGTGTTCAGTGTATTAGATAATATAATGTTTATATTATTTCTATAAATCATTTCAGATGTAATCTATAGGGCTTTATTTCCTTTCATGTCCTCTCCTCCTTACTTTTCCTCAGGCATTCAGAAGTTGAAGATGTGAGGAACTAATTACCAGGTTAATGTTGAGACTTAGCAAGGAATGCTTCTGTAAAATGCAAACTCGTTCTTAATCATATCATCTGGCCACACAGTGCCATGCACATTCTACTGGTTGTAGAGCACATATTTCCGTGTACCCTACTGAACCCTCTTTTTCTGAAATAAAAAGATGAAAGGTGTTATGCTTTGTGACAAACTATGATGTAGCTTTTAAATGAGCTTTTAAATGGTTCCATTTTACTTTAGATGGCAAAAACAGGTAGACAGCTATATTTGACCCATGGACCATAGTTTGCTGACATCTATTTAGATAGTTATAAAAACTAATGTACATTCAGGAACCAGTCAAGCCCTCTATTATTTGTTGGTCATTGAAAAATAAAACATAATGAAAGGATGCTATAATTTTATTAATATTGAAGAGTGAAGCTCATATAACAGATTAAACCATTACCTTTCTGACTTAATGTCTACACATATAATAGGAAAAAATAATGCCAGAAATTTTCTGTGCTTTTGTGAAGTCTTAGAAAATGAGAAAAGCAAAAATGACCTTCAGTTTTAGTCCTTTTAAAAGTCACTGTTCAGTTGTCAATAACAATGTGCTCAGTCTGCTCTGAAAGGACTTGTATCATATAAGTGTTAAACGCTCTATTATGAAAAAAATTCTGTTCATGATGAAGCAATTTCTGCTTCTCTAGGATGATGTAAACCAAGTAAAATGTGCATATATATTCAACTGTGTGATAATTGATATTCGTGCAGTTGTTGTAACTTGCCCGTTTTTTTATTCTTCAAAGCAGATTTTAAGAGTTTAGATACAAAGATTTGAACATTTTTCATATTTCACTTTCATTGAAATGGACTTTGAAATAAGTATTTCTACCAAGTGGACCACAGCAAGTTGATGTAAGGCAATTCTTACCAAAAAAAGGTATTTAAGATCAGAAAATTGTAAACAGAATTATATATTTGCTTTCTGAGGATTAGGAAGTTAAACACAATAGGTAGTTTGTTTTTTATGGTTGATTCATTATTATCTTTGACTGGAAAAGTATGGCTGTAAGATGAAACCTATTCAATTCTGGGGTTAACCAAGCAGATGTTTGGCCAAACCATATTTACCCTGGTCAGTTATTACTAGAAAAAAAAAAAGCCCCAGATGTTGTAGAAGCTTACTTCAGAAATTTTGAATCAAATTCCTCAACACCTGTTTAATTCTGGATCCATTTTCGGATCCTAAGCCCAAATCATGAATCTGAATGCTAGGATATTTGTTTATTAATATTTCCTTTTATGGGCATATTTGAAAATTTAATTTGTCAAAAAGTTAAATCATTATTACTTATGGAAAATATCCAGTATATCTAAAATTTTATTAAATCTAGTAGGATCAAGAATTGCAGCAAATCAATTACTATTTTTATATATGATATTTTTCCCTTGTGATAAAAATGTATGTTTGTATTACAAATGAGATAAGAAGTGTATTTAATGAGGCTGGGCTGTTGGTGTTTTCATTGAAAGGGACTGTGCCAAGTGCTTTTCTTTTTTTTTAAACAGTGATTCCCATATTCATGATAGACACTGAGGAGTATGAAAAAGGTAGCAATTAAGGTATTTTTATCCAACATATTCATTCTAGTAAGCTGTTGAAATAGGTTAGGGGAATGATTAACTTTTTTTTAATACTTAAGACAAATTAAATTCTTAGGCTGAGGGTTGGGGGTAGAAATAGGTCAGAGTTTCCTAGATAGCTTTCTCATAGATTTAATTGAAAAAGTACAAGTAATAGATAAACTTGGAAATGTTACTAGTCATTATCGCATCCTTAGAGGAAGTTCATGTGATGGTAAGCAGCGGATCCATATCATTAGTGAGACTCTTCCCCCCAAAATAAAGCAGTCATGGAAACTTTTAAAAACCCTAATCCTGGCATAGTCCTATAGACCTAGCCTAGTACATGTTAATGTAATTGATGGTTTATTGGGAAAGTTAGTAATTTACAAGAGGATGAGAGGCTATTATAATTGAATTTTAGTAAAGAGCACCCAGTTTTTTACTGCAGAAACTAGTTAGTTGTTCACGGCATCCATTTCCCTTTTCCAGTGGGCACACACCTAGACTTATTTTTCAGGCCTTCTTTTATTTAAATATTACTATGACTGAATTCTAGCCAAGAGAATGTGTGTGGGTTTGACATGCACCACTGTCAAGCCTGGCCCATAAAACCTCTCAAGTGATCCTTCTCTCCTCCTATTTCATTCTCATCCCTTTGTGCCAACTGATGTTGATGTCCCAGGTGACCTTGCAGCCACATGTTAAATAGAGCAGAGCCCCCATTGGGGGATCTTGCATGACTGCATGGAATCGGCAGCAGCTTGCTTTTTTCTCACCCCCACCTCAATTGTACTTACAGTATCAGCAAGACAAAAAACTACAGTCAAACTAGCAGGATTGGACATTGACACCAAAAGCAAAGACAACAAAAGGAAAAATAAACAAGTGGAACTAAATCAAACTAAAGATCTTTTGCACAGCAAAGGAAACCATGAACAAAATGATAAGGTAACCTATAGAATGGGAAAAACTACTTGCAAATCATATATCTGATAAGAGGTTAATATTCAAAATATATAAAGAACTCATCCAACTCAACAGCAAAAACAAACAAACAAAACAATAACAACAACAAAAAGCAATTAAAAAATGGACAGAGGACCTAAATAGACATTTTTCCAAAGAAGACATACAGATGGTCAAAAGGTAGGGGTACTCTGCATCACTAATCATCAGGGAAATGCAAATACAAATTCACAGTTGGTAGACTGGCTCTTATACCAAAAAAAAAAAAAACAAACAAAAAGAAATTACCAGTGATGGTGAGCATATGAAGAAAAAGGAACCCATGTGCGCTGTTGGTGTGAATGTAAATTGGTGCCACCACTACAAAAAAACAATATGGAGCTTCCTCAAAAAATTAAAAATAAAACTATCATATGATCCAGCAGTTCCACGTCCGGGTAACAAAGAAAACAAAGACATTAACTCAAAAAGATGTATGCACCCCCATGTTTGTTACAGCATTATTTATAATAGCTAAGATATGGAAACAACCGAATTGCCCACTGATGCATGAATGGATGAAAAACATGTGAATAATAAAGGAATATTATTCAGCTGTAAAAGAAGGAAATCCTGCCATTCATGACAGCATGGATCATCCTTGAGGGCATTATGCTAGTGAAATAAGTCAGACAGAAAAAGACAAACACCTCATTACCTCATTTATATGTGGAATCTAACAAAACCAAATTTATAGATACAGGAAACAGATTGATCGTTGCCAGACGTGGAGGGTAGGGTTGCGGAAAATGGGTGAAGGTAGTCAAAAGATAAAAACTTCTAGTTATAAGATAAATATGTTCTGGTGAATGTAATGTACAACATGGTGACTATAGTTAACAATATTGTATCACATATTTGAAAGTTACTAATTGAGTAAATCTTAAAAGTACACATTACAAAAAAAATAATTTATAACCGTGAGGTAATGGATGTCAACTAAACTTACTGTGGTAATCATTTTGCAGTATGTACATATATCAAATTGTGTTGTGCACCTTGGACAATACAACGTTATATGTCAATTATATCTCAATAAAATTGAAAAAAAAACCCACAATAGGATGGATAAATCCATGGTTTGACATAAGCTGAAGCATGGGACCTTCTAAATACTTATAGAAGCAGTATGTTCTTTAGTTATATTAGAACAGAAATTATAAAAGTAATAACTGCTCATTTTTTAAAAGACTCAGTACAGACCAGAATAAAGAACAGTATTTTTAATGTCATTTGAAACCTACTATCTAAGCTATCCATGATTAACAATAGATAAATACCATTTCAGACAATTTTCCATATATACATACATACATACATAGCTAGTTTAAATAGCTAGACAGGTTGATAAAGAGAAATATCCCAGTCTTAAAAAAAGGGAAAAAAATCAGGATTTGGGAGATATTACAGCAGGTAGTAATGCTACAGTAACAAATACATCTAGAGTCTGAGATTTGAATACTGACCTGCCCACTATGGTTGTCAAGATTCAAAATCTCTCTGAGCCATCATTTCTTCAACAACAAAAGAAAAATAGTAATACTTTTTCAGAAAATTGCTGTGGAGATTAAATGAAATGCTACATGAAAATACTAAACAATATCTAGTATATTGTGCTCAACTGATATTAATTTTCTTCCATTAAAGAAACAAATCTAATTAGTTCTTTTTATTACATAGAAGAGTTTCTCTTTTTTAATTCTATTTTTGCTAATTTAAAGTGTTATCATTTTAGCATTAGTTTTCCATATTTCAACATTATCAACTAAATAAGTCACAAAATCAAAGTTATTCTCACCTAGAACTGACAGGAACAATAAAAGTTCTTTGGTTAAAATTGGTTGTATAATTATAGTTTGACTAGTAATCAATATAGATGAAAAATTTCCTTCTTCATTTCTATATCAATAATTCTCAAATATTAGCAGGTTTTGAGCATTAACAGAAATGTTGAATTTGAAAGAATTGTTTCTTTTTGGAATTTTCTTGATATTAGCCTTACACAAAGGAGACTGAATTCTGATAAATGATCTCAATCCTTATAGCCAATAATGTAAATTAGATGGGGAAAATAGTTTTAAATGAATAAATTGATGAAGAATTCTATGCTTATAGATACATAAAGATGTGGGTTTCTTGAGGGCAGGAGAAGAGGATTAGAGCAAAGGGCAGAGACTATAAGAAGTGAGGGGAAAGATGAAGTAGTTTCTCCATAAGATTTAACCTGTGTGCCAGAATATGAGTAACAACTTTTCACAAAATTGTCCTCAGAAGTGTGAATCGCCTTATAAACTAGTTCTTACAAAATCTCTCATACAAAAAAAAGTAACTGAGGGTACACTCTCAATTACTTTATTTTTAACAAGAACTATTGGGAAAAACACATTAGTAATTTAACACAGCTTAGTAATTACTATGAATATGAACTCACAATCATCAATTTTGAATGAGATTGCATTTCAGTCGGGGCTGGCAGAAAAGAGATGGCTCTGTCAAAATGGGTAATTTCAGGAGAGTTTAATAAAGATATTATTAACAAAAATTGGGGAAGTTTTTGGGAAAGTCACAATGACTTGCATATAATAGAAAATAAATTTTAGCTCCTTTCTGTAAGTTATGGCTTTTATTCCATCAGTTCCAACTTTGCCCACCTGATGTTTTTCTACAGTGACCTCCGTATTTTCTTTCAGCTCAGTACTATTATTACTCAACACCCTAAATGATAGTCTAGTGAAGAACCAGACATGCAGAGAGCTATCTCATTGTTTTGTAAGTGTAATAATAGAAGCACATTTGGGAATATGAGAATAGCTGGTCTGACTAATGTCTTCTCAAAAGATACAACACCTCTACTGTACATTGAGTTGAGATAGTATATTCTAAGATAAAAACAGAGTGGGTAATTTAGCCAGAGGGAGGAGTGTCTACAGGCATATAGGCATGAAATAACATGTCACAAGTAGAATAAAAGTAGTTCAGTGTTTGTAGGAGTGCTCATAGGTAAGACTGCACAGTTGGGAAGGACATCAAACATGGAACACCACATAGGCCATATGCAGCACTTGGGTCTTTATCCTGCAGGTAGTGGGAGATCGTGAAAGAGTTGTAAACTCAGGAGTTATATGATGATAATTGCACTTCAGAAACCTCCCTCCAGCTGTATAAATCTATATTGCAAAGAAGAGAGGAAAGATTCTATTGCAATAGCTTAAGTGAACTAAGTCAATGTCAATAACATTAGTGATAAAAGGGATCAAAATCTTGGCTGCTGTTTTCAGTGGATGGTAATACTATTAAGTAAGATGGAGTTTAAAAGATGAGGAGGATATTAGAGGAGAGGTGACTATGGATGCAGGTTTTGAATGTGCTGAGTATGAGGTAGCTATGGGACATTCGGGTAGAGGTGCATTTCTAGAACTCAAGAGAATAATCTGGGCTGGAGGTATGTAGTAGGAATCCTAACTTTCTTTTGTAATTTTTAAGTGTGGATTCATTCAACAATATTGAATGTTTACTATGTGCTAGGGTAACCTCCAGGTAATAGTGATACAGCATTAAATGAGATAAACTAAGTAAGTGCCCTGTGAAATTCTCATTTTAAGTAACTATACTTTAAATTTAAAAACAGTGTATGTATATACTTCATAAATCAAGCTGTATAAAATGTATACAATGAAAAAGTATGTCTCTTTCTCATCCCAGGACCCCAGTTTCTTCTTTCAGAGGCAAATATTTGCAGATAAACCTCCAATTTCTTTTATTTCAATATAATTTGTCTACAAATATGCATATTCTTATATAATTATTTACGTAACTGAAGTATATTTTACAGTCTTCTATATCTTTTATTTTTTATTTAACAATTTATCTTTATGTCTTTCCACAGCAATATATAAAACTTCCCTGTTTTCAGAACATAAATTAATCTATATATGTATATATATATGTGTGTGTGTATGTATATACATGTAATGACAACATATATGTTGTTATTGAGTGAATGCCTTCCTAAGGTAAATACAGCTTGTTTTTGGTCTTTTCCTGCTACAAATAATGCTGCAAAAAATATTTATAGAGGCACAAATTTATCAGTAATATACATTCCTAGAGCTTAAATTGCTGAATAAAAGAATGTTTATTTTAAATTTAATACCTAATTTCAAATTATTCTCCAATGAGGTCACACTAATTTACACTTCTATCAACCAAAAACCTGAACCACTGGATTGTCACTGATACACTATATGCTGTAACTTCTTTTATCTTTCTTAGATTTTGCTTTTTGAAAAGTGAAGACATATCACATTATTATTTCTATTTATTTTTAAATTATGCATTATAATGAACCTTAACCATAAATTTATATGTGTGTATATATATATATTTATATATCATTTATATTTTGTTTTCTTGGAGCTACATCTGTATGTCTGTTCTCAATTTTTAATTGGGTTCTTGGCCTTTTCCTCAGTATTTCATAAAATGCTTCGGTGTATTTAAAATATTAGCCTTCTGTTAAATGTTTCAAATATATTCTTGTTTTAAAAATTGAAGCTCTGCAAAGTTAAAAAATATACCACACACAAAGTTTTTCTTTATGAGTTCTAGGTTTTGTGTAAATAAATTTCCCACTTCAATATAATTGTTAACAAACTTTTCCAAGTATCTTTTTAGCTCTGCAAATAGCTTTTTTTTAAGGATTAAATTAGTTCTGATTTTATTTATTTTTTTAAAATAAATCTTTATTGGAGTATAATTGCTTTAGAATCGTGTGTTAGTTTCTGCTGTATAACAAAGTGAATCAGCTATACATATACATATATCCCCATATCTCCTCTCTCTTGCATCTCCCTCCCACCGTCCCTATCTCACTCCTCTAGGTGGACACAAAACACTGAGCTGATCTCCCTGTGCTATGCGACTTCTTCCCACTAGTTATCTATTTTACATTTAGTAGTGTATATGTGTCCGTGCCACTCTCTCACTTCGTCCTAGCTTACCCTTTCCCTCCCGTGTAGTCAAGCCCATTCTCTATGTCTGCATCTTTATTCCTGTCCTGCCACTAGGTTCTTCAGAACCTTTTTTTTTTTTTTTACATTCCATATATGTGTTAGCATATGGTATTTGTTTTTCTCTTTCTGACTTACTTCACTCTGTATGACAGTCTCTAGGTCCATCTACCTCACTACAAATAACTCAGTTTCATTTCTTTTTATGGCTAATATTCCATTGTATATATGTGCCACATCTTCTTTATCCATTCATCTGTCAATGGCCACTTAGGTTGCATCCATGTCCTGTCTATTGTAAATAGAGCTGCAGTGAACAATATGGTACATGAATCTTTTTGAATTATGGTTGTCTCAGGGTATATGCCCAGTAATGGGATTGTGGGGTCGTATGGTAGTTCTATTTTTAGTTTTTTAAGGAATCTCCATACTGCTTTCCATAGTGGCTGTATCAATTTACATTCCCACCAACAGTGCAAGAGGGTTCCCTTTTCTCCCCACCCTCTCCAGCATTTATTGTTTCTAGATTTTTTGATGATGGCCATTCTGACAGGTGTGAGATAATACCTCATTATAGTTTTGATTTGCATTTCTCTAATGATTAGTAATGTTGAGCCTCCTTTCATGTGTTTGTGGGCAATCTATATATCTTCTTTGGAGAAATATCTATTTAGGTCTTCTGCCCATTTTTGGATTGGGTTGTTTGCTTTTTTGCTATTGAGCTGCCTGTATATTTTGGAGATTAATCCTTTGTCAGTTGCTTTGTTTGCAAATATTTATTCCCATTCTGAGGGTTGTCTTTTCGTCTTATTTATGGTTTCCTTTGCTGTGCAAAAGCTTTTAAGTTCCATTAGGTCCCATTTGTTTATTTTTGTTTTTATTTCCATTTCTCTAGGAGGTGGGTCAAAAAGGATCCTGCTGTGATTTATGTCATAGAGTGTTCTGCCTATGTTTTCCTCTAAGAGTTTGATAGTTTCTGGCCTTACATTTAGGTCTTTAATCCATTTTGAGTTTACTTTTGTGCATGGTGTTAGGGAGTGTTCTAATTTCATTCTTTTACATGTACCTGTCCAGTTTTCCCAGCACCACTTATTGAAGAGGTTGTCTTTTCTCCATTGCATATTCTTGCCTCCTTCATAAAGATAAGGTGACCATATGTTGGCAGGTTTATCTCTGGGCTTTCTATCCTGTACCATTGATATATATTTCTGTTCTTGTGCCTGTACCATACTGTCTTGATTACTGTAGCTTTGTAGTATAGTCTGAAGTCAGGGAGCCTGATTCCTCCAGCTCCATTTTTCTTTCTCAAGATTGCATTGGTTATTCAGGGTCTTTTGTGTTTCCATACAAATTGTGAATTTTTTTGTTCTCATTCTTTGAAAAATGCCATTGGTAGTTAAATAGGATTACATTGAATCTGTAGATTGCTTTGGGTAGTAGAGTCATTTTCACAATGCTGATTCTTCCAATCCAGGAACATGGTGTATCTCTCCATCTGTTTGTATCATCTTTAATTTCTTTCATCAGTGTCTTATAGTTTTCTGCATACAGGTCTTTTGTCTCCTTAGATACGTTTATTGCTAGATATTTTATTCTTTTAGTTGCAGTGGTAAATGGGAGTGTTTCCTTAATTTCTCTTTCAGATTTTTCATCATTAGTGTATAGGAATACAAGAGATTTCTGTGCATTAATTTTATATCCTGCTACTTTACCAAATTCATTGATTAGCTCTAGTAGTTTTCTGGTAGCATCTTTAGGATTCTCTATGTATAGTATCATGTCACCTGCAAACAGTGACAGCTTTACTTCTTCTTTCCAATTTGGATTCCTTTTATTTCTCTTTTTTCTCTGATTGCTGTGGCTAAAACTTCCAAAACTATGTTGAATAATAGTGGTGAGAGTGGAAAACTTTGTCTTGTTCCTGATCTTAGTGGAAATGGTTTCAGTTTTTCACCATTGAGAACAATGTTGGCTGTGGGTTTGTCATATATGGCCTTTATTATGTTGAGGTAAGTTCCCTCTATGCCTGCTTTCTACAGGGTTTTTATCATAAATGGGTGTTGAATTTTGTTAAAAACTTTTTCTGCATCTATTGAGATGATCATATGGTTTTTCTCATTCAATTTGTTAATATAGTTTATCGCATTGATAGATTTGCATATATTGAAGAATCCTTGCATTCCTGGGATAAACCCCACTTGATCATGGCATATGATCCTTTTAATGTGCCATTGGATTTTGTTTGCTAGTATTTTGTTGAGGATTTTAGCATCTATGTTCATTAGTGATATTGGCCTCTCTTTTCTTTTTTTGTGACATCTTTGTCTGGTTTTGGTATCTGGGTGATGGTGGCATCGTAGAATGCGTTTGGATGTGTTGCTCCCTCTAATATATTTTGGAAGAGTTTGAGAAGGAAAGGTGTTAGCTCTTCTCTAAATATTTGATAGAATTCACCTGTGAAGCCATCTGGTCCTAGGCTTTTGTTTGTTAGAAGATTTTTAATCACAGTTTCAGTTTCAGTGCTTGTGATTGGTCTGTTTATATTTTCTATTTATTACTGGTTCAGTCTTGGAAGGTGGTACTTTTATAAGAAGTTTTCCATTTCTTCCAGGTTGTCCATTATTAGCATAGAGTTGCTTATAGTAATCACTCATGATCCTTTGTATTTCTGCAATGTCAGTTGTTACTTCTCCTTTTTCATTTCTAATTCTATTGATTTGAGTCTTCTCCTTTTTTTCTTGATGAGTCTGGCTAATGGTTTATCAATTTTGTTTATATTCTCAAAGAACCAGCTTTTAGTTTTATTGATCTTTGCTATTGTTTCCTTCATTTCTTTTTCATTTATTTCTGATCTGATTTTTATGATTTCTTTCCTTCTGCTAACTTTGGGGTTTTTTTGTTCTTCTTTCTCTAATTGCTTTAGGTATAGGTTTAGATTGTTTATTTGAGGTGTTTCTTGTTTCTCGAGGTAGGATTGTATTGCTATAAACTTCCCTCTTGGAACTGCTTTTGCTGCATCCCATAGGATTTGGGTCATCGTGTTTTCATTGTCATTTGCTTCAACGTATTTTTTTTTTTTTTTGGCTGCATCAGGTCTTCGTTGTGCTGCACGGGCTTCTCATTGCAGTGGCTTCTTGTTGCGGAGCATGGGCTCTAGGTGCATGGGCTTCAGTAGTTGTGGCTCGCAGGCTCTAGAGCGCAGGCTCAGTATCTGTGGTGCACGGGCTTAGTTGCTCCGTGGCATGTGGGATCTTCCAGGACCAGGGATCGAACCCATGTCCCCTGCATTGGCAGGCAGATTTTTAACCACTGCACCACAAGGGAATTCCCTTTTCAGTATATTTTTTTATTTCCTCTCTGATTTCTTCAGTGATCTCTTGATTATTTGTGTATTGTTTAGCCTCCATGCGTTTTTATTTTTTACAGTTTTTGTTCCCTGTAATTGATATCTAGTCTCATAGTGTTGTGGTTGGAAAAGATACTTGATACAATTTCAGTTTTCTTAAATTTACCAAGGCTTGATTTGTGACCCAAGATACAATCTATCCTGGAGAATGTTCCATGAGCACTTGAGAAGAATGTGTATTCTGTGGTTTTTGGATGGAATGTCCTATAAATATCAATTAAGTCCATCTTGTTTAATGTGTCATTTAAAGCTTGAGTTTCGTTATTTTCATTTTGGATGATCTGTCCATTGGTGAAAGTGGGGTGTTAAAATCCCCTACTATGATTGTGTTACTATTGCTTTCCCCTTTTATGGCTGTTAGCATTTGCCTATGTATTGAGGTGCTCTTATGTTGGATGCATAAATATTTGTCATTGTTATATCTTCTTCTTGGATTGATCCCTTGATTGTCCTTCTTTTTCTATTGTAATAGTCTTTATTTTAAAGTCTATTTTGTCTGATACGAGTATTGCTACTCCAGCTTTCTTTTGATTTCCATTTGCATGGAATATCTTTTTCTATCTCCTCACTTTCAGTCTGCATGTGTCCTTAGGTCTGAAGTGGGTCTCTTTCAGACAGCATATATAAGGTCTTGTTTTTGTATCCATTCAGCCAGTCTATGGCTTTTGGTTGGAGCATTTATCCATTTACTTTTAAGGTAGTTATTGATTTGTATGTTCCTATTACCATTTTCTTAATTGTTTTGGGTTTGTTATTGTAGGTCTTTTCTTTCTCTTGTGTTTCCTGCCTAGAGAAGTTCCCTTAGCATTTGTTGTAAAGCTGGCTTGGTGGTGCTGAATTCTCTTAGCTTTTGCTTGCCTGTAAAGGTTTTAATTTCTCCATGAAATATGAATGAGATCCTTAAAAAAAATTAAAACATAATAAAAAAGGAAAAGAAGAGAGCAACCAAACCAAAAAACAAATCCACCAATGATAACAAGCACTAAAAACTATACTAAAACAAAAAAAACCGGACAGACAGAACCCTAGGACAAATGGTAAAAGCAAAGCTATTCAGACAATATCACACAAAGAACCATACACATACATGTTCACAAAAAGAGAAAAAAAATGTATATCTATATAATATATATTATATATAGTATATATATATAATAATAAAAGAAGAGAGCAACCAAATCAATAATATAATCTACCAGTGATAATTAGCTCTAAATACTAAACTAAGATAAACATAAAACCAGAAATAAATTATATGCAGAAAGCAAACCCCAAGTCTGCAGTTGCTCCCAAAGTCCACCACCTCAATTTTGGGATGATTCGTTGTCTATTCAGGTATTACACAGATGCAGGGTACATCAAGTTGATTGTGGAGATTTAATCCACTGCTCCTGAGGCTGCTGGGAGAGATTTCCCTTTCTCTTCTTTGTTTGCACAGCTCCTGGGGTTCAGCTTTGGATTTGGTCCCGCCTCTGCATGTAGGTCACCTGAGGGCATCTGTTCTTTGTTCGGACAGGACGAAGTTAAAGGAGCAGCTGATTTGGGGGCTTGGCTCTCTCAGGCCGGGGGGAGGGAGGGGTACAGAATGTGGGGCGAGCCTGCAGTGACAGAGGCCGGTGTGACATTGAAACAGCCTGAGGTGCGCCGTGTGTTCTCCCAGCAAGTTGTCCCTGGATCACGGGACCGTGGCAGTGGCGGGCTGCACAGGCTCCCAGGAGGGGATGTGTGGAGGGTGACCTGTGCTCGCACATAGGCTTCTTGGTGGCTGCAGCAGCAGCGTTAGCGTTTCGTGCCCGTCTCTGGTGTCCGCCTGATAGCTGCGGCTCGCACCCGTCTGTGGAGCTTATTTAGGTGGTTCTCTGAATCCCCTCTCCTCGCACACCCCAAAACAATTCTCTCTTGCCTCTTAGGCAGGTCCAGACTTCTTCTAGGACTCCCTTGTTATTAGCTGTAGTGCACTAGCCCCCTTCAGGCTGTGTTCACGCAGCCAACCCCAATCCTCTCCCTGGGGTCTGACCTCCGAAGCCCAAGCCTCAGCTCCCAGCCCCCACCAGCCCCAGTGGGTGAGCAGACAAGCCTCTCAGGCTGGTGAGTGCTGGTTGGCGCCAATTCTCTGTGCGGGAATCTCTCCGCTTTGCGCTCTGCACCCCTGTTGCTGTGCTCTCCTCTGTGGCTCCGAAGCTTCCCTCTGCCACCCTGTCTCCGCCAGTGAAGGGGCTTCCTAATGTGTGGAAACCTTTCCTCCTTCACAGCTCCCTTCCAGAAGTGCTGGTCCCATCCCTATTCTCTTGTCTCTGTTTTTTCTTTTTGCTTTTGCCCTACCCAGGTACGTGGGGAGTTTCTTGTATTTTGGAAAGTCTGACGTCTTCTGCCAGCATTCAGTAGGTGTTCTCTAGGAGTTGTTCCACATGTAGATGTATTTTTGATGTATTTGTGGGGAGGAAGGTGATCTCCCCATCTTACTCCTCCACCATCTTGAAGCTATCCCCCACAAATAGCTTTAATTAAAGTTCACGACAAGTCTGCAAGGTTTGTACTAACATTTCACTTTTGCAATCAGGAAACTGAGACTGAGAGAGGTTGAGAAACTAGGTTTTGGTCACAAAACTATTAAGTGATTGAACCCCAGTTTGAAACCAAACTCTGACTCAGAGCACTGGGCAAGTTAACATGAGCCTAAAGAGAACACGCAGTCATCCCTTTAGATGATTCTTCCCTTTCCTTTCTGAGAAGACTGCTGAGCCAACTGCAGTGGCTGGCATTGTTTTTAATGGGAAAAAAGTAGTGCATTACAGAAAAGAGTCTACAAAACTTCCAACCAAGCAACCAAAAGAGAGTTGCTGCCTATTGTTTTAATAGAAAACTATTTTTGTTGATTTTAAAAGAGCCTAGGAACAATTGATTCATTTATTATGTCAAACAGTAAGTTTTGAACACTTGTATGTGTCAGACTATTTTCAAACACTCTTAAGTGGTAAACTATCTGTAGATCGGCAGAGCCCTTTATCTCAAGTAGCTCACATTGAGACAATTCCTTTTCCCTGTGCTGTGCTTTCTCTTTTCTTTCCCTTGTTTTTCTTTTTTAAGGAGGCAACATGTCTTTATTTTATGTGGGGGGTGTGTGTGTGTTTGTGTGCACTAGAACTTCCTGTATAAAATCAAAAGAAGGGTTTTGTAAATATTATCATTTTCAATAGCATAATCTCTGTCTGGATCCTGTGATGTGCAGCCCAGATTCTCTGCCAAAACTGAGTTGTTTCTTCTGTTCGCTGGTGATGGTGTGCCTGATGGCTCTTAGAGCTGAGTCCCTCTTCAGGTCTTATCTTCAGTCAGACCCACCATGATGCCCCCTGACAAGGGCAGTCCTAATCTTATGACTGCTTCATGCAGCAGTATAAGGGCCTGGGCCTTGACCTCAAACTGGGACAACTTTTGAAGGGTGGTGCCAGGTCTGGAACTCCCCATGGGATTGTCTGAGGCCTCTCTTTCAATAGCTTTGCACTTCAGCATCACCTGCCCAATGCTGCTTTCTTTAGCCCTTTCTTTAGAGTCTCCTGAGACCCTCCCCAATAAACACCCCTGCACACAAATCTTGGATGCATGGACCATTTCCCTGGACCTGACCTATGACACTTTCATTGCCAGTTCTCTTGGAGAAATGTTCCTATTTCAGCCAATTTCCTTTATCTTCTGTTTTCAGTCTTTGCCTGAACAAGCCCTAAATCTGCCATTTTTAATGTCTGTTTTTGAAAACAAAGTCATATGTACTGACTTTTAGAAGTTTTATTGGTAGGAGGAGAGTCACTTTTTCTTTAAAAAAAAAATTTTTTTTTCACTGATGCTTTTCTAGCAAAACCTAATTCAAACTGTCCACAACTCTTAAATCTCATAAACTGAAGGATAAACCTTGTAATATTAGGCCTTCCTATAAAATTTCAGTTGTAAATTTTGAGATTTTTGTCCAGAGCCTAAAATTGGCTATGAAAGTGAGGAAAATAAAAACAACAATAAACTAAAAAAAAAAATTAAGTCACCCAAAAGTTGTTTAAGTGAACCATTTTTTACCCATAAGTTATTTGTCTCAAGGTTGATGATTAAAATTCAGGGCAAATCTAACTAATTAAACTTACTACCTCCGTAATTCTATGCTGTTCTTAAGATCTGTCTTTAAAATTTTAATAATACTGTTTTAAAAACAATTAAATCATATAGTTTTTGTGTGTAGAGGATATTATGTAATTAATTTATTGGGCTCTTTTTCCCTAAACTACTGGGAGGTTTGTTCCCAAGACTGAATTTTCCAAAGTGTACAGTCTGAATAACTAATGTTTATATTAATTTGACTGAAATCGAGTCCCTCCATGTGGCAGATAATCTTTTCAGCACTTGTGAAACAGTGGTGAATGAGATTGGTAAGGTCCCTTCACGTAAGTGTGTGTTCCAGATAAGACAGTATAAATTCTCTGTGTTAGGGAAGGTGTTGTAATGAATCTTGAAGTACTATATTCTGATGTTTTAAGGACAGGATTTTTTAAAGGCCAGAACAATCAAGTGGTATAACTAGCAGGCAATTGTAAGGCACTCTACAACTTTTGAAATTAGACATGGTAAAGCCTCTTATGCATTTCATGAGCCCCTACTATTGGGCAAGCTCAGTTTTCAGTTTCCCTTTTCTAATACGTACTATTCAGTCCCTTTGTGTCTATTATTGTTATTATCCATCTTCCTTTTGTTCAAAACAGAGATTATGTCTTTATCCTCTATGCTTAGTTTTCTATATTGTTTTCATGGTAAAGAGCCATCAAGAAGGTGTTACTACAAATTCAGTTATTTTTCCGCATTCTTTATACATGAGGGGATCAAGAAAATTATATGATTGTTAACTCAAACATTTATTAAACAGCTACAATGTGTCCGACACTGTTCTACATATAATAACCAAGGTAATTAAATTCTCTGCTTTCATGGAGTTTTATTCTACTGCGAAACAAAGGCAATAAATGAAATCATTTCACAGTGATGTTGTCATGAATAAATATCTCAGGAAGATATGCTAGAGAGGGATGTGGGTTTGGATGGATGGTGTCATGTGGTTAAGGGTTAATACTTTATATTGGGAATCAAGAAAAGCTTCCTAAAGGCCCAAACAATGTGAAATAAGGGAAGGAGAGACTACTCCCTAGCTTTATCCTGTTAATAATCTGCAATGTTAAACACAAAATGCACACTCACCCTCATGTATATTTTAGAACAAACTCAGCATTTTTCACATGCCTTATGAGACCTTATTGTTCTCCTCTTGGTGCACATATATCTAGTCTTACGTTTGACCTGTGTGTTTAGGTTTAATCTCTTGTATCAAATATCTACATTTGTAACCCATCCCTTTTCAATTTCTTGAGCAGCATTCAACACAACAGCTTCTAATATTGAAAGCAGCCCCAGAAGAAAAACAAATGAAACCCAGAAAAAAATATCTGCAGAAATTGTCATAAGACTTACCAAGTCTAAGGAGAGTTTGAGGTTCAGAGCAACAAATGTACCATATTTCAATGGACCATTTACTATATTTCAAGCATGAAGTTTTGGGCCATTCCTGGTCCTCTTTCATCCATCAGGTCATGAATATCTACCTATATTCAATTACTAACTAAATGAACACACACCTAATGAATAAAATTGGGCAATGTCTCTAGACATTTTTATTCGCTGTCTAAAGCCCAATTTTTCTTCCATTCCTTCCATACTTCAGGCAGGGCTTTAGGAGTTAAATCCAGACTTGAGAAAGCAAGAATTGCTCCACCCAGTTGTAACCATTATTAGATTCCCTGCTCTTATTTGCTTTCTCATTCTGTCCTCCTCTCTACCTCCCATTCAAGACATCCAAAACACAATCCCTGCCTAGGAAATCCTGCCTGTGTTGTAAGGTCTGGTTAATTGTCACTTCTCCAAGGAAGTGTCTCTGCCTGCTTTAGCTCATGTTGAACTTTCCCTTTTCAAAACCTCCTTTGCGTGAAGAGTCACCATCTTACTCTGCAGCACACTACATTTTATTTATGCATTCTCTCGGCTAACATGTATTTCTGTAAAGAAAGAAAGCTGCTTCCTGCAGTAGTCTACTTTCCAGTACAGAACTCAGTAAATACCTATTACTTCAGGACTTGTTCTAGACTAGCTTAGAACTAGTCTAAGCTAAATTGGAAAATAGATGATACAATACTTCAGATTTCCTATGACTCTACTCTTCCCACCCTTCTTACTTTTTCAAAATGACAGATTAGGGCTTCCTTGGTGGCGCAGTGGTTGAGAGTCTGCCTGCCGATGCAGGGGACACGGGTTCGTGCCCCAGTCCGGGAAGATCCCACATGCCAAGAAGCGGCTGGGCCCGTGAGCCATGGCCACTGGACCTGCGCGTCTGGAGCCTGTGCTCCGCAACGGGAGAGGCCGCAACAGTGAGAGGCCCGCATACCGTAAAAAAATAAAAAATAACAGATTGGTCAAACCTACCTAGCCTCCCCATCAAGTATTCTCACAGTCTGTCAGAAGGCCAAGTGTAAACCTTCAATGAGGTATTAAAGAGGGAATGATGCAAATATAGGAGTTTTAGGAGGCCAAAAAAATTTTTTTTGGAAACAGATATCTTTTTTTTCCTCTCAATTCAATACAGAGGCCATTGTTCTCAGTACCAATCCAGAATAGAACTCTGCTGCAATTGTTTATAATTCCTTCTTCTGATGGAAACTTGTGGTTGTTCCTGGCAAACCAGTTAACTCTATGTCATCAAAATATTAAGATAATAAACAAAAGAAGAAACCAACAATGAGAAAGTTAAAAAAAAAAAAGAGTGTTCTTTGCCCACATTCTGGTACAGGGGGCTGTATTGTTGAGTTCAGTCTTTCAAGAGATTTTGTTTATCCTCTTCAGCCATCAACCTTCTTAGAGGAGCTTTTGATATCTTTTTTTGATGTTCTGATGCCTACTGTAATGCAGACTGTTTATTATTATTTTTAAATTTTTGAGCTTGGCTGCATTGAATGAACATTCCAGTTACTAAATGCATTGAGTAATTAACCAATGAAAAGGTGATTAAGTAACTCTGCAAGGGGCTGAGGATAGACAGAAAGTTTCCTTTGAAGGATTTAAGGAATCTGATTCTAGTTCGTTTCCAATTTTACCTTCTGCACAGTAAATCCCTTATGATTCTTGAATAATGGGAGGTTAGAGGAATAAAAATATACTCACAAGCAACGGTCTAGAGGCAGAACAATAGGAAATGTCATCCTCCTCCCTGGCAATATTCTGGGTGGGAAAAGTCATCACCTAATGAAAAAAGCACTTTGATGGATTAATGTAGTGGGGTTTAAGAGAAATATTCTGATCACTGCAAAATCAGTGAGGATGAAAAATGTGAGCAGGTAATTGAATAGGAAACATTTATATGGCATTGAAGCTGTGCTGGCAAAAAAATTATTATTAAAGTAACCTTTTATTTAATATATCATCACCTATAAGATGTGCTTTGTAAAATTTCAGCTTGGAAGGACTTCCTTTAGAGTAGTGTAAAGTTTTGGCAACTCTTTTTATTAAAGGATTCTGTAACTGAACCTGAGCATAGTTTAGGGTATATAAATTAAAATGAACTTCAGAAACCACATAGGCAAGCATTTTGTAGTATAAAGACTTTTCAATTAATCATGGAAATGGTCAGTGCATACCTTCCTTATGATCAGGACTTACCTTAATAATTTTTATATTCTGTGTTTTATGAAGTAGCATGGCAAAAAAGAAATACTGAAAGCTAACCAGAACACCCTATATAAAATATTTCATACATAGTCATAAACTAGGAATATTTATCCCTTAAAATGGAACAGTTATTTTAATATCTATTATTTTCATTTCTATTCATACCAGGAAGTAAGGAGAATCATCACATCACTATGGTTTCTGGGGACCAGGGTTAGGGTAAGGAGCTAAACTCTTCTGCACCTTTCTACCCTGTTCCAGAATCTCCTGTGCCACCCCCCACCCCGCATCATTAGTTTGGGAAGTTGATTGTGTTCTCATGCCCCTTTCCTTATTTAGTTGCTAGTGGTTGTTATATTAAATGTTTATTGCTGGCTTTTAAAATTGTGTTAGGAATTTGAGGGTAGGGAAATTCTGCATTGCTGTCTCAATTTGTCACCGTCATCAGATCTTGGTTATCTTTTAGGCATTCTGATTATGGAAAGAAGAGAACTCAGTTTATTGTCACTATGTTCAGTAACTTCACTCTACCACTTGGTAGTCTCCATTATTATCAGAGAATAGTCCTCAGGCCTGAAACAATATCTGGAGAGACTTTGATCACATGATTTTTGTCTTCATTAAATTTCATTCTGTAGCTACTCTTTTTTAAGGTAAGGAATATTCCTTTTCCATACAGTAGAGGGATATGAGGTTTGCTTTCAAACGACTTTGAATTTTTAAAAAGCTAGTAAAAAAAAAATGAGTTCATTTAATTTAAAAATAGTGTACCATTTAATAACAATATAAGTGGAAATTGAATGGCAAAAATCAGGAGAGTGGCACCAAAATAAAGTTTGAGAAGCATTGCCTTGCTTGATACCACTTTAAAAAAGGGACTCAGATACAGAGAAAATAACAGAGAAACTGATGCAACTGGAGAGGACCCAGAATGAGAAGGACCAGAAAGGAGGTGGCAGCAGGCAGGACCAGACTAGTAGCAAAATTGGAGAGATGCTGAGCCCAAGGGAGCTGGGCTTCTGTTCCCAGTCCCTCCAACTCAAGGTCAAGATGAGAAAGTGGAGCTCTGAGTCAGCTAGTGAGGTCAAGTGAAGAGTGAACTTTAGAAACTGAGGATGAAGCCCAGAGGAGTCCATGCCCTGTAATTAAACAATGAGCTGAAAGAGGATGAAGTCCAAAGGTTAAAACCAAGTACATGACAGGAAGTAGAATCAGCTACCAAACAAAACAAGCCAGATCACAGAGGAAAATGTCACCCATTCTTCTTTTAAATCAAAGCAATGGCCATTTTTTTAAAATATATTTCAATTCTTTCTTTCTTTGCAGTTCTCATGTGACACTGCCTCATAGTAATGTAGAAAGTGTTAGCTTTAAGAACTGTTTTGAAATACCAATTTAGAACTAGTATGTATGGGTCAAAAATTATCTAAATTTAACATAAATGATGTAATTATGTGAAGTGTTTCTTGAGGAAAATGATATTTATATTAATATCTGTCTGCATAGAATGCCTTTAATCTCATTAGTCATTCATGGAAGTTACTTCGATTTCTCTGCAACACTTCTTAAGATAATCATTTCAAGCCTCTGAAGAGATAATCCAGATACCTTTATTTTGTCAAATGTTTAGTATTCTTTGTTAATGATGCCATAATATCTAGTAAGTGGTCCTCAGTTGTGTCTCCAAACACATAATAGCTACCTTAATGCATACTTAATCATTCATAAATCCTTATTAATACTGTAAAAATTATAAAAATATTTGTCTCTTAATTAAGAATCTCTGTGTAGGCTATAAATGTGACTAGCAAACTAAAGATAGACTGCACACAACCTGGCATGCATTTCCACCTATCTTATTACATTCTCCCTGAAATGTAGTTGGGAAGTGCCAAGTATCATTTCTTTGTAGATATGTGACTCTATGGCAGATTCCATGGAGAAAAGCATTTTCAAAACTGACCTTCTATATCATTCAAAATGTTGTCCTTGACATGAATTTCTGCCACACACTTAGAAGGCAAACACATGGAGGCTCTCATCTGTATAAGACCGTCACACATACACACACATTATTTACCACCCTTAGTCTTTACCAATATATTAATAATGCATGTGTGTGTATCACTATAATGTGGGTTTTATCCTGAAGAGCTTATCTGTTGATTTATTCAATCCTTACATAACTCTGTGATGTAAATACTATACTACCATTACCTTCCAAGGTCATTAATGAAAGATATTTTATTCATCCTTGTACAATCTATTCATAGCACAGGTTTTGGCATAGAATGTTACTATGAATAAATGTATCATCAATGAAGGAATGCGTTGTACTTTAAAGATAGCTAAACTGAAGGACAGATACTCTGAGTAACGCACTTAAGAACACACTGCCTAGTTAGGACTCAGACGTCAAGCCAGGTCTTTGCTTTTTAAGTATCATCATTGGTTAAGAGTTTGGACTTTGGTATCTCATGAACTTGTACTAAAATTCTGACATGTCTATATTCCATCCTATATGCCAAAAACTTTGTAGAATGTTTTGGTCTACATATTTCTGCTTTAAAAGTCTGTTTTGTAACCTATAAAATGTAGATAAAAGCAAATCCAAACTTAGTGAGTTATTGTGAGAATTAAAGATAATACAGATCAAGCACTTATTCTAGTGGCAGTACAAGCTAAAAAAAGTCCTCATGTGTATTAGCTATTAACATTCTACCGTATCAGTCTACCTCTTTATAGAATGCAAGTGAAACATAAACTGCATTTGAGTTGCAAGAAGGAAAAGAAAACAAGAAAAGTTTGGAACAACTTATAAGAAGCAGAGGTCAAAAATAATGTCAAAACTGACATGCATGTTTACACAGCAAATCTTGTATATTCCTATAGCGGTTGTTTGGGGAATAAGAAAAAGAAATGCAGAGATAAGTACAGTATCAGCCAGTGGCACCTTTTCTAAAGAATAATGAGTATATTCGTTCAAAACAAGAGAGGATCCTAGAAATGAAGGTGAGATTCCTAATGACATTGAACAAACCAACATTTTTAGTTCAAGCTGAAATCAAGATTAACATTTCCTGAATAAATTTAATGGTTCAGATCCCAAATTCTCAAATCAGATTCCCTGGATTTGAATCTTGGCCCTACCACTTACTAGCTGTGTGACTTTTGGCAAGTTACTTAACCTTTCTGTGTTTCAGTTTCCCATTTATAAAATGGGGATAATAATAATACCTATTTGATATGTTTGCGATAAAAATATAATACATTTACATTTATAAAATAGCAGAGAGTAAGGTGATACTAAGCATTTATCAAATAAACAAGAGCATTCATTCAATTTCCTTAAAACAAAAAGTCCCAGGTGAAACCTCTCTGACAATTACAACAGAAAATGTACAATTCACAGCTTTAGTGGAAATTAGTGTATCATATTCAACTGGGGACAGCACTTCGGAAAAGATTTGAAGTAGAATGCAAATGCCGTGAGGACAGGCATTAACATGCAATGTGTATGGTTTTACCCTAGATCAGGGGTCCCCAACCCTTGGACCAGTACCGGTCAGTGGCCTGTTAGGAACTGGGTCGCACAGCAGGAGGTGAGTTGTGAGTGAGCAAAGCTTCATCTGTATTTACAGCCGCTCCCTATCCCTGGCATTACTGCCTGAGCTCCGCCTCCTGTCAGATCGGGGGCGGCATTAGATTCTCTTCGGAGCGAACCCTACTGTGAACTGCACATGTGAGGGATCCAGGTTGTGAGCTCCTCGTGAAAATCTAACGCCTGATGATCTGAGGTGGAGCTGAGGCAGTGATGCTAGCACTGGCGAACGGCTGCAAATATAGATTATCATTAGCAGAGAGGTTTGACTGCACAGAGACCATAATAAATCAATTGCTGGCAGACTCATATCAAAACGCTATCAGTGAGTGGCAAGTGAAGACAAGCTCCAGGCTCCCGCTGATTCTGCATTATGGTGAGCTGCCTAATTATTTCATTATATATTACAGTGTAATAATAATAGAAATAAAGTGCACAGTAAATGTAATGCACTTGAATCATCCCGAAACCACCCCCCTGCCCTAGTCCGTGGAAAAATTGTCTTCCATGAAACCGGTCCCTGGTGCCAAAAAGGTTGGGGACCGCTGCCCTAGATGATTTGTATGTTTGGCTAGCACATACAGTCACTCAACAATTATGTATTGAATAAATGACTAAAGCAAAAATGGTTTGCTTAACTATGTACCAAATCATCCTGTAGACATAGTTTCAAGATCCTTCTTTCCCTTTAATAACATTTGTTCTTAGCTCATTCTTCTATCAGAAATTATGACAAAAATTACCTTAAAGAGATACATAACTGATACCAACTAAAGTTTTATATCTGTAGTTGCACCTACATGTTAATCAGATATTTCCTCTAACCAAAGCAACGTTATTTCATAAACAACTGCTCAATGAGAAAGATATATTTATCAGTGGCATTTTCTCCAGTCTCCCTCATATAGCCTTATACATATTTAGGTAAAAAGATTAGTCATGTTCTAATAATATTGGCTAAATTTACATAGTACCTAACTTGCATTAGGCACTTGCTATGTGTGGTTTCTTCATTATTCCATCCTCTCCTCCAAAAATAGTACATTTAAGACACAGTTAAATCAGGGGGTTTAAATTATTTGTCCAAGCCCAGAGAGCTAGTAAGTGGCAATACAGAGGTCCCCACCTCCAGATATCTGACTCCAGAGCTGTGGGTGACTTGTGATGGGACAATATCAAGGACTTGCCCAATAAAACATATTAGAAAGGTCATTCTTTATATTAAGATGGTGTCTTGAAACATTCTAAGAATGAATCAACCCAAATTTTAAGAAGGATATGATCTAAGTGTCAGCAGACCTAAACTCTCAATATACTCAAATAATTGGCACCAACTGTGTCATACAATTATTATTCCTTTCCCTTTGAATTAAGTAGTTTCCTTGCGGTTGCACAATAGCAGGTGTGGTACCTGCTAGAGAACCTCTCCCAGCAAGACTTGTCATTACCCAACCAACTAGAGAGAGGTTCACCGGACCATTGAAGCTGGACTCATAGATTCCTGATTCAGCGGCTGTGCCTTAGGCCGTTTATACTCAGATACTCTTTTGATGCTTCCAGGGAATATGTCAAATGCCAATAACTGTCACTACTACTGTGACCTGTTTAAATTTTTTAAAAGCAAAGCTATGATAAGTTTCTATCTTGGTCATACTAGTGACCTGTGGTAATTCTCTTTAGACCTGGAAATACAGGATGGCTGTGACTTTGCCTCACTTTTCGGGCGAGTACCTAATGTGAATTTACGTTAAAAATAAAGGGCATGAAGATTCAGAAAGTAAAATTTATGTGGTTAAAATGTCTGAATTAGAAACCCACGATTTACTTCTTTGAGGACTTTTGTCCAACAAAAGTTTCACAGTTGCCAACTCTGTTTCTCCTTTTCATGCATTGGCCCTTCTAGAGTATGGAGCATATAATTACATATGATATTATAAAGGGCAAATAATGTTCTTGGCAATGTCACACGTAAAACAGGTGAGTTTTAATCAGAAAGTGCAAAGCTTTTCGATTCATTTGCATACGTAACTGTCTTTTTCTCTTCTGAAGCATGCGGTATTATATAACAATGATCATTTGTTCTACTTATGGCATCTCTTCTGTAGAGAGTAAAGATTGGACTAAAAATAAGCACCAATATCTGTTTTGTATTATTAATAACTGTTATGAGCCCTTGTAGAGGTATCTGGTACTGATGATTGAGATGAGCTACCCTCTCCATCACCATATCCTGATTTGGCAGAAAAATGACAGAAAAAATTCACTTTGATCCAAAGGACAGTAGGAGTGACAGTCTCCTTAATGGGAAGGCGACATGATTTTTAAAAAGTTTTGTAAGTAGTCTTGCAGTTTAAAACATCAGAGAAAAGATCTGCTGAAAGGTCCTCTGCTCTTGCAAATGAATGCCCTGCAGGCTTGAGATAGGTTTAGGTTTCTAAATGTTACCTTCCCAACACTCTGAACTCGGGAGTTCTGTTCTATAAGCCAATGAAATGGCCAAAATGCAGGAGTGAAAAGTATTGTGCTGTAGTTTCAGTGGTCAGATGTTTCTCGCATTTTTTGATGTCTATAATCCTCTGTTAAACCATGAAGATTAATAGCCCTACTTGACAAGTGGATCATTTAAAGTGTTAAGCATCAGTGATAAGCTAACCATCTGATGGTTGGAACAAGCTAGTAGGGAAAGAAGCACTCTGTCACAGACCAGTGATCCAGTAGATATGTAGATCGTTTGATGTCAGCAGTGTTAGTTCCTCCACGTGTTCACTAGAGCTGCCTCGGAAGAAAAAACAAAAGGCAGCAATCAGACTGTATGTTCATAGTATTTGCCACCTATTTAGCAATATAAAGACAAGTGAAATAGCTTGAATAATTATTGTCCTGTGGAGAAAATTCTGACTTTTATAAAGTTCCTATAAAACTTACAGAAATAAACTTGGGGAGGTTTTATTTACTTTATTTCCCCCTCTTCTTTGCCATTCTGAAAGAATTGAGCTCTGGTTCTTCAAGAACAGAGGTTCTTAATGTGCAATCTCAGGACCAGCAACATCATCATCCCCTGAGAACATGTTAAAAATACATGCTCTCGGGCTTCCCTGGTGGCGCAGTGGTTGAGAGTCCACCTGCCGATGCAGGGGACGCGGGTTCATGTCCCGGTCCGGGAAGATCCCACATGCCGCGGAGTGGCTCGGCCCATGAGCCATGGCCGCAGAGCCTGCGTGTCCAGAGCCTGTGCTCCACAACAGGAGAGGCCACAACAGTGAGAGGCCCGCATACCGCAAAAAAAAAAAAACAAAACATACTTTCAGAATCCACCCCACATCTACTGAACTAGAGACCCTGGGGGCGTGCTTAGCAATCCATGCTTTAACAGCCCTCCAGGTGATTCTGAAACTCCCTAAAATTTAAGAACCTGTGTTCCAGTATGCCTGATCCACCAACACAGATGGTCAGGCATCTTCTCATCCTGTAGATTTCCAAGTGGAAACCAACCTCTGGTCTATTGTCCCTTATTGGTAAACTCTAACCTGAAAAAACAACAAGTGATTCTTGGAAACATAGTTTCCTACTTAGACCGGAACACTTATGAGTCAAGATCACAACAGATGAGCAAGCTGAAACATATTTAGTGAGGGGGGATGTGATGGTATTAGTGTGGCTGTATTAATACAGACTGTATTAGTTACAGACCAATGACTCAGCTTCTCTTAGACTCAGCACCAATGCTGGCTTGAGACTCTTGAGACTCAGCAACAATGCTGGCTCAAGAACAAAGAATTCCTGGGGAATTCCTCATGGTCCAGTGGTTAGGACTCTGTGCTTCCACTGCAGGGGGCACGGATTCAATCCCTGGCCAGGGAACTAAGATCCCTGCATGATGTGGGGCAGCCAAAAAAAAAAAAGGAACAAAGCATTCCTTGTTTATAATCATCAGAGATGAGTGTTCATCTTGTGGAAATTTATACACCTAAGCTACTTATTTCTCCTGGATATATATAGACCTGTTCTGAAAGAAGCAGAGGACACTTTCATTCATATTTTTTGGCCAGAACTTAGTTACATGAGTACACCTTTCTGCAAAGGAGGGACTAGAAATCACAGTCCCTGAATGACCAACCAACTGATTACAAATCAATTACAATGGAAGTAAAGGTGGGGGCTAGTAATGAATGTAGGCAGATAAAAAGTAGTCGCATCTATGGTTTTTGAAAACCAAGTGATTTATACTAGCAAACACTTAGAACCCATCTAAGTGATTAAAATGAGGGGATTAATTCAAAAAGAATCACGTACCACAGTGTTCATTGCAGCTCTATTTACAATAGCCAGGACATGGACACAACCTAAGTATCCATCAACAGATGAATGGATAAAGAAGATGTGGCACATATATACAATGGAATATTACTCAGCCATAAAAAGAAACGAAATTGAGTTATTTGTAATGAGGTGCATGGACCTAGAGTCTGTCATACAAAGTGAAGTCAGTCAGAAAGAGAAAAACAAACACCATATGCTAACACATATATATGGAATCTAAAAAAAAAAAAATGGTTCTGAAGAACCTAGGGGCAGGACAGGAATAAAGATGTAGACATAGAGAATGGACTTGAGGACACGGGGAGGGGGAAGGGTAAGCTGGGATGAAGAGAGTGGCACGGACATATATACACTACTAAATGTAAAATAGCTAGTGGGAAGCAGCTGAATAGCACAGGGAGATCAGCTCGGTGCTTTGTATCCACCTAGGGGGGTGGCACAGGGAGGTTGGGAGGGAGATGCAAGAGGGAGAAGATATGGGGATATATGTATATGTATAGCTGATGCACTTTGTTATACAGCAGAAACTAACACACCATTGTAAAGCAATTATACTCCAATAAAGATAAATATTATCCAAATAATCCAAATAAATATTATCCAAATACTCCCCCTTTTTTTTTAAAAAAAAAGGGGGAGTATTTGGATAATATGTGATGTACCCACACGAAGGAATTGTATGATATGAGATAATATTTTGCGTGAAAGATGTTGGGTGAGTGTAAGTTCATTAATATGGAATAATCCCAACTATTCAAAAATCTTTAGAAAGAAACAAGGGAATGAATTCCATTATTTTCTACTCAAAATATATCTTTGAGCTCCTGCTATACACCTGAAACTGTGATAGTGTTGGAGACATAATAATCAACATGATACAACTCTGGATGCACAAGGAATACAATATGTCAGTTGATAATAGTAGGGGATAAACAAAAGAAGCTGTCATGCCCAGGTGGACAAGTTAAATGTGGTTCTTTATTTTTTATAGTGTGTTGTATTTTCCATGTTGTCTATTATAGTCATGACTTACTTTTATAGCCAATAATATAGTATTCTTTTCTTATAAAACAAAAATGCAAATAGAGTTCCGTAAAATTAAACTACTGCACTAAAGAATGGGAGAGAGACAAGAGAAGATTATATGAAGGAATCTTTTTTTTTTTTTTTTTTTTTTGGTACGCAGGCCTCTCACTATTGTGGCCTCTCCCGTTGCAGAGCACAGGCTCCAGACACGCAGGGTCAGCAGCCATGCCTCACGGGCCCAGCCGCTCCGCGGCATGTGGGATCTTCGCGGACCGGGGCACGAACCCGTGTCCCTTGCATCGGCAGGCTGACTCTCAACCACTGTGCCACCAGGGAAGCCCGTGAGGGAATCTTTTAAATAAACATCTAAACTTCCGAGGTGTGGCCTCAAGCCAGTAAAGATTTACTGAAGGTTTTTTGTCGCCTTATATATCTGTAATTTTAAATAATTATAGCTGAGCCTTTTGTCAGGCCTCTAGAAATTCATTCTGAAAATCAAAGACATGCTTATGTTCCTAACATTGTTATTTATTCAGGGAGAGACAAATAGATGACTTCTTCAAGAGAAGTCTTTAAAAATAAGTGAGTTTAACATAGCAAGACCCTCAGGTGGAAGTCAAATTAACTGTACTGTTCTTTTGTTTCCTAGTTAGCTGTCTTCTGCATCATTGTTGTTGCTAATTTGTGTGAACCTTCACAATTTTGAGCTTAAATATTCCTGCCTAAAAAGTGAAAGTAATAAAATAGAAATTCTTATATATGCAATGCTCTAAAATCAACCAAGATGGTGTGTAAAGATTTAAATCTGTTACGCAGAAAATGTTTAAATTACCTATCCCCCCCAATTTAATAATGCTTAATTGTTTTAATATTTACATTAATAAAATGAATATTTAGAAGAGATGCCACATTTTACTAATTTAAATTCATGTTGTATTAGTCAGTTCTCCCATTTAATAAGTTTAAAGAGTCTCTTACCCTAACTTTTGAAAAAAGCCAAATTATTACTAAGAGATATGATTCTGTTACTCAAATGAGAAACCAAGGACTGCCTATACATTAAAAATCTACACAACCAAATCAGAAAGTAATAATAATATTAAAAAAAGGAAATCATGTAAATATTTTATGTAGCAATGAAAACACGAGTTTCTCTACTGAGAAATCTTTAGTGGGTCCATTTTGTTACTGTGACTGGAGACAAGCTCTTCCAGGGCCTTCAACTTTCTCTATGTTAGTGCCCCAAGCTACTACTTAAATGATTCTTCCCACTTTTCTTCCTATCCTTTCCCTGAGGCATGGTAGCATCCTGGAAAGAGCCTAGGTTTCCAGCACTACATTTGAACCCTGATTTAATTCCTTTCTTTCTAGATTGTTTTGATAAAGACAAGAAGTAACTTATGTGAAGTTCCCAAACCTTAGCAGCAATTTAATTTATGCAAGCTAATATTACTCAGCTTTTGGCCCTATACATTTCTTTTCTCAAGCTGTTTACTCTTTGTAAAATTCCTTAAGTTTCCACCTTGTCAAATAGCAATTAGAAAATTTCTACACCCATTTCAAATCCTAACTCAAATGGCACTTTTCTAAACAAGTCTTTCCTGTTCTATCCACATGTAATCATACCTCTCATATTCATCACCATAACTTCCTTATATTCACATTTTAATGCATTCATTAATATCTTACATTAGACTGTGGGTTCCCAGGTGTAGAAAATATACCTAAATGATCTTTATTGCTCAGGCCTAACCTTCAGGTTATCTATTCCTGCACAACAAACCATCCAAAATTCTAATGGTTAAATCAACAAACGGTTATTTTTCCTCGTGACTCTGTGGGTTGGCTGGGTTCATCTGTGCATTTTCTCACATGGGCTTTCATTCAGTTCACTCAGATGCTATTGTTGGAATCATCTGACAGATGAACATTCAGGATGACCCAGTCATTTAACGGACCACTGTTGCTGGACATCAGCTGGAATCTCATTGGAGGCTGTCTATCAAAGAGTCTCCACATGGTTGCTTCATTTGCCTTGTGCTTCTAACAGAGTGGTAGCTGGGTACCGAGAGTGACATCTCAAGCGCAGAATGTCAAGCAGGGTAAGCAGAAACTGCCAAAGTAGTTAGAGCTACAACCAGAATTTGCAAAGCATCAGTATTCTGTTGGTTAAAGAAGTCATAGGGACCACCAAGTTTCAAGGAGTAGAGAAACATACACTCATGTGTAGGAGACGTTGTAGGATGACAGATGTATTTGCAACTGCCTTTAAGAAATACAGTCTAGGGGCTTCCCTGGTGGTGCAGTGGTTGAGAGTCCGCCTGCCAATGCAGGTGACACAGGTCCGGGAAGATCCCACATGCTGCGGAGCGGCTGGGCCCGTGAGCCATGGCCGCTGGGCCTGCGCGTCCGGAGCCTGTGCTCTGCAACGGGAGAGGCCACAACAGTGAGAGGCCCGCATACCGCAAAAAAAAAAGAAAAAGAAAAAGAAATACAATCTGGCATAACTTACAGGGACCCAGTCTCCCAAGAAGTACTTTCTCAGTTTTTGTAGGATGAATGTGTGTTTATTTTCTCCTTCAGGTTAGTTTCCTTGAGCTGAGTTAATCATTTTTATAATACCTGAAGCATCTAGTGCAGTGATGAGTATGTATGCATGTTCATTTATGGTATTAAATTGAAGAATGCTACCACCCCATTAACTTGAACAATGGTCTGATTGAAGCACCCAACTCATCTAGTATTATTCTCATAATGACTCTAAGAGGTGCCTGAAACAAAATGGAAGTCTCCCTTGTCTGTAAAATATTATACTGGTGTTCTGTCTGCCTTTTCTTACCAAAGAAACATTGGTTGTCCTTTGGAAAATCATAAAGTTTACCTAATATCAGAATATAAGTGAGTAAAACATATTTAGATTAACCTCAGGCAAATACTGCTCAGATGTTCAATGAATTTAGAAAGTAAATAGATGTATTACTTATTCTGGACCGTCTTAAACTTAAATGATGCATGTCTGATGTTACTAGAGGTAGGCTAAGGACACATAATTGGCATTGACATGAACAAGATGTATATCATTGGTGACTTCGATATGTACCATTTTATTAAAATGATTTGAATGAAATCCTTGTTAAAGGGTGATCAAGATGGGAGGTATAAGTGTAGAAACAATAACATATTTGAATATTTTAACAGTTTTCTATTAAGGATAGTAGAGAAATGAGGCAATAAATGGAGAGGGATGTGGGGTAAAGGAGGTTTTTTTTTCCCTTACTTGTATAAATATGAGTGATATTAGGCATGTTTGCACACTACTGTTATTAGTCCAACAGAAGAAATTGATGATGGAGGTTAGAAAAAAGATGACTGCAGGGGTAAAGTCCTTGAGAAATATAGAAGAAATTCTACCTAGGGAACAAAAAGAGGCTTTGTCTTTAGATCACACAGGGGTGTTTACTCTGTCATGAGGAAAGGGAGAATCAAGGCAGCTCAGAAGGTGGGAAGAAAGTGGCCATTCTCATCTGATTGTATCTACCTTCTCAGTGAAGTCAGATCATTTTTGGAGGTTTACGATTTGAAGAAGGAGAAGTAATAGTTTTCTTTAAGAGTAGAAAAAACACAGTTTCAGGAAATTAGAGTACATATGTGGTGGAGATTGTCAGCTGTTCATCAAGATAATTTTCTTTTTTCCTCTTCTTCCTGGTCACAGACTGCAGTTTTCAGATGGTGGCTATCAAGTGAGCTCTGTCTAGCAGCCTGTAAGCAGAAGGGGCATGTGCTACTTCTTTCATAGAGAAGAGAAGCCTTCTCTGTGCCCTCTGTTTTCTTTGTGCTAGCTGCATGCAGACAATAACTAAGTCTCTGGTGAGGCAAATCCAGAAGATGGAAGAAGTCCCTGTCCCTAGATGACCAGTAGAGGAGATCTATTAGGTCTCCTCTGATTAGGAGGTCTCATGACCTAATTAGGTCTTGTGACCTAATCATAAGATTCACCTTGGACTGTTATGTCAATGAGAAGTAAACTTCTTTTGAGCCATTGTGTGTATTTTCCACACAGCCTAACCTATCCTAACACATCAGATTGGTTGTTAGTGTTGAGGGCACACTGGCATTTGTGGTCATAACTTTGAAGAGAGTCCAATCCTGATTCTGGGTGATGTGATCCTGCCAAGCATCTTAAAGCAGAGGATAATCAGATATTGGTTACAGCAATAATAAATTCCACATGGTTGGAAAATGGAAGTACAGGAGTGAGTGGAAAAGATAAGTGAGCTATCATGGTAGGAGGTAATGATCAAGGAATGTGATTATATTGATTACAAGGTCTAGAGTAAGATTATAGGAGTAGGTTGCTGGATGACGTGCAGGAAACTAGTGTCAGAGTCCAAAAGGTGGTGGAACTGAAATCTCTTCAATAAAAGAAAGAACAAATAGAAATATTGCAAAGGTGAGTGGAGGCACTCTTACTTTGTTGTGTCCATTTGGAATTAAAGTGTGATCAGACACAAACATTTATCTTCATTCTGCTTGTCAGTCCACCAACCCACAGCCATTTCAATTGCAGGACATTTTCAATTTGGTGATTCAGAAGGAAAAGTCATTGAATCACTCTTCAAAGCTGCTCATTTGCATTTTGCTCCCATTGTTCTTAAAGGTTTTGCCGAAAAGGTCTAAACTGTCAGATCATAACAGAAATGTACAACAATGCAGTCAGAGAATACTGTTTTCCCTTGCTTGGAAAATAAAACCTTTATTTTACATTTGCATTTTTTCCAAGTCTGTTTGCTGTAAAAATCTGAAGCTAAACACAAACCCAGCCTGTTGTTTCTCCCTGAGAACATTAATTGTCTCCAATCATTGTTAGAGCATCTGTTTCACATTTTGACAAGTGCGCTTATCTTCTTTTTTCCCTTCATATTCCTCTGGTAAAAATAATGAATAAATTACAGGGGGATGACAAATGTGTTGATAATCAAGATGAAACACAGATGAAGTGGAAGAGGCTGTATTTCTTTGCAGAGTTGTAAATTGCTTTTTTTTTCCTTGTGCATTGACATGCCTGACTTAGAAACTAAAAATACCACCACATGGGAAAATTAACAGAATTGTTCAAACAGAAATTATTTTTCACGAATAGAAATATATAAACAGCATTTCTTTTTGACATCATGTGTCATATTTGCCTCACAATCTGGATACCCCAGGAAAGAATATCTAGCTTCTTATAGTTCTAAGAGGCTTAGATGGTAGTCAATATAATACAATCTAATACATCACAGTTGCATTTGAAAATAATTGTTAAATCTTGAATTTGGGAATGTCCAATTGAAGAGAGCACACTTTGTTCAATCTCAAAGACATTAACCTCAGAGAAACAACTCCAAATTGGGTGTCAGGAGACTTTAATTCCATCTCCAGACCATTCCCTTCAAATTCTTTATGAAAAGATTCATTTTCAATATTATAGTCTCTGCAATCACTGTGCTCAGGAATCAGTAAAAAAAAAATCAGTAAAAAAATGAGTTTGGGTAGACTAGTAGGGGTCATCAGTGTTGCCCCACTGATTAAAACTTGCAGAAGTATTAGTCTATTTTTTAAATTGTGTGTTATTGCTTTTAGATAGAATGTACTCTCTTCGGCTTGCTGCAATGCCCAACCACACTTTATTTTCCAGCACCTAGATATTGTCATCTATCTGGAGTTAGAAGTATTTGGCTTGTAGAGACCCAGCCTAGGTGCAGTCGTTATGCCTTGAGAGCTCAAATATTCTATGTGTATTATATCTATCCGTATTCAGATTGTTAATATCCTGACCTTTTTTCTTTCACCATCACCACACTTCTGAATATGAAAGCAAAGAAACGAGTTCAGAAGCTACAGAGCCTACATGATCCATTCAAGCAAGTTCAAACTGGCTGAGAATTTATTTCTTAGTTATGGAGGAAAAGAAAAATCAAACAATACATGTGGAAAATCCCAAGAGGGACAGTTCTATTTACACGTTGAAGCATAACAAAGCTGTGGCATATGCCTTATTTTTTTTGTATGGACTCTTCCTGCATAGTAACCTTTGCCAAGGATCTCATAAATCTTTACAGATACTCTAAAGAAAAGCGGACTCTAACCATGTACCTGCAATTTCCATAAATGTATGTGAAACTTGCTTTATGAATGGATTTGCATAAGACTACCAAGCTAACTATAAAAAGCATGAGTGCAAACATGAGTTCTACTTTACATATGCAAATACGTGTTGAAGCTTAGAGTTGTTGCCTTGCATGTTAAAACTATGTTCCAGTAGATTTGAATTGAGAAGGAAATTTCTAAAGTAGCAAATAGGAACAACCAAGGTAATTAAGAAAGTTCTCTGTTCTCAGAAAATTGACACATCTCATATGTGAAAAACTGCCACTTCATAAATGTATTATGCAGTTACCACCATATGGGCTGTTTTACTACAACTATTAAGATGCAATTAAGTAAAGATTTGAGATAAAGGAATGCATACAATCTTTGGTCCAAAACATAAATTGAATCTTATTTTTGAATTTATATGAAAATTTGGCTTACTTTGGCTTACTTTGTCTATTTTTAATCTAATGCTACCTTTCTTTGCAAATAAAATATTAAGTTAATAAATTAATTCAAAAGTGAAAATATGTTATATACGTTTCATATTAGATTGCTTAAAACTTCAAAATTAAATTCTTTTGAAAAATGAATTTGTTTTTGTAATAATGTTTTCCACTTGAGTGAATTTTTGTTTTTTAGTAGTTAAAAGCATCATTTTATCATTAGGTGTAAACCTTATTAATATATTATAAATTCTAGTACTAACCTTAAAATAAAAATACAAAAATGTCCTTATTCTGATTTTTTAAGAAAAATCTTTAGTTATTTTATATGAAGCATTACTTATGGAATCTTAAAAAATAATTTCAGTGTCTGGACTAAATGACAATTTGTATCATTGATGTCATTCAGAGCATGTCACAACTTGGGTTCTCTGGGAAGCAGACTCCGAGACAGTTTATTGCTCAGAAAGTTTATTAGGAAGTGACCTTGAAATCATCCCTGAGGAGGGAGGGGAGGAAGCAGGACTGGGTAGAGACAGAAGTGGAGCCTTGATTAAGAGCCAGTACCTCACCCAGCCCCATGGGAAGCTCAGGACCTGAAATGGCCCTTCATAGTTGTCCTACTAAAAATGGCGAAATCTTTTTAGTTCTGCCTCCACAGATATGAAATATGGGCTTCTGCCAGAAGGGTGTGGCTGTGCTATTGGCAATTCTCTGCAGTTGGGGCCATCCCTAACAAGCTGACAGTTGAAGAGAGTTTGCTGAGCACACTCCTTGCAGCTGGGGCAACAAGAGCTTACAGTGATCCTCCTTGTTGACTGCAGTCCACCTCTTGTGCTGCTCAAATGCACTTCTTCATACATGTCCAGGAAGTGGTTCCTCCAAGTTTCTGATGGCCCTCTCTTATTAGAGGAAACTTAGTGGAGAAAGATTATTGAGACAAGTTACAGTAACAGCTGATCTGATGTGTGAGCCAGATCTGCTGCTCAGGGGGCAATTCTGCTTGCTGCAGTGGCTTTGCTGGTGATATTGCTCAGACTCTCTCTCTGAGTTCCTGGTCATCATGCCCTACTAAGGTTATGCATTAGTCTTCCTAGGCTGCCATAATAGAATACCATGGAGTGAGTGGTTTAAACAACAAAAATTTATTTTCTCACAGTTCTGGAGGCTAGCAAGTTTAAGATCAAGATTCCATCAGATTGGTTTCTCATAAGGCCTCTTTTCCTGGCTTGTAGATGACGACCTTCTCTCTGTGGCCTTTTCTGGCCTCTTCTCTGTGTGCATGTGGAGAGAGAGTGAGTGAGATCTCCAGAGTCTCTTCCTCTTTTTGGAAGTTTATCAATCCAGTCAGATTAGAGTTCCACCCATCAATTTTAACCACTTCCTCACAGTCCGTATCTTAATGTCACATGGGGGTTAGGACTTCAACATACGGGAGGGACACAATTCCGCCCATAACAGACTGTGATTACCAAACAAGACTATTTACCATGACAGTTGGGCAAGGCAATAAAAAGCCAAGTGGATGGCCTGGATATTCAGTATATCCCTATCTATTGTACAACAACAATCCTACCATCTTTTTGCTAATCAATGCTTAATAATCCAAGACGATGATGTCCCTTCTTTCCTGGAAGTCCTTGAACACAGGAACACAAAGTGCCCTGCTTGAAGTCAAGCTTACAATTCAGTGACACTTCTGCCATGTCCTCTAGCATGTATTTCCCCCTGGGGACCAGGACCTCTAACCCTACTCAATCCAGAGTTGCAGGGACAGGAAGCACATATTCCCCAAGTGAGCCATTCAGGTGGTGGTAAGTGGGAACATTTGAACATCTTGAACCTATGTAGTCTTCCTACTGGGGAAAAAGTAGCATATAAATCCCATTGATTCAGGGTACACATTGTGTCCTGAAGGATGGTGTCCTATTTCTGAAAAGTATTTCCTGCAATCTGGAGCTTTGGCTCTATCTTCATCGGCTCTTCCCATGCTCTATTTGATAGACAGCTTTTTGGGAGTGCAGTATGTGATATGACCAGCTGATACCACGGTTGTGGGTCCTTTCATGAACTGTATTTGCTGTGAAGTCAGTTGCTTAGTGTGATATGATGTCTCATGGACTCCCATGTCAGCAGATCAAACACATCATAAGCCCTTGGACATGGTGCTGGCTGAGACCCTGCCTGCTCTTGGAATATGCTTACATAATCAACTTGCCATTAGGTGCCCAGTTCATCTTCTCAAGCAATGGTGCCATATTGAGGGCTCAGCACTGGTCTCTGTTGTTGGCAGTTTGAACAGCCAGCAGTGATAGTATTCTCTATCTGTCATTTAAAATATTAAAAAGAAACTTCAGCAAAATAATAAAAGACCTAAATAGTTAGAGTTTGAATTCAGCTTTTCACTTTTCTTTCTTATCTTCCCTTCTCTGCATGTCCTCTGAATGCATAAATCCTTGTATACCATACCTAAGACATATTCATAGCAGACACTATAATTGTTTGATGAATAAATCAGCAAATGAATGATAAATGATAAGAGATGCTGAATGACAGAATTTGGATCATATATTCAACCAGCATTTTTTGAGCATGTTATACATGCACATGGAATATAAAAAATAAATAAGTCCCTGCCCTAGGTATATGAAAAGTGTAGTAGTTTACACACGTATAAAAAGACAGAATATAATTATAGTGTGAAAATTAATAGAAAAGATGTGCTGTTAGTGGCAAGTATTATTAATGCTCAGTGGTTGAAGGGCTTAACTTGCTTAATGGAATTCAACAAAAGTTTTCTCCACAGAGTAGATTTTACTTAATTAGTATCTGTAAGAAATAGGAAAAGATAGCTTGGACCTCTTTATAGTCAGCAAGAAGCAGCAGCCAACACAAATGAAGGATGGAAAAGTTAAGAAGAATAGGTTAGAAGAGTTAACCTCAGAAAGAAAACCCTGCTTACAATGTGCATTCAATGAGGGCTGAGATTTTTTTCTATTTTGTTTTTGTTGTTGTTCACTGTTGTATCCCAAACAATTAAAATGATTCCTGGAACCTCATGCATAAGTCAGTAAATATTTGTACAATGAAGAGCTCCTTCCAGGTAAGGGCTCCCCTAACGATAGTCCTGCAAGATATTAACACCAGCAACCTTACCTCTTGAATTAGTTAGTGTATGGGTGAACTGCTGTAACAAAGAGATCTGAAACTACAGAGGCTTAAACGAAGGAGAAATTTATTATATTTATTTTTCTTCTGTATTACAGTCCATAAGTTGACAGTCCTCAGCCAGGAACAGATCCTTGGCCCTCCTTTCTTCCTGTCTACGTGCACTCTATCTATGGTGAATAAGTAGAGACACATTCCCGCAGCCTCAAACACTGGTTTATTTATTAATCTCATACTCATAATCTCTGTGTGTATATTCTTTATATACAGAACTTATTTCCTTTCTCTGCTGCTTTCTAAATTCCCAATTGCCCTAAATTCCCAATTGCCAACTCAACATTTCCAATTTGATATCTAATAGTTATTTCAAACCTAACTTGGTGAAAATATAACTATGGATTCCTACCCCTCTAAAAACTTGCTCCTGACTCCCCATGCTTTTTTCAACCTCAGTAAAATGCATTACTACATACCCAGTTGCTCAAATTAATAAATTAAGAATCATTCTTGATTTTCCTGTCTTTCCAATCCCATATCCCAAACATTAATTTAAAAAAATAAACAACTCTATCTCTGAATTATATCCTGAATCCGATCGTTTCTTCTCTCTATTGCTTCAATTCCAATCTAAGCCACCATCACCTCTCACCTATTAATAATCTACTTTTGCCAGGGCTCTCATTTCTAGTTCCTCCTACTAGTTGTGCCCTTCCATATAGCAGTCACAGCAATCTTTTTAAAGTTTAAATCAGGTCATTGTTCTCTTTTATGTGAAAACCTCCAATAGCTTCCCATTGCTCTTTGAATAAAATCTACTTATATCCTCCTCCATTGCCCCAAATCAGAAGTGATGTTCAAAATATTTATCACTGGGCACAGCATGTGCACTAAGGGTTAGACTATGCACAGGTGAGAGTGCTGAAGCAGGGCCCTAGAGGCTGCCTGTTGCAGATCTCATTTACCCTTTAGTTGCCGAATCAGGAGGATTTTGGGGTCCCAGGTACAGACTGAAGTCATCAAAGTAGGCATTTTAAGGGTTTTGGCCAGTAGTATAGAAGTAGTATACTATTTATCAAGTAGTATAGAAATATTTCAACACCTTAACAACTAGCACCCCAAAGTATGTACCAGTGAATAGTAGCCTTGTGTTTGAAAGCCCCTAAGACCTATTATAGATATCTCCTTCAACTTAGTATCTACCCTCTCTACCCCTTGTTCAACAAACTCATCCACAGTGGCATTTTTTTCCCTGTATTTTGAACCTATGTAGCTTCTTCCAATATTAGGCCTTTCCATTTGCTGTTCTTCCTATTTCAGAAACACTTTCCCCATATGACTGCTTCAAATATCACCTCTTCAGAGAGCGCTTCTCAGACCACACTAGCTGTGATGCCTCCATGCCACTTCACCTCTTTTCTTTTTCATAGCATTTATCTGCATCTAATTTCCTTGTCTGTGTATGTACTAACAAGAGGTTAATGGTTTATCTTCCTCCTCTAGAAGGTATTTTTGTTTGTTTGTTTTTACATCTTTATTGGAGTATAATTGCTTTACAATATTGTGTTCATTTCTGCTGTATAACAAAGTGAATCAGCTATATGTATACATATATCCCCATATCCCCTCCCTCTTGAGCCTTCCTCCCACCCTCCCTATCCCACTAGAAGGTATGTTTTGTAATGATTGCCTTCCTCAATACTCTATCCCTACTGTGTAAGTATCTTTCACTAAGCTAATTTCCAAATCCCGAATACTTGGTAGCAAATATTAATCAGGAATAAATACCTGAGTTAACAGATGTTGACCTCAAAACCCTTATTATCTCCTAACACTGCCTCTTGTGTCTCACTGCCAGTCTCATCTCCTCATTTTTCTTGATCTTCCAAACAAACAAGTTTATGAAAATCTATGTCAAAAATCAGGTATCCCTTCACAAATTAGAAGAGATGAGACAACATACCACATTCTACCCTCAACCTAAAATTTCCTTTAATCATTTATTTATTTAGGAAACTTTTATCGATTTCCGCTAGATGCTAGATGATATAGAGATGCTAGAGATATAGAGCTGAATAAAGAAATAATCTTTGCCCTTAAGGAACTCAGAGTGCAGTGGAAGTAAGCGTTGTCAGTTCCATGGTCCAAGTATAAATAAGGTGCTGGGAGAGGCATTGGAGGCAGCAAGCTGTGAACATATTTAATAAAGATTCATTGATTCTCACAGGTTATGAGCCACCCTAAGTATAGGGGATGGCAAAACCACCAGATAAACATGCCTCTCCAAACCTTTCCTTGAATTGCACTGAATTATCAGTGGAACCTTGTAAAGTAATAAAAGATTTCTGACAAGTTTTCAAAGATTCTTCTGTTAGGTTAAAAAGAAAGAAAAAAGAAAAAAAAAGATGCAAACTGAAACATTACACATTTCCAAGGATTGCTGATTTAAGCTCCTCTGAAAGTATTCCTTTTTATGTTCAGCTCTGAGAGGAGTTTATTGCTGTGATTTGGGATTTTCCCTTTTATATATTTCTATCTCTTCCTTCTGTCATAAATACATTTACTGACCTCTTGTTGCCACCATCAAATCCAACAGAATTATTTCAAAGACATATGCCCTTTAAAATTATTGCAAAGATAGGGCAATAAGAATGGACTCAATTCACCTGACTCCAATTTTCTCTTCAAGATCAGAGTTTCAGTGTAAGGCAGTGAGAGCTCTGTGCCAGAGGGGAAAGAGGTAACTCTAAGAACTGGGCCCCCTAGAACCATCCACTCAGATAATTTATCATTCCATCCTCTTGGAATTGTGAAATAGCTTTGCCCTGTCACTGCCACCTTATTACTTTTGTTTTATATATCCTTACAGATTTTCACACGATCACAACTCTACTGCAACCTTCAAGCATACCAGTTAGCAAAAATATCTAAATATGTGTGGAAATTTGTGTCTTAAGTTGGGGGACAACACACCAGTTGCCATAAAGTTATTTTAGTTCTATTTAAACTCAGAGTTATCACTTTTTTATATAACTTACTTTTTATTAGTTTATTCTTGTTCTCCTTTCAAGTGAATGTAATGCATTTGAAACATGCCAAATTATCAGCACAGACTTAAATTCTTTATTTAGGTCATGGAACACGTACAGCATCAGTAGTAACAGGAAAATACGTCATGCTGCTTAATAAATGTTTATTGATGAGGGATCCCTGCTGTGAACAGAACAGGATTTTTCACAAATATTCCAATTGCTGTATCAACAATGCACTCCAAGCCAAATAGCATATCCATGAATAAGCTAAATTGTAAAGAGAAAAAAATTGATGAAAAAGGGGGAGAGAGAGAGAGAGACAAGGAAAGAAAATTTATGTTTGTGTGTTACACAAATTGAAAGATAAATGAAAAGGTTTATGTGTGTATATATATATATTTCAGTAGATAGATAGATATTATTTCAGTATACTTTAGTTTCTTTTCCACGCAGTGGACAAGGCATGGATCTTAGAACGCTAACTCCATTTACCCACAATTCCAATCCCAACTTTTATATTATTGATGTTATTAAATTATGTATATATATACACATACATATAGGTAGAGTATATGTGTGTGTATGTATGTATACTATGTATGTGTTTATATTTAGGCCCTGTATTATACTTATTACTTTATACCATTAATATTCATATTACTATTTTATATCATCAATATTCACATATAAACTTTTTCTAGTGTTCTTCATTTCCACTTTTCCATCTAATATGGTTTTCCTCCTGCCTGAAGAACTCCATTTAAACTTTTCGGGGGAATGTGCTGGTGAAGATTTCTCACTGTGTTTGTTTGGAATTGTCCTTTCACTTCCACTTGAGTACAGAATTTTAGGATGGCTCATTTTATTTTTTAGCATTTTAAAGATGTTAATTTATTATCCTCTATTCTTCATTTTTGTTGAGAAGTCACTATAAGTTTTATTGACTTTCTAGATGCTTTTAAGATTTTCTTTTTGTGTTTGATTTACAAGAATGATACATCCGTGTGCTCCAGTGTGACATTCTATATATGTATCCTGATTGTTTTATAGCGTTTTTTGAATCTGTGGTTTGATGTCTTCAGTTTTGGAAAATTCTTGTCCATTATGCCTTCCAATATTATTTATACCCCTTTCTTTTTCTCCACTACTACTGGGGCTTCAATTACAAAAGTTAGAATTTTTCACTTTTTTTCATAGTTATATTCTTTTCTGGATTTTTCTATTCATTTGTTCTTTATACTTCAATCCAGATATTTTCTTCTGACTTGTCATTCTTTGATAAATCCTTTCTTTTTCTCTATAAAATTTGTTCTTAACTCACATTTGAGCTCACATTTGAGCTCATAATTTCAATTATTCCATTTAAAATTTTTAATTATAGAGTAGTTATAGACTTACAGAAAAGTTGCAAAAATAGTACACAGAATTCCCATATACCCTACATCCAGTTTCCCCTATTGCTAACATCTTACCTTAGTATGGTACACTTATCAAAATTAATGAACCATTATCGATACATTAATTATTCCATTTTTAATTCTAGAATTTTATTTTCTGGGACTCTAGTATAATGCACCTTGTAATCTGTATTATTCAGCTTACTAATCATAGTTATTTTAATATCTATGTCTAATAACTTCAATATGGGTCTTCTGTGAGTCAGTTTCTAAAATATTTTATTTTCCTTTTGGTTGTTTTTCTTAGTATATTTGGTGTTATTTTTTAATATCAGCCATCATATCTGAAAAATTGTGGAAGTCCTGGAAGATGTATTCTTTATCCAGAGAAGGTCCATTCTGTCCTCTGATAGATAGCTTGGAAGGGATGATATTAAACCAGTGACTGGACTGGTTTAGAGGATCAGTTTTACCAACATCTTGCACTCTCGCACTACTAAGAAGTAGCTCTCCAGGGATCCCACCTGAATGTCTCTGGTGATAACTAGGGTTTCTCTTATTTGGTTGTCTGTGTATTCCACCTTTTTCTTCTTTTGTCTCTTCAGCTTGAAACCAAGCAGGACTTTGTGGTACAGGGACAGACCCTCCCATGTCCCCTTCCTCTTGTCTATAAGAAAGCTCTAGCCTCCTTAGCCTTCCCTGAGTTCCAGAGAGCAAATTTAATCAGAGAAATAAGAAAATGTAGAAACAAGGAAAACAGTCAAGTAAGACAAAATAATAATAGTTTGGCCATAAAGTCAAGAACCTTTAGTTCCTCCTCTAGGGCTATAATATCCTGAGCCACATCCCTGAGTTGTTTTACATATACTAAAACCCCATCAGGTAAAAGTTAACTACATGCTGACCACCAGCACAAAGACCTCAAACTGGTTGGAACCAACAGGTTAACAATTGAGATTGCTGAAATATCACCCTGTTACCTCACCATCAACCAATCAGAAAATTGAGCGTGAACTGATCACGAACTCCATGACCCTCTCCCTCACCCTGTCTTTAAAAACCCTTCCCTGAAAGTCATCAGGCAGTTTGGATCTTTCAAGTATGAGCTGCCCATTTTCCTTGCTTGACCCTGCAATAAATGCCGTACTTTCCTTTACCACAACCGGGTATCAGTAGATTGGCTTTGCTGCACATCAGGCAAGTGAGCACAAGTTTGTTTGAGTAACAAGCTCTGTAAGATTGCAGATAACTTGCTCTACTTTTTAATGGCTTTCTGCTTATCTCCTTAGTTCCCTGCCTTGAAACAAATAATATGCAAATACCATAAAGAGAAAACTGTGAATTGTTTAAGATTGACTCACCATGTTCTTGGCCCTTTAAATCCTAGCTGCTTGGCTGCACTGAATTTTGATTTTGGTTTACTCAGACTTATGTCATCCCTCAAAGTTCTGCTGATTTTTCTGCCTCTTAGCCATGGCCCTCTGCCTGGATTTCTCCACCTCTTGTGTAACATAAATTGCAACTGCCACTAAGAGAAAGTGGCTCATAGAATGTACTGGTCTTGGCTTCTCAAGTTCTAGTTGCCTTGGAACCTCACCGATGCCCTCAAATTGTTTTTCTAATTTTACATAGTCTATCTAGTTTTTTTTTTTTTAAGTGGGATCACTTATCTACCACAAGCGACTCCATCTTAGCTACAAGAGAAAGTTTTTCTGCATTATTCTGCTGCTGCTATCATTGGTTTTACTCACTTTTGAGATAAAAATATATACAGTAAAATGCATAAATTATTACACAGCCAAATACATTTTATATAATTATGCATTTGTGTAACTACCACCAAGATCAAAATATTAAACTGTTGAATATTTCTGGCATCACAGATGGTCCCAAGAGACCCCTTTTAGTCTCAAATAATATCCTCCACCCTACAGAGAACCAGTATTCTAACCTTTATATCCAAAAATTAATGTTATCTATTCTTGAATTTCATATAAATGGAATTATAAAATATCTGTCCTTTGTGTCTGGTTTCTTGATGTAATTTTTTTTTATTTGAGATTTATCTATGTAGTTGCATGTGTTGGTAGTTTGCTTTTATTTTTACTGATGTGTAGTTTTAAATTATATGAATATACCACAATTTTTAAAATCCATTCTATCTTTGATGGTATTTCCAACTTGGGATTCTTATAAATAAAGCTACCATACACGGTCTCTTAAAAGTCTATCTGTGATCATCAAGCACTCTTTGCTGCTGAGTATATGCCTACCAATGAGCATTTAAAATTGTGAAGCAAAACATTCATTTTCATTGTAATAAGGGAAAGACAAAAAAGTCTTTAGAAGCATAACTATTTACTGTTTTTTCCAGAAGAGCTAGTCACCTAATAAGGCAAGAAAAACTAAATTAAATATACAGATATTGGAAAAGTGAAGAAAAATGTCATGATCATTATCAGGAATTAGATTCTCTAGCTGAAACAAAATGAAACATATAAATGAACAAACATACCACTAAAATAAACTATTCTGCTTAGAAAATACAATAACTGTCCTAGATTTAAAAAATCACAGTTGACCATAAAAAAGCAGGAAAAGTTGTCAAAGATGGACCAAAAGGAATGATCAGAGCAGAAAAGATGGTCTAAATATGTGACTGTCTTCAAAATTAATCTTTAAAAAATCAATAGGTTTAAATATACTAGAATAACTTGATAATGTAGAATCTGAACATTCAGATAAATAACTTTTATTTATTAAGGTGTTGAATAATTGGCATAAGGTAATTTGAATTCTGCTCTTCTTGATGCCTACAAATATGGATGTTAGTTTTTACGAAAAAAATTTATAGCTGGTACGTGGTATGTACCTTGTCAACAAAACGAAAACAGTTTAGATATTTTCATATTTCTATGAGGAAAGTTAATGGAGCTAACAGGGCGAGTACAGTATTTATTTTCAGTAGAGGTAATATTGTTTAAAATGAAATACCTCTTCCATGCTAACTAAGGAGAGATCTAGCAGACTATAAAACCCTTCAAAGAAGTGGACCTCTGAGAAACCATTCTTTCTATGTATGTACTCTTCTAGCTACAGGACAATCAAGTCCACAGTGAGCATCCAGAGAAGCAACTGCATTTGCCAATGAACACAATCTTTACATTTCAGTATTATTTACCTAGGTATGAGTCTGTGTAAAAACATAATATGTGTTTGCAATACAAAGGAAAAAAAACTTTTCTACGTGTCTAAAGTGCATATAAATGCACATAGCATGCTCAGTTAATCTCACTTCAGTATCTTTGAAGGGAAAGTAAAATTGTGCCCTTAACAATTACAAGAAAAATTTATAATCAAACATATATAGTGTCCAGAATATGATAAGTCCTCAGTACATATTTGGTGATGGATGCTTGTCCTTTAATTCCTTTTTATAATAATCTCATTAAACCCTGATTAAATCAATAATACAGTGCTAGGTACATAGTACACAATTCATAATTGTTTGTTGAACTTGAATTTGAAGCCGTATTTAGGTTAATGGACTGTAACTCTAATTTACTCCCTTGCCTGGCAACAAGAAGGGTTTTTTTTTTTTTTTTTCCATTTCCACGACCCCTAAAGTTTTCTGGATGGTTGGAGATGAGACAGAGAAAACATAAACATTTTCTTTGGGCAAGGCTTTTTCAATTTTCCTGTTTTGGGATAATAAAGCATGAGTTTTAATTAAGTTTGTAGGCTTACCATCTGTGAGCATCTGGAGTTTCATTCTGTTGCAAGTGTACCAATTCCAGCTCTCCTGAAAGTGGAGGACATGTGGACCAGAGAGCAGGGTAATGGCCAGCAGGTAATATTTCCCTTAAGGTCACTTTCTATTCTATCCCTGAGTACATAAAAGTGTTAGTATAACCCTTCAAAGTCATTTATACTCTATTATTACTTGCACAGAAAGCTTATAATAAGTCTACTTATCCTTTTTTTTCCTTTTGATAACATGCTAAATTTGAGATTTTTCTATTCTTAGCTAATCACTTTCAAAATACAGTTTGTTCAGATCATTATTTACTAATTAAGACAAAAACATTCATTTTACTTACAAATAGGAAAAAATTTCAAATGCCATTACCATAAAAAAAAGAATTCTAAGGTTTACTATTTTTTAAAATGAAAATTTAGGAAACAAAGAGGGCTGATTATATCAACATTTTAAAACTGATAGAATAATTTTGACCAAATAACATGATGCCTAACCTTTTTAAGGTAACAAAAAATCACAGTATCAAATAGGAAAATCTTATCAGCTGTTGCTTAATCATCAAAAGTCTGTGGTTTTTGAAAGTATGATATAAAAATTCCATTGTTAATATGCAATTTAATTATCAGTGGTGAAATTTGCCATAGGTGACTGGACATATATTGAATTTAGGCTTTTGTTATAATTATTGTCAAAAGTATTGATTAAATAACTTTTATTTCTGCAATTGGCAACAGTGTGATATTGTGAAAAAACAGTTTCAGTGGATTACACATACTTTCAGTTGAAAGCTTTTTTAGCAGCCTATAAACTGGCAGCATTCTGTCAGTCAAGGGGCAATTTACATTTTCAAAAGATTGTAAATTACTTTCTTGAGATAAAAAACCTTTTATTAAAAAAATAATGTGTGTTTTAGTTTGGTACTCTCCTACTTTAAAACTTGGCTTAAACCAATAGCTATTTTATCATGTCATGATTTTGAGGGACAGGATTTTGCTTAGCAATCAGCTAAGTGATTCTTTTTTGTATATGACATCAACTCTGTCACTCAGTGATAATCAGTGGACAGATAGTCTAGTCTGAAGGATCTAAAACAGCTTTGCTCACATATCTTTGCCTTACTGGTGATGACTGGAAAACAGTCAACCAGACAAGTGACTTGCGTTCTCCAAGTGACTTGGGTTCCCTCACAGCATGGCACCCTCAGGGTAATCAGATAATGGGATGGCCCAGGACTCCAAAAAATTGTTTTCCAACAGGCCTGGGTAAAAGCTGCAAGCTTTTTGTGACTTACCCTTAAATGTCTCAGCATATCACATATTCTGCATTCTGTTGATTAAATAAGTTACTAAGACTAGCCCACATTCAAGAGGAGTGAAAATAAACACCACCCCTCTATGGGGAAGTACAAAAGCATTTGTGTCCATTTTTAATCTAATATAATATATAGAAAAAAAGTGTATCTCACATAAATATAAAAACGGGCACACTTTCACACACTGGATACACCTGAATAACTCAAACCTAGATTAGGAAACAGAACATTAACAAACAGCACTGCAGAGTCCCAGTTTATTCTTCCCCTTTCAAGTTATAAGCCACTCCTCCAGAATAACGACCATCCTAACTTCCAAAAGCATGGTTTAGTTACTGTGCTGTATAGTGGAGTCAGGCATATAACTTCTTCTGTTCAACATTATGTCTATGAGAATCTATCTATACTGTGGGACATAGTTTTAGTGTTTATTTTCATTGCTGTATAGTATTTTATTGTGAGAATATAACACAAAATTTATTTATCAATTCTGCTACTGGGTAGATAGATATATAGGTAGTTCTCAGTTCAGGCTATTCTTTAAAACTTACAGAAATCGCATTTGCAGACTTTTCTTCTGGCTATAGGGTAGGGCTTTTCCACAACATCACATGGAACAATGAAAGGGATTAATCATATAGAAAAAAAGAGGACACGTCATTTTCATAATTTTTTACTTACATATTTTCAATACCTATTTGTAGTAGATGATGTAAAAAATCCACAACAGCTCAGATAAGTGATTTTTTTTTTTTTTTTTTTTTTTTTGCTGTACGCGGGCCTCTCACTGTTGTGGCCTCCCGTTGCGGAGCACAGGCTCCGGACGCACAGGCTCAGCAGCCATGGCTCACGGGCCCAGCCGCTCCGCGGCATGTGGGATCTTCCCGGACCGGGGCACGAACCAGTGTCCCCTGCATCGGCAGGCGGACTCTCAACCACTGCGCCACCAGGGAAGCCCCAGATAAGTGATTTTTAAGGAAGAAGACATTTCCCTTCCCTGCAAAATTTACTTTCAGGTATCACTATTTCTAATAACTAACCAAATGCCCTATATGTTTATTCAGGCAAAGAGCTGAACACAAGGATTTCTCTGCATTGATTTTTAGGCCAAGGGTGCCCCAAATTAGGAACTATTTATTGTGAAATTATCACTTCTGTATTTTTCATAATCTTACAAAAATTTTGTTTGTTAAGTCATAGCTGCTCCCTACAGCTAAGATGGTAAAAAAAAAAAAAGAAAGAAAGAAATTTTCCCTTGAGTGTTAGAATAATGTATTGCCAGTCCAGTCTCTAATAAGTATGACTTCAAAACTTTGGGGGAAAGTGAAACCCTTGAAAAATAAATAAGGAAGGGACACTAATCATCTGTAGAGAAAAATAAACTTCCTCCAACACAAAACAGAGTATAGACAAGTTGTTTCAAACTGAGATCAATGTAGCCTGAAAACAAATGACAGTGGATTTTCTATGACTTTGCATGGAATCACTTACTTGCTGATGGGAATGATTCAACAAAAAAAATAAGGCAAAACATAAACTTGTTTTAAAATTGAAAGTTCAGATTAAGCATGAGAGAGGAATGATTGTTCCTCCAATATCTGTCAATAAGTAAATAGCCCTAAATGGTGTGATGTGTTCCTTAAATGGATTTTATAAAAATATATGGTATACACTTGGATATAGCTTTGACACCTGGTAGTTGTTTTTCTGGATTCTGCACTTTCTCATTTTATTATTTATACATTTTTAATACAAAAGGTTGATAATGACTTTTATCTCTTTCATCAGGTTTTTACTTGTGATCATTTATAGTGCATATAAGGTTAGTCTTTTTATTCACATTACATCCTCACTGACACTTTCTCTGACCAAAAGCCAAGAACACAAAGAATTGGTTTTAAGACTCTTCTAGAAGTTCCCACACCTTTTAAATGAATAATGCCTAGATGGGAAAAAAATTCTGCAGGAGGATTGAACTCATCAAAAACATTTTATTTATTACAGTACATTGACAAATATATGAAAGTTAAATTATTTTCTTTAATTTTTTAAAATTATCTATTTTTGGCTTCGTTGGGTCTTCATAGCTGCACGCGGGCTTTCTCTAGTTGCGTCAAGCGGGGGCTACTCTTCGTTGCGGTGCGTGGGCTTCTCATTGCGGTGGCTTCTCTTGTTGCGGAGCATGGGCTCTAGTTGCGTGGGCTTCAGTAGTTGTGGCTTGCAGGCTCTAGAGCGCAGGCTCAGTAGTTGTGGCACACAGGCTTAGTTGCTCCGTGGTAGGTGGGATCTTCCCGGACCAGGGCTCAAACCCGTGTCCCCTGCCTTGGAAGGCGGATTCTTAACCACTGTGCCACCAGGGAAGTCCCGAAAGTTAAATTATTTTTAAAAAGAGCTCAGTTATTTTGTTTATTGTGTATTTTTATTAGTTGTTTCCTAAAATGTCCAGTCTTGATTTTAATACTTTTGAAAGCTATCTTTATCACAATAATTGTGATTCACTTTATCACTTTCATAGATTGAATATCTGGGGTTTGAAGAGTTCATTATTCTTGGTTGGAAATTGGGCCAACAGTCCTTGTGAGTGTGATCACCTATGTAAAAACAAGTGTCAGTGCTTGTCAAATTCACCCAGTTCTCTTCTGCAATCAGGAGACCTTTGTGCATAGCTTATGTTGAATTCTTTAGTACATCTATATTTTAGTTAAATCTAAAGAGTAAATTACAAAGATCATAAATGATGTAGAAAAAGACAAACCATGGGAGAGAGGTTTCATGGAGTAAAGTGACTGGATTTTAGCCAAGCCAATCCCTCATGGTCTTCAGTGTACATGACAGTGACTTAAGTCAAGTATGAAAATTGTTAACTATGGTTCATTACCCTCATCTGGACATGCCATCCTTTAGGACAAGTTTCTATAGCAAGGCTAGAATTTCTAAAATGCCAGAGACAAAGCTGTTGCCATAAACCTCATTAAAATAGAACACCTCATTATTAAAGATATTTTTATTTATAAATGCCATGCATAAACTGTAAAACAAGCAATGGTGGTTAAACTCCTGGTAGAGCTGTAGGGCTGTGATGCTTAGATAAAGGTGTGAAGTTTGACCCTCCGTATGATGGTATTTAATAGATTATGCTGCATTTCGGACAGCAGGGTCACAGGAAGTATTATGAGAAATGTGTGTGTGTGCACGCCTGTTTATGATACCTTCAGACATATTTCAGGGGCTCAGACAAGTCAGAGAATTTTGCTAAGTGCTTACCCTGTATATCTCGCCTTTATTAAAAACAAGAAATGTTGGGCGGACCAAGATTTTCTTTTCTCCTAACACAATAAATTGGATCCCCTTCCCACATCCTCATAATTTTCTGTTCAGTTGATTAGTCTATTCCTGTGGCTTTGCAAAGTTGGAATGCTAAAGCAAAGAAGCAGCTTGCAATGACGAATTATGTTTACAAGATAAATTGCAAGACAATATAAATCAGTTCATGAAAAGTTACAGCTGTTTTACTTCATGTAATTTATTAAACAAATGAGCCTATATTGTACTCTTTTTATCCACATAATAAACTTGTATATCATTGGAGATGCCTATATGTATGGTAAAAAGGGCAAAGTTTCTGGAAAGAGGCAGATTGGATCCAAAATTCATCTCTGACATTTAATAGCTACCTGCTCTTGAGCAGTCTTCTTAACCTCCTTGAGTCTCAGGTTTCTTCACTGTAAAACAATGATACTAAATACTTGCAGATAGTGCTCAGAAAGTTACCAAAAGAAATGATGAGTAGAAAAATCTCCCAGAAGAAGGGATTACTAGCACCACTCTATAGGTGACACTTCATGCCAGGTAAAACTTTGTCCCAAATGACTCCTTCATTGATTAGCCTAGAAAATACCATATTCCTTTTTAAAAACTCCCCTTCAGCATCACTGCCTCTAGCAAGTTTCTTGACCTCAATCCGTTCCTATTGAATCGACAACTCATTTTCATTCTCCGTTTGTATCTATGAGAGCACCTTGAACTATTACTCCATGTTTGTCTCTTTACTCTTATAGCCCGTATTCCCTCCAACTTTTTTTTTTCTATGAGATGGAGATGTCCCTGTTCTCACAGGGCTTTCAAATATTAATAAATCTTTGAAAGAATGAAGGATGGAACAAATGCCTGAGGTTATAGTTCAAGCTGCAAAATAGATGCAAACAAGAATATATGACTAAGGGAAGCACAGAACAGAGCAAGCTTACCAGTTGTTCTACAGGGCTTCAGTCAAATGTGGTGAAACTTACATGAGTTCAGAAAACAGTGTTTGGTAATATCCCAAAATGCATTTTCATTTTGTTGGCAAAGTTTGAGTGTGTATGTGTACATACACGTGTCTATAAAGTTCAATAAAATTAACCTAATTCAATAACTTTTTCATTTGTAGGAAATAAATAGGGGATAAAACATTAATAAGAATTTCCAGTAGGATTATTTTAATAGCTTCTCTCAATTATTTAACTTAGATTTGTGGTCAATAAAATGCTTAGGGCAGTTTAGATTTTCCTAACATACATCCTTGGAGGAAATCATGGTACTACACTGTCATATAAAAAAAGGGATTTGGACAGTGACTGCTAAATCTTAACAAGAGCTTTTTCCTGAAGATACAAGTGGGTGACAAAGATGAACTTCTGTGCAGTTGGATGTGGTTGGCGATAGAGCTGAGTTCTAGCTAATGGAATATAGGATGAAGTGATGGGCCACACTTCCAGGGCAGGCCATGGACAACTTCCTGTGCAATCCTTGATTCCTCCTATCCTGTCCCCTGCCACCAGCTATAAAAGATCCTGGGGAATGGTGGGAATATAAGTTGGAAAGTGCCAAGGACCCTGTGACATCACTTTCAGGTAAATTGCTCAGGAGATCTTTCAGACCAGAAGTCCACTTTGTACTATTGCATGATTGAGAAATGAAATTTCATTTTGTTCAGCTATTTATACCCTAATACAATGACATTCTGTTTAATATTTTTAGACTGATTAATAAAAATGTACACAATAAATTCTTAAGTTGTTTTTTAAATTAAGAATAAGCTTCAAACATACACTAAAGACAAGATGTGTAATGAATCCACACACCATCACTTTGTTTCAACAATTATTGTCATATTTGCTTTAAAATTTTTCCCTCTCTATATATATTTTTATATAATTTTTTTAAATTTAAATGTAAGATACAGAAATCATGAGGCTTTGTCCCAAAATATTTCAGAATGTATCTCTTAAGACAGGGAAATAATGGCAATGATTTTTATCTAGTTATCTAATAATATCTAGTCCACACACAAATGTTTCAAAAATTGCATTTTATAGCTGCTTTTGATATATTAGTGTTCCAGTCAGGATTTAGTAACTGCTAATATCTCTTTAATCTTTTAAACCAGAAATGCACCACCTCCCCTGTGTCTTTTTTTTTCACCTCTGTGTGTACTTCCAGTTGCCACTGTAACAAATTACCACAATCTTAGTGGCTTAAAAATGTATTCTCTTACAGTTCTAGAGATCATAAGTGCAAAATGAGTCTTAAAGACTAAAGTGAAGGTATCTTCAGGACTGGTTCCTTAGAGAGTCCATGAGATAGTCCATTCATTACATCTTACACTTCTAGAGGGTATCGGCATTCCTTAGCTCCTGGCCACATCCCTCTAAATTCTACTCCTCTTGACACATCACCTTTTCTCTACTGTAGTAAAATCTCCCTCTGCATTCCTCTTACAAGGCACTTGTGACACATTTACAGCCCACTCAGATAAACCAGGATTATCTTCCCATTTCAAGATCCTTAATTGCATATGCAAAGTACCTTCTGCCATATAAAGTAACACATGTCCGGAGGACTCAGATTTCTTAATCTTAATTTCTGGAGATCTTAGTGTGCCATTTTCAGCCTACTACAGTGTGTGGTGATACTGATTCTTTGAAAAGATCAGGCCAATTGTCTTATAGAATGCCCCACACTCTGGATTTGCCTAATTATTACTTCCGTGTCATTTAACTTGTTCTTCTATGTCCCATATCTCTTATACAATAAAGATTAGGTTTTAAGGCTTGATGAGATTTGGGCTAAACACTTTTGGCAAAAATAATTTACAGGAGATACTGTGAACTTCGAGTTGTATCACACCGGAGGACATGTACTGTCAGGTTGTTCTGTTATCAGTAATACTAACTTTGATGATGTTAAGGTGGCCACCACCAGATATCTCTAGTATATTTTTCCTTTTGCGACTGTCAAGATATCTATGGGATAATATTTTGACACTGCGTGACCATCCTGTTTTCTAATATTTTACCTAATAATTTTAGCAACCATTGATGATCCTGCTGTCTCATTTTATTTTGACTTCCACCTTTCTTCAAACCTCTTAAAACTTTGCTAATCCCCTCTTTCTTCCTTTACAGATACAGTTCAATGAGGGTAATTTAATCTTTCTTTGATACCAAAGGATCTCATAAACTCTGGGGTCGGTCATCTTTTGAACATTAATCTTCTTTGAACACTAATACAGTGACAAAGAAGAAAATTTAGATGATTTAAGAGATCCTGTTACAAGGATCCTGTTTCAAGGAGCTTTGAAACAATGACGCTTTCCTATATCTTACAATGATTTCAAAACACAGTCTGTTGGGTTAGACCTATGAATAGTAATGACATCATAGGCATATCAAAAGAGAAATCAAACTATTGTCTTCTGTTCTTTGCATTATAGTAAGAGGTTATCATATTTTGAAAATTGGTGTATTTTGATATCATGTTTTCTGTTAGTTGGAATGAAATTGCCTTGATGTGGAAGGTTCTCTCAATGGAGTTTATCATACTTGTTCTTCTAAAAGGGATTGCTTACATCCAGATGGAGCTCGCTGTGAGGATGTGGTCATGATCACCTTACCATTTGATTCTCATTATCAAAAGATTATAATCATTCTGCCGACAGGGAACTGCTCGAAATTTCCCAAGAAAAATTTTTGATTGAGATCTGGTGTCATTTTCTATAGTGTCTGTCCCTATAACCTCTCCCACAGCCAATGATTAAACAACTCTGTTGCCAAAAGTAAGTCAATGCCTAGGGCAATCACATATAAGATGCTAGCCAGCTGTTTCCTTTCTCCTCTAAGTACTGACTGTGAAGATAGAGGGGGAATTGTTAGGATCAGGACATTAGGTTAGATTGGATTAACTTACTGACTGAGATGTATAACCATAGCAAGCTCTAAAATTTTATTTTCTGGATATAGTCACGAGAAAGTGATAGCCAGATCTTCAAGCACACCAAACTAAGATGGAGGAAAAGATGGATTCTTTTGAGTTCAAATATTTTAGTGTTTTTTTTCCTATAAGAAAATTATTCTACACCCAAGAGCAAATTAGTGTTTCATTTTGTTTGGGTTTGGGTTTGGTTTTTCATCTTCTTTCACTCCAAAAGGACTAGCTTATTAACTGTATAGGATTGACAGGACAAAATGCCATTTTGAAATCCCTTAAAGGAGCTGAAGGGGAGATTTTCAGAAACAGAGTGACAATATTACAGGATATTTGTGTTTATGGACTTGAAAAATGGAAGCTGTTCTACCTCAGAAAGGAGAGGATTATTGTGGAGACAGGAAAGGTAGTGTTACTCAGTCCTCAGTGTACCAGGTGTTGCAGTAAATACTGACCTAATGCTCCTGGCACCAGCTTGAGCCCTCGCAACGCTCTTCCAATATATGGGAAAACATCATCATCTGAAGCTCTTCCTCTCCAGACTCAGTCTGGCAAGGGCTTGAGGATCTGTTCACTCAGCATTGATGCCAGGGAAGGATTTCTCCTCAAGGGCGTACTAAGAAATGGGTCCTGCAGCATGTGGTGGGAGCAGGACCCGCAGACCCAGCCTCCGTCACTGGGCTCTGAGCCCAAGCTCAGAGGGGCAGGGGCAGGAATGCGGCAGCATTTCACTGTCCTCTAACCAAGCAGTCCTCACACATTGTGTCCAAACACATTGCTGGACCACATCCCCCAGAGCCATGAGAATTTGCATTTCTAACAAATTCCCAGGAGCTGGCCCTGCTGCCAGCACAGGACCACACTTCCCCATCTACTGCAGCTTCTTGTGCTGTCAGGCTCTTTCACAGAATTTGCTCATTTGTTTATCCTGACAGACAGAAACATTTATACCCTTCTTCAAAGCATTGCTCAATAACCCAGCTGTACTGACTCTCCCCAGCCAGGGGCTCAATGCCTCCCTCCCTGTGACCATATGTAATATCATGTCAGAACTTGGAGAACTCTGGGAAGTGTGACTGCAGACTTTTCTACTTGGTGTAGCACTAGGTTGGGACATAGTATTTTCCTGAATAATTAATCATTATGCAGGATGGCACTTCCCTGGCACCAGTGGTCACTGCATGGACCAGGGAACGTGCTTCATTGCCTCAGGCTTGTCTCGCAAGGACTAGCATCTACAAGATGTATATTCAGTTTCTACTTAGTGGCTAGTCATCCTTCTTTGTAGTTCAGGATGCCACAATAGGTTCAAGCCAGACCTACCTCCTCCATTGAGGAGGTCAATGCATCAGCAAGACCTTGATCTTGCTAAATAGACAGGGTTAGAGCCCTGGAAGAGGGATAACCTGCACATCTGTATGTCCTGCCAGTCCCCAATCTGGCTTAGGTGTTTCTGTGGCACCTAATTAGCTGCACACAAAACTGTGTGCAGTGATACCTGATTTCATAAGAATACACCATCCCTTCCTACATCACTTTTTAAATGTTTTCATTAAAACAACACAACCTTGTAGTTCACAATGTTAAGAGGTAGGAAAGGGTACAAGAAGGAGGAAATGGACTTTTGTTACAGTTTATGCAATTATTTGGGGAGGCAGATATTACATATTAATAACATAATTACTAATGACACTTTATAAATGATACAGAGAATTATAGCAGACAAAAGGAGCATGCTGCATAGGACCTGCTCCAGTCTGATCTCTGAGGAGATGATGTTTGAGCAGTACACATTGCATTTATTCAACACCCATTTAACAGGTCCACTAAGCTCCACTCTGTGAAAGACACATTAAACCATCTCCAGTCCTTCAGAGCAGTGCTGTCTGAAAGAACTTTCTGTAACGGTAGAAACTGCCTATAATTTCTGCCTGGTCAACCATGCAGCTTCTAACCACCTGTGGCTATTGAGCACTGGAAATGTGATTAGTGTGACTAAGGCACTCTTTTTATTTGTATATAAAAAATTTTAAATGTCACCTGTGGCTGGGAACTACCATATTGGACAGCCCCTACAGACTCTGTGGTGACCCAAGAAAAATACATACTTTTGTAGGAAAAAGATGTCAAGACATAGGGTTTATTGAGAATCTGCAAAGTTTGGACAACAGATGGAAATCTGATAAGGCAGAAAGCCAAACATTTAGTTCATACCCAACACATTTCCAGCTTTGCTTATTATAGCCTTCTGTTTCCTAGCTGTGTTGTTCACTTTTTATTTGAATCTATCCAACACATTTGTGCCAAGATCACTGCTCTTTCTTGCCAATGTGTCTGCCTCTCTGATTTCTTGCCCCAGGACCTTATTTATAATTTTTTTTCCTAAATGTTAAATAGTCCTCTTTTTTTTTTTTTTCCTGGCCTTTGAAACTATTCCTAGTGTTGAATTGGGCCTTTTTGGACTTTGAGGTACACACTTAAATTCATATACATTCTTGATTTTCTTCTCAGGTTCATGTACTAAAAAATATACGGATGTCAAACTTTTGATTCAATACTGACCCTACTAACAGTATTTTGTACCAAAATAAATGTTTGATTTTTAAAGCATTCCCATATTTAATATGTAAACAACCCAATGAAGTCTATGAGTTAGCCAACACACAGCTTATTTTTGTTTGTTGTGTGTGTTCTTCATGAAGATGTAAGTTTATTAGGAGCAGAATCTTTGTCTATTTACTAATATCTTCCCACTGTCTAGCATAGTCTCTGGCCTAAAGTAGAAGCTCAATAAATATTTGTTGGGTAAATAAACCACCAAAGGTCTGGCCTGTTACTTTTTAGCACAGGCTACAATCAGTCATATTTTCTAAGTCTTTGTGAAAGAAGTCTGTATTAACTTTCTGCTGTTTATCACCAATTTTATGTAAATTTCAGCATAAGGATCGCAGCATAAAACTCCTTTATCAATAGAAAAACAACAGTGGTGAATCAGGCACACAGTCAGTTACTCATTCACATTGCGTGATGCACTTGAGCATTTCTTATTGCTAGTCACATTGGAGCAATAATAGGGGAAAACATAGAACGCAAGATTAGGATACAATCTGATACAAGTACTATGTATATTATGCCTTGGGAAATTGAGTTTGAATCAAAATGCAATTAAAGGGTTTTTTGTTTTTGTTTTTGTCATCGTCAGAAATTTTGGAAGGGGATTCTGTCAGAATAATTTTAGTTGCCTATACTCCAAACTAAGGATATTGGTACAATGACAAGAAAAATAACAAAAATCAGAGAGAACTTTCTATTTGTATTTTGCAAGCTTGAGTCATGAGTAGTTTTAGCGATATTAATGTTGGGACAAGCCTGGGTCTACAGGTATGTCTTTCTCTGTAAATTAAATCCAGAAAATCAAACCAGGTCCCTTTTTCTCCATATTAAAAATTGGTATAGCTTTGCGAACATGATTAATTCAAGCATTTGAGAGGTAGATCATCCAAAAATAATCATGTGCCTCAGAAAACCAAAGCAAAACAGAGGGAAGGGTGGGAACTCTCCCTGAACTGTGCCCCTGCTATCCATCATTACCACGGGCAGAGAGGAGATGGCCCTTTAATAGAAACTGGCTAATTTCTTTAGAAATATCTCATTAGGCCTGCCCTTCCTGAGCTGCTTCTCCATTTAAACGTGATAAATGAATTCTGCCATTGCCAATTCCAGCCTGTCCTTCTTTCCCTTAATGAAATGAAGATGCGTCATGCTGCAAGCACTCAGGACAGAGATAATTATTCATGGGATGCAAAAAGTGCTTCAGTCACCCAGCCCATCGCTGCCACACAGATACTGACTGGAGATGGGACCTTCAGAGCCTGAAAGGTGTTTGAATAGAGATTTGTTTTCATTTTACTCAGGGGGAAAAAATTCTTTGAGTTTGCACACACTTTTATGACTTTTTCTCCATATATATATTTTTTTTATCTCAGGTAACTATGTGTTTGTGAGTGAGTATATATATGTTTGGCACTTGTACTTATTGACTTTAAATATAAATCAGTTTGATTAAACTTAACATTGTTTTAAAGTTGAGATCGATTTTTTTTTAATTGTATTTAGGAGGCACTATATTTTAAATGATGGCTTTCCCTCTCAAACATTAGTTTGGAAACCTATGTAGGCAAATTTTGTGGCTCCAAAGAATGTAATTTATTTCTAAATACCTGGCTTGCCTTAGCTACCTTTTACTGGTATTTTTCCTTTGATTCAAAATTACATTTTTTATTACTTGATGAGACTCAAATACTGGGCAAAGTTAAGAGGGTTGTTCTCACTGTTTCAGAGACTAGTGTTTCACGATATTCCTCTTTTTTCTTCAAATCAATGCACAACTGAACTATTATAAAAGAACCTGAGGCTCACACGCCCTCAAATGTAAATGGATAGCATCTCAAAATGCTAGCTCTGGAAAAGGAATTTGCTATTTGTCAGAGAGTCAGCCTTTAAATTTTTCTAAGGTAAAATTACATTATATATATGTAAAATATATATTTAAAATTTATATATAGTTACTATATATATATAAATAAATATAATAATATATATATAAATAAATATATAAATAAAATATCAGACACACATTTATTTTGGTTTCTTTGTAGGGCTTCCCAGGCTGCCATCTTCTCTACATAAACCATACCCTCTCACAATTCTCATGTGCATTTAGCCCATACTTGTAGCACTAAAATTTATAGATGCCAGAATAGCACTTTTCAGGGAACTCATCACCAAGTAAAAGCATCCATTTACAAAGCAATATTTTTGTTGCCTTTTATGTGCCAGTTATACACTAATGAGTTAACCGTCTCTGTAGACATTTTGTTTTTATTCCTGAGAAAGGTAAAATCATTTTTTGGTAAAGAAACTAAGCCCGTTCTTAGGCTATTAAATTAAAACTATATTTGTCTGCAAAACTTCAGATTCATTGTTTTGTTTTGTTTTGTTTTGTTTTTTTGCAGTATGCGGGCCTCTCACTGTTGTGGCCTCTCCCGTTGCGGAGCACAGGCTCCGGACGTGCAGGCCCAGCGGCCATGGCTCATGGGCCCAGCCGCTCCGCGGCATGTGGGATCTTCCCAGACCAGGGCACGAACCCATGTACCCTGCATCGGCAGGCGGGCTCTCAACCACTGCGCCACCAGGGAAGCCCCATTGTCATTTTTAATCTTGTCTTAAAAAGTGTCATTTTCAATGTCCCTCTAAATCTTGGAGGCAGGCAGGAATTGTTATTTCTGAAATAAAACTGAGAAGCCAAGAGGTCAATTTTCCACTCTTCTGAGGAGTGGCAGAGTGAGATGAGACCACAACCATTCAGTTTATTCAGGATTAGCAAGAAGCTTATTGTCAGAATTCAGATTTTGACTTCTGTACTTTATTGACAAATCTAAAATCAGTAAATAGTGCTATAAACAAACTAAGTTTGGAAGGGAGATTAAGGGGTCGGATTAAAACTGACAGTACAGTAAACAGACCTTTTCCCAGATCATTTCTGGTGCTCTATCTAGAAAATTAAACAGATACTCAAAAATCTTTCCATACAGGTAATCCAAAGACCACATAATGATCTTGAGCCATCATTTTTCTTGTCACTTGACACTTTAACAACAGTAATCATTATAATATTAAGGCAAACTAAATGTATTGATGTACATTTTGTATTGATGTACAATGTAGGCAAACTAAAATTATTGAGTAATTACTATTGACATGTCACTGTGCTAACAATTTTACATGCATTATTTTGTTTCACTCTCAAAGACGTACTAAGGATGAAGTTACTTACTATGAAGTAACTTGCCCAAAGTCACAGCTCAACTCTGGGAGAACCAGGTCTCTCTCTTCCCTGAAATTAGTGTCAAGTTGTTCAGAACCCACGTGCATGTGGAGTTTTTCTTCTGACTGATCATGCATTCTTTATATTTCATGTCAAGCCTGAGAATCCAGTGTTCCTCCAGCTGTTACCCTCTAATAAACTAAGGAGATTCACTCTAAATATTTCCCAGCAAGAGAATGCCATTTAAGCCGAAATGTATCTGAGAATCTGAAAGACTCTTCTGGTAGCATTTGCTCTTTAAAACCTCAAGTGCCAGTGAGTGTGTCTGTCATCTTCCAAAGCTGGCTTAGCTGGGAAAGGATGATAGCTCAGGCTGCAGGACAAACAGATCTGTTCAGTTTAGTGCAGGAGGGCAGCATCTGCTGGCAGATCAGCATGTCTGCAAAAAGGAAAATGACTTTTTCTTAAGATCAGCAGTCCAGACAAAAGATAAATGACAAGGTCCAAGAACAGAGGGCAGGTACCAAGATTAGAATGTGTAGAGCCAACTGGCAAACTCCTATATATTGTGTGAAAATTGCTTTGCGTGGAAATAGGCATAATCCATGCTCTCTTTGAAAACGAGCACTGATGATTATGAGTTGAATGTTTGGGATTTAGTAGCACCAGAGGACCAGTGAATTAGGTCTGTATGACTGCATGTCCCTGTGATGACCATATCATCTTTCACATAATATAGAAAAGACATTTTGCCTTTGCCTAAGAGTCTGGGGGCCCAGAGATTTAGGGTATCTTTCAATGAATCCCAGCCAGTTAGGGCCCAATTCAGGTCTGGAACCTCCTCCTCTTTCCCTCTTCAACCAGATGCCTTTGGGGCAGCCCTAGGCCATTCTGACCTCTGACCTAACAAAGGTGCTTATTCCTTTGTATTTATCCCTAGCTGACTCATTCAATTCTTACATTAAATTCAGGGATTTCAGTATTCTCCTAGAAACTCTTTTCCTTAGTGGTAGGATTCCCTGAAGAAGAGTGTCTGCTGGTCATAGGGTTGCTGCCTGCCTCTTTCCTCCATTTGCTCCTTCCTGGGGGAATGCACAGTGGTTTAGAGTGCCTGGGCCCCACTCCAGCGTCTACCATTTTCTCTTCCATGTTACTACGCTCGTTACCCACTTCCATAGCAGCCCGCTGTGTTTCTTCCGTAGGCTTTATCACAGTTTGTTCACTTGTTTATAGTCTCTCTTCTCTAGAGGAATGTCACAGCTCTGACATTTCCTGGTTTCTTCACCAGTGTTTCAACATGGAGCATATTGTCCGGTGCATAGTAGGCTCCATAAATATCTGTAGAAAAAGTCTTTTAATTATTTAGTAATTGACAATGAATCAGACTGTACCACTCAGACCTGTGCATTCCTTATTACAAAATAGAGATACTATATGATAGGGTTTTGTGATAGATAAATATATGTTAGGAATTTTGCTTATTGCATAGCATAAACTAAACACTTGGTAAACAGCAGTTATAAGAGCATTGTTTTTTGAAATAATCCTTAAACTTCTCTTATACCTATCCTTACCAAACCAGAATCTGGTTTCTGCAAGAAACACCCCTCAACATGACCAGGGTAGGAGAGAAACCAGCATTGGATAACAACCAGTATTTACAAACATTATCCATTTTTCACATTGTACAGTAAGGTAACTGATTTTATCCAACTTCTAAGATTTCAGATGAGAAAAACTGAAGTTCACAGAAGTTAACTGACTTGTGACAGATCACACAAAAAATAGCAAACCTGGGTTTTAACTCCAGTTTGGACTGAGAGACTCTGAAGTGCCCATTGTTTCTGTTGTGCTTGATTGCCCACTGGATCAGAAAAGCAGACTTCTTTATTTATAAGCTATCAGAGATATTTTGGGGCGATACTCTGTCAGCTTGCAAGAGTGTCTCCGCCTACATTCAGGGCTAATTTATGCACTGGCATTTGTAGCCATATTGTTCTTGAGATGGAATATAAATTGGCTCAGTACATCAGCCAGAAGCAGGTCTTCCTTTAACAGCTGATTCTCATGACTTGTCACTCTTTCGAACTCCTTTGGGTGTTGTGAAGGGGAGGTGGATGAGCATTTTATTTAAAAACATGAAGAAGGTTGCTATTTCTACAACATTACAAGATTATAGTTTACTGGCAAGTAATACTGCCTTTCCCTAATATTACACCAAGTAGAATGGACTACATTTACACATTCAGGAAATTGAAGTACCTAAGACACACTTAGAAGGAGTAATTTGGCATGTGAGTAGGAACAGTAGTGAATCATTTTGAAGACACATCACAGCTATTAGCCTCATGAGAAATGGCCATCACCACAATCACAAACACATTTATGCCATTAGTATGAAGGGGGGGAATGGGACATTTTTCCTCACTAATGCTTTTAACTCTGACTCATAATGCCCATCCTTTTACTTCTCCCAGGTCACCCTCCAAAGAATGGCTAACTACACTCTATTCTCACTTCTAGCAAGTTAGAATTTATTCCTTTGATGTCTTTCTTTAAGGAAATGAAATAAATAGCACTCAATTGTATTGATATTTATTATTAGTAAAAAAAATAGAGAAATCCTCTAAAAACAAAATTTAAATAATAAAACAAAACAATTTTAGGAATTGAGTGGGAAGAGAAAAATGGGAACCATGAATTAAACTGTTTGTTCTCTCAGATATCATGTACCTTAAGAAAACAAAAGCTACGGGCTTCCCTGGTGGCGCACTGGTTGAGAGTCCGCCTGCCGATACAGGGGACACGGGTTCGTGCCCCGGTCCGGGAAGATCCCACATGCCGCAAAGCAGCTGGGCCCGTGAGCCATGGCCGCTGAGCCTGCGCGTCTGGAGCCTGTGCTCCGCAACGGGAGAGGCCACAACAGTGAGAGGCCTGCGTACCGCAAAAAAAAAAAAAAAAAAAAAAAAAAGCTATACAACAGCTTAAGATTAGTAATAAATCCAGAAATGGAAATTTTGTTGCTTGTTGTTATAACAGAACAATCTTTTATGACTTTCAATTCTAAGAACTAAGGAAGATAGCAGACATAGCTAATAGGTTCCAATGTAAGAATCTATAGAAATGACATGTAAATAACCTGTTACTGATTATTTAATAAAGGGCTGACTTTCTACCTTAGTGATTTAAGGCCACATAGACTACCAGCCTGAACACTTCCATTCTAATCCCATCTCAGTCTCTAAACTTTGTGACTTTGGACAAATCATGTAATGTCTCTGGGCCACAGCTCTCTCATCTGCATAATGAGGGGACAAAATAAAATAAAGTCCCCTTCTTACCATCAGATGATATCATTCGGTAATTTTTAATATGAGTTTACTTTTTAGTCATTGAAAATATGGAAAAATGATTTCAGTAAATGCATTGAACACATACTTTGGCCAAACACTGTGAAAAATGCAGTGACGAAATAGTGAATATTTCTATTTCATTAGCATAGACCCATCCCATCTCCAAGCTAAGACCTTTTCACTATGGTATCTAAAGCCCAAAATATGGAAATATTGATATATAGTAAAAGTTTCTTTCTTTCTTCATAATATTAGTACTACCTAGTAAAGTTACAGTGAAACCTACAACTGATCACATGGTTACTTTATTTTTTACTCTAAATTATATCACATATGTAGTTTTCCTCATTCTACTTTATCTATTCATTGACTTGATGTTGGGGTGGGGTATTATATAGACGTACATGAGGTTTTAGAAGACTTCTTTAAATGAGGGATAAAGACTAGTTCCTGGCATTCAGGATAACAAGAAGGTTTCAAGGTTACTTGCTCCTGCTAAAGGGGCTGGGAATCTGACATTATTCACCTAAACTGAATTCCATTTAAAAGTTCAAATCCTTGGGCTTCCCTGGTGGCGCAGTGGTCGAGAGTCCGCCTGCCAATGCAGGGGACGCGGGTTTGTGCCCCGGTCCGGGAAGATCCCACATGCCGCGGAGCGGCTAGGCCCATGAGCCATGGCCGCTGAGCCTGCGTGTCCGGAGCCTGTGCTCCGCAACGGGAGAGGCCACAACAGTGAGAGGCCCGCGTACCGGAAAAAAAAAAAAAAAAAAGTTCAAATCCTTTTAAAAGGGTGAAAATGTAGTAACTGCCAATCTTCTGCATTTACATTTATCAAATCAAATTATCTCATTCGAGATAACATCATAATAGAATATTGTCAGAGGATTCATGTCTCCTGCCTGGAAAATAAATGGTTCCCCTGGTAGGTAACAATGGGAAATAGCCCCTGATAAGGCTCCAGTCTATTGTCATTATGTCTAGGGGTGAAACTACTGGGAATTGAAGGCCCTTCCTCATGCTGACATTTTCTCCAAATGGTCACAGGGAGTTTAGGTGTGTAACCTACAGTGTGCAGTGCTGAATCCTAAATCACAAGTAACTGACTCGCACAAAATGTTACATATGTGGGATGGAGTGAACATTGCCATAAAGATCCCATCCAAGCCACAGGCACGGGCAGCCAAGGCAGCCAACTGATGATAAAGGGAGCAACGGATGCTGTGTTGTCATCCAAGCCCCTGAATTCAACTCCTGTGGATGCTGTTGTCTCTCCTCTGCAAAAAATCTAATTTAACCCTATTATACAACACATGCAGTTTAACTGAGACCTTTTATTGAGTATTTCCTTTCCACACATTCCAAGGCTGAGACAGAGCCACATAAGATACATTCTTCCCAGGTTTGAAAAATATAGTTTATGTCTCAGCTCTGTGCTTTTTAGCTGAGTGACATTGGCAGATCTCCTTCACCACCTTGAGATTCAGATTCCTTATCTGTAAATAGCAGAGGTAATTGGATCATTGTTGCCTTATCTACCTCACCTATCACTTCTTGGAAAAAAGTAAGATTATGTATGTGAATATTCTTTGTAAGCTCTAAAGAAATATTTTAATGTTAATTGGAAAAACGAGACTATCTCATTAAAAAGAATAGCAAAATTTTAGCTTTTTTCTTTTTAAGTGTCTAGTAGAATACCTGGTATCGAATCAGTGTTGTTTATATTAATTTTTAGATATCCAGGGAATAGAATCAGGGTGGGATGGGATGGGGACGGGGCTTGGGAATAGTTGAGTATCTGGGTGATGCTAAATAGCCAGGTTAAAAAAATACTCAGATATTGAATGTTCTCTATGTATCTGGATAGTTGAGCTTTAGCTGGACAGGCTTAAATGGAAAACTTTAGTTGAAGAGCTCAGAAGTAGCAAGGAAAGTACGGAGATTCTGGAGAGTCTGGAGTAGTTGAAGGTAGTTAGAAGGTGAATGGAGATTTGGGAAGAGAGTCGGGCTTTCCCTATTCCTTTCAGCCTCTAGAACAAAAATTGAAGAAAAAAAAAAAGTTTAGCTCAAGTTTGGGGAGACTCAGGGACTCTACATACTATGCCAGGTTAATGGTAGACCAGAGCTAAGCAGCACTGATGGAAACTCTAATTCTCATCCCTGTCAACAAAATGTGTCCTACACCTGGAACAATACTGGGGCAACAATAAGAGGATCCTAGAGAGCTCAAAGCATGGATATGGGTATTACTTTACAAGAGGCCAGGACAAACCCTATAAAACCGCTATTATGTATCTATCTCAGCCCACCACCTGAAATTCAAGTTGGGCAGCCGGAGTGACCAGAGTTGGGAAGACTCATGTGTTGTAGCCCTGAGGCACCAGGGGTTCTATAAGATGATTATAGCACAAGATTCATTGTCCAAGGAAAGTTCTTAAAAAGTGTATGACAGTCAAGGTAAGGATGAGGACATTTTGGAATGTCTGATTTTCTTATAATCAAGGTGATTACAACGTAGACAAATGACTACTGTATTTTTAACTTAAAGTGACTTGAGTCAGGGGAGTACTACTGGAAGTGATGAAAAGCAATCAGTCTGGTTATACGTGGAAAATCAAACAGACCAGATTTACTGAATGAAGTTACAATGAAATGAAAAGAGGAATATTGTAAGAACAATACTTTTAGGAGGAAATATTAGGATTCCTATTAGAAATCAAAATTAATATGTCAAGTATGAGGTCTAATACACAAGTCTGAAATTCATGGGAGAGGTTAGGGCTACATATATAACTTGGGGGTCATCAGCATATTTAAAGCCATGAGCCTGCATCAGACCACTAAGAAAATGAGTATAGATTAAAAAGTGAGAAGAGGGCTTCCCTGGTGGCGCTGTGGTTGGGAGTCCGCCTGCCGATGCAGGGGACGTGGGTTCGTGCCCCGGTCTGGGAAGATCCCACATGCCGCGGAGCGGCTGGGCCCGTGAGCCATGGCCGCTGGGCCTGTGCGTCCGGAGCCTGTGCTCTGCAACGGGAGAGGCCACAACAGTGAGAGGCCCGCGTAACGCAAAAAAAAAAAAAAAAAAAAAAAAGTGAGAAGATCCCAGGAATCACGCCTAGGCCCCTCCAACATTTAGAAGTGAAGAAATTATAATAGGTAAAAATATATTTATATAGGTAAAAAATAAAATGTAAGAACAACAACAGAGAAAGGGACAAAACTGGGGTTAAATGGAATTATACTGTTGTAAGGCTCTTTTCTCATTTGTAAAGTCTTATTGTATTAAACCATGATGAGTTAAAGATGTATAATCTGTTCCCTAGAGCAATCACAAAAATGAAAATTAAAACAAAGACAAAGCTAAAGAACAGCAAAGGAACAAAATGGAATACTAAAAAAATACTAAATTCACACAAGTATATATAGAAAAGGAGAAACAAAGGAACAAACAGATGGCACACACAAACAAATAGCAAGTAGTAGGCTTAAAAAGCTAACCAAATTAGTAATTACATTAAATATAAATAGAGTACTCCAATTAAAATTCAGATTATCAAACTAGATAAAAATTAAAAAAGATAAAAATAAAATGTTTATAAGAGGGAAAATTTAAATGTAAGAACACAGATTAAAAAGAAAGTTGGTGTGGCTATATTAATATCAGATAGAGCAGTCTTTGAGATAAGAAATGATAACCCTAAATGGTACATCAACTTTGCAAACCTGTTTGTCAACTTCATATAAAGTTAAATATATAGCTACCCAACAATCCAGCAAAACCATTCCTACATACTTAACCAATGGAAATATAAACAGATGTCCATACAAAGACTTCCCCAAGAATGCTCAGAGTTGCTCCATTCATAAGAGCCAAATGTAGGAAACCTCTTTTCTCAAATGGGAGGATTAATAACATGTACCTCTGTTGATGGAAATAATCTAATAGAAGGAGAAAATCTGATAATAGAACAAAGACTGAAGGGACCTTTGAGCCATGTCCCTGACTAGGTAAGCAGGGATAAAATCTAGAACAATCAAAGGTTAATAACATTTTACTCTAAGGTTGTGTGCGTGTGCACACACACACACGTGTGTATGAATGTCAAATAAGACATGATTTGTGCTCAGCATGCCATCTAAACACATATTTCTTGAAGTATCAGCTCATTTTTTGCAAGTTAATAATCAACTCATGAGCCATTCTTTTCCTGATATTTTGGGTAGCCCCAACTTTGTCCTTCTAAACTACAATATGCTGACTTCTATCTTTAGAGTTACCACATTATATTTTGTTGTTTCTGTTCCTCTTTTTCTGATTGGGAAATGACTTATTAACATTATTCATGATGCCAGAAAGAGAGCTGAGCCACATAAAATCCCCAGTAAATTTTTGGAAAATAAATAAGCCACTGCCTTTTTCCTAGGGATATTTGTATTTACATCCTTACTTCTCGTCATGCCCTGAAAGGCTCTAAATCCCACTGGAGTCATGCTAGTCCTTATGAGCTAGCTGAGCAGTTCCAATACCAAAGATTCTTTGTCTTGCCCCAAGCCTACTGAATCAGGAACTCTAGGTGTGTAGTCCAATAAGCTGTAGTTTAACATGCCCTCCAAGTGATACTGATGTACACTGAAGTTCAAGTACTGTAACACACATTCTTGACTTTTAATTCCTCGGCTGGGAAGATGCAAGCAAACACCTGATTATACTTAGATCATCAATCAGTGATTTCATTAACCCTGGTCTTACATTTTTTCCATGGACACATTTTTTTCTACTATTAGAAATATAACATTATTGATTTATGTGTTTTTCATTCAAAGACAAATGTGCATTATAATGTTAGAAGTCTTTGGTGACTCTTGGAAAGGGGAATGGGGGGGGCGTGATTTCTCTGCTTCCAAAGTCATAGGCAGGATCTTTTCTAAATAATCCAGAACTTATTGACTTTGCAGAGATAAGGAGTGATGCTGACACTGATGGCTTTTATAAGCAATTCTTACAATACAATTGAATGTATTCAATCCCAGGGAATCCTCTTTGCCCTGGAAGAACTGAGACTGTGATACACTGAGTTTATAATCTGGGAGGCCTGAAAAAGACCAGAGACAAGAAAGCATAATGTAGAAGAAACTCTGACCTTTAAAATTGATTCCGTTCCTATAACTATGGTACAGTTTTGTACAGGTTCTTTTACCTTCCTGGATTTGTTTTCATCCCTTAAAAATAAAGAAGTTTGATTACTTGGTGTTTACCAAAAGAGGATATAAATGACAAAAATTAATTGAGGTTTAAAAGTCCCCTCCCACCTAATTCTTCACAAAGATACTGATGTGCCATTGTGGGGGTAGTTCTCTTTTTCACCCAGGCTGAGCATCATTGGATCCTATGTCTTTAAAGTCCCTTAACTCTAAGATCCCATAACTACTTCGTAGTTGAAAAAAACCTCGTACTAAAAAGTGACAATGATGGTTATGATGATACATACATAATAATTTCAATATCAGTACACCCTTCAATGCTTACCATCTCTATGGTATATATGGAAGTGCTCTTTGGAAAAAAACACAATTTTTTAAGTACAGAAAAATTATCTGTAATCAAAACTGAGCAGAACACAGTAAAACTTCATTAACAACAAAATCATAGACAATATAATGTCTTTTAACAGCTGAGAACTTGTATTTGTGAATTGCAGTACAAATTGGTAAACATTTCCATGGGAGAGGAAGAGAGAAATTGCCATTTCTATTAGTTTTCTATTGTTGTATAACCAATTACCACAAATCTTGCAGCTTAAAAGAATACCCATTTGTTACCTCACAGTTCTGTGAGTCAGGAGTCCAGATCGGTTCAAATGGGTTCTCCCTTGTGATTAGGGTCTCACAAGGCTGAAATCAAGGTGTTGACTGGACTGGGCTCTTACCTGAAGGATTTGGGAAGAATCCTCTTACAGGTTTATTCAGCTGTTGGAAGAATCTAGTTGCTTGCAGTTATAGGAATGAGGATCCCATTTCCTTTCTGGCAGTCTGCCTTGACCCTCGCTCTGCTCCAAAAGACCACCAGCATTCCTTATCATATGCCTTCTCCAACTTCAAAGCCCACAACATCATATCCCCCTTGAACTCTGAGTCTCTAATTTCATCTTCTGTCTGCCACAAGCTGGAGAAAACTTTGCTTTCAAAGCATTCACATGATTAGTTTAGGCTCAGACTTTTACTATATGTGATAATACAATCACGAGATAACCACAAAATAATATGTCATCATATTCACAGGTTTCATCTATACTCAAAAGGAAGGGTCACTGGGGGTCATTCTTAGAATTCTGGCTACCTTATCAGCCCTTTTGAATGAAGAACAAGCCCTATTATAAAAGCTGCAGAGTTTGAGGAGAGGTGGTTCCAAGATCAAAGAAGGAAGGAAAGAAGAACAGTGAGAGATGAATGGGAGTAGACAGGGGCAGTTCTTTGAAAAAGTATAAAATGGCCATCTTGTCTTCAGGGCACCAGCTCTCCCCTCTCTGCTTTCATCTAGCCAGCACTCTGATGTTCCTTCGCTCTTAGCCTAACAAAGACCAAAAGGAAAAATCTATTACAATTACATATGTCAAATCACAAATATACACCAAGGTGTGAGTATTTCTATGGCTATTTGCAATCTTATCTCTAATCACGACATGAAAAGTTTCAGTTCTGGGATTTGGAAATAAAGTAGAGGAGCTGCTGGGGGAGAGGGTAACTTGCCTATGTCCCTGAAATTTAACCAGAAAAGGAGGTCACCAAGCTGCTTACATATAAGGCTGACTCTAAATATGAACTGGTATCAAAAGCTTTCTCTCCAAACTTGGCAAACCACTTAGGCCTTCTGTTTCTGTTGAAATAAATTAAGTTTGAATATTTGGATTGGTATCCAAGTGTACTCTTAATAGCTTCTAAGGGCTCTCAGCCAATAGGACACAAATGTCAGGTTGTACTTGGAGAGGCACAGAGCTAAAACCATGAGGCTAAAGTTTAGGGATAATGGACTTTTTGCAACTCCCAGGCTCACTATTCTGGGTGATGAGCTCATTCTAACATTAGTGAGTCCTAGAATTCATCACCTTCCAAATGCTAAAATAAAATGAGGGAAATGTCATCAAGTTGTTAACCATTATTATCTATTAAAGTAGCACTACCGAAGATGGGGAAATCACCTAATAAAACCAGTCTTTCTTCTTTATATCACCTAGAACTGTCAGGACTCCAATAAATTATAATGGGCCCAACTTAAAACCAGTGACCTGCATATTATACACTGATAATCTCTCTTATCTCAGCAAGTAACCAACAGCAGGCTTGTCAATTAGAATGGAAGAATGTCAAGGTTAAGTGTTTCTCAAAGCTTCTGATGTCTACCTTTCAAGTTAGAACCACTTGAGATACCTGTTTATTGACTGTTGGCAAATGCGCTTTTCTATTTCTAGAAAAAAGGATGGATTTAATAGAGTTCTTACAGAGTATAGCAATGCAATGTTATTAGGCTAAATGATTTATAAACAGAAGCATATTAGGAGAAAATAAATCCTTTCTAGAACCTCCAAAATGACCCCATTTTAAAACAGTGAAATCTCTGGCAATTTCCCTCTCCAAGTTTGTTTCTTTGTCTAAAAATATGGATAATAATAGCTCTCACAAATTATTAAATTGAAATTAAAATGAGATAATATATTTAAAGTATCTGGAAATAACAAATGATGAATAAATCAGAGCTATTATTGGTAGTATTATTTTACACAATTCCATTAATTTATTTCAGAAATATTAAGAGTTATTTTAAATGGGCATTAAGGTAGATGCAAGGAATTTAATAATAAAGAGGACAGTCTTTACTCTGAAGGAATTTTCATCAGGTGGTGAGTAGAGAATTAAACAAGAAATTATAATGCAGAGTTACTTTATAGGAGAAATATGAGCTTTAAGAGATGCACAAAGCAGAAACACCTAATATGCAATGGTCTGCTAGGTTTGGAAACTCAGGGAAGGCTACCCAAAGGAAAGAACTCCAAAATTACAATTTGAATAATAAGCAGAAATAAACTAAGCTAAATGGTGATGGAAGATGCTCAAGGCAGGAGGCACAGAGTGTGCAAAATCTTGGGAGAAAGAAAATATGGTGCCTGTTGATGCCTGAGAATAATTCAGAATGGATGGAACATAGGGTTGAAAGAAACTTAGTGAGGATAGCTTTTCTTGCCTCTATCTGGATATATTCCTGGAAAGCTTTGGTAGGGAACAGTGGGGAGAAGCAGATAGGACTCCATTGCCTTTTACACTCAAGCTATCTCCAGAAAATGTTAAATCAGGGACATCAAGCAGTGTATTGCTATCTTTGGCTATTTGAAATGGGAAAATTGAACAAAGGAGTAAAGAGAAAAGCATAGCAGTTTTGGGGCTGTAGTAAAGAACTAAAATATGGGAGATGAACAGTAAAAGCTGTATCACATTTCAAACAGAAGACCCATCTGCTGTCTTTGCTCAGGCCCCATATACCCTGTCCCCCTTCTTCCTTCCAGTGGACTCATATTTATACTTGGACACCTGGCTTAAATGACTAGTCCTCTATGAAGCTTTCCTCAACCCCAGCAGGCAGAATTAATCTCTTTCAGTATGTTCCCATAGCAAACTATTATCTTGGTTGAAGTACTTTTATTCAATATTTTATTATTGTCTATTGATGTGAGTTTCTCCCCCACAAAATGAGCTTTCTGAAGAGAGAATAAAATTTTATTTGCCTATATATCTCTGGCATGGTTACAAAATTAGTCTTTGGTAATATTTAACTAAATAATATGCTCTTTGGACTTCCACCCTGTATACATTTAGAGTACATACATGACATAGGTGAATATATTATCAACACAAAGAAGAGACATAGGAAGTATTTTACGGTTCTTTTAGTCAGTCTAAGCCAATGATTGGACTGTCTTCCAAATGGTCTTTGATAAGTTATTGCTTGAAATTTGAAAACTATTTACCCCTAGAAATAATAGCATAGAGGAAATTAGTTTACCAGGGAATCCCTATAACTATATAACTAAAAACATAATCTCTGTGGAAAAAATACAACCCAGGTTCTAACAAAGGGTGTCAGGACTAATTCTCATGTACCTTACCTACCCTGCACTAACAAGGAAAGATCAACACAATATAATATGAACAGACTTTCCATTTCATCCAGATTGACTGGATTTCAGAGTTGGAATGAGCACATTTTCTGAATCAAAAGGCAGGATACATGGTGTTCTCCATGACATGACAAATGGACAGAATATTTAAAATTCAGTGGTTTCTGTTTGCAGTGGATCTTTGGAAAAGGTGCCAGGATAGAGCATGAGATGGAGAAAGATGATAGTAGTGGGAGGAAAAGCAGCAGGGACCACTCCCTATGGGATGAGAAAGACTGGTGAGTCAGAATCCCCTAACAGGTGCTATTAGAGTTTGTGGAAGGTTGGCCGTTAGGATGGAAATGATGGCTGTGCCTCCCAGCAGACGGAGCAACCTCTTAGGCATTGGTACCCAGACCTCAGCCACTGGCTTCCTTGGGCAGACGCCACCATTCCAGTTGCTCCCTTTGTCCCTTGATAGCCGTGGTGAGGGCTCCAATGAAAGACACCTGTGTGACAGGTGAAATGAAAGACACCTGTGTGACAGGGACATCCATGTGAGGTGCAGAAATGGCAGCAGCTATTTGTCTACATAAATAAAAGACTCACAGATAAGCGTATTATTAAGTAAGAGAGCGTCTAGCATTTCTTTCTATGTTTTCCTAGTTATTTTCTCTCATAACTTTGCCCATTCCATTTTTCCCCAATAGCTTAGAAAGTGCTTGCTGTGTGGTAGAACATTTTGGAGGAAAACTCATGGTACAGGCTTTGTAACAGAAAGTTTGTATAAAAAAGTTAATCTTCATGTAAAAGAAAACCACAACTGGCCAGTTTATGTTAGGTCAAAAGGGACAAAATCATCTGAAAAGAAATTCAAATGATGATCATTTATTTTAAGGATCAATATCTAAACTTTAACATTTCAGCTTTGACAGAAATTCAAGTCTAAGACAATGAACATTGAAACAGTCAAACATTGCTTTCCTTAGCTTACACTGACAAGGGTTCCTGTGATGCATACTTCGTTAGCTCAGAAATTGCTGAAATTGAATGAAAGGTGAATGCAAATGCGGTGTAAGCCTCCAGACTTCTTTTAAAAAACAGAATTTATAAAACTAAAACCACGTGCAAGGATATGCAGTGGTTACAAAGGCACCAACCTAAGTAACGCAGCTTCTCCTAATCGCAGCTTACTAGGAGCTAAAGTGAATAAATCAATAAATCAATAACTTTTCTTAATGTATCAAATAGAATTTATCTAAAGAAGCATTTGGTCTGTAGACTACTTTAACCACTATATTTTTTTAAACTCACTTATGTCATCTGCTGCATCATCACCACCTACATGTTCTCCATATTTACTTACCCTTTAAGCAACAATGAGGCTTTATCACTATAAATGTTTTTTATTTGAAATTAGTTTTTCCAAACTTTTCAAAAGAGGGGAAGAATCAGAAAAGCTTCTCAAGTTTCACAGACTTCCCTCTTCTGTTTTACGTGTATAGTGTTGAAAAATATGGTGACTGTTTTCGGAGATGTCCTGGCTCTCTTGCTGTCCCTCACTTCAGTTTAAAGCATCTCCTGCCTTCAGCTCTGTTGTCCCTATTCTGCTTGATTTTTGATTCCACTCCTAGAGCAGTGTCTCCTCATTGTAGGGCCCTGTTCTAGGAAGAAACCCAGCAAGTCAACTGGAGGGACTAGACTGTTCTAGACTCTTCAGTCCTTCCTAATGCAGACCCTTTCACTCATCCAAGTGTGGACAGGGCAAACCCCTTCTTTCAAAGCTACTCTTCTAAAATTGACCTACCTCACTACTCTCCCCCACTCCCTCCCATAAACACATGCCTCTAGCGGGTTGTCTTTACTCCACTCATATTTAGAGATTCTTGGGAGTAACTTGCAATGTGATTTTGTTTTGAATATTGTCTATATTTTTCTGTTTTGTTTTGATATCTAGTTGTTCTGTTATTATGAGACAATTTAAAGAGACTGAAAAACCTCTTCTGACACTGTTGTCATTTTCCCAGATTCCTTCACCTCCTTCCATTCTTTAACAACCATTCTTCTCAGAATAGGCAGTGCAATGTTTTAAAAAATAATTTTTTTCCTCCTACTTAGCTTCCAGTAGTTAGCTAAGTTATTCTCCTACTTAGCTTCCAATAGTTTCTTCTCACATTTAGTTTAATACATATATACATGCATACATACCCAAGTGTCTTTCCATTGATTATAAAGCCATAATCTGGCCCCTTCCTACATTTCAAACCCTTCCCCCCTTTACTGCACTTTTTTCTTTTTAAACATATCAAGGTAGCTCTTGATTCTGAAATTTTTCACTCACTATTTCTCTCTTCTTGGAGATATACCCCGGCTGTAGGGGAGGGAGAAACTGTTCCTCTACCCTCTTAAGTTCTGTATCTGTGAACTGTGAATTAAACTAACAAACAACAGATTAACAGAAGAAAAAGCACACAAATTTATGGTTTTAAATTTACATGCACATAGGATACCCAGAAGTGAAAACTTTAAGAAGTAGTTAGAATCAGGAGCTTATACATTATTTTAACAAAGGGCAATAAATTGTGAAGAACTGACTAGGCAAAGGAAAGGGAGAGTCTGGCCTTCTGGAGGAGGGAAATTATAAAAAGGTGACCAGGGAATGTATGGTAGGTTAGGGTTGTTTAATAAAGTTTGTTATGCAGACACTATTGGTGCTGACTCCATTGGTAAGTCCGAGTCCTCTCCAATGATTAAGAGTCTTTCTCCTCTTCTGCTTACAAATGAAAATTTCTATCATCCTTACCAAAGGAAATTTACATCCTGCTTTTAAGCAGAAAGGGGAAGGGCAGAGAGTTCTCTCTTGTATACTGATTCTCAATTGTCTTTAGCTTTAAAATAATCCTTATGCCAAAGTGGCATATTTTAGCATGTTATATTCTGGTCCCCTTCATCTGCTCCCAGCATTTGGAGGGTTGACTTCTTTCAATTCAGAATTCAATTTAAATATTGTTTCCTGATCCCCCTGAAGAAGTAGCATTTGCTTCCCTCTTTATCATGGTAGTCTCCCTTACTCGCTTCATAGCAATTTTTACTATCAGTAATTACCTTGCTTGTACATTGATTTAGTTCTTTATTGTCTACCTGCTCCCATGAGAATACAGAAATTGTATTATTCACGTCCCTCTCCTCCATACTTAGAAAATCACCTGGCACATTATAGGGGTTCAATAAATATAGTTAAATAATAAATTTCCACAAAGTTTATTTATGTTACTTAATTATCCTGACCACTCAATTAAATGCTTAGGACCAAACATTGCCCCTCCCACTGTATAATGAAAAGGCATTTCTTTCTTATTCCCTGTTCTTCTCCTTTCATTTTTAAAATCAGTCTTGCTTAGACTATCACAAGGCTATAACAAGGGACCAAAGCAAGGCCAAAATCTATGATGACATTAGTTCCACAGGGAGAAAAATAAAAATAGACTGTCTTCAGAATTTTGCTGAACAGATGTCAACACCATTTGCTACTTCACGAATCATTGTAAAGAATAATTGGATTTCATTGCTCCTCAAACAAGGTGACATGAAGAAAGATGAAACTGCTTTCCAAATACGGGGTGCTGGGTGGGGATTCATACCCAGACAGCTGAGAACTTCTACTTGGGAAAACACTATCAGATTAAGGATCATAATATCAAGACTGAGTCCAGAAGAAAATCTGAGACATCACCCTGGCCTGGCCAGCACAAAAAGGGATACTGGGGAAAAGGAAAAAAAAAAAAAAAAAAAACGATTTACATCTGCTGAGTAATTTATATAATTAATATAAAGAAAATAAAAGCAATCCTCTACTTTCTCACAAAACATGTTCCTGAAAATGCACTTGAAAGTCAAGTGTCTGAAGGCTAAATAGAAATATACATTTGAACGGCAATGGGTGGTAGAAGTGGAGGGTCTTTTCCAAGATTGCCTATCAGTATAACAAAATACGTATTTATTCCTCCTGGGGATCCATCCCTTCTTGTTCCCTAGCAACCTGGCATACAGAAAAGAATCTTTGCAAAGGCCAGGGGCCTCACCCAGGTAAATATCTGAGTGTTACCCATGGGGTGGCAATTCTAATAGCTGAGGGCATCAACCCAACAACAAATAGCCCCTATTTCAGTGAAGACTCACCCTGTGCAATTGTGCAGTACTTCTGTACTTTAAATATTCTTCTAATATTTAAAAAACGTATTTTTACTATGTGAAAGGGATTTTTGTTATGAAAATACATGGCAGGAAAAATATGAACCATGACAAAAGTTGAATACTTACAGTAAAACAAGTTAATAAATCAATAAACTATAATTATTGGCCCTTCAAATAGGAAACATGACACATATCTATATCAAACAAAAATAAACTGTGATTTCTTGAAACAACTTGGTATCTGCAGTGGGTCTGTAGGTGAACTAAGCATGAGGCCTAACATTTTTTTCTGTTAATTTTAGAAAGCCATTTTCCCAGAAGCATTAATCACGTGTTCTATTATGTTCAAGAAATTTCAGTCTATAGAATAAATGCTCTATACTTGTGTTATCATCCAGGAACAATGTCTAAGGATATTTTTGGCATCATGACTATGGGAGGAAAGGGTTCTACCATCTAGTGTGTATTGGCAAGAGATGCCACTAAACATCCTATGAAGTATATAGGGCAGTCCCCCATAGTGAAGAACTATCTGTTTCAAAATGTTAATAGTGCCCACTTGAGAAATTCAGCTCTAGACTTAAGGAGATAGGTAGAAGATGATGATGATATTGTAAAAAATAGATAATATTCTTTTTAAAAATGAAAACAAAAAATTGAAAGAGAATTCAAACAAAATGCCAAGGAAGGGCTTCCTTGGTGGCCCAGTGGTTGAAAGTCCACCTGCCGATGCAGGGGACACGGGTTCGTGCCCCAGTCTGGGAAGATCCCACATGCCGCAGAGCGGCTGGGCCCATGAGCCATGGCCGCTGAGCCTGTGCTCTGCAACGGGAGAGGCCACAACAGTGAGAGGCCCGCGTACCGCAAAAAAAAAAAAAAAGAAGCCAAAGAACACTACACTGTCAATTTTAAAGAAAAAAGACTCAGAAATGCACAACTTGGCATTATTTTCCTCCAGAGAAGTTCTCCACATTCATATGCCAAAAGCAATTACCATATTCCTGATTGCTAATTAGACTGGCACAGGTTTTAACTTATCTACAGATGGCAACTTAAATGATAGTTAATTTTTAAGTTAAATTTTAAATTTCGTAGGTTTAAATTTAAATGTTTAAAGCTATGACATCATCTGTTAATGTATTCACTACATTAATGGGCCCAACTCTGTTACATATCAGTGTTGGACATATGGAAAAAACAAGGCAGGTTTCTCAAGCCACATGTGAAAATCAATCACATTTCTGGAAAGGCTACCCTATATAGAGACTCACGGTAAGTTGGGGGAGGATATGTCTGAGAACTCCATCCCCTCCCTCCTTGCCTCACACATTTTCCTCATGTGACAAGAACCCTGGACTGGAAGCCAGATGTCCTTCATTTCGGTCCTAACACGGGACTTTTAATTAGATAGGTGATTATGATCAGTCCCATAACCACTGGTGCCTCACTTTATCCATCTATACCATGAATAGTTAGAATCATTTTGTATTACTCTTTAGCAAGGCTCTCTGTGAGAATGTCAAAGCTTGATACTCTTCCCCCAAAATGTATATTCAATGCATACATTTTCAAGACATTCCTTAAAGCCCATTTATGAATTCACTAGAAATCATCTGACCACTGGTTAACAGCCTCTGTACTAAACCGGGTTCTTATACCATTTTCAATTGTAAAAAAGGTTTTAGCTAGACAATATGAAGAAATAGAAAAGGAAATCCCTCACGCCCATGAGAAGCCTGGCTACTGATCACTGTCAAGAACAAGGTCACATGTAAATATCAGTAAAGGACATTCTAAAGGGAATGGAGGTAAGCTATCTCTATTTCAAAGAGCAGTAAACAAAATCAACCTTCACAATTCTGTTGTTTAAAAGCATTCCCATTAGAATAGAAATGGTATTAGTCTCAGAATAAAACTGTAAAAAAAAAAATCAATAAACAGAAATGAGAACAGAAGGGGAATCTCTCCCACTCTGCGATGATAGTAGAGCCCAACAGTAAGACTCCTCATTTTCCTGGCAGTAGCTCAATGAATAGCTGTGGACTCTGTTGACTATAGCCCCCCCAAATTCCTTTTCCTAACTATTAAAGAGTTCTCCTTCCCTTGCCATGTGGAGACTTGTATGTGGCTCATCATGGTTGCAGACTCTGAATTGCAATTCTCTGCTGATCCCCAATAAACCCATTTTTGCTGGAGAAATATCTGGCAATATATTTATTTCAGGCCAATATTTCAGTGCCTGTATGGGGACCAGAGGAGACCCTGAAGGCTTCAGGGCTGGTGAGCAAACAGGTGCAGTAACCACAATTGAGCCCATTGTCACTCACTGCCTTCTTAGTGACCTTGGAGTTTGAAGGTACATCTTCCTCATGGATGCAAGATCATGCCCTCTCTGCATTTGAAGTTCTCTAGCTTTTATTCAAGAACTATTTTAAGGTTTTGTCTTCCTGGTAAAGGCCTGTTTCTGTATGTGGGTACTCATTTGGCACTTCGGTCTGATTTTAAGATCAGACTATTTCAACCTAAGCTGGCTTAAAACACCTTCAGCCCATTCCTTCCAGAACAGGGACTACTTCACTGAAACTGCCAGTTTTTCAGCCTTTGGCTTATACCTCTAGAAGGGGTTATTCTCTGGAAACTGGCTGAAAAGTCTTTGGCCTGGATCTTCTGGGACCAATCTGTTTCCTTAGAATTGGCTGAGATTAGCTTGCAAGCTGTTTGAATTGAGTTGTTTGAGCTGTAAGCTATTTAAACTGTTTGAAAATTGTTTTTTTACTCTAGAGAGAAACCTCCAAGAAATAGGATTCCAGTTATATAAATATTTTGAGGGCCTCCTTACAGGGACTTCAGCCAGTTTTATGTTTAAAAACTATAGTCCTTCTTCATGTGCACTTCTAACTAAATGGACTGACCAGACCAATGGCAATTTAGAATAGCCATGGCCATTAGGGAAACTTTTGAAATCCCCAAACTTAATTTCCTTAAAACTGAGTTGGACTACAAGAGCTTAAAAATTTCTATTTTGATTGTTGTTTTGAAGCTTCCAAATGTTATCAGAAGTACAAAACTGCCTCTCTACAATGTAAGATTAAGATTAAAGGAGGCAAGCAAACAATTAAAGAAAAATAAAATGGTTCCTGAAGCCTCAGGCCCTGAATCTGGCACCATCTTCCTCTTTCCCCTCTAAGCCATCTTCATCTCCTCTATACCCTCAAGTCCCCCATGCTAATTCTCTCACTGATCTTCTCCTTTTCTCTGAAACTCACCCCACTCTCTTTCCTTCTGGACTTGTCAGGACCTGCCCCTTTAAAATTAAGCCTTTTGAGGATTCCTGGACTCTTGTATTTCCCTGAATTACAAGCCATAGTTAAAATTTTTCCCAAAGTAGCTGAAATCCTCACAGATTTGCTGAGGAATTTAATATAGCCATTCAAACTTATCAACCTGGTTTTTCTGACTTATATACCAGCTAGTTCATATGCTTGTCAGTGAAGGCCAGGCCCAGCGTTGATGAAAACTGCTAATTGGGAAAATCCTGAAAGGTCTCTAGAATTACAACCAGTGGACCAGAGCCCTAACTTATTATATAATCATGTTTGGGCAATCACTAGGTGACTTCATCAAGCAACTCCTAGGGCTTTTTCAAGCCTGTTTACTGGAACAAAATTTAGCCTTGCACAAAAAAATCTGATGAACCTGTTCATGACTATTATAATTGACTTCAGATTTTTTATTAAAATATAGTTGATTTATAATATTTGTTTCAGGTATACAACATAGTGATTTTTTTTTACATCTTTATTGGAGTATAATTGCTTTACAATGGCGTGTTATTTTCTGCTTTATAACAAAGTGAATCAGTTATACATATACATATGTTCCCATATCTCTTCCCTCTTGCGTCTCCCTCCCTCCCACCCTCCCTATCCCACCCCTCTAGGTGGTCACAAAGCACCGAGCTGATCTCCCTGTGCTACGCGGCTGCTTCCCACTAGCTATCTATTTTACATTTGGTAGTGTATATATGTCCATGACACTCTCTCGCTTTGTCACAGCTTACCCTTCCCCCTCCCCATATCCTTAAGTCCATTCTCTAGTAGGTCTGTGTCTTTATTCCTGTCTTACCCCTAGGCTCTTCATGACATTTTTTTTTCTTAAATTCCATATATATGTGTTAGCATACGGTATTTGTCTTTCTCTTTCTGACTTACTTTACTCTGTATGACAGACTCTAGGTCCAACCACCTCATTACAAATAGCTCAATTTCGTTTCTTTTTATGGCTGAGTAATATTCCATTGTATATATGTGCCACATCTTCTTTATCCATTCATCCGATGATGGGCACTTAGGTTGTTTCCATCTCTGGGCTATTGTAAATAGAGCTGCAATGAACATGGTGGTACATGACTCTTTTTGAATTATGGTTTTCTCAGGTTATATGTCCAGTAGCGGGATTGCTGGGTCATATGGTAGTTCTATTTGTAGTTTTTCCTCCCCACAGATACACCAGAAATACATCTACACATGGAACAACTCCTACAGAACACCTACTGAACACTGGCAGAAGACCTCAGACCTCCCAAAAGGCAAGAAAGTCCCCACGTACCTGGGTAGGGCAAAAGGAAAAAGAATAAACAGAGACAAAAGGATAGGGACAGGACCGGCACCAATGGGAGCAAGCTGTGAAGGAGGAAAGGCTATCCTCTTTCTTTTCTTCCTTCCTCCCTCCCTCCCTCCCTTTGGTATCAAATCACTATGTAATGAGATATCATCTCACAACATAGTGATTTGATACCAAAGGGAGGGAGGGAGGGAGGAAGGAAGAAAAGAAAGAGGATAGCCTATTTAATAAGTTGAAGGATTTTACTCCACTTTTATTAAATTTTGAAACTTGCACACAAGTCCAAGTTACAGGTACAATACCTTTTTGTTAATGTCAATGGAATGTAAATCCTTTCCTTTGGTCTGATTAGGCCAATTTCAGACACATGCTATCCCTGGATCAGGAAAGGTTTACTGGTTTAAACTAATCATTTATTGCAGATAGAGATGGGGAAACAATCTAGATATACAAGAAAACTATTAGCCACTTATACACAAACACTCTATTTTGTTCACTACTGTTAACTAAAATTAAAAGCAACTTTCTTTTTAACAAAATTCTGTGTCATTTATGCTCCATATTATACTGCTTTCCCTTTTCTACAGAATAATAAAATATTAACAATGATAGGAGAGTCATTTCTAGAATCTGCTTTCAGTAATCAAAAATCACTATATTGTCCTTACATCTCATTGGCAAAATGGACTTTGGTTGAGCATCCCAAACCCTGTTGTTACACAATGAAGGAAGAAGTCTTTAATCTGTGGGTCAGCATTTTTTCTGTGAAGGGCCAGAGAGTAAAATTTTTTGGCTTTGCAGTACACATGTGGTCTCTGTCATATATTCACTTTTATTCTGACAACTCTTTAATAATGTAAGAAACATTCTGAAGTCACAGGCTGTGCAAAAAACAGGCCCCAGGCTGAATCTGACTAATGGGCTGTGGCTTTTCCACCTGGGAGGCACACAGGATTGAGTTCAATTGAAAGGCTGAATGCAGCATAATGTGATGTAACATGTATTTCATGATTCTCAGTTAATAAACCAGAAGTAGGATGAACAATTATCTCAGTGTGCCCAGGACTGAGGGGTTTCCCAGGACGTGAGACTTGCAGTGCTAAATCCAGGAAAGCCTCTGGCCAACCTGGATGGTTGGTCACCCTAATAAATTCCTCAAATAGGGCAAGTGAAATCTTGGAGAAGGAGGACAAAAGAAAACTTCATGGTTTGACCACCTAATTGAAAAGAAGGGAGAGGCTGGGATGGAGGAGGTGGCAGTGAGAAGGCTGGTGCAGTTGGATCCTTGTAACCAAGTGAACTGGGGTTGGATCCACTTACTGCAGTCCGTGGTTGTTGAAGTCATTCATTTTCTGTGCTTAGGAAAACTTGGGGAAATAAGATGTAGAGAAGTCACAAAGAAAGAAGAGTCAAGAGAAAGCAAACAGACCATGTTAAGACTGGAAAACAAGGACACAGACATTTACTCAGAAAAGCAGCTTGAAATTTCCATTTAAAGTTGTCAACAAACAAGAAAGGTGGTGTGAGCACATCAACACTGTCCCCAGGTGCTGCTCGTTTCATTTTGTTCTTCAGTCTTTTATTTTTTCCCTCCCTCTTTAATGTAATTGGCAACATGTCAAAAAAGAGTCCATTCCGTGTTTCTCTTGCTGAGGCAATGAAGCAGATGGTATCAGAAGCTAATGCAGCAGGGAAATACAGATCACACACAGCTTAGTTTGTGTGAGCTTGGAAAAGATCTGTTTAGAAGCGTGTTGGGTTGGGAGAGAAGGGTGGTGAGGACATAATGCCAGAGAGACACAGAGATGTTAGGAACCTATAAGGTCTCATTCTAAGGAGATGATTATTTCAAGGCTGAGTTATGTTTCATTAATATATAATAATTTCAATGCAATATTGTATTAAGGTCAATAGATTCAAAAAGATCAATATCAAAGGCAACACTAAGCAGAAATCTCACCTAATATAAGAGCAGCAAATGTCTTAATGTAGGAGTGGTCAAGAGAGGCAGCAAGATGGATTAGAATATCTAAGTAAAAATGGGGCTATGAGGGAGAAAGGGATCTTGCATGAATCTCAGAAACGGCATTCCTGTAGTTCCCTGTATGCATTCTATTCCTTAGGAAGTATAAAACATCTCAAATGTTCTCACTTATTTACACGATTCTCTCAAGAGGTCTATGGGAAAGAAATGTTGCCACCCATTTCATAGACAGCAGGATTCAATTATTTCCCCAAAGTCACATCTTAAAAAAGTGCTGACATTGGGGACATAATCTGTTTCCCTAAACTCCAAGACAATCCACATTAGAAGAGGATAGAAAAGTAACAGAAGCACAAGTCAGTTATTAGACTGGGAAATATATTAATAGGCCTTATATTAAACATTAGAATTATTATAGCAAACAGGATGAGGGACAATAGGATAAAAGACGTCACTTAGGGCAGAACTCCTCTGAGGCTGGGATTAAAAATGTGACTATAATTATATAAGGTAAAATTCCTTAAAGAACTGAGGTAGAGAAGCCACCAAGGTTTTTTTTTTTTTTTCTTTAAAAAGCCCACCAAACTAGGGCATAATGCACATGTTGCCCAATACACC